>NC_042623.1:127538845-128183920 GCF_901001135.1 Rhinatrema bivittatum
ACCGACGCCAGCCTCGTGGGGTGGGGCGCCGTCTGCGACCGAAGCGCCACACAGGGGACGTGGTCTCCGGAGGAGGCGAGGTGGCCAATCAATCGGCTGGAGACCAGAGCTGTACGTCTCGCTCTTCACCGTTTCCTCCCCTTGGTTCGGAACCGGGAGGTGCGGATTCTTTCGGACAACGCAACCACGGTGGCTTACATCAATCGTCAAGGCGGGACGAGGAGCGAACAGGTCTCCGCCGAAACCACGCTTCTGATGGCATGGGCGGAACTTCATCTGGTTCGGCTTGCGGCCTCCCACATCGCCGGCGTGGACAACGTCCAGGCGGATTATCTGAGTCGACAGTGGTTGGACCCCGGCGAATGGTCCCTTTCCGACGAGGCGATGGATCTCCTGGTTCAACGCTGGGGAACGCCGCGACTAGACTTGATGGCGACCGCCCTCAACGCCAAGGCCCCGCGCTTCTTCAGTCGCAGAAGGGAGTGCGGCGCAGAGGGAGTGGATGCTCTAGCTCTGCCGTGGCCGGCAGGTCAGCTGCTCTATGTTTTTCCTCCCTGGCCCTTAGTGGGCAAGGTACTTCGCAGAATAGAGAATCACAGCGGCCCCGTGATTCTCGTAGCTCCGGAGTGGCCGCGTCGCCCTTGGTTTGCAGACCTAATCCACATGGCAGTGGACGGTCCAATACGTCTGAGTCATCTTCCTCGGCTCCTGCAGCAGGGACCGGTATTTTTCGAGCAGGCGGCACTCTTTTGTCTTGCGGCCTGGCTTTTGAACGGCGCCGCCTCCACTGCCGAGGCTATCCGGAGGCGGTAATCTCCACGATGCTCCGGGCTCGCAAACCTTCTACTTCGGTTGCCTATGTTCGCGTGTGGAAGGTCTTCGAGGCCTGGTGTGCCGATCATGGGGCCCGACCCACGGAGGCGTCGGTACCTCTGATTCTTCAGTTTTTGCAGGACGGGCTGGATAAGGGTCTGGCATACAATTCCCTGCGAGTACAAGTAGCGGCCCTGAATGTTCTGGTACAGACTGCGGTCTCCCTGCCTCTCCAAGCGGATATCGCCCGCTTCCTGAAGGGGGCCAAACATCTACGACCACCGGTCAGGGACCCTTGTCCGTCGTGGAGTCTTAACCTGGTTCTCAGGGCTCTGGCGAGCGCTCCTTTCGAACCCCTACAAGAGGTTTCGCTTAAAGACCTCACTATGAAGACTATTTTTCTGGTGGCGATATGCTCTGCCCGTCGCATCTCGGAGCTGCAGGCTCTTTCCTGCAGGGAGCCTTACCTTCGCATTTCGGAAGCGGGGATCTCGCTGCGTACTGTACCTTCCTTTCTCCCGAAGGTGGTCTCTTCATTCCACATGAATCAGACGGTGGAACTCCTGGCGTTCTCTCCAGAGGAGTCGAGGTCTCTTCGTCACTTGGACGTCAAGCGGGTCTTACTCCGCTACCTAGAGGTTACCAATGCCTTCCGGATTTCCGATCACCTGTTTGTGCTCTGGTCGGGACCTAAGAAGGGCTCCTCCGCATCGAAGACGACCATTGCCCGCTGGATCAAGGATGCCATCTCGGCATCTTATATTGGAGCCAGTCGGGATCCGCCTAAGGCCGTCAGGGCTCATTCTACGCGCTCTCAAGCTGCGTCTTGGGCGGAGTCTCGTGCCTTCTCTCCGCAAGAAATTTGCCGGGCGGCGACGTGGAAGTCGCTGCATACCTTCGCGAGGCATTATCGACTACACCTGGCGCCTTCGGCTCCTGGGCACTTTGGCGATCAGGTTATCCGAGCAGGGCTCTCAGGGGCCCACCCGGTTTAGGGAAGCTTGGGTACATCCCACCGTCTGGACTGATCCTGGTACGTACAGGGAAAAGAAAATTATTCCTTACCTGCTAATTTTCGTTCCTGTAGTACCATGGATCAGTCCAGACGCCCACCGCCATGAGATGCTCAGCTCCTGCTCGGATTCGTTTAGGTAGTCTGTCTTTTCCGCTCCTATTTTCTATAGGGGTTGTACAGCTCCTCACAAGTTGACTGTTTCGACCTGGTTTGGGTCGTGCCTGTTTATTGTTCTTCCTGTTGCCTTACGTTAGGGCTCTTGATCCAAATTGTGTTTTGCTCTTTTGGGCTTTGTTATTCAAGATACTGAGCTCCAGCAGAGGGTGCGCTGGTATATCAGGCGGGACTCTCGAGCTCTGTTCTGACTCCATCTGCTGGACGGGGGACATAACCCACCGTCTGGACTGATCCATGGTACTACAGGAACGAAAATTAGCAGGTAAGGAATAATTTTCTTTTGCACTGCATCCCAGCGGTCTTCAGTAAAGTCAGCTCCATACAGGTGTGGGGGGGAATTGCTAGTGAGGACTGTGAATTCAAAAGGGCGGCCCTTACGGAAGTCTCTCAGAATGGGTGGTAGAGTGCAGATGGATTTGATAAAGTGGCAAACAGTCGTCTAATAAATTATAATGAAATTCAATAAATGGCAGGAGACCGGGCAGACCTGGCGAAGGCCATGCAAAAAACTGACAGCGCTGCGGCATGAAGGGATTTGCATCTGCTGGTTGCCTAAAAAAAAAAAAAAAAAAAAAAGCCAAATGGCATCAAGAGCTTTGCATCCGCCAGTTGCCGTCATCGTGGGTCTGAGCCATGACAGCAAGAAAATTATTACAACTATATGTTCCTAAGCAGATATTGCATTTGCAAGATGAGCACTTGCTTATAATGCCGCTTTTAAGGGAAGCAAGATTGCAGACACCCTGCAGGTGTTCATTCTCTGTTATGCGTCCAACATTGTGGAACACTTTGCCTCTTGAATAACAAGTGATTACTGACTTCAGTAAATTATTATACCTTTTTTTTTTTTTGCAATGAAAATACTAACATGGCAACATGAATTTTTATCACATTTGTAAAAGTATTTTGTTACACAGAATAATCAGTTTAAAATAATTTCCCTGTTTCTGTGATGTGATGTGATTTGGTTTAAAAAAAATAAAATAAAAAGGTAGGAGTCGGGGTTTTAAAGGGCCTGGAGCCAAGATCTGTTCTCCACTGTAAAGACGGCATGTGGACATGCTCATTGTGACTTCTTCACCCTTATTCCTAATATCCATGACACTATGAAAAGCACTCAAATATCATAAAAGGTATAATAAAGCTCTTGTGTAGTAAAATGAAACTGCTAATACGTTACATTTTTTGGAACGGAGCAATCTAAAAAGCTGCAAAAAGTGGTCTTACATTCCTTTCCTAAAATAAGGAGGACCTTTGAGATGCACTTTCTAAACTCTAAATTTGGGTGTATCAATTTTATAATGAATATAGTAAAGGGAGATCTTTATGCTTTTTCCTTTCTAGGCTCCAGACAAACATGGCATCACACCACTTCTATCTGCCTGCTATGAGGGCCATGCCCGCTGTGTGAAGTTGCTCTTGTCAAAGGTGAGAACTTGCTGTTGTATAATTCAATAATTGATTGTTTAATAAAGAAAATGAGAGAGACACAGATATATGCCAAGACCCACATTTCAGTAATTCTACTAATCAAATAAAAGACAAATGCTAATAAGTTGTGTTTAGCTTCTTTGTGTTATAGCTTTAAGTTCCGTTTTGCTTCATTATGAAACCATGGATAATTGTGTATTTGTAAACATTTGTTTACATTTGAACATTCATGCTTAAGGTGCCTTACAAGATAAAATGGCCAAACATATCCACTATACATCTGGTATAACAAGAACTTACTACATAATATAATAACATATTTGAAATATAGAACTTGTATATATAAAACTACAAGAAGAATTCATGCAGAAATCCCATGTTATACATCTAAATATAAATCTGATACTAATAAGGCTGTGAGCTCAATTCATATAGAGATCCTATTAAATGCCAGCAAAAGGCACCTTATAAATACAAAAACTCTTAACCATCACATCTAAGCATGAGTTAGATTTTCCTGAAACAAAAGGCTACCTTCAGCTTAATTAAAGGCTTTCCTAAATAGTCTTCATGACCCCCTGAATTTCAAATATTTTTGTTCAAGGCAGGGATCAGTGGAGGGCATTTCAGAGGACTGGAGCCTCGCATGAGAAAGCTCATATTTGCCTGTGGATTAACCTACACTCCTTGATTGTCAGAACCAAAGCAAAGAATGTTGCTGGAACTTAGATTGCATCCTGGAATATATTAAAGTTTTCTAGTTAAGAACACAGTCTGTTTGTAGGTTGGTGACAACATTTTACAGCTAAGAGCTAAACAAAATGGTGGGAGGACTGTACTATAAATGTTTGTCTAATTGCCCACAGTTAAACTTCCCTTTTACTCTCCTGAAGTGAAGCATCCTGTACTGTGATCAGCAGTCCAAGGCTCTTCTGGATGCCTCTCTAGGACTGGAGTTCACCTCCTGTGTTGACTGGTCTTTTTTTCTGGTCTCGAGCATTGGGGCTAGGTGTGCTGAAGTTTGCTCTGACTGCTTTTTATATATAACTTTTGTCCATAGACTTGTATCATTTAGTTCATTGGTTGGACCTAAGTATGTTCCCTTGAAGATTTCTTCATTATTGGATGTGTTAGGGGATGTTGTATCATATGTTTCTCCACATCATTTGGCAGAATTGAAGCCTTCTCTGACTGGTCTGCCCAACCTGTGATACCTCAATATCCCAGTCCTTGTTGGGGAGGCAGGAGAAGGTCATTTGTGTTAGTACAGTCTTCAGAGTCTCTCTTCCCCTACTTCTCCCATGTCTTTCCAGTGCTGAAGGTTGCTGGCCTATTTCCAATTATGCTTTATAATTCTTATCAGAAATTGCCAGCTGAGTAAAGGATGTTCACTTACGTGGAAAGTCTCAAAACTGCATTTATGGTTTAAAACTTTTTTTCCCTCAATATTGCAGTTTATTCTGTCCTTTGAGTTTTAATGTCTTTCTTTGTTTATTGTCCCCTTCTTGGGAGGCTTATGTGGCCCAAAGAAATATGGACATTCTCTCCAGTTTACCCTAACTCATCCTGCCTTATACATTAAACCTAATTATAGTGTTCCACACGAAGCACTAATAGGATGAGTGAAGAACCTAAATGTTTCCTCTTCATCCAGTCAGACCAATCCATTCTAGTGGATTATGCACGCCAACCCGTAGATGGAGACAATGATCAATAGGCTTGTTAATGTCACTCCTTGTATACATCCATGCTCTCTTCTAAGGAGAAGTGCAGATGGAAGCAGCTCCCAAAGTAAAATCCCCTTGCTTTCTCCTTTGGTGGAACAGTTCCAGGACCAGCCTTAATTACTCTGTGGTGTAAGGAAACACCTTTTTAGGTATTGCAAAAAAAAAAAAAAAAAAAACCGCTCAGCTCTGCGGGCTCATTAGCAGAGCAGGCTATGGGTGAGTCACCAAGGAGGAAATGTGCAAAATTGGTGCCTGGGGGTGTTAGTGAGAAGTCGCTGGGAAAAAAAAATGCATGAGGTGAATAGTGTAGTGCAGTGTGCTGCGGCATTTTTGAGCTGCAGACAGGGCAGAGGAACAACTTATCCTACATCCCAATAGTGGCAGTGAGGCTTGCCCCAGCAAGGATGTCTGTGCTGTTTGCCAGAGAGGTGAGGTAACAGCACTGTGCAGTTCCATGGAGTCTGTAGGGAAGGTCCATTCAGCTCCTCTAGAACAGAGGAAGACAAATGTAGAACAATAAATTTGGAGCTTTGTGGGGTCCCTATTGACCATATCTGTTCAGGCAGTCAGGACTCAATGGGAGGCAGATCTCTGCGGCACTGTCAACCACATTTTCACAGGACAAGCAGGATGGTAGTCCACACATGGGTGACATCATCAGGATGGAGCCCAATCACGGAACACTTGTGTCAAAGTTTCTAGAACTTTGACTGGCACCTACTGGGCATGCCCAGCATGGCACTAACCCTGCATCCAGCAGGTGTCTCTCTTTTCTGTGCAGCTTTTGCCACGCGGATTTGGAGCTCTTTCACAAGTTCCTGACAGGAAATTTCTCTTCAGGATTTTTTTGCAAATTTTGCAAGTTTATACCCCGTTGGGGTCTCCCTTCGCTGTCGATTGCCTCATCCGCACTGTAGGTTTTACCCTATTTTTCGGTCAGTTCCCATCTGGGACTTGTATAGGCCTCATCAGCACCAACCGCAACCGGCCTAAATTTTCGACAGCAACGATGGCGACGGGTTTTCATCGGTGCCCTGATTGTCCTAGGATAATGTCTATCACAGACCCTCATTTGGTCTGTGTACTTTATCTGGGCCCGACACACGACGTAGACTCATGTACCAATTGCACCCAAATGACACCGAAGGGCCGCCGGGCGCAGCTGGAGAAAATGGCACTCTTATTCCACACGAAGCAGTGCCTGCCATCTCAGACTTCATCGGCGCCATCACTGGCTAAACCGCGCCATCGATCCAATACCAATGACTGTCGGTGTCTAAGTCTTCGGCGTCCCCGTCCTCTGTGCCTGGTACAGGTAAGGCCGAGCACCAAGAGAAGCACAGGCATAGACATCGAAAATCTATGCCATCAACTTCTGACACTGGTGGCTTCAATGTCTGGAATAGAGCCATCGAGGAAGAAGACCCGAGCTGAGGAGCCTCAACCCTCCTCTAAGCCGAATGCACCAAGATGTTCTCCGCCTTTGGTGGGCGTGGCAGCCGAGACTGCACCGGGACCGGTGGACCCTCTGGCGATGCCAGCCATGCCTCCTACTCCGGACCCTGGGATTCACCTCTTCATCATTCCGTGAGGAATTGTACCGGATGGTGCAAGAGGCAGTGGTACAAGCCAACCAGAACCACCTGAGGCCACCGGTTCCCATGCTGGCTCCGGCACCGGTGCCACCGGTGCTTGTTCCTCTCCTCGACAAGCTGGACGTCCTCATCGGTGCACTGCTGGTGGCACCAGGGAAATCACAGATTCCCCTTGCTCCTTCGCCCATTCCTTTCTCCTCAGATGAGGAGGGGTTATCAATGCCAGAGCCCGTTCCGGGATCTTCGGGAGTGGGTGCACCGATGTGCCCGTTGAGGTCACTGATGCCTTTTCGTCCCTCACCAATGCCGGGCCCGTTGCCATCGATGCCGGCACAGATACTCTCTGTGCCAAAGCCTCCTCCGGCCAGGAGCGGTCCTTCTTTACTGGCTGGACCACGATTAGATGCTGGAGATCAGCCTTATAATCCGTGGACTGATGACTCCTCCGATTCCCAGGACTCTGTCGATGTCCCATCGGAGCCTTCGCCACCTGAGGAGAGGCGTAAGTCTCCACCAGAGGACCTCCCCTTTATTAATTTAATTAGGGAGATGGAGACTCTTCCATTCACTCTGCAAACTGAAGAAGACTCCAGGCATAAAATGCTGGAGGTGCTTCAATTTCTGGATCCATCGAAAGAAATGTCCATTCTAGTACTTGATGTTCTACTGGATCTTCTGCAGAGCAACTGGGAACATCCCGGGACAGTCCCTCCTGTTAATCGCAAGACGGTTGCAACTTATTTGGTGCAGCCGTCTCCTGGTTTCCAAAAGATGCAGTTGGCACATCATTCAGTAGTAGTGGAGTCTGCCCAGAAGAGGGCCAAACATCCAAAATCTCAGCAGCTGGAATAAGTGCGAGATGTTGGGCTTGGCTGAAATCCTCGGATTTACGCCTGGAAGTTCAAGACAGCTTAGCTGATCTCCCCTGTACAGGGGATAATCTCTTTGGAGAGAAGATCCAAGAAACTGTAGCACAGCTGAAGGATCATAATGAAACGCTGCAACAGCTCTCCACTGCTCATGCTGATTTTTCTGCCTCTTCTAAACAGCCGTTTAGAAGAGAGGCGAAGAGACCGGCTTACAAAGCCCGAAGGTACTATTCTCCACCTGTACGGTCTCATCCATCCAGACCTTTCCAGAAGCCTCCACCATGACAACCCAGGTCTTAGAAGCCACAGCCACCTGCGCAACCTGGTCCTGCCTCGGGGTTTTGACTCCCCGCTAGAGAGCGAATATCATCTTCCCCCTGCGGCTGACTCTGCCATTTTACCACCAGGTGGTTAAACGTCACCATGGACCGCTGGGTCCAGTCGGTTGTAGCTCAAGATTACCATCTAAACTTCCTCTCCATACAATCGGACTCTCCACCTCAGCTGGGGTGGACTTCCTCCGACCACTCTCATCTCCTGCAAGGGGAAATAGATTCCCTCCTGCAAACCAATGCTGTAGAGCCAGTTCCTCCTTTGCAAAGGGGACAGGACTTCTACTCCAGATACTTCTTAATACCAAAAAAAGACGGGAGGCATTCGCCCCATATTAGACCTTCATGCCCTAAACAAACATCTTCAGAAAGAGAAGTTCCAGATGGTAACCTTAGGCTCCTTACTACTGCTTCTCCAATAGGGGGATTGGCTTTGCTCTCTAGATCTCAGACGCATACATGCACATAGCAATTACTCCGTCTCACAGAAAGTACCTCTGGTTCCTCATCGGAAACCAACACTTCCAATACTGGGTACTTCCATTCAGCCTGGCATTGGCCTCTCGTGTCTTCACGAAATGCCTGGCAGTAGTAGCCGCATACTGAAGACTAGGCACTCACGTCTATCCTTATCTAGACGACTGGTTACTGAGGGCTCAGTCTCCGGAGGCGGTACTTCACTCCCTCCATCTCACTGTGCAGCTCCTGCTATCATTGGGATTTCTAATCAATTATCAGAAGTCCAATCTGATTCTGTCTCAATCCCTCTCCTTTATCGGAGCGGATCTCGACACTATCCAAGCAAAAGCTTTTCTTCCCAGGGACTGAGCTCATACCTGGCAGTGCTGGCGCGCACTGTACAATCTCGCCGAACCACGACTGCTCGTCATGTCCTCGTCTTGCTGGGACGTATGGTGTCCTCGGTCCATGTTACCCCAATGGCTCGACTTGCCAAGCGAGTAACACAGTGGACATTAAAATCCCAGTGGTCACAGGCGCACATCATTCAATGTCCAACATTGTCCATGTCACCAGGCAGCTTCGTCTCTCACTAGCGTGGTGGATCCAAGAGTCCCACCTGCTCAAAGGTCTGCCATTTCAAGCTCCAGAACCTCAGATAATCCTAACAACTGATGCTTCCACTCTAGGTTGGGAAGCACATGTCAACCACCTGCAGACTCAAGGAACCTGGTCTGCAGCAGAGGCACAAAATCAAATAAACTTTATGGAGCTCCGAGCGATCAGATATGCCCTTTGCGTCTTCAAGGATTACTTATCCAACAAAACAATCCTAATCCAAACTGACAATCAGGTAGCGATGTGGTACATCAACAAGCAGGGAAGGACCAGTTCCTACCTCCTATGTCAGGAAGTAGCACAAATTTGGGCCTTAGCTCTTTCTCATGCCATGCTACTGAGACGACCTACCTGGCGGGTGTGGACAATGTTGTAGCGGACAAACTCAATCGTACGTTTCAGCCCCACGAGTGGTCTTTCAACCCCGTGGTGGCGGATTGGCTATTTCAGAAGTGGGGGGTATCCGAGCATCGACCTCATTGCGTCGGTTCACAATCGCAAGGTGGACAACTTCTGCTCCCTATATCGCAGTCACAAAACTCCACCATGGGACGCTTTGGCTTAATACCCAACTTCCTACAGCGGCCTGCTGGGAATTTCAGGCTGCCCGTTCTCCAAAATCGCCCCTGTTGTTGTGCCTGTTGCACGTCTTTGGGTGCTTTTGGTACATGTGTGGGCATCCTCAGCTCGTTCACCCATATGTGTGAGGACTACCATCCTGCTTGTCCTTTGAGAAAGCAGAGTTGCTTACCTATAACAGGTGTTCTCACAGGACAGCAGGAGGTTAGTCCTCACGAAACCCACCCGCCATCCCTGTGAAGTTGGATACACTTGCGATTTGTTGTTTTTATTTTTCGCATGCTCTTGGTGCTATACATGAGACTGAAGGGAGATCCCTGCTGGATGCTGGGCATGCCCAGTAGGTGCCAGTCAAAGTTCTAGAAACTTTGACAAAAGTGTTCCGTGATTGGACTCCATCCTGATGATGTCACCCATGTGTGAGGACTAACATCCTGCTGTCCTGTGAGAACACTTGTTACAGGTAATCAACCCTGCTTTCGTCCTGGGTGGGGGGGGGGGGGGCGTACAGCAAAACAACCGCACTATAGGTTGTATGTGGCATCTGCAGCTGAATGAGCATTTATGTGCTAGGAAAAAAGGGGCACAGAGGTGTGAAAGACCCTGCGGGGATTGTGATTAGCCCCCCAGGAGAGTCCTCATCTGTGGGGCTGGCTGTCTTTCTTGCACTCCCACTGGAGAGTTGCAGCTAAGGCGGGAACAAGGCCTTACTCCTAGGACAAGCAGGATGGTAGTCCTCATACATGGGTGACATCATCGGATGGTGCCCGACACGGAAAACTTATGTCAAAATTTCTGGAACTTTGATTAGCCACACTGAGCATGCCCAGCATGCCCTATGCCATGTGTCCACACAGGGTCCCTCTTCAGTCTTTTTTCCCACAGTGCTTTTGCCTTGTGGTTATTGAACTTGTTTGGTTTTGGTTTTTGTTAAACAAAAGACATTTGGAAAACTTTCACTGACCATTTTTTTTTGTTGTTTTTTCCCCAGTGTGCGGGTCCCTCTCGTTTCCCCTGTACCTTTTGGGTTTTCAGTGGTTCAGTAAGTTTTGTTTTGTTTTTTGTTTTCCCTTTCGCTTCTGTGCCCCATTGTTTCTCCCTTTAGGTTCTTATCGAAATCATGGCCGCCTCGGGTTTTCGTTGGTGCCCTCAGTGCCCAAGGACTATGTCCATCACAGACCCACACGATGTATGTATCCTCTGCCTGGGGACATCGCATGACGTCCAGGGGTGCTGCTTGTGACCAAATGACGTTGCGCTTGCCTTGAGAAGATAGAGAAGCTCTTCGGGTCGAAAAAGCCCAAGCCATCAACATTGGCATTGGTGGCCTGAAATTCCCAGCAGGCCGCTGTAGGAAGTTGGGTATTAAGCTGAGAATAAACTGCGCAGAACTGACTGGCCAAAGGACCATGGAGCTGCACCAATGGACACCGAGCCATCGACATCGGTGGGGCCTTCTACTCAGTCGATGCCACTGGCAGATAGGGGTGCTGGGGACCAGCCCCTGTTTGTCTCCTCCAGGTTGAGGACATATGGTTCATCATCTTCGACCTTGGCACCAGGGAAAGACCGGGCCCGAGCACTGAGGGAAGCTGAGGAAACTTCTGCATCGGTAACCTTCAATGCGCAGGGCTCGGGTAGGCACCGGCACTTGCCGTGATGCCCTCAAAGCAACCCTGCAGTGAGTAGTGCCTATCCTCCATCAATGCCGGGGGGGGTCTGCAATGGTCCCCGCCAGTCCTGGTGTCAAGACCTGGCCACCTGTCCTGGCTCCCAGTCCATTTTGATATTGGCAGCTTTTGAGGATGAGTTGGCACAGAGTCCAGTTGGCAGTCTATCGGACGCTGCAGGGCATTGCACAGATGGCACCAGTGTCCATGCTCTCCCTCTTGGAACTGCTGCTGGAGCATCTCATTGTACTCAGTGGGATGTTACCATCTCAGCTGGTGCCAGTACCTGGGGTGCCATCGATGCCCAGCAGGGCACAGATGCTTCACCCCCCGCCCCATGCGGTGGTCGCTGCCAGTTCCTCAGCAGAGGAAGATCTGCTCACCATCCTCAGCCAGGAGGTCTGCGAGACAGGGTCAGAGGAAGACTTTCTACTACCAGAGGGGGGATACTATCCACTGGTCCCTCATGCTCGTTCACAAAGGGTGAGCTTCTGCAGTCATCCCAGGCAGCAGGTGCTCCCAAGCCTCAACCAGTGCCCCAGCTAAATCCCAGGATGGGGTTTTGACTGGCTCATAGGGAGCATAAGCCAGCTGCCTGTACCAGAGACTCTGGACAAACCCCCCTCAGTTAGGGGCAGGCAATGATTATTTGCAAATCAGTGGCCCAGTATAACCTCGGACCAGTGGGTTCTGTCTATCATCAGTCAAGGGTATTGATTAAATCTATTGGGTATCCCGCCAAATTCTCCTCTGTGCCCAATTTGGGGACTGCTAGTGCATCAGGAAATACTGTTCAGGGACTCTTATGTTCTTAAAGGCCAGAGAAGCCAAACCTGTCCCACCAAGGCAAAGGGGGCAGGGATTCTACTCCTGGTACTTCCAGATTCCCAAGAGGAACAGGTGGACTCCATCCCATCCTAGACCTAAGGGCCTTCAACAAACTTTTAAAAAGAGAAGTTTTGGACAGCTTCCTTGGGCACCCTTCACTTGCCTTCTCTATAATCATCAGTCTTAGTATCATGAAATATTACTTTTTTTAAATCAGATTTTTATTATGCAATTAAAACACTTAACTTGTAGTTTTTCTTAAAAGTTCATTAATGTTTCTTGGGTAGTGTCCTATGAGAAGTTGTTTCCCCAATGACTTAGTTCAAAATTTTGAGAACAGCAGTCCTGACATGGACCATGTTTTGAATATATATCTTCATCAGGAGAATTTTGTTCACTGTGTGCAGTCTTCAGATTTTTTTTTTCTTCACATCTTTTAACCTGTTATGGCTTCTAGTGTGTTTTGGCTCCAAACTTGATATGGCATGCATAAACCACTTGTGTGGACTGGTCTGACTATATTAAAGGAAAATATCAGGTAAGAAGTAAATGTACCATATCCTAGAATACAGGAGAGACAGGAGGATATGACAGACATTTAAATACCTGAAAAGTATTAATAGTGCACAAGAACCAAATCCTTTTTCAAAGGAATGGAAATTGTACAACTAGGAAGCATGTTCTTTAAAAAGGAAAGATGTAAGAATAACATTAGGAAATGTTTTTTTCACAGTGGATGCCAGAATGCCCTTCCAGAGGAGGTATAGAGAGTGAGGATCTATAATGGCAAGAGGATGGAAATACATTGGAATAACCTGCACAAAGTGGCAGCTACAGCGCAGAACTGCAATGATATAGTTGTATATGGGTTCTAAAAATAGCATGGGAGTAACCTGGACAGAGCAGCATTTGCAACCCCAAAAAAGTGATATGTCTTCATCATGGCTTTAAGGAATCATGGGGATTCTAATAGTGTGATGATCATGATGGATTTGGCCATGCTTGGGACATTATATGAGAAGATGGTGGAAGATCCAAAAAGGAAGTTGATGCTGGGTTGCATTTGGGAACTTTATACGTACATCTACCAAAAGAGGATAAATTTCAAGTGGGTAGACTGGATGGGCCATTTTAGTCTTTATCTGCCATTATTTACTATATTACTATGTAAATATGTTCAGGCTCAAGTATAGATGAGTAATTTCATTTCAGTTGTAATGAATTATAGAACTCTTTAGAAAAGCAAGTTTGCTTACCATAAACGGTGTTTTCCGTAGATAGGGAATTTAGTCATGCATAGTGGGTGACATCCGTGATGTCACGAAGGCGGAGCTACTCTCTTAGCTTGAAGAGCTTTGAAGTGCGCATGACCTCTGGTTCCTACGCTCCTCGAGCTCCCCTTCAGTTGGTTTTCCAAGCTAAGTGCTGGTGTAGGTGTTGAGGATGGAAGGCTGTCCAGGGAGGTGGGTGGAAATGCATGCTAAATTCCCTGCTATCTACGGAAAACACAGTTTACGGTAAGCAAACTTGCTTTTTTCAGTCTATAAGCAGGGCATTTAGCCATGCATAGTGGGAGTCCCAAGCACATAGGCTGCAAACAGATACTGCCAATAATGAGAGAATTTTTTTGGAATTGAGTGAATTTGTTTTTGTGTGTTGTTTTTTTTTTTTTGCAACCAATGGAAGGTGGACAGCCATAGATACTTATGAAAAAGTTTTTAGAATTGCAGATCCCATGGAGGAATCTGAAGCAGACTGCTGATCGAGACAGTAGTGTGATGTAAATGTATGAACAGACGACCGGGTCTCTGCTCTGCAAATGTCCTGGATAGGTACTCCTTGAATGTGCGCTATAGAAGCTGCAGTGGCTCTAATCTGATGAGCTTTCACAGGACCAGTAAGAGGTATTGCTCTTGTAGAATAACAGTATTGGATGCAGGCGGTAAGCCAGTTGGAAAGAGTTCTCTTTGACACCGCTTGACCTGGATTGTTTGGATTGAAGGAGACAAATATTTGAGAAGAATGTCTGAGTGAGTCTGTCTTGTTTTTGTAATAGGCTAAAGTTCTTTTATAATCTAAGGTATGAAGACATTTTTGTCTATCGTTAGAATGTGGTTTGGGGGGGGAAAAACCGGAAGGGAGATGTCTCATTTAAGTGAAAAGCAGATACGACCTTTGGTAGAAATGAAGGGTGAGTTTGTAAAACCACCTTATGGTGAAATTGAAAATATGGAAAATTGACTACTAGTGCCTGAAGTTCACTTATTCTTCTTGCAGAAGTGATGGCCACTAGGAAAAGCACCTTCCACGTTAAGAATTTAAGCGTGGAGGTTGACATGGGCTCAAAGGGTGGATTCATCAACGCTTCGAGGACTGTTAATATCCCATGGCACTATTGGTTTTTTAAAAGGTGGGTGCAGACGAAACAGGCCTTTCATGAATTTGGAAATCAACGGATGGGTAGAGATGGAACAGCCCTTATCCATGACATGGTAAGCTGCAGTAGCACTAAGGTAAACTGTAGTTAGCACTAAGGTAAACTGTTAGAAGTTACTGCCAGGCCTGAGAGGGATAAATGATGGAGATAAGTTAACAGCGACTCAGGTGGGCAAGAAAGGGGGTCAAGCCTCTGGGCGCACCATTTTGAATATCTATTCCATTTGAAGGCGTAATTCTTCCTGGTAGAAGGCTTTCATGATGCTATGAGGACTTCCAAAATGTCTGGAGAGAGGTTCAGGGAACTCAGTAACTGCCGTTCACTCTCCATGCTGTCAGATGACGGGAGGACTGCATGGGGTGAATCAGATTCCCTGCGTGTTGAGAAAAGGGGTCTTTCGGTAAGAGTATTGGATGAGTGACTGAGAGACAAAGTAGATAAGGATACCACGGTTGTCTCGGCCACACTGGAGCTATTAGGATTAGGTCTGCTTTGTCCGCAATACATTTCTGGACTGTGCATGAAATTAGTGGAATGGGAGGAAAAGCGTATAGAAGGCCTTTCTCCCAAGGAATCAGGAAAGCGTCCTGTAACATCCTGTGCACGCTGGGAAGAAGAGAACAAAACCTTTGTACCTTTCGATTGTTTTCTGATGCAAAGAGGTCTATCTCTGGAGTACCCCAGTTTGCGAAAATCTTGTCTGCTTCCGTTTGCTTGAGCGACCATTCGTGGGGATGGAAAACTCTGCTTAGTTTGTCTGCTCTTGTGTTTCGCAAGACCTGGAATGTAGGATGCCTGTAAGAAGATCCTGTTGTGTTCTGCCCATTCCCATATTTGAACCGCTTCCTTGCAAAAGTGTCAACAAACCAGATCCCCCTTGTTTGTTGATATAGAACATGGCTACCTGATTGTCTGTATGGATCATTACTGATTGCATTCTAGTCATGGTTACAGGAGAAATCAATCAAAGAGTTCCTGATTGCTCTTAGTTCCAGCAGATTTATTTGGAGACTTTGTTCTGTTTCTGACCAAAGACCCTGAGTGTCTAGATGTAAGAGATGGGCAACCCAGCCCTTCGTAGAAGTATCTGTTGTGAGTATTATCTGATGAGGAGGAAGTTGGAAAGGACTTCCTTTGTTCAAAACGGGCAGACCGAGCCACCATTTTGTCTTTTTTTTTTTTTTATGGAGCATGTCACCCATACTCTGTGGGACATTTGCTGTGTAAATTGGTTCCGCTGAGATTTTAGACCCCACTGGAGATGTCTCATGTGTAGACGAGTATTTTGGACTACATGAATTGCTGCCGCCATACGCCCTAAGAGTACCATTATTTGTCATGCTGGAACTACTGTCCGACATAAGTGTCTGAGCAAGGGATTGTATGGTTTTGATTCTGTCCAGAGGTAGAAAAGATTTGGATATTGGTATTTGAATCAATGCTCCTATAAACTGAATGGTTTGTGAAGGATGGCATTGAGACTTTTCTTGTAATTCACTGTCCATCCTAAGTTTTCTAGACAAAGGAGCGTGCATTCCACCTGTTGCTTCAGGAGTTGTGGATTGGGAGATACTAGAAGCTAATCATCCAAGTAAGGGAATATGTTTATTCCTTGTTTGCGTAAGTGTGCCACAACAGCAAGACATTTCATGAAAACTCGCGGGGCAGAGGAAAGACCAAATGGGAGTACCTTGTATTGGTAGTGATGATTCGCAACTTGAAAACAAAGGTAACGCCAAAAATCCTTGTGGCTTGGTATGTGAGTGTATGCATCCTTTATAACTAGCAAGCACATCCAGTCGTTCGCTTGCAGAAAGGGAAGTACGGTTTTGAGAGAAGTCATTTTGAATCTTTCTCTTGTGAGGTGTTTAGCGCTCGAACATCTAAGTCATAGTCCTCCCGACATTTTGGGAATAAGGAAATATTGGGAGTAGAAACTGTTTTCCTTTTGAGAAGAACAAATTGGCTGGATTGCCTTCTGGTGAAGGAGAATGGAAACTTCCGTCAAGAGAAGGGACTTGATTTTGAGGAGTCTTGGAAGTAATGAGATGTGGAAGAGTTCGGAAGGAGCTGAAATGTAACTGGTACCCTTGAAGTATTATGCTCAACACCCATCGATCTGTGTCCTTATTTCATTCCCAGTGGTCCAAAATCACCAGTCTCCTCCCCCCTCCTCACCCACCCCCACATGAACTGCTGTGGCAAGATGATTTAAAAAGACTGCTTTGGTGTTTGGTTTTTGTTGTCTTGGTGTTCTTTGCCATGGTCTTTGTCCTTGCAGTTGGGATTGTTGTCTCTGAGATTGGAAAGGCTGTTGCCTTTAACTAGGTTGGTAGGGTTTTCTCCAAAGAGATTATCTGGTCTGCAAGGCAAATTGGTTAGTTGGTCATGTACGTCTTCTCTAATACTGCTGGCCCTAGCAGAAATGGAAGTAGCTGATCTTGCGAAAGTGTCATATGCTGTCCGTAACAAGTGACGCAAGCCTTTCTGTAGGTCTGGGAAGGGTTGAGGCAGTGGAGCATCTCCTTGTGAGATAGTTAACTAGGGTTGCAGCTGTTGAGTACAATTGAATAAATATTGTATAATGTAAAGCTGATGATGGTTAATTCTAGAATTAAGCAGAGAATTTTGGTAAATCCTTTTTTGCAAAGTCGTCTAGGAGTTTATTATCCTTTCTGGGAGGTGTATTAGAGTATAGTCGTTTTTTCTTGGCCATTGCCGATTCTACTACTATTGAATTGTGAGGAACCTGCACATTTGAGTAGTAGGAGGCCTTTTGCATTCTATATTTTAAATCTGTTTTCTTAGAAATAGATGGAAGAAGGTGTGGAGTATCCCAAGCTTTATCCATAAGACCCTCCAATATTTGATGAGAAGGTAGAGCAGTTGGTTCAGTTGGAACATCCAGTATTTGGAGAATCCCCATAACCTCAGATCTTGGGTCTGGAAGTTTGAGTTTCTATATTTAAGGCTAAACCCAATTTTTCTAGGAACTTTACCATAAGTTAAATCTTCCGGTGGAGAAGTTGGTTGAGGAAGATCTTGTGGGGGGTCCGATGGAATACCTGTTGAACTTCCAGGAGATGATACCGGAGAAGGATCTGGTGAGATCGTGTGAACGGAAGAGAGAGGGGAATGTGATGGTTGTGGAGATGGCAGGTCATGAGTTGGATCAGGAGAAACCTGCGGTGATGTAGGAATCTGAAAATCCGGTGGTAAAACGTTAGGATCAGATGGGAAATCATGAAAGAACGTATGTAACTGCATAGTTATTTGAGACAGTCTCCTCAGTTGTTTGACGTGGATGGTCAGGTAATCTGGTCGACTTCTTTGATCGTTTAGACGGCGGCTTAGGGACTGATGAATGAGGAGACCTTGAACATAAGAGCATAAGAAATTGCCATGCTGGGTCAGACCAAGGGTCCATCAAGCCCAGCATCCTGTTTCCAACAGAGGCCGAACCTGGCAATTATCCAAACACTAAGAAGATCCCATGCTACTGATGCAATTAATAGCAGTGGCTATTCCCTAAGTAAACTTGATTAATAGCTGTTAATGGACTTCTCCTCCAAGAACTTATCCAAACCTTTTTTTGAACCCAGCTACACTAACTGCACTAACCACATCCTCTGGCAACAAATTCCAGAGCTTTATTGTGCGTTGAGTGAAAGAATTTTCTCTGTGGAGTGTTTAGGACGAGTACCTCGATCTCGGGATGATTCCCAGCCACCTGGTGAGTCATCAATAATAACATTCGATAAAATTGGTGGTGATCTCCTGGCTGAGATGGAGTTATAGTATGTTTTGTCCTTGAGAGAGATTTTCCCTGATTTTATTTGGAATTTTTGGTGCTGAGACTGGCTTTCCCAGTTGCGGGGGAGAAGGTTTATGAGGTAATTTCGCCGTAGATTGAGATGCGTCGTAGAAATCGACTTCTTCAATGGAGTCTACGCATGCGTCGGTAATGTCATATGAGGCATTGACGAAGGACGCGAAGCCGGTTTTAACGGCGCATGCATCGTAATCGGCGGAGTGGTTGATGCGTGGATGCCGACGCACTATGCGACGCACGGCCTTCCAAGGCAGAGTGCGCGTGTCGAGGGGCCTCGGATCGGGGCTTTCGCCTACCAGAGGATGTCTTGGTCGAACGATCATCCATCAGGGAGGGGGCATATGTTTGCCTCATCCTCTCCATTTTTTTCTTTTCTTTGTCTTCTGGCCCGTGGGGTCATTTTACCACAGTCCCTGCACGTGGCCTGATCATGATCGGGACTGAGGCATAAGTAGCAATAATTATGCCCGTCGGTCACAGACATAATTTTTCCGCAGGAACAGTATTTAAAACCTGAGCTCCTTGGCATCTTTTCTTCTTTCCTGCTACTTGTCAATTTTTTTTTTTTAAGTTTTTTAATTTTTAGTCAGGCTGAGAGTAGCCACATGTCCATGTGTAACCGCGGAAAACTAAAACTGAAGGGGAGCTCGAGTGCGGAAACCAGAGGTCATGCGCACTTCAAAGCTCTTCGAGCTAAGAGAATAGCTCCGCCTTCGTGACATCACGAATGACGTCACCCACTATGCATGGCTAAATGCCCTGCTTATCAGAAAAAGTAAATTTTTATTCCTAGACAACTTTGCAGTATAATCCTAAAAGTACAAAAGAATACAGGTTCTCTCCTATCACGTCTTATCCAGATCTTATAAGAGGGTGATCTTGCTCAGCCACTAGTATTTCCTCACATAGACAAAGTACTGAATTGACTTCTTGTGATTTAAAGCAGGATTCAACCTTCTTATAGTTACATCCTATGTTTTCTTTAGATAATCTTAAGCATTTGCTATGAAAGAAGAATTTAAACCTCTTCTCTGCATTTCAAGTCTGAGGAGCAGAATCCTGAACTGGGAATCATTCTCGGCTCTTCCTGCAAAGCAGAGTGGTAGCCATGCAGCAATGCAATTTACATTATTTAAATAAATGAACTGCATTTTGCATGAATGAATGTTATTTGGCTTCAGAAAGGATAAGTAGGGCAGGATAACTGATGTACCACACACGGGGGGACAAACGTCTTAGAGAAAAGGAGAGGATGTGGACCTTTATGAATAAATAGCAACAGGAGGTGAATGTGGTGCCACCTGTCTCCAGTATAAGGCCCCCTTGCTTGCATCAAAAGAAAAACTGAGTCCCAAAGGGATACTAGCTATTGAACATGCACGCCAGCTGACTTCATCCAATGGTGTTAGCCAGATCTTTAAAGAGCCATGACAGAGGACATGCAGAGTCTGCTCCAGGGCAGCAACAGGTGGTGAGTGTTGGGCTGGCCCTGTCCCCATCATAGGGCTCCCCCCCCCCCGCCCATATTCACCAAAAGAAAAGCAGGGTCCTGAAGAAGACTGGCTGCTGGATTCCCCCTCAGCTGATCTCATTTGACAGTGACAGCTGACTCTTTAAAGAGCCATGACACAGGCAGGCACTCCTGCCAATATGCCCCCTTTTTTGTGCATAACTGTGCAGGCGAAAGCCAAACCATTCTGCCACTCTCGTAGCCAGCAGGTATACTCGTACACCATCTTGCCTGAGCCATACCTACTCATGTAGCTCCATCCCCCTTGCCAAGACCATCTGCCCACATAGTGTGCATACCATCACTAATACACCTACCCACTACACACTAGCCCAAAGCTCTGCCCTTCTCTTGACCTATCAATTTACCACCATTATTGGCCAAGTAAACGTTCACCATCTTAGAAACCCAGCCACCAAGGGAAACCAATCACAGGAACGGCACATCACCTGGGCAAATCAATTCTCCTAAAATAAAAACATTGCTCCTAAACACGTGCTCTATCTATAACCAGATTAGCCACCTACATGATCTCCTCACTGATGACATCCTAAGAACATAAGAAATTGCCATGCTGGGTCAGACCAAAGGTCCATCAAGCCAAGCATCCTGTTTCCAACTGGGTACTTGCCAGGTTCTTGTGGCCTGGTTTGGCCTTTAACACCAAGAAGATCCCATGCTATTGATGAAATTAATAGCAGTGGCTATTACCTAAGTAAACTTGATTAATAGCAGTTAATGGACTTCTCCAAGAACTTATCCAAACCATTTTTTAACCCAGCTACACTAACTGCACTAACCACATCCTCTGGCAACAAATTCCAGAGCTTAATTGTGCATTGAGTGAAAAAGAATTTTCTACGATTAGTCTTAAATGTGCTACTTGCTAACTTCATGGAATGCCCCCTGGTCCTTCTATTATTCGAATTCACATCTACTCGTTCAAGCCCTCTCATGATCTTAAAGACCTCTATCATATCCCCCCTCAGCCATCTCTTCCCCAAGCTGAACAGCCCTAACCTTTTCAGCCTTTCCTCATAGGGGAGCTGTTCCATTCCCTTTATCATTTTGGTTGCCCTTCTCTGTACCCTCTCCATTGCAACTATATCTTTTTTGAGATGTGATGACCAGAATTGTACACAGAATTCAAGGTGCGGTCTCGCCATGGAGCGATACAGAGGCATTGACATTTTGCGTTTTATTAACCATTCCCTTCCTGATAATTCCTAACATTCTATTTGCTTTTTTGACTGCTGCAGCACACCGAACCGATGATTTCAAAGTATTACCCACTATAATGCCTAGATCTTTTTCCTGAGTGGTAGCTCCTAATATGGAACCCAACATCGTGTAACTAGAGCAAGGGTTATTTTTCCCTCTATACAACACCTTACACTTGTCCCTATTAAATTTTATCTGCCATTTGGATGCCTAGTCTTGCAAGGTCCTCCTGTAATGTATCACAGTCTGCTTGTGATTTAACTACTCTGAATAATTTTGTATCATCCCCAAATTTGATAACCTTGCACTTCGTATTCCTTTCCAGATCATTTATAAATATATTGAAAAGCACCAGTCCAAGTACAGATCCCTGAGGCATGCCACTGTTTTACCCTTTTCCACTGAGAAAATTGACCATTTAATCCTACTCTCTGTTTCCTGTCTTTTAACCAGTTTGTAATCCACGAAAGGACATTGCCTCCTATCCATGTCTTTTTAGTTTTCTTAGAAGCCTCCCATGAGGGACTATGTCAAACGCCTTCTGAAATTCTAAATACACTACATCTACCGGTTCATCCTTATCCATATGTGTATTAACCACTTCAAAAAATGAAGCAGATTTGTTAGGCAAGACTTCCCATGAGTAAATCCATGTTGACTGTGTTCCATTAAATCATGTCTTTCTATATGCTCTACGATTTTGATCTTTAGAATAGTTTCCACTATTGTTCCCGGCACTGAAGTCAGGCTCACTGGTCTGTAGTTTCCTGGATCGCCCCTGGAGCCCTTTTTAAATATTGGGGTCACAGTCTTCAGGTCTGTGCTTCACAGAAATATGGTCACAAGATGCAGAGGCCCCCCCCGACTATACTTTTGCCCACACTCTCTATGCCAGTGTACACTATTCACCAACCAACCTAGTTTCCTTTGGGGTAGATTTTATAATTTTGCGCGAGCCCGTACTTTTGTTCGCGCACCAGGCACGAACAAAAGTACGCTGGATTTTATAAGATACACGCGTAGCTTATAAAATCCGGGGTCGGCGCGCGCAAAGGGGTGCACCTTTGTGCAACCTGGTCAGCCGCTCCGATTTCGGAGCAGCCTCGGAGGGAACTTTCCACCCCCCCCTACCTTTTGTTGGCAGACTTACGCCTGCTGAAAGCAGACTTAAATCTGCGCGCGCCAGCAGGTTGCTGGCGCGCCATCACCCGACCCGGGGGCTGGTCCGGAGGCCTCGACCATGCCCCAAGACACGCCCCCGCCCCGGGACTTAACGCGCGTCCCGGGGCTGTGCGCGTGCCAGCGGCCTATGAAAAATAGGCATGCTGGCGTGCGAGGGCCCTGCGCACGTAAATCCGGCCAGATTTACGTGCGCAGGGCATTTAAAATCCGGCCCTTTGTGCGGCGCCTTCATTTCCTGATCAGGAATTGAATAAAAATTGAAAATGAAGAGTTGTTGAATAAGAAAATTAAAGAATAAAACACGGGAGCTATTAAAATAGGTCAGCCACAGAGTGTTGTTCCATAAATAGCGACCGCACACAAACCACATATCAAGGGGTTTCCTTGACATTCACACTCTATGCCAAGCAAAAAAAGGTGAAAGGAAAGCCAGTATCTCCAGAAAAACAATTAATTTAGCACTGACCCCTACACAAAAACTGGAAGGAATAGAAACCATCTTTCTGCAGGTGGACACCCACCCCAAATGGGGGCTTCTAACATCAACTGCCATCAAGTAGCAAGAAAGCCCTATATGACCTCATACACTTGTTTTTCTGAAATTACTCTGGAACCACCCTAGGACCCTAATTTTAGGTTATTTAAACTTCTACTTTCTTTAGCCACTCTTGAAACTTTTATACAGAATTCCTAGCCTTATTGGAATCTTTGGGCCTATTTCAGTTAATCGGTGAATGAACCTATAAGGCAAGCTACACCTTTATTTGATACTTGCCCAAATGCAACTGTTGCTTGACAGTCTACCAGAAAACATGCAGACCATGCAACACTTGGACTGACCACTACGTAGTAATTTTCTACATATGCTCATTCCCAAAAAGGAAACTCAATCCTGAAAGGACTACTAAATGTAAGCCCAACAACCCACCTTGACCCAGAATATTTTCTACTCGTCTTGCCAATGTATGAATGCACACCTGATCTACCACCCTAATTGACAACTGGTACAACAATTTCAAAACAGCCATTGACAAGATCATACATGGAAAACAAATACCACAAAAAAGTTCCATGCCAACCTCCTGGTTCACACAGGAAGTAATGGAGATGAAAAGAATTGGAAGACAGCTTGAACATAAATGGCGGAAATCAGATTCTATTCAACAATGATTGCAAAAGACACCAGACAGCTTACCACAAGGCAGTCACTAACACTTAAGAAGCTTACTTCTTAACAATCAACCAAACAGAAAACTTGTCTATAGAACTTTTCCAGACCATTAATGAATTCCTGTCTTCCAACTCTGATTCTCCCCTCCCTCACAACAGAAGTCCACTGCAATAAACTAGACACATTTTTTATGAATGATTACACGTATCCAGACTAAACTAGAGAAAGCACTAGCAAAAGAACCAGTGCAAAGCTCTTCTCAAGCAAAACAGAATGTCATAGCTTTCCCTGACCATTTTCTGCCCACTGTCTGCAGATATTGATTTTCTGCTAGTCACCCTGACCAATCACTTGCCCCTCCACACTGTAGCACTGCAACTATGAAATTAAGCCTGTTTGACCTCTGACACTCTTTGGATGAGTGAAACTCAGCCTTATTCAAACTCTTGGACTTCTCAGCAGTGTTTTGCTAAGAAAATAAGGGGAATTTATCCTTTTCAGCCAGCCAGACCAGTCCAGATGTATGGGTTATGCCTCTCAGCCAGCAGATGAAGACTGAGGTTTACTGATATCAGTTCTTACAGGATACCATACTGACCTCAGTCTGCCAGTATTCTGTTCTCAGCAGATGGCAGGCGAGCATCCCATGCTGTGAGTTGAGGCCTGGTTAGACCTGGTGAAGAAGATAGAAATTTGGATGGCAGTTCTTGAGGTGAAAGTCCTCTATGCCCTTCTGCTGAACACAGCCAGTGGTCAAGGGGGCTTCTGGTTGTTGGAACAGGGTTTTTTCTTGGCTATGGTTGCTGGAATTACCCCTCTTCTGCCATTCTTCCCCCATGCAGCTTCTCCACTCCTTAAAAAAAAAAAAAAAAAAAAAAAGTTGGCTCGTGCCTCTATTTTTTTTTCTCCTGAGTGCTGTGGCTGTTCCTGGTTCCTGCTTGTTAAAGATGTTTTAAAAAAAAAAAAAAAAAAAAAAAAAAAGAAGGTAGAAGAACTGTTTGTCTGAAGGACAGTGAGCTGAGGAAGGGCTGGTAATGGAGGAAGTGGTGGCATCTCTTGAGCGCAGAAAGAGCTCAGTAGTTTGCAGCAAATGTGGATCACACTGTTAAGCATTGGGAGATGGAAGCTCTGTAAATCTTGTGTGGGAAAGAGAGAGAGAACAGAATGTAGAGTAGTCTGCCCCAGGAGGGCCATATTGGTGGGATCATCTGCAGGCCATTCCCACTGGCGTGCTTGCTACCCTGGTGGGAACAATGGCCTTATTGGAACCACGAGACGGGAGCCACTCAGAAAATGAATCTCCTGTGCTGGTTTGGTGGCTTCAGACATTGAAGTAGTCTGGCCCGTGGCTCCTTCGGATAGAGTTCCAAGAGGAGCAGCTCCCATTTCTTCAGATGAAGATGTGATTCCTCTTCCTTCCTGGGCCTTTATTCCCACAGAATTTGTGTAGTGTTTACCTCAGGCCCTTTTCTGTAGGGCAGAGTGCAGCTCCGGTTTCCTTTCCTGTAAGACCCTCTCTCTGGGAACTCCTGGTAATCCAGAGAAAAAGAATGAGAAAAGTAGAGGAGCATTGGGAGGAAACGTTCTGCAGTTTCAGATCTGTCACTTGTGGAAAGTGCCAGTGAGGAAGGCTAGGAGGATAAATATTCCCCTACATAAAAGGATAATTCAGCTATGGTTCAGTTGTTCCACAAAGAGGAAATTTCTCCCATGCAATTCCTAAGAATGCTGGACATTGCAAAAATGAAAAAAAAAAACAAGCTAGGAATCTGTTAAATCAGAAAAAGACCCTATAAATGTTGTTTCCATGGCATAAATAAGGATTTGATCTGTGTGTAATGGGATTCCCCAAAGTTAAATTTTAAAGGGGGTAAGACTATGATGAACTGTATTCCCCCCCCCCCCCCCCCCCCCCCCCCGACTCAGGAAAGGGAAAAATTGCAATTTCCTCAAGTGGATGCACTTGTTAGTTAATAAAGGACCACTATTCCTTTATATAGACTTAACATAACTCAGAATCTGGCTTTTTCTTACACAGGACTAGTACTTTGGAACAGTTCTCCAATCGAAATCTGTGGTTACACAGATGTCAAATGTTTTAGGAAAAAAAAAACCAAAGCAATTTATTTTGTAGAGGCTTTTTATTGTATTATGTGATATATTTAATGTTTTATTTGTTTAAACAATGAATGTTAAAATTGTAATTCTTCCTGTACACATGGAAGTGGCAGAATATGAATCAAGTAAATAAACAGGCTACCTGATCTAATACTCTTAAGCTTCAGCATCTTCCTGACCCTACCGATTATGACATGTCAAAATGCCCCTTATTGAGTAATGGTGCATGAAATACAATACACTAGTGAGATTCTTTTGGCACACTGTATGCAAACTTTGGTTAGTGATTAAACTTTGTCTAAACATTAATTGATGTAACTCGCTTTCAACTTTCTTAGGAAAGTGTATCATAAATAATTGATGGGCATCAAACCCCTTTCCAGACTTCCCTTCCTTCTCTAACTTGCCTTTTCACGTAGATAAGCAGGGATGAATTAACCCTACTGTCTGGGACATCCTCCAGGCATCCAGGTGGTGGAGCTTCTCCAAGAACACAGAGTTTTGGACTCTGTGCACCTGCATGTGGTTTCCCACACAGCTCCCAGCTTGCCTCAGTCTTTTTTTTTTTTTTACCACGCTGCAGGTAGCACGTGGAGCGCTTCTTCTCAGTAGACAAAAAAAAAAGTTGACTAGATGCCACGGCCACCTGGCTTTAAGTTCTGCCAGTGCGGCAAGATCGTGCCCGTGACACACTGCCACCTCAGGTGCTACATCTGCCTCAGTCCGAACCATGATCCAGCCATGTGCAGGGACTGCAGCTGCATGTCCCCCAGGGCCCAACACCCCTTCCACCGAATTTGACCAATTTGGACCACCCAGCATCGAAACAGAAAAGGGCCTTCTCTGGTGGGCCCTTCGGATGACCCTGGAATTCCACCAAAGTGCCCCAACGCATGGACCATTGAGAGATATGCCGCCGTTGCCTGAGGGCGCCGGCTGGCTCCAATGTGGCTGCCCGAAGCACCACATCGCCGCACATGAGTTGAAGCATCGGGCACACAGCCGGCCTTCGAAGCATGCCTCCTCCACCAAACGTAAAACTACCTCAGTGGTCGACGCACCAACGCAAGACAGCGTCAAGATCAACACACCATGCATCGCTGACACAGGGGCACACACCACCTCTGTTGCGTCAGTCGGTCACAGATGGCTGCGCCCTCTCTTCCTCACCTCTTTTTTTTTCCTCTGCTCCACTGGGCAAGATGGCTGCCTCCGCCTCTCCTCGCCGACCTCTCCGGCATCCCCGGTCCAGCATGGGCAATTGCGTTCGCCGTTTTCCCTCCGAGGTCACCTAGGGCACGCACGCATTGGCCCTCCCTTTTGAATACGTCATGGTGGGATCCTCGGGGGCGTCCCCTCCGCATGACGTCACTACCTCCAGGTATTTAGCCTCCGCTCTCCAGCTACGAGTTAGCAAGGAATCTCCCTGCTGATCTCTGCCTGCTACCAGACACCTTCACTCTGGAACGACTTGGGGTCTCGCTCCTACCTTCCCTTTGGGGATACCAGCTACCAATAAGGACTCAAGGTACCCGCTCCTTGGGGGCCTTGCCTCGCTCCTTCCTACCCTCTGGGGTTACCAGTTTCTTCAAGGACGCCTAAGGTACCCGCTCTTCAGGGACCTCTGCCCTCGGGGGGGATTCCTCTCTACAGCAGCTTCCAGCCTCAGAGTGAGTACCCCTCAGCTCATGGTCTATCTCTGCCTTGTCTCACCTCTGCTATTGTAGATTCTCGGCCTACCCCGCATCACGGACCACTACCGGATCTACCCTCTCTGGCATATCATCTGTACCTGGGTTCTCTGCCTACCCCTCTCTGCAGACCACTATTGGACCCATCATCCTCTCAAGACCTGGTGAGACTCTTTATCTGCGCTGCAGAGTACAGCCCGGACTACGCAATCAGAGACTCTTCTCCTCTGGCTGGGTTCACAGCCTGTTCCCCGGGCCACCAACTACATTTCCTAGCGTGTAGCAGATGGACTCAGGACCAATGGGTATAGTGTACTCCTGATAGCAGTTGGAGACGGATCAGATTTCAATGTGACGTCAGCCCTAGTACATATACCCCTGCAGGAAGTGCAGCTCTTCAGTATTTTCTGTCTCCATAGCAGTTAGGGACTCTATGCACACTCACACAGCATTAGAGTAATTTTATCAAAGAAAATCAAAATAAGAAGAAATCTTACCTCTACAGACGAGCCCCACTCTGCTCCGGTGACACCCATTGGGTCCCTCCCCCAGTTCAGAATTCCCAAGGTGATTTCCGCAATCCCTCAGAGGTAAGCCTCGGTCCAGCGGCCGACCCTCGGCGGGGACCTAGCCCCCAACATCTGGTGAGGCTGAGAGGCAGCGGGTGCAACTTCGAGCGCGGCAGTGAAGGTATTTTCCCTCTTCCCCTGCAGCCGGAGACCGCCCGAAACGAGACCGGGAAGTGCTGAGACAAGGTAAGGTAGAAATCTATTTAAAAGTCTCTGGTCTCCAAAGCTCGAGGAGTCGCACAGGTCGCCAACCGGCACCAGTGCCACCGGGTTGATCTGCCCTAGCAGGGCTAGACCCCGGTCAGATCTGAGGGTCCTCCCACGTGGAGACCCTCAGAGGTGCTCGCCATATTGTCCGCGTGGTCGCCATCACCATTTTGATCTGTTCGCCGCCGTTCCGATCCGTGCGCACAAATACCTTGCACGCACGTTGCGCCCAAGTACCTTGCGCACAAGCGACGCGCATAGCCACATACTTACTGTGCCGGGCGCATAACTTCGATCTGTGCGCATAACAGCGCACACATCTCCCTGAGCGCGCACCAAACCTACGCGCACAAGCCATGGCACCACTGGAAAAGAAATTCAAGGCTCAGGGCCTTTGCCCAGCATGCCACATTAGAGCTGCACAGCATGAGGAGGCCACGACCCTGTGTATACAGTGTGAAGAGGCCCTAGGGGATCCAACTCATGGCCCTCCCCAGCCAGTACCAGGTTCTAGCCTCTCGAGCAGTATGTCGGACCTAGCACTGCACAATGGGGAACACCACCCCCCCCCCCCCCTGAAATGGGGCTCCCCAGGAACACGGCGCCACTTAGTCTAGACCCAGCATCTATCTCCTGGGTGGAATTCTTCAAAGGTCTGCATACCTTCGTCCACATGCAACCGGGGCCCCCTATAATACGGCCACAGGCTCCACCAGAGGACCTCAGCATCCCGGGACCCTCTATGCCCAGGGAAGTGATCCCACTGCCCAGAAGCTCCACCTTCGGGGACACGGACAACTCTGATGAGGATTCAGAACCCCTGAAGGAAGGGAAACTCCCTCCGGGGACAGAGCCCCACCGAACCATGAGACGCTTCTTCACCAAGGACGAGCTTCCAGACCTGGTCATACACAGCTTAAAAGAGCTTGCTATCCCGGGCACAAGTGCATCGGGGGAACCTAAGACAAACCCCCTACTAGAGGGATTACATCAGACCTCCCGCCATTTCCCACTATTACAAGCCGTCTAGCAACTAATTGACCTGGAATGGGATGCCCCAGAAACTACATTCAAAGGGGTCTGTGCTCTGGCAGCCATGTACCCTCTAGACCAGGGTTGGGCAGTTCCGGTCATCGAGGGCCACAAACCAGTCTGGTTTTCAGGATATCCCTAATGAATATGCATATGAGAGATTTGCATGCACTCTCTCAGTTGTATGCAAATCTGTCATGCATATTCATTAGGATATCCTAAAACCTTGACAGGTTTGTGGCCCTCGAGGACTGGAATTGCCCACACCTGCTCTAGACCCAGCCGCCAAAGATCTCCTGGCATGTTCAAGAGTGGATGCCATGGTCTGCGCGGTCTGGAAACGCACTTCTATCCCGGTGGAGGGAGAAGCAGCACTCAAGGATACTCAAGACAGACGTCTGGAATCTATCCTCAAACAATCCTTTGACGTCTCCGCTATGTCTTTACAGATCGCGGCCTGCTGTGCCGTGGTGACACGCGCCTGCTTATCACAGACCAGGAACAACACTCCTGGGGAACCACAGTATCATTCCTTGCGGACGCCACTTCTGATCTGGTATGCACCGCAGCTAGAGGAGTGTCATCCGCCGTGGCAGCCAGAAGACAAATCTGGCTCCGAAACTGGTTGGCCGACACAGCCTGCAAAACGAGACTCACAAGGGTGCCTTTCAAGGGAACACTTCTGTTCGGAAGCGAACTAGAGAAACTAGCCACTGCCATGGCTACCCAAGGACAGGAATAAGAGAAACCAGCGATCCTTCCCCCGAACCTCCAGGGGCAGAGGATCACAGCGCTTCAACCAATATAGAAGTACATATCAAGCGGCCCACCCCACAGGCCGAAACAAGTCCTTTCTGAACAAGCACAACAAAAGGGGAACCAGCTCTAGCTCGGGCCCCAGCCACACCCCACAATGAAAATCAGCCGACCTGTCCAAAGGAAGAAGCCATAGGGGGCAGACTTGTCCTATTCTACCAAAGATGAGTCGAGAACTTCGAACAAGTGGGTCCTATCCATCATTCGAGAGGGATATTACCTGGATTTCCACCACCTCCCTCCGGACAAGTTTGTGGAATACCCCTGCCACGACCCTTCCAAAAGGATGGCCGTGGAAGCTACACTAACCAGATTGCTAGCTTTAGAGGCTATAACACAGGTACCTCCACAACAAATAAATACTGGACATTATTCCATCTATTTTATCATCCCCAAGAATGAAGGAACATTCAGACCCATCCTGGACCTCAAGGTGGTCAACAGTCACCTGAAGATTCCTCGCTTCCGCATGGAAACCCTACACACTGTAATAAGGGCGATACAACCGGGAGAGTTCCTTACCTCCCTGGATCTGTTGGAAGCCTACCTACACATTCCGATCCATCAAGTGCTCAGTCAAAATTCCTGTGATTTTGGAATGCCTACAGAAGGGATTGTCTCTCAACTCCATCAAGGTACAGGTGGCCGCATTGTCATGCTACGGAACCAAGAGCGAGAGCGGCAGCATAGCCTCTCAACCGGATGTCTCCCGCTTCCTGAAAGGAGTCAAGCAGATCCGACCACCCCTAAAGTGGCTGGTGCCTCTTTGGAACCTCAGCCTGGTCCTAGATTTCCTAGCAGGAACCTCCTTTAGACCTCTCCGCGGCATGTCTCTCCGACTATTAACACTGAAGACAGCCTTCCTGCTGGCAGTCTGTTCGGCCCGTCGTATATCCGAGCTACAAGCACTGTCCTGCCGAGAGCCATTCCTCAGACTCACCCTGGGAACCATCCAGTTACGCACAGGTCTGTCGTTCCTCCCCAAAGTGGTGTCTCACTTCCATGTCAACCAAACCATCTCGCTACCATCGCCAGATGAGCATAAGAATCCGGAAGAGGCTCAAAGTCTATGCCATCTCAACGTCAGCAGGCTCCTAGTCTGATACCTGGAAAGGTCGGAATCCATACGAAAGACAGACCATCTATTTGTCCTTCGCAGCGGGAAGAAGCAAGGGGAAGCGGCCTCGCGAGCAACCATAGCCCGCTGGATCAAAGAAGTCATCAAGGCGGCCTACATAGAAGCAGGCAAGCCACCGCCTTTACAAGTCAAGGCCCATTCTACTAGAGCCCAGGCAGTGTCCTGGGTGGAAACAAAGATGCTTTCACCCGCCAATATCTGCAGGGCCGCGACATGGTCCTCCATCCACACCTTCTCCAGGTTTTACCGCCTGGACATTCAGGCTCGGGAGGACACAGCATTTGCAAGGGCAGTACTAAGTGAGTCACGGGCAGCCTCCCACCCGGGTTCGGGAGTAGCTTTTATACATCCCATTGGTCCTGAGTCCATATGCTACACGCTAGGAAATGGAGAAATTACTTACCTGATAATTTTGTTTTCCTTAGTGCAGACAGATGGACTCAGCATCCCACCCATAGCTGCCGTTACTCATAGAAATCCGTGGGACATCCCTGAGAGCGAGTGATTCACGGGTAAGCCATGCTTCCCTTCATCTAGGACACCCATCCTACCGGGTGTCAACGTTTCTCGGTTGAGGGCACTGGCGGTCTCCAGCTATAGCCAATTCAACCGGTTCAAATTAATTAAGTTAACTAAGTTATGGGTTGATACAGTAAGGATGCGTTAGTGCGGCAGTGCCGGGCGCACCCTCATTTGCCCCATGCACTGTTCTGATCACATACCACTCGATACTCTATTTAAATGGCATGCAAATGCAAGCCGCGTCTGCGACGCGTTCAGTGAAGCGTTAGGCCCGCGCAACCCATTTTACTGTATAGGCGCTTAATACAGCGCCTATACAGTATCCTGGGTGCGCTGGTACCTGTCATTTCAAATGACATTTCAAATGACAGGCACCAGGAAGTGGATCCCAACTTTAACCCATGAAAACCTAAAATCCCCTCCTCCCGAAGCGGCTCGACTTGTGCCAACATTCCTTTTGTTGCTTTTCAGCCCCTTCCCTTCTCTGCCGCCCTCCGAAGGGGGCAGGCGGCGGCGAAAACGGCTCGCAGCGGTCGTCCCCCCCCCCCGCGCCAATTCATTGAGAACGTTTTCCATAGGCACAGAATGGGAGAGCGTCCTGTTTGGCTAAGGCTGCTGGTTTTTAATTATTCCACTGGTCCCAGTCTTAGTTTTACATACCCTGAGAAACCTAGGCACGCTCAAGCTAAGGTGATCAGACAGTTCCTGCTTTGCTCGGAGATATTCAAATCAAAAGGCACGAGCGAAGCGTACTTTCATTGGCCTGAGCGCCCGTCAATTTGGGCGCTCCGGCCAATGAAAGTACGCTTCGCTCGCGCCATGACTGGAGAGGGCACAGAACAGTGGGCTCTCACCCGACTTGACAATTTGATGAGGAGAACCGGGACCTGCGCGGGGGGGAACGCTGCAAGCCGCTTTTACGGCCGGCTGCCCCCTCCGGAGGACGGCAGAGAAGGGAAGGAGCTGAAAGCAACAAAAAGTAATGTCGAGTTGCTTCGGGAGGAGGGGATTTTAGGTTTTTAGAGGTTTCCGTTTGGGGGAAAGTTTGCCCTCTACCCTTTCCCCTGCCTCTAACGCAGGGGTAAGGGTAGGCAGTAAGTTAGCAGGTTAAACGCGCGGCAAAACGGCAGGGTAAAATAGCGATAGTCGGGGCGCGTGTTACTGTATGGGAGGGAATAGCTAATTCGATCGTTTACATTTAATATACATGCCGCGTGCGGAAGGGGTTACCCGGTGATTTAAAGAGGCGGTAAGGATGGGTTAAAGGGGATAGTGTATCGCAGGAAGGGCTAACGCGGCCGGAAAGTGAGTAGAAAGTGGGTTAGGAGCGGGGTAGCCACGGTCCCACTTTACTGTATCGGCCTGTTATAAAGTTAACTTTATAACTTGGATAACTTGATTAATCAAGTTATTCAAATTGTTCAGTCATGCATATATCCACAATGCTTTTCGAGAAGAATAGTGAAGAGCTGCACTTCCTGCAGGGGTATATGTACTAGGGCTGATGTCAGATTGAAATCTGATCCATCTCCAACTGCAATCAGGAGTAGACTATACCCATTGGTCTCGAGTCCATCTGTCTACACTAAGGAAAACGAAATTATCAGGTAAGTAATTTTTCCATTGCTGTATAAGTCTATTGCCCCGCTGTGTGTATTATTGCTAAGAACCAGCCTATCACTACATGTCCCCACAGGGTTCTGCCCTGTGGGAGGAGTCAGCTCTTGTAGTGACCAGGGGTCCACAACTCAATGTCAAACACAACAACCTCCTGCCTCAACGCGTGAACAACCTGCCGGCAGCAAGGTTCCACGTGTGGGGGAATGACTCTGTTCTGCTCCAATTCTTGAATCTCTTGGCTCGGATGTCTGTCCTGATTTGGAAGGTGGATCCACAGGGTCTTCAGTCTTAATGCGTATAAGAACATGCCATACTGGGTCAGACCATGGGTCCATCAAGCCCAGCATCCTGTTTCCAACAGTGGCCAATCCAGGCTATAAGTACCTGGCAAGTACCCAAAAACTAAGTTTATCCCATGCTACTGATGCTAGTAATAGCATTGGCTATTTTCTAAGTCAACTTGATTAATAGCAGGTTATGGTCTTCTCCACCAAGAAATTATCCAAACCCAGCTACACTAACTGCACTAACCACATCCCCTGGCAACAAATTCAGAGTTTAATTGTGCGTTGAGTGAAAAAATCTCTGATTCAGTTTTAAATGTGCTACTTGCTAACTTTATAGAGTGCCTTCTAGTCCTTCTGTTATCTGAAAAAGTAAATAACAGATTCACATTTACCCGTTTTAGAACTCTCATGATTTTAAACACCTCTATCACATCCCCCCTCAGCCGTCTCTTCTCCAAGTTGAATAGTCCTAACCTCTAGTTTTTCCTCATAGGGGAGTTGTTCCATCCCCTTAATCATTTTGGTTGCCCTTCTCTGTACCTTCTCCAGCACAACTATATCTTTTTGGAGATGTGGCAACCAGAATTGTACACAGTATTCAAGGTGCGGTCTCACCATGGAGCGATACAGAGGCATTATGACATTTTCCGTTTTATTCACCATTCCCTTCCTAATAATTCCCAACATTCTGTTTGTTCCTTTTTGACTGCCGCAGCACACTGAGCCAACAATTTCAATGACCCTAGATCTCTTTCCTGGGTGGTAGCTCCTAATGTGGAACCTAACATCGTGTAAGTATAGCATGGTTCACCTTGCACTTATCCATATTAAATTTCATCTGTCATTTGGATGCCCAATTTGCCAGTCTCACAAGGTCCTCCTGCAATTTTTCACAATCCACTTGTGATTTAATTACTCTGAATAATTTTGTATCTGCATTTTCTTTACCTCACTCGTCATATTCCTTTCCAGATCATTTATAAATATATTGAAAAGCACAGGTCCCAGTACATATCCCTGAGGCACTCCACTGCCCACCCCCGTCCACTGAGAAAATTGTCCATTTAATCCTACTCACTTTTTCCTGTCTTTTAACCAGTTTGTAATCCACGAAAGGACATCGCCAGCTATCCCATAAGAACATAAGAAATTGCCATGCTGGGTCAGACCAAGGGTCCATCAAGCCCAGCATCCTGTTTCCAACAGAGGCCAAAACCAGGCCACAAGAACCTGGCAATTACCCAAACACTAAGAAGAACCCATGCTACTGATGCAATTAATAGCAGTGGCTATTCCCTAAGTATTATTGATTAATAGCCATTAATGGACTTCTCCTCCAAGAACTTATCCAAACCTTTTTTTGAACCCAGCTACACTTACTGCACTAGCCACCTCCTCTGGCAACAAATTCCAGAGCTTTATTGTGCATTGAGTGAAAGAATTTTCTCCGATTAGTTTTAAATGTTACTTGCTAACTTCATGGAATGCCCCCTAGTCCTTCTGTTATTCGAAAATGCAAATAACCGAGTCACATCTACTCGTTCAAGACCTCTCATGATCTTAAAGACCTCTATCATATCCTCCCTCAGCCGTCTCTTCTCCAAGCTGAACAGCCCTAACCTCTTCAGCCTTTCCTCATAGGGGTGCTGTTCCATCCCCTTTATCATTTTGGTTGCCCTTCTCTGTACCTTCCCCATCGCAACTATATCTTTTTTGAGATGCGGCGACCAGAATTGTACGCAGTATTCAAGGTGTGGTCTCACCATGGAGCGATATAGAGGCATTATGTCATTTTCCGTTCTATTAACTATTCCCTTCCTAATAATTCCTAACATTCTATTTGCTTTTTTGACTGCTGCAGCACACTGAGCCGACTATTTTAAAGTATTATCCACTATGATGCCTAGATCTTTTTCCTGGGTGGTAGCTCCTAATATAGAACCTAACATTGTGTAACTTCAGCAAGGGTTATTTTTCCCTATATGCAACACCTTGCACTTGTCCACATTAAATTTCATCTGCCATTTGGATGCCCAATCTTCCAGTCTTGCAAGGTCCTCCTGTAATGTATCACAGTCTGTTTGTTTGTGATTTAACTACTCTGAATAATTTTGTATCATCCGCAAATTTGATAACCTCACTCGTCCGTATTCCTTTCCAGATCATTTATATATATATATATTGAAAAGCACCGGTCCAAGTACAGATCCCTGAGGCACTCAGTTTACCCTTTTCCACTGAGAAAATTGATCATTTATTCCTACTCTGTTTCCTGTCTTTTAACCAGTTTGTAATCCACGAAAGGACATCGCCTCCTATCCCATGACTCTTTAGTTTTCGTAGAAGCCTCTCATGAGGGACTTTGTCAAACGCCTTCTGAAAATCCAAATACACTACATCTACCGGTTCACCTTTATCCACATGTTTATTAACCCCTTCAAAAAAATGAAGCAGATTTGTTAGGCAAGACTTCCCTTGGGTAAATCCATGTTGACTGTGTCCCATTAAATCATGTCTTTCTATATGCTCTACGATTTTGATCTTGAGAATAGTTTCCACTGTTTTTCCCAGCACTGAAGTCAGGCTCACTGGTCTATAGTTACCCGGATCGCCCCTGGAGCCTTTTTTAAATATTGGGGTTACATTGGCCACCCTCCAGTCTTCAGGTACAATGGATGATTTTAATGATAGGTTACAAATTTTAACTAATAGATCAGAAATTTCATTTTTTAGTTCCTTCAGAACCCTAGGATGCATACCATCTGGTCCAGGTGATTTGCTACTCTTTAGTTTGTCAATCTGGCCTACTACATCTTCCAGGTTCACAGTGATTTCGTTCAGTTCGTCTGAGTCATCGCCCCTGAAAACCATCTCTGGAACTGGTATCTCCCCAACATCCTCATTAGTAAACACGGAGGCAAAGAATTCATTTAGTCTTTCTGCAATGGCCTTATCTTCCCTAAGAGCCCCTTTAACCCCTCTGTCATCTAATGGTCCAACCGACTCCCTCACAGGTTTCTTGCTTTGGATATATTTTAAAAAGTTTTTATTATGAGTTTTTGCCTCTATGGCCAACTTCATTTCAAATTCTCTCTTCGCCTCTTTGCCATGACTTTTTTTATTTTTCCTAGAAGCCTCTCATGAGGAATTTTCTCAAATGCCTTCTGAAAATTCAGATACATTACATCTACCAGTTCACTTTTTAGCTATATGTTAACCCCTTCAAAAAAGTGAAGCAAATTTGTGAGGCAAGACTTGCCTTGGATAAAGCCATGCTGACTTTTTCATTAAATCATGCCTTTCTATATGTTCTGTGATTTTGATCTTTAGAACATTTTCCACTATTTTTCCTGGCACTGAAGCCAGGCTAACTAGTCTGCAGTTTCCCGGATCGCCCCTGGGGCCCTTTTTAAATATTGGGGTTACATTAGCCACCCTCCAGTCTTCAGGTGAAATGGATGATTTTAATGATAGGCTACAAATTTTAACTAATAGATCAGAAATTTCATTTTTTAGTTCCTTCAGAACCCTGGGGTGTATACCATCCACTCCAGGTGATTTACTATTCTTCAGTTTGTCAGTCAGGCCTACCACATCTTCTAGGTTTACCATGATTTGGTTCAGTCCATCTGAATCATTACCCATGGAAATCTCCTCCAGAACAGGTATCTCCCCAACATCCTCTTCAGTAAACACTGACACAAAGAAATCATTTAATCTTTCCGCGATGGCCTTAACTTCTCTAAGTGCCCCTTTAATCCCTCGATCATCTAATGGTCCAACTGACTCCCTCACATGCTTTCTGCTTTGGATATATTTAAAAAAGCCTTTCTGTGAGTTTTTGCCTCTACAGCCAACTTCTTTTCAAATTCTCTCTTAACCTGTCTTATCAATGTCTTACATTTAACTTGCCAATGCTTACGCATTATCCTATTTTCTTCTGAAGGATCCTTCTTCCAATTTTTGAATGAAGATCTTTTGGTAAAATAGCCTCATTCATCTCACCTTTTAACCATGCTGATAATCGTTTTGCCATCCTTCCACCTTTCTTAATGTGTGGAATACATCTGGACTGTGCTTCTAGGATTATTAAAAAAAAAAAAAAAATACCATGTCCACGCCTCTTTCAGTTTTTTCTAACTGTTTTTCTCATCTTATCAGATTTTCCCTTTTGAAAGTTTAGCACTAGGGCTGTGGGTTTGCTTACTGCCCCCTTCCAATCATTAATTCAAATTTGATCATATTATGATCACTTTTGCCTAGTGGCCCCACAGCCGTTGTCCTCCAGTGTCTCGATGCAAAATCTCAAGATCCCACTTGCAGGAGCTCCTAGTAAAACATAACAAATGGACTCCTGTGTGGGAACAGACAGGTACTAATCACAGAGGCCCAGACTCAGATATTCTTCTCACTGCGATACCCCCGAAGGGACCTCCAAGGGTACCATCGCCTGTCACTACATGTGACACTTTTGCCTCCCAGGCGAATTCGCAGATCTCAAAGATATTGACACAATTTCTCTTAATGGTTGATCAGCAGCATCCAAGACAGCATGTGAGGGTAAGGCTGTGAGCTCAGACAGCGCCTCAAAGATCTTTAATATGCAGGAAGGCTACACCCTAAATTTCAAGTCCACGCTGTCCCTCCCCCTCAGAGTACGGATGAAGCGGGTCGATTCACAGAGCAGCCGCTGCCTCGTGGAAGAGATCACCAGGCTGCTTTTCCAACGTTCCATCCACCAAGTACCTGTCGTTCAGCACAGTCAGGTATTCTACTCCCAATACTTCCTCATCCATGAAAAATTGGTGGGTCTTCATCCGTTCCTGGCCAGAGAAAAATTCAAGATGACTTCTCTCAAATCCATCTTGCCCTTCCTATGCTCCAACGATTTGAATGTGTTCACTCGACCTCAAGGATGTGTACTCTCATATTCCTATGCACCATGCGTCCTGGCGGTACCTATGCTTCCAGGTCAGTGGACACCCCTTTCAATACAAGATGCTCCCCTTTGGCCTCTCATAAGCCCCAAGCGTCTTCACCAAGTGTCTAGCAGTATATGTGGCCCACTTAAGGAAACAGGGAATCCAACGGTTTCCTTACCTCGCCACCTGACTGCTGGTAGCCCTATATCCCCCCTGTCTTATGCAACAACTTGCTGACAACCATTTGCTGCTTGGAAAGTCTGGGCTTGATCATCAAATAAGAGAAATCCAATCTGCAACCAACTCGAACCTACAATTCATTGGGGCCATATATCAGTAGAGAGTTAGACAGAGCATTCCTTCTGGATGACAGGGTCCTCACCTTGCAAACCCTGGCCGCTCAGCTCCTGAATGCCGCGAGCGCCTCAGACCGGCAAGTCTTAACCATTCTGGGACACATGGCAGTATCCATCTATGTAGTGATGCATATGCGCCGTCTGCAGTGAGGCCTGAAGTTGCAGTGTTCACAGCTCCGACACCCCTTATCACGGCAGATTGTCCTCACACCGAGCATGAAAAAGGACTTGAGCTGTGGCTGGGGCCAACTGTGTTCACCGGTGGGGGGGGGGCCCGGCCCACCCCACCCCACCCTTCTGCCCACTGGTCCATCAACTAGTTCTCATCACAGATGCCTTGAACAAAGGGTAGGGTGCCCATCTAGCCTAACTTCGAACTCAGGGTCTCTGGTCAATCTGGGAGAGGGCCTAGCAGATCAATCTCCTGGAATTTGGGGCCATTGGCAATGTACTGCGTATGTTCAAGAGGTTTCTCCAGGGAAAACAGTCATGGTCCATACAGACAACGAAGTAGCAATGTTCTACATAAAGAAAGGAGGGGGGGCGGGGGGGTCCAGTTCCTGGAAATTGTACAAGGAAGTGATACAGATCTTGGAATGGGCAGAATGAAGATCCATTGCACTACAGGAGACTTATCTGCTGGGGACAGAGAACGCCAAAGCAGACAAGCTCAGCAGAATCTTCCACCACCATGAATGGGAGCTTCGACAGGATGTGGTGGAAAGACTCATTCAAACTTGGGGTCTTCCTCCATGTCCATCTTTTTGCTACTGAACACAACTGAAAAGTACCGATTTCCTGCTCTGTTTACCCCAGCAACAAGTGCCTAGCGCAGGATGCTTTCCTCATCTCTTGGACAGGGGGTCTCCTGTACTCTTACTCTCCCATACCACTCATTTCCAGGACAATTCAAAAGTTCATCAAGGACATAGAAACATAGAAATGACGACAGAAGAAGACCAAACGGCCCATCCAGTCTGCCCAGCAGACTGGATGGACATGGCCGATCTCATCCTCATAGTGCCGGCATGGCCCAGACAGCCGTGGTATGCCTATCTGATCATTCTCTTCATCGACCGGCCCATCACTCTGTCACGGTGCAGACTTGCTCTCGCAGGAGGGGGGATCCCTTCTCCACCCCATTCATTCCTCCCTACATCTCACAGCATGGAGGTTGAAAGATTCAGGTGATTTAATACTGTCCTATCTCCACAAATTCAGGATATCCTAGTGTCAGATACACGACTTGGCGTGGTGAGCAAGGAGTAGATCTATTCTCCTGTTCTCCAGAACAATCATTGGACTACTTCCATCTTCTGTACCAGGCTGGCCTGGCAACAGCCTCCATCAGAGTCCATGTCTGTGCCATTGCAGCCTACCATCATCTCCATAATGGTTCACCGGTGTCATGCCACCCATTGCTCTCCAGGTTCATGAAGGAGATATTCTGAGTCTGTGCCAGCCCATTCTCAAACCTCTGGTTCTATAGGTCCTCAAAGTTCTGGAACAGCTTATGCTTCCCCCCTTTGAACCTTTGGAAAGCAGTCACCCCGAGGTATCGCTCTTGGAAGGTTATCTTCCTAGTCACCCTCACCTCGGCAAGGCACGTCAGTGAATTACAGGTGTTTGGTTCACTATTCACCATACCTGGAATTTTATCATGACAAGGTGACTTTGCGTACGTACTCTGAGTTCCTACCCAAAGTTGTCTGCATTCCACCTCAACCAGACTATCACCCTGCCGACCTTTTTCCCAAAGCCGCACAAGAACGATAGCGAGCGGTGGCTTCACATGTAAGACTGCAAACATGCCCTGGGTTACTACAAGCATAGAATACACTCTGAACACAGAGCTTTGTCTCCTTCAGTCCTAATGCCCCGGGACTTCCCGTCTCCAAAAGAACTTTTTCATCCTGGATTTCCCACTGTATCCAGTTCTGTTACAATAATAAGTCTAAGATCTTGGCTGATTCCCTGAAGGCCCACCAGGTCTGGGCCATGGCAACGTTCATAGCCCACCTGCACAAGGTGCCTATCCTGTATACATGCAAAGCCACTGCAACTGAAAACCCCAATACTCTTCACCTTGAACCAAAATATATAGACGCTGCACAGCTAACTATATCCGGAAATGACCATCATACTAGGCTTCCTCGTCAGGGCTTTCGCCTATTCAACTCGGCCTTATAAATAATCATAGATCATGTTGATAAAACTATTTTTTGAATATTTTTCTTATGCACTTAAAACTTGCCAAATCCAAGGCTGTGTTGAGCCCGAAATGATATCATACTTTATGCAAATCCAACAGTAAAAATTTCAACTTATCTTTGAGCGATTCAGTATGTAGTGAAATTGTCCATCTTGAACCAAAACAATAATCACAGTGCTGATGACCCATCAGTGCTGATGATGGTCATTTCCGGATATAGTTAGCTGTGCAGCGTCTATATATTTTGGTTCAAGGTGAAGAGTATTGGGGTTTTCAGTTGCATTGGTTGATTTCCATTACTTTTCGTTCACAAACTCAAGTCCTACTCTATTGATTTGGAGGTTACATGCAAAGCCACAACATGGTCCTTATTACATACCTTCACTTCACGTCTCAGTATTGCCTTGACTGGCAAGCTGCTGCATATGCTGCAATGGGTAGATCCATTCTTCAATCAGGAACACTGTAAGGAGATTGTCTGCTACAATGTGCTGGATTGAGCGCACCTCCTATTCTCTCTTGGGGGATGTACCTATTCCCCAAGAAATTTCCTCTGCACTCCACACCTTTCAGCTGGGGACTCCCAGATAGCAAGGCTAATTCATCCCTGCTTATTTTCGTGAAAAAAGCATGTTTGCTTACCGTAAACTGTATTTTCCATATATAGAAACTAAACGCAGGTGCGCACAGTCCAAAAGTCTGTGTTCTTGGAGAAGCTTCGCCACCTGGCTGCCCGGAGGACGTCCCAGACAGCATGGCTAATTGATCCTACTCTCTATGGAAAATACAGTTTACGATAAGTAAACTTGCTTTTCTGCTTCTTGGAAACATCTGACTTAAATAATGTTTTCTCTGAAATGCACTCTGTTTTCCATTGGTTCTCTAGGCCCAAAGGACAGGGCAAGCAGATGGACTTTAAAACAGACGGCTCCCTAGTCAAGCTTGGTGTTGAGATTTTGTCAAGATTCAGAAAAAATAGCTAGTCTTCCAAGCCAAGCACTTGCTTGTAGGAGGAAGGCTAACTAATTTTTACGTCCTATTGGACCTTGGTAATATGTAACCATTCTGGGATTGTCAAGGAGGACTGCATATTATATCTTTTAGAAATTCCTCTAAATTGTCTTCCCAAAAGGGCATCTATTCCCACTTTTCATCTGAACCTATTGAGCTTGTAGATATCCTTCCTCCTGCAGTCAAACTTATCTGTGTGTGTGTGAAAGGGGGGTGGGATTTTACTCCAGGTACTTCTTGCTTTATAAGAAATCTAAGGGATTTAGATCCAGCCTTGATTTCAGAAACTTAAACATATATTTGAAAATGGAAAACTTAAATGTGGTTTTTCTAGGTATCATTCTGCCTCTTCTGATTAGGAAGATCAGCTATGTTTTCAGGACCTCAAGAAGTCATACACACAAACCTCTTGGAAATGAGATACATCTGTCTATTTCAGATTTATGGTAGGATTACAGCACTTCTGGCACTGTTGACTTTTTGGCCTAATGTGTCCGTATCATGTGTATTTAAAAAAAAAAAAATGCCCAGCAGTTCTCATACTTGCAAAGCCTGGTCATGTATTTGTTCCTGTTTGGATGACTGTCTTATGCTCAAGTAGGAGAATAGGCTTGTTTGCAATATTCTAGTTTTTATCTGGCATCAGGGTTTGTGATATATTCTGAAAATTATACCTCTGCTCATCATCTCAGTTAAAATTGATTGGGGTTCTATAATACTAAGGCCAAGACTTGTTCTCAAAGACCAAAGATGATATGCACCAGGCAAGAGAAAGCATTTAGAGTCAACCAATATCTGTGTAATCCCAGACTGGGATCTTAGTTTAGGTGTCCACATTCCATACCATTCAAATAGCCCCAGATCTAAAGGATTCTCTGGGGGGTGGGGAGAAGGAGGTGTGGATAACCACATTGGCCTTGAATGTTTTCTTACAGTCTATAGTAGTAATCATGCTGGAAAAAGATGGATATTCTAAAACAGCTTTACTGAAAGATTTGTTTAAAAGTGAAATATGGTAATTCTTACAATTTTATTTTCCTTTTGAAAAATCCATAAACAAAGATAATTTAGTAAATCTGTGACTGGATTATCTTCAATAACAAGTTCTCAAATAGCTCCCTCTCTACTCTGGTAGTAGAATGGGTTCCACATCCTTCCTTCCTTTGTATACAACAGGACAAATCAGTCATATAAACCTTAGAGTTAAAGCTTGTCTAGGAAAAGACAGAGGAAAGAACTAGCCTCACGTGAGTTTGAGTTCTGAGAGCATATGTCTGGGCTGGCACTGTCAGATGATGTCACCCACTTGTGTGGCTGATTTGTCCTGCTGTCTAAGGTTACAGGTGAGTACTTTCTTCTGGAGTACATGTTCTGATACTTTCGATCTTTCTATGTCATAATGAACAACTAGCATTAATGTTCAACTGCAAGATTGCTTGATTTCGATGTTATATTTAATTAGTAGTGGTATATTCATAATAAACTTTAAGAAAACTGTAAGGAAATTTCACTGTCAGCTTACTACCCAAGATGATTACAGCAGGAATACTCAGAGAAGGGATCATTAGTTATAAATAAATAGAACTTCACATTTTACTTAATGGTACTGGATAGGAGACTTGTCTGTAAATTGTTCTGCCATAAAAAGTATTTCAAATATTAGCCAAAACAGTCACAAATGAAGAATGACTTTTTAGGTTCAAATCTTTTTATTGATATGAAACAAAGTATCAAAACAGAAAACTGCATCTACAGTACACTCAAAGCAGATATACAAAATAAGTGTCATAATTATAACTTTTATTCTCTAAACAGAGGGCCCCCCCTTCTAATCCCTGACAGAAAAAAATATCTGTCTGAAAAACTTTTTTAAAACAGTTTGCCTGTCTCAATTAAAGACTGCTTGCATATAATAGAATTTTGCTATTTCCAGGGCTTTCAACAGGAAATATAGAGCAGATTTTTCAAAACATACAAAATTCTTTCACTTGAAATAATTCAGTAGAGAGTATCTTGGATTCACAACGAGAGAATATGGAGGAAAAAAGACCTCAGAAATCTGGCATACGATGTGGTTACTCTCTACAACATTATTTCAAGTGAAAGAATTTTGTATGTTTTGGTTTATCTTTCACTAGCTCCTTTGTGGTTATTTAGAGCAAATTTTTCAGTGATATGAAAGCAACCTTGAATTTCTTCTTGTACTTCTCCACGTCTCTTGTTCGTGCTGGGGCCTGTGGTTCTAGCTACCCTCTGCCATGTTATGCAGTCAAGCCACAGTTTTCATCTCTTCTAGAAAACTAAAAGGAATGACAAATAAGGGATCACAATATTCACTCAATAGTGCTATATAGAAGCCCTGTCTGTAATTACCACTCTAGCCAAGAGTGTTACAGAAAATTTCATTTTTTAAAGCAGGCAATATAAAAAATAAAATTCACAGCTTACCAGACTCTATTACTTTTTGACCTGATCAGATTTATATTTTAGGTTCTTAGAAGATATGGGAACTGCGGCTTCAGTAACAGCAGAAGGTGGTTAAGACCATATGCCCCACATGAGTGCTCTTTCACTTAAAACACCTATAAACCTCCCTTCAGGCAAACAACCAGTCAGCTTTGTGTGCAGCAATAAAAGACTGCAGTTATCTCTTCAGGTAGTAAGCTCCATAAATGAAAGCCTTAACTTTATTTTTGATAACTTTAAATTGTTAGGTTGGAATTCTTCCTTTTTTTCCCCCTCCCATTCTTCTATTTTTGTTTCTTGAAGTGAGGGCCATTCTAAACTACTGTAAAGTAGTGGCTGTCCAGAAGTATGTGGATCTCCTTACTATAAACCATTTTCTTTTCCACAGTCAATGCTGTGCTGATAAAAATGTGACTGACCATTCATTAAGGTTGCAATTCTTTCTCCTTTATTTTAGTTGTCCTCTTTATTTTTCTTTCAGGGTGCTGATAAAACCATAAAAGGCCCAGATGGACTCAGCGCCTTGGAAGCCATTGACAACCAGGCTATAAAGGCTCTTCTTAGTGATGAACAAATGGACTGATGTATCTCTGTGTACTGTATGCTGCTCATGTGGTCTCACTGCTGCTCGTTTGTTTTTCTTACTTTGTATCCACCAGTTTTTCCAGCTTGACATTAGGGAGAGGAATAGGGTTGGTATCAATCTACGTATACCCAATTGTTTCATAACTTCTTGACAGTAAAGAGATTTTCTGTTTTCAAAGAATGGAAATCTTTGTGTATAGTGTCTCCTCTACTCGGTGTGGGGGATGATTTTGGAGTGTCTGCTGTAATGAAGAGAAACTCATTCAATGGTGAAAATAGCATAAGTAGATACCAGTCTAGTTTCAGTAATATGGTTTGATGGAGCTCTTTTCTTATGCTATAGATATAGGCCTCTCCTCCCCTTTCCATTTGCCGTAAGTCATGATGCACAATATATCTTGGATTCATCCACTACCACAATCTCAGCCTGGCTTTAGATATCATTGTCACTAATCAGCCACGTAACTAAAATTATATCTGACTGGGGGCGGTCATTTTGTATCATCACACTTAAATTACATAGCAAATGTGTAAGTTATATCAATTTCAAAGTGGAGTTGCACCCCTGACTCCACTTTGAAAATTATCCTACCAAATTTACGTGCACCCACTTACAACTGCTATTTGATGTGAATAAATTTATTTTTTTTTGGGGGGGGGGGGGGGGGGAGAGAAATTAATGCATATACATTTTGGTCTTAGGTCCAAACTCCTCAACATATCTGCCCCTAGAAATGCCTCCACTTACACAGGTAAACTTACATGCTTAAAGCAGGCAATTTTGTAAATGGCTTTCTTCAGAAGTCCCTTGGAAAATTACCCTCAATATATATCAAACATAGGCAAAGAAAAACCTGCCTCTTACATTTTATATCATGTTATGGATTTTGAAGTTTAATTCTCAAGTTCCAGCACACTGCTAGCTTACACAGGAAGTTCATTGCTCACTGAAACACTAGACTGCACATATGCATTATAGCAGCGGTGGCCAAATCAGTCCTTATGAACCTGATTTTTCAGGATATCCACAAGGAATATGCATTAGTTTTGCATATATTGGAGACAATGAATGCAAATATATCTTGTGGATATCTTATTATACAGGGCAGATTACAATCTTCCTAAAAACCAGGTCTGTGTAGCTTTGGAGGACTGGAGTTGGCCACCTTTATATTATAGCATTCCCTGCACTGCTGAGAAATCTTGACAGAGCAGACAATGCTTTTTAAAATTACATTCCTGAAAAATCTCTCCTATCTGATGGTTATAAAGGAAGAATTCTCTATGGTCTTGTGTTCTGTTTTTTTTTTTGTTTAGTTAGCAGCACTCTATTTACTAAGCATTTTCCCCATAGATACAAATGGGAGAGAATCTTTACTAAGTAGGCCCCTTAGTTACTTTCTATACATGGTCCAAGGACAATAGAAAGCAGAATTCATTTCTCCCAAGGGCTATGTACAGAGCTGATTCTGAACCAGAATTTTACTTTAAAAACAGTCATTGAATGTTTTATATGGGCTGCCTTAAGTGTTCATAAATTGTAAATTTGTGTTTATTTTCCAGCTAATTAGGGGTTCTTTGAGAGTACAAAAAATCATTATTTATTGGTGTTTTTTCTTGGCATAGATACTATTGCTGGGTATCTCTTCTGGTTGAATTAAATATACACATTTGAGGAATTTAGAAGTTATCAGCCTGGAAAAGGCAGAAAAACAGAGTGGAAGATCAAGACAGGCAAAAACGCAGGACACAAAGTACTAGAGCAATTGGTGTTTATTCAATAAACACTTTTTTCATAAATTTTTCATGTGTCATCAGTCAAAAGCCCTATTTATGTATTGGCTGAATGGTAGTGCTAAGTGCTGCCATGCAGGAACACAATGTTGAATATTATCAAACATAGGAAACTATCTCACAAATTAAAATAGGAGGAGAAGACCTCAGAGCAGTTGATTATCCTCAAATGGATTACTGGCGGCTGCTCTTTTCAAGCATCTGTCATAAAAACCTCCTCCAGAAAGCTAACTTATTGCAGTATTACTGTTAGACATCTTTCAACATTAGTAATATGTTCCTTTAAAGTCACATTAGAAGTGAAAATACTGTGTCCCCATGAAATAAAAACTGAAGGCATATCAAGCTATATAATAAGACCATGAAGCCCAAAAAGTAATGCCATCAAAATTTATCTTAAACAGATTTATGAAGAGAGTCAACAGAAGCTTGCTGTTCCACTACACCTTGGAAGCAGTAAAGGTTATACCATGGAAGATGTGATGTCTCTTGCTACCCATGCAATATTGGTATTGTCAGTTTTTTAGGAAGAATCTGACAGAAGGATGGCAGGAATCAGTGTACCAGCATTGGCAATATTGGTGGCCTTGCAGACTGAAGGAGACTCTTAAGATCATCTGCTGGAGGGGGCATCAATATCAGGTACACTTCATTGATGCTAATTTCTAGTGCATTGGGTGAAGAAGCTTCTCAGAAATAGAAATTCATCAGGGTCTTGACCCCTCTTTACTGAGGTCACAAATGCAAGCCCAGTCCACACCATCAGCCTACCATTTTGGCTCAGATATTCCTGCGGCTGCCTTTATGGATCTGAGGACTTCTCTAATCAGAAGATATCAAAATATCTCCCCTTAGACCCCTCTCCTCCACAGTGAAGGAGAAGGTCTCTTCCAGAGGATCTCACCTTCAGCTTTGTAAAGAGAATGACAGATACCATTTCATTTGATTTGTATCAAAACGCTTGACGGATCCAGGTTGACACAGGGGCCAAAATGATTGACACATCCAGGTTGTGGATCCCTCCAAGAATATCATGTCAGTGCCCGATCATGACATCCTTAAAGAGACACAAAGGACAATGTGAGAGAGCTCCCACTCTGTGTCTCCAGTGAATAAGAAGACAAATACAGTATATCGCATCCAGAAGGCTCCTGGATTTGAGAATCAACTATCTGTTTAATTTTTCTCTCAAAAAGACTAAAGATCTAGAGCCTCAGTTTGCTATTTTCTTGGAAAGGATTCCTGTATCTTGACCTTATTGAGGGAGAGCTAAGAAGCCATGGAGCTATGCTTAATGCCCACATTGCTTTCTACTCACTTTTTGTGAGCCAATATATGTGAAACGTTTTTAAAGATATATGAGGTTTGTCAGAGCATTGCCTTCAAGATTAGTGTGATTCTCTGGAGTCAACCAGTGACAAAGGTGTGGTCCAGTTGATCACCTGTGTTTGAGACTACAGTGAGGGTCTCTGCAGTAGGTTATTGATGCCCACAGATTTGCCTGGCTGTGGACCTCAGATAAGCTGTTCAGGACAAGTCTCACTGACCTGCCTTGCAATCTGGAGAATCTCTTTGGAAATGAGGAAGCAGTGGCTGAAGACAACTTTCTATCCACAGCAAAGACTTCCTTCACCCCCCTCATCCCAGATGTCAAAAAGCTCTATAAACACAGCTAGCATACCAACCAAAACCTTAGATGGTGTTTTGTCTGGATTAAAAACAGCATAATCAAGATCCCAGTATCCATTCTAGAGATCCTTCCTATTGGGGGTGGGTGCAGCTGAGGCTTTATGTAAACCGTTGGTCCAGAGTAACCTTGGACACTTGGGTTCTCAGTGTAGGCAAGAATGGATACAGATTACATTTATTGGAAAACCTGCCATATCGCCCACCAAAAGGGTCTGTCTACTGCTCAGCTTCAGGCACTGCTAGACAGAATCCAGCTCTGTCTGGCTGTGGGAAGGACATGTGTAGTGTGAGCTGTCTGACCCTTTTCCTAACAGTGTGAAACAGAACTCTGGGGATCCAGTATACACCGAATATTGATGTAGGGGAATGGAAGTGTCCAGCTATCTATGGACAAGTTTATAGTCATCAAACCTGTATGGTACAAATGCTGAAAAAATACAGTGGAGAAAGTTAAAACAGGAGCATGCAAAATAGCAGCTGAAGCCGAACAACTTGTGCTAATAACACCAGAGGAAGTTGCCAAACACTTGACAAAATGTGTAAAAGCAGTCTTAGAGGACAAGTTGGTTTTAATTTCAATCGTCCATGGCTGTTTAGAGAAATACTAATATCACACAACATCTATGTATGAAAGGAAAATTGCTGAGCACAAAAAAACTGCTGAAAGTTTATAGAGAAATAGGTTTTGGAGGAGAAGAATGAAATACTTGAAAGTAAAATCAATAATCAAGGAAACAGAAGCCAGGAAATAATATTTTTAAAGTGTATAGATCTATCAAAAAGTTGAAGAAAAAAGGTAAGAGCAAACTGATTTTCCATGGACAAGCAGGACATCTGACATACAAGTGGGTTGTGCCGTCTGATGGCACTGGCCTAGCATATCAGCTCAGAAAGAATAACCTTTCTGATATGAGTTAGGAGTTCCCGCACCTCCTCAGTCTCACTTTTTCCACTTAAGTAGTAGGATATTTTGCTCTCTTTAGTCAGCAGTTTTTTTGGAGTAAGCCAAAAAAAAAAAAAGTCAGGAACTTCCCCCCCTTTATATATATATAAAAAAAAAAAGTGGGAACAAAATGGCAGCCTCAAGTGTCTAGGACATCATTACAATACTTTGAATTGTGAGGCCTATGTCAGCCAGGGTTTTGAGACACTGAAAAGCTCTTACCAGAAGCCTTGCCTCAAGAGGAAAGAGCAGCCCTAAATCAAAAAAAGACCAGAGCCTTAGAAACGGAGAAGGCCAGAGTGTTCACGATAAGGCAATAACTGCTCTTCTTCATCCTCTAGTTCTTGTAAACATAGAACTCTGTCCCCTTCAGTGTGAATGGGAGTGCAAGGAGCCTTTGTGACAACTCACATTCAGTGCTGTCATCTGTGCCAAAACCCAGCTCAGCACTGAAAGTACCATTAAATAACTTGTTCCGAAACAGATGCTGCCATCTAAAGTGCACACTTTTGCACATAAAAAATCAAAGCCAAGTATCTTTAAATAGGCAAAGTTAGATCCCTCAGATCATTTTCTGCCCTAGTGCCAGAATCAGATACATTGTTTCATTTTCCACCGTCTAAGGAGAGTCACCAGTTCATGCAAGAAATGTGGCATGATTCTGTGAAGCATTATGTAAAGGAGCTTCTGCCAACTCAGGATCAACCCTTTCCTATTATAGAGAAGTCTCAGGAAATAGGGTGGAACTGGCAAAAGTTATTCTATCAAAATTCAGCAAAGGAAGAAGAGGTGTCCTAATAAAATCCAACTATCTCTTTGAAGTAAGAGGATTCAGACTCTTGAGGTTTATGTACTCGCAGAGCTTTATCCAGAAATGAAAAGGAGTAATACACCTCCAGAGGATCTTTTTTTTTCCCTTTCCATACAAACAATAGTGGATTCAATAACTTTCTTAATTCAGGATAAATTGGATCTAAGGGTAGAGTACATGGGGGTTCTCAAATACTAGATCATTTGAAATTGATGCATCTGTAAGATGTTGCAGAAGAACTTCAGCAAAAATTCTTTTCCAACTAACTGGAAGCAGATTAATAGCTGAAACACTTAATAAAAGCCATTTATGACAATTTTGACATGGCCTCCTGTTGTGTCTGTCTCTGCTTCACCCACCTTATCTCGTTGGCGACTCCCTTCAGGGTTGATGGAAGGCTAGCTGCTGTAGCGTCTCCTGGCTGTCCTCCTCCGACGTCCCCCGACTGGCTCGACGCTGCAAGCCGCCATGTTGACCAGATGCCTAAGGGCCGCTCGCATGCGTGGCCCAACTGATGTACCAGCGTTGGCACAAACCTCAGGGCCGTCCCCCTGAGATGACGTTATCAGCTCCAGATATTTAAGGTCTCAGTTTTCGCTAACAAGACGAGTTAGTAAGGTATGGGATTCGCTACCTCCGGGTATCTTTGCAGATGGGACTCGCTCGCCACGAACTTAGCTACTCTTCCTCCTCGCACTTCACTAGAGGTACCTGCTCCTTGGGCACCTTGCTCTCTTTTTCATTTCAGGTCGCGGTCTGAAACCGGTACTCGCTCCTCGAGGGCCCACGTCCCGGACCAGCTCCCGAATACCACTTCTGCTACGAAGTCATCACTGCTTACAACATTACTGCGTTTCGATCTCTCTCTCAGAACTTTCCCTGGGACCAGGTACTCGCTCATCGAGGGCCTACTGCATTCCAACTCCTGGGCTGCCTCAAGAGACTATGGTGTGAGTGTTATCATCAAGCACTTGTTCCAGAACTCTGCATATCCTATCTACTCACTATCTTAGTTTCTTTACAGCTCAGCCACCTTGGTGAGCTGTAGTCCCTTAGGTATTGGAACAGCCTCGCTGTTCCAATACCTAAGGGACTACAGCCCAGCCGGGTGCTTCCAGCTCACTACTGCCACCTCTGGAGGTTTAACATATTATCTAATAAAAGAACTAGTGTGTGTCTGTCTCCTACACTAAGCCTGACCAGTGGTCCCTCTTGGGATCTCCCCTGAGGGCGTGGTCACCTGCCACTGGTCCAAGGATCCACCCACAACTATTCTAAATAATAACAGATTGCTATATCCAGCAACTCCATTAATAACAGTTTGCTATCTCTCAGCTTTAATAACAGAGCTCTAATAACAGATTGTTAATTCCCAGCTTTAACTTCAGAGCTTTAGTAACACCTCCAGAGCATCAGCAGTCATAACCACCAGAAGATTTAGCATTGATAAAATCATCTGGTGTAAGAGAAGATGTATGTGAAAAATTAGCATATGCACCCTGCATGGCAGATATTTTTGAGGATAAAGTAGGATACAGTAAACATTATAAAACAGCAATTGTATCTGTCATTTCATAGAAAAGATAACTGTATAGAAAGCCTTATTTCTGTTAACATAGGTGCTGTGTATATCTTACCATAACTCTGTAATTGGTAATCAACTTCAAAAGACACAACCCACAGAGCACAGGCAAGAGCTGGATTTTGAGCAAAAGCAGGCCAACAGCCAAGTCAAACACAAGTATAGGGTTTTGATAGCCATCTCCTTCCTAGGGTGGGGAAGGATTCAACAGTTGTGCAAACAATGGGCATTACTGCTGATTAGTGAGTATCATAAAAATGAGGTTGCTATTAAATTTCCAAACAATTATCTCTTAAATTTTACCACCAGTCACAAAGTATTCCCAGAGAACAGTTCTCTATAATAAAACAGGAGCTATCCGCAAAAGCCATAGAACCAGTCCCCAGTGTAGCGAGGAGCATGGACTTTTATTCCAGGTACTTCTTGATACTCCAAAAAAAATAAAAATAAAAATCTGGGGACTTTAACAGATGTTAGAACTAAAATATTTTCTAAAATAGGAAAAATTAAAAATGAATTTATCAACCATCCTTCCTCTGCTGGAGCTAACAACTGGTTAATTTCCCTAAATCTCAAGGATGCCTATACTCACACTTTAATTCATCCAGTTCACCAAAAATATCTGAGATTTTCAGTAGAAAATATCCATTATCAGTACAAGATTCTACCCTTTGGACTCTCAGCAGTCGCAAGAGTCTTGCAGTGACACAGCTCATTTGAGGAGAAACGATGGTTTACTGTGTCCTTACTTAGATGATTGGCTGATATCAAACAGATCTTTAAAGGAAGCCAAGGAAGCTATAGCTCGTGCTATTCAAATGCTTGCATCTCTGGGTTTAATCCTAAATTGTGAAAAATCTCACCTATCTCTGACTTCAAATTTAGAATTCATAGGAGCCTATTTTAGATACTGGGAAAGGAACAATCACCAGAAAAGGATCAGCCCTTGTTGATTGGTAAGATATTATCAACCACACATCAGTGCTAGCAAGAAAATTCATGGAAATTTTGGCATATGTGGCAGCTCAGCACCTGTGGCTAAACTACACATGAAGTTCCCACAATGGGTACCAAAAGAGGCATTGGAATTGACATTTTCAACCTCAGTCCCGCAGGATTCCAATAACAGACCCAGTTTCAGAAGTTCTGAATCCAGTCTTCTGCAGGGTCAGTTCCATGCTTCTCAAGGTCAGATATCCTTGACCATGGATGTGTCTGCTTATGCTTGGGAAGTACATACGGGCAATGTGCATTCATAAAGAATATGGACCACACACAAACTTAATCAAGATGAAAGCCATTTTCCAAGCTCTAGTATCTTTAGAGAATAATTCCTGAAGGAGATAATTCTCTAAGTTCAAACAGACAATAGTGTGACCATAAACAAACAGGGAAGCATGGGCTCAGATTGTCATATCAGGAAGTAAACAAGATATGGTCTTGGGCAGTACAGATGACAAGGTTTCTCATCACCACATATATTTCAGGCAAAAACATCATCAAAACCGTTATGATGGTGAAACCAAGTGACGGTATATAAAACTTGATAGATAAATAAAATCATAGTAGATACCCACATACTGGGCTCTTCACGATGACACATTACAAAACCTATTCTGAACTTGGATGACCCCATCAGTGGATTGTTTTGCAGCTCCATACACTCACAAGCTTCCAATGTATTGCTCCAAAAGACTAGTTCCAAATGCATTAGCATCAAATGCATTTGCCATTTGGTGATCAGAAGGTCTGATGAATGCCTTTCCTCCAGTTCCATTGATAAATAAGATGATTACCTGTTTTTAAATGACAAAGCAGATTATATCCTCCAGAGCTTCTTATTGGCCATGTCAAACATGGTTTCTATGGCTCCAAAGACTAGTGATACATAAGCACATTTGTCCTCTCATGTGCAGTTAATAGACATGAGATAAAATTTGCATGGTGTGAATTGCAGTGCATGCAAATTTAGCTCATGCATATTCATTGTGGATATCCTGAAAACTTGACTGGCGGGGGGGTGTCCTCCAGGAAAGGTTTGGGAACCACTGGTTTATACCTAAAATCTAGCTCAGATAGTGCTTTGGTCAATCAGTTCTGAATAATTTATTTAACTAATAGGTTTAACTTATTGCATTCCTTAACTGTACAGGTTGCTCATTAGTATAGAAGAAGTAATACCTCTCATGCAATCCTCTGCTTGGTAGTCACTCCTGTTTTGGACAATGTCTTGCTTGTACATAGGAAAAAAAGTGGCTTATGTGTAATGGGGGTTCTTGGAGGTCAGCAGGACATATTGGACACACAATCTCACCCACTTCCCTATTAAGGTGAACTTAAGCTAGAAAATGACTGAGGAGACTCTGGTGCATGGGAACTCCTCACACATGCATGGAATGTTTGTTTTTAATTTGAGCTGTGATACTCCAGCTGGTACCATCAGATGACATCACCCAGTTATATGTCCCGCTGTCCTTAGTGCAATCCCCATTACAGGTAAGCAACTTCACTTATTCCAAGACTTCTGAGTGCAAACAAGAGAAATAACACCATATGCTTGCAAATATTTCAGAAAGACAAAGTTTTTGTTACTTTAAGCCTTGCTGGGAAATGCATTTCACCAAGGCCATACTCATAAGAACATAAAAATTGCCATATTGGGTCAGAGCAAACGTCTATCGAGCCCAGTATTCTGTTTCTAACTGTAGCCGATCCAGCTAGCACATTCCTGGCAAGATTCCAAATAGTAGATAGATACAGTGTTGTAAGCATAAGTAGTAGCTTTCCTCAAGTCTACCTGATTAGAATTGGTTTATTTACTTTTGCTCTAAGAGCTTGCCCAAATTTTTCTTAAACCCATCTACACTAACGTCCTTTCCCAAATTCTCCAGCAAAGAATGCCAGAGCTTAATTGTGTGATAAGTGAAAAAATATTTTCTTGCATTTGCTTTCAATGTGCTACTTTGTAACTTCAGGGTGTGGCCCTGAGCCCTTGAATTTTGTGAGAGTTAACAGATTCACATTTACTTTCTACTCCACTCAAGATTTTATAGACCTCTATCATATCCCTCCTCAGCCGTCTCTTCTCCAAGCTGAACAGCCCTAACTACTTTAGCATTTCCTCGTAGGTGAGCCATTCCATCCCCTTTATCATTGTAGTTACCCTTCTTGTACCTCATCCAATTCAGCTATCTCTTTGTTGAGATGTGGTTACGAGTTGTACGCAGTACATGAGGTACAGTCTCACCATGGAGCTATACAGAACTATTATGATCTCCATTCTTTTCCTAATAATTCCTAATATTGTTTTTGCTTTTTTTTTCACTGCTACTACATAATGAGCTAAGGCTTTTGAAGTATTGTCCACAATGATGCCTAGATCCTTTTCCTGAGTGGCAATTCCTAATATGGAATCTAACATCACGTAACTACAGTGTAGGTTAAATTTCCCTAGGTGCATCACTGCACTTGTACACATTAAATTTCATCTACCACTTGGATGCAGAGTCTCACAAGGTGGTCCTGGAATTTCTCACAAGCCACTTGTGATTTAAGAACTCTGAATCATTTATATATTAAAAAAGCACAGGTCCCAGTACAGATGCCTGAAGTGCTCCACAGTCTAGCTGTCTTAACTGAGAAAATGGCTTCCTATCTTTTAATAAGTTTGCAATCTGTTTTCTGCCATGGACTGATGTGACCATCTTTAATGTATAGCATTTTACAGTTTTGTATTCTTACAATTTGAGTCTACCAATGAGACAAATCGTTACATGATTGGTTGATGGTAGGAAACCACATACTTTTGTGATGCAGGAACCAATACTTTTATTCTTTTGTTTTTTTGGCAGGGTATTTCCTTCCATATAACTTTTATTGTATTAAAAGATTCATTGATAGCTGTGTCATGCTGAACTGTGTGTTCATATATTTCTTTTTGGAAGAATTTCCCTGATATAGTTTATGCAAATGCTGGACATGTTCCAATATTTGCTCCATTCACTGAGTTTGTCTTTGCTGCTACTTTTACAAGATCATGGGTGTGCTGTATTCTAAAAAAAACTGATTTTTGTTAAACTTGTTTCAGTTCTTTGCAAATTGTGTTTTGGTGTGTGTGTGTGTGTGTTCATACCTAAAATATTCTCCTGTGAAAGCATTGCACTACTTTGGTCTCATATATCCTTTGTTCCATCTTATGCCTTCATAACTATAGCATAGATTTACAGTGTGTGTGTGTGTGTGTGTGTGTGTCATTTTCACATAGATAAGCAGTTGAATTAGCTATGCGGTCTGGGTACGTCCTCTGTGCCACTAGATGGTGGAGTTCTCTAAGATCACCAAAGTCTTTCCGTGAGGTGCTCCCTCTTGTATCTTCCCGCGTTTGCCTGAGGCTCCTCAGTCCGGTTTTTTTCCCTGCGACTGATTGCAGGTGGAGCTCTCCTCTCTTGAGAATTTTTAATTGTGAAGTAAAAAAAAACCCATCAAAAACCACAAGAAAGGGCTATACCAATCAGGATGCCTCAACCAGGATTTAAATTCTGTGCCTGTGGCAAGATTGTTGGTCACTGATGGCCACAAATCTTGTTATATTTGCCTTGGTCCAGACCATGACCAGGCAAACTGTGGGGGACTGTGGCCGTATGTCTACAAGAGTGCAGCGCCAGTAAGCTGCCTGGTTTCAACAGTTAAAAGCTGGACCATCGGGCTCTTATGCCCCTTCTGAGGCCTCAACAAGATCCTCTCCAGACCCAAAAATAAGGAAGAAGTCCCCATCTCATCGACGGGCCTCTTCTGTAGACCCCCCAGGGTTAAAATACCCATTGCCAATGCCCCATCAAAAATCGACACAGGGCGTGGGGGAATGCTGCATCGACGCCACCAATGGCCATCGTTACAGCTCTCATATGAAGCATCGACACACCTCCGGAGAGCAGGCGCACCAAAGCGAAGAGAAAGTGTTGCAATCACATCCTGCCGACGCATCACCGATGCCGCTGACACAACAGCGACTCACATCTGTGCACATTTATTACCCCGACGCTGCCGACTCTACAGACACAGCTGAAGCCTAAAAACCATACAACGGGTCATAAAATATCTAGAGAACCATCGCCTCTACTAGTAGTAGATTCGGACAACAAAATCTCTCCGACAGCACATCTTCATCAGAGGTGCTTTCGGGGCTTTCTACGGTCTCTCTACGCCATACCGATTCTGGTCAGACCCTCTTACTCGAAAAGTTGTAAAACCTCCAGCAATTATAACATGTCCCAGAGGCCCAAACACTGATATACTGGCCGCCTTACTGCCTGTAGAAGCCCCAACGCCCACTCCTTCTACTTCAGGCTTAGCTTCACAAGCTATTTCCCAATTCACCACAATTCTTATAATCAGTGGAGCAAACACATCAGCCACCACTACATATTCCACCCATAATACCAGTGGTTCCAGAAGACCCCTCTATCCTGGGTCCAGCCCCAAAGGACCAACCACAACGGCCTAAATCACTAGTGGAAGATCTCCTAGACACATCTTCCTCAACAGATTCAGCAACAGGCTATCTGTCAGACCCAGCTTAGGTCCAGCCTGAACCCGCCTCTCCACCAGAAGGCCTTACCTATTCCCAATTCTTGGAAAAAGTAGGCTTAATGCTAAATTTAGCAACAAGGAAAATACCAGACCCCCGTCAAGAAATCTTAGGGATCCTAAAAATCTTTGACAGTCCTATTGAGCCCATAGCACTTCCACAACATTCGGTGCTAAATGCAGTGATGGAAAAGACATGGGATACCCCTCTCTACTCCACCGACATTGAGAAAAATAGACCTCAAATACCAAAGGAGGGACTCCCCCTTTTACTCAGCAGTTCAACTCCCACATACTTCTGTAGTTGTTGAATCTACGATGCAGAAAGCAAGGAAGTCACGACTACACTCTCTAACACACCACCAGCTCGAGATGCAAATCTCTAGATGACTTTGCAAAGAAAGTGTTTCAGTCCAGCATCCTAAATGCTAAGATTCAAAATCATCAATTTTTCATGGCACAATATCTGTTTGAAAATCTACAGGCTTTAAAGCCCCATTTACAACAGGGATCCTCAGAGACCAACTTGCCTCCAGAATATCATAATATGGAAGAAGGTCTGACACCTCCTTCGCTCAGTTTATGAGGGGTTTGAGATTTCCTCAAAAGCGGAGGCTCGCATGGCTTAGATCCAGTGCCATTAGGGACGACATCCATGACAAATTAGCCAATTTTCCATGCCGTCCTGACAATTTGTTTGGAGATAAGTTCACCGAAATGGTAACAAAACTTAAGGAACAAAAGACAACAGTACTATCACTGAGCTCTCCTCACCAGCCTTCATCATCTAGGCGACCATATTCTTCTTACAGGAAAACCAGCTATCACAAAACGTATAGGCCTTACTCTTTATACAGGCCTCCACCCTACCAATCTACCAGTCAGCAGCCTTACCAGCAGCAAGGAGTGCAACAGCACCCCAGAGCCCTTTGCCAGTCCCGTCGTCAAACTGATCCTCAACCCTCAAAGACCCAACAAGGTTTTTAGAAGTACTCTCGCCACCGGCTCAGACATCTTTGGTAGGGGGCAAGTTGTCCAGGTTCCTCCCAGCCTGGGACAACAAAGGATGGTTACTCCCTCAATTTCAAATCCCTGCCGACCATCCCACACTTTAGTTCCTCAGAAACACCAGCCTGCACAGCGACGACCTCTTTGGGAAATCAAAATACTCCTCCAGCAAAAGTGCATTTGGGAATTAACTTCTCCACAACTTCATCAAGGGTTGTATTTACAATACTTCCTTATTCCCAAGAAATCAGGAGGGCTACATCCAATCTTGGACCTACGCTTACACAACAAGTACCTTCACAAAGAGAAATTCAAAATGACTTCCCTCAAGTCCATTCTTCCCTTCCTTCGACCCAACGATTGGATGTGTTCACTGGACTTGAAGGATGCATATGCCCACATACCAATGCATTCCAACTCCTGCTGTTATCTCTGTTTCCAGATGGACGACAACCACTTCCAATACAAAGTTCTTCCATTTGGCCTCTCCTCTGCCCCCAGAGTCTTCACCAAATGTCTAGCAGTAGCGGTGGTACACCTCCGGTGAGAGGGGGTTCAAATATTTCCTTATCTGGACGATTGGCTTCTAGTAGCACCCAACCAGTCTCTCCTATGACAACCTACTTCACACGATTTCATGTCTAGACAATCTAGGTCTACTAATCAACTACGAGAAGTCAAATCTACAGCCAACACAAACCTTACGGTTCATCGGGACCTATATCGACTAGACATTCCTATCAAGTCCACACGCACTAGCTCTCTCCACACTGTCTTCAGTCCTAGTACATAGTACAACTGTTCTGGCCCGCCAAATCTTGACTATTCTAGGACACATGGCAGCATCTTATCTATGTTGTCCCACATCCACGACTACACATGCGTCGTTTACAATGGGGTCTAAAGGACCAATGGATCTAGTTCCTTCATCCACTGTCGATTCCCATCACTCCGACCATCAGCATGAAAAAAGATCTGCAATGGTGGGTAATCCCATCAACATTAACGACTGGATCACCTCTGCGACCCCCTTGACATCAAATAATACTCACCACAGATGCCTCTCCCACGGGATAGGGGGCTCACTTAGACAACCTTCAAACTCAGGGACTATGGCCCACGACAGAACTCTATCAACACACACAAACCTTCTGGAACATCAAGCTGTACGGAACAACCTTCGAAGAATCCCTGCAAGGGAAAGGGTGATGATTCACACAGACAACCAAGTGACAATGTTTTACATAAAAAGGAAGGAGGGTCAGGTTCTTGGAACCTCTGCAGGGAAACAATCAGGATCCTGGAATGGGCTCACAACAGGTCTATCTCCCTACAAGCAACTTACTTACCCGGAATCAGCAATGCTAGAGCAGACAAACTGAGCAGAATATTTCACCCCTACGAATGGCAACTACATCAGGAGGTAGCACTTCGCATTTTCTCCACTTGGGGCCTTTCCTACATCGACCTTTTTGCCACAGAGCGCAACAAGAAAATAAAGAAGTTTTGCTCAGTGTATCCAAGCCCACACCGACTAGCTCAGGACCCGTTCCTCATACACTGGTCTTGGGGTCTTCTGTTCGCATTCCCTCCGATACCACTCACCTCCCACACAGTCCAAAGATGCATCGAGGATGAAGCAGATTTTATTCTCATCCCGCCAACGTGGCCAAGACAACCATGGTACAGTTAAACTGTCAATACACAATCCAGTTCCCCTAGGCAACAGCTCTCAGCTACTTACCCAGGGGAACGGATCATTACTTCATCCACTCCATTCATCACTGCCCCTCATGGCATGGAGATTGAAAGGCTTGTTTTCCAAAACTTGAACATCGCTCCTCCCCTTCAGGACATACTAGTCTCCTCCAGAAAACCATTTAGTCGACAACTACCAACGAAAGTGGTCACATTACACTTCCTGGTGCTCAACTGCAGGTATTTCACATTAACCAAACCATCACTTTACCCACTTTCCATCCAAAACCTCACGCCAATGACAATGAACGAAAACTTCACACCTGGGATTGTAAACATGCACGTGCCTATTAAAAAAAAAACGCACCCATTCTTCCAACAGAGCCTCACAACTCTTCCTCTTCTTCAATCCAAACGTGCCAGTATCAAAAAGAACATATCCTCCTGGATATCCAACTATACAATTCTGCTATTAAAAGCGTTGGGAACAACTATCTGCGACCCCTAAAGTGCATCACATCCATGCAGTGGCTGCTTCAGTTGCCCACCTCCATGAAGAGCCTCTCATAGACATCTGTAAGGCAGTCACATGGTCATCACTACATACCTTCACATCCCATTACTTTTTGAACAAACAAGCTGCGCCTGATGCATGCATGGCGCAAACTATTCTGCAGAAAGGCACATACTCAACAGATAAAACACCTTCATAAGAACTGTCTGCCTCTACATCATCATATTGAGCAAAAACAAAAAACAAATTTACATGGCTAATTAAACTGCTTATCTATGGGGAAAAAAGTATGTTTACGTATTGACCCACCCGCCTCACCGGACAGTTCCTACATGGCATACTAATTTGCTTTGATACGGACTGAGGAGCCTCAGGCAAACGTGGGAAGATACAAGAAGGGAGCACCTCACTGAAAGATTTTGGTGATCTTAGAGAGCTCAATCACCTAGTGGTACGGAGGATATACCCAGACAGCATGGCTAATTCATCTGCTATCTACGGAAAACACCGTTTACGGTAAGCAAACTTGCTTTTCCTATGGGCATTGGAAAGACAATTTTGAAAAAGATTTTGTGGAGTACTCTTGTTTCCTAGCCTGATGTGTTGTGATTAAAGTTTGGGTGGATATCCTTTTTAGAGTAATAGATACAGGGGAGAGAGGATAAGTATGCTATTTTCAAACACTTTGGTCACTGTTACCTCTGCCAACTAAAGGACCATATACTAAGCTGCCCAAGGCACTACGCTTAGCCCTATTATTGATAGGCCTCAGCAATAATAGTAAGGGACTTTTCCTGATGCAAAGACAACTGATTAGTGCGATCTTGTATTGGTACCACTCTGCCCTTGGCTAGCCAATGAAAGATGATTGGCTAATGTGCCTCATCATAGGACAACCACAGCTTTGAATAAGAATATACCACAAGCTTGACCTCTAGCATTAACTCACCTCTGCTCCAGTCAGTAATAGGGACTGCACTCTCATCTGACCCAACCCTGCTCAGGCATGCGCTCACTATGTCTAGTGATACACCCCTGAGCAGCATTTCTTGAACTGTGCCTAAAAATCAGTATAAAAGAAGGGGGTTTTGAGCAAACAGCCAATCTTCTGCTTCCAACCTTACAAAGTTGAACCAAGCATGTCACCTGTGAGGAACAACTCCATGCACCATCTAGAGCCATTCCTGCAACCTCTCTACTTTTGGCAGGAATTCCAGCGGTGTGGTGAGAGAGATTGCACATTGAATGTGGCAGGGGCTGTACTCTTTATTTATACTATAGCTGTATAATATTTCACAATGGTCTTTGAAGACTCTTGAGAATAATACACCTGTGTGAGCTGCAGCAGCTAATTCACATATAGCCCATCCTTTGCTCCTTTCATACACACACACATGTTCTCTGGGACAGAGAGATAGTTATTTAGTATAATTATCTATTCTTAGGGTGCACCCTACTGGTAACATTTGTAGCAAAGATTGGTTTCTGTAAGGGTTCCAGTGATTTTCTGTAGTGTTGGAACTATGAGTTATGAAAGCAAATGCATTACTAATCTGGGCTGAGACATGGCTGTTGCTGTGTGAACATAACCAAATCAGAGGGTGAAGAACATGATGAACACATGCTCACTAACATTTGAATTGGTATCTTGGCAGTGGGTAGGTATGGGGTAGGTTGTGTGTGCCAGATGTAGTGGGAACACACAAACTCAGCATGTGCCCCCTTCCAGCAGGGGCGTCCATAAGTTGCCACAAGTGTTTAAACCAAAGCAGAGTGTAATGTGTGTGTGTGTGTGTGTATCTATGTGTCTACCTGACTAGTATGTAGACAAATGCCTCTTTTAAACTGAGGCCAGAGAAGGGAGATAAAGCAAATGAGAACAGAAGTGGGTGATAACCAAACAATATAATAGAATAGTCAATGCCTTGGCCAGGATCCCGTTCACTAAGGATGTTGGTGACACTTGCAGTAATTTAATAGAGCTGGAGAGTAAATGTGAAAATTGTTATTCTAAGATGCAAGCCAAAATCAGCTGTGGCATGCAACCATGTCTCTTCTGCATCCTACAATGAAGTCCTTTGTACACTACTAGCAAGAACATCATACCCAGGCATAACAGCTTCCAAATGATTTAAAGGCAGCTACTGAATAAACTGAGAATATTGCCTTTCTAGCAATGTATCTCAAGCTTCAGAATGATAGTTTAAAGTGAGAAGTTAGAGTGTAGAAAGCAGAATCACAACTTTCCCTATGCAGGCAGCAACCAGTAAGGTTGTGGCATTGGTGGCAGCATTGGACTGTAAGGATGCAAGGGATAAATAGAACTGAGGTAAAAGCGGGTTTGCTTACCGTAAACGGTGTTTCCGTAGATAGGATGAATTAGCCATGCTGTCATGGGATCTGTCAATCAGGTCCAGGAGGCGGAGCTTTACAAAGCAGCGATTCAGATTTTAGCTCTCTGCGGCTGCATGTGTGTTCCCGCGCAGGAGAGTAAAAGATTCTCCTCAGTCTGTGATTAAGCTGTAGTTCGGAAAGACGGTGACTGCCAGGGAGGAGGGTGGGTCAGCATGGCTAATTCATCCTGCTATCTACGGAAACACCGTTTATGGTAAGCAAACCCGCCTTTTCCCGTCGATAGCAGGGCTGAATTAGCCATGCTGTCATGGGAGTCCCAAGCTCCCAATCACGTTGTTTATGGTATTTATGTTTGTATGTGATCATGAACAGTGTGGCATTCACCGTGTACAAGAGGATAGAGATTGGAAGATTGCATGCCCTATCTTCGTATCAGCAGCTGCTTGTTGATCAAGGCAGTAGTGCGATGTGAAGGTATGGAGCGATGACCATGTAGCTGCCTTACAAATGTCTATGGGTTGTACATGTTGAAGGTGTGCCAAGGAGGCCACCACTGCTCTAACTTGGTGAGCTTGGGAACAGAATGTAGCTGTAGGTTCTGTTTGTCGTAGCAGAACTTGATGCACTGTGCTATCCAGCTGGAGATGGTGCGTTTAGCCACCGGTAGTCCTGGCGCCTTCGGGTCGAAAGAGACAAAGAGTTGAGAAACACGGGAGTCCGAGTTTGTTCTTTCTTTGTAGTATGCTAAAGCTCTTTTGCAGTCTAGCGTATACAGTAATTTTTCCCTGTCATTTGCATGAGGTTTAGGGAAAAAGATGGGCAGTTCTGTGATCTGATTGAGATGGAATTGAGAAACCACTTTTGGTAGGAAGGATGGGTGAGTTCGGAGAACCACCTTCTGGTGATGAAACTGTAAATATGGAGAATAATGGACCAAAGCCTGTAATTCACTGACTCGTCGTGCTGACGTTACTGCAACCAGTAACACCACCTTCCATGTGAGGTATTTAATATGTGCGGAGTCCATGGGCTCAAACGGGAAAAGCATAAGCTGTTCAAGAACTATGTTGAGGTTCCACGGAACTGGAGGTTTGGAGATCGGAGGGCGAAGGTGAGTTAACCCCTTGATGAAACGAGATAGTAAGGGGTGATTGGAAATAGGAATATTGTTAAGTGGTCTGTGAAATGCCGCTATGGCACTGAGATGAATCCTAATGGATGAGGTTGCAAGACCAGCTGTGTACAGTGTATGTTGATAATCCATGAGTAACTCAGGTGAACAGTCTAATGGTGGTACACCGTTAGAAGTGCACCAGGTCGAGTATCGTTTCCATTTATAACTATAGTTTTTCCTTGTTGAGAGTTTCCTGGATTCTAACAAAATGGATTGTGCTGAAGTGGAAACTCCCTGTTCTGTTAAAAGGAGCCTCTCGATCTCCATGCTGTGAAATGGAGAGATGAGTGTAGTGGATGTAGAAGCATTCCTTGATCTTGGAAGAGAAGATCTGGACGATTTGGTAATCAAATGGAGTCCGTGATGGATAGTCAGAGAAGGAAACTGTACCACGGTTGTCTTGGCCAGACTGGAGCTATCAGTATCAGTTGAGCCTTGTCTGTTATGCACTTTTGAATTGTTCTTGTTATGAGTGGTATGGGAGGAAAGGCATACAAGGAGGCCTGTCGTCCAGGGAATGAGGAAGGCATCCTGGGCGATCCTGAACTGACTTTGTCGTATCTAGCAGAATTTGGGAACCTGAGCATTGATCTCTGTTGCAAAGAGATCTATCGCGGGCGTCCCCCATTGGATGAAGATGCCTTGGGCTATCTCCGAATTGAGTGTCCATTCGTGAAGATGAAAGATGCGACTTAGCCTGTCCGCTCTTGTATTTGCTACTCCTGGTAGATAAATTGCTTGCAGATGTATGCAATGTTGGTGAGCATGTTTGAAGATTGTCAGGGTCTCCTTGCAAAGGGACCATGAACCGGACCCTCCTTGCTTGTTGATATAAAACATTGCCACTTGATTGTCTGTGTAGATCATGACTCTGCGGCCCTTTAAGTGATCTCGAAACACTTGTAACGCATTTCGAATTGCTCTGAGCTCTAATAAATATATCTGCAGGGTCTGCTCGGAGATTGTCCATGAACCTTGTGTTTCATAAATCTCGAGATGCGTCTCGCAAGGGATGGGGAGCACATCTGTGGTTAAGACTGTGTTGTGAGGAGGAGGACTGAATACTGCTCCTTTGGACAGAGTGGAGTGTAGGAGCCACCATGTTATGTCCTGTTTGTTGCGAGCGTAGCAGTGGACCCTTGGGCCGGCCTAGCGGAGTGAGATGAAGAGCACTCCGCTGTAAAGGCGTAGGCCGGGAGGTGGTGCCAAGCTGATCGTAGAGCTGAAGTCTTCACCGTGGAAGTCTGAAGACCCCTCGGGAGGAGCCCGTGAGATCCCAGACCGCTGGGACTTAGGAGATCAGAGAGAGGAAGATGGATGAGACTAACCTTGGTCAAGGCAAGCGTGAAGAATCAGAAGCAGACCGGAGTCAGGAACCAGGAAAACAAGCAGAAGATCCAAAGCTGAAACTGAAGCTGAAGATCCAGAGCTGGAGTTGAATAAAATCAGGAACAAGTATCAACAGAAGATCCTGGCAGAGCAGAGTCTGAACGCTGCAATGAGTGCCAAGCAGAAACCTTGTTGCCAGGCAACTTGAATCAGTCAGAGGCCAGGTTTAAATATCTACCGGCGTCTGACGTCACTCCCAGGTGCGGCCCATACTCCGGAGGGAAAAAGCCGTTTAAAACTACCCCTCCTTACGCGCGTGTGCGTCTAGGAGGGGAGGGGCCGAGGCTTGGCGGTCTCTCCCTTGTGGAGATGCCGCCGCGAGGCAGGCCAAGCAGGCCCAAGCAGCAGCACCGCTTGCCGATGCCCCGGAAGAGAGAAGGAGCGCCCAAACCCCAGACCCTGCAGTCAGGGCCTCTGTGGCGCAGGTAAGGGCTCGGTCGGGAAGCTCGTGACAGAGGCCGCAACAGTCCCCCCCCCCCCCTTTTACGCCGCCTCTTTGAAGGACCAGGTTTACTGGGATGACTGAGATGGAATTGCTGAAGGAGAGACTGATCCAAGATATGGCGGGCTGGCTCCCTCGTGTTCTCCTCAGGTCCACACCCCTCCCAAGCCAGCGGGTACTCCCATCGCCGTCGGTGAAAACGGGCATCAAGGACACCTCTGACTTGATAGATGAGATCAGCTTGGACAGGCGTGTCCATCGATTCTGTAACCTTGCGATGAAACCTGAAGAGGTTTGAGCAAAGAGAGCTGGAACACGTTATGAATAAGCATAGAAGATGGAAGACGTAAATGGTAAGACACCGAGCCCACTCTCTCTGCCATACGAAACGGACCACAGTATTTTGGAGCTAATCTTCGAGATGGAACCCGAAGATGAATATTCTTGGTTCTGAGCCAGACTCGATCGCCGGGAAGGAAGACTGGAGCCGGCTGTCGGTGACAATCTGCCCACTTCTTGGTTATGCTGGCTGCTTTGGAGAGCTTACTTTGGATAGAGATCCAGAGATCATGTAGCTGTTGTGCAGAGAGTTGAACCGCTGGAGAGGAACTATGCAGGGGCAAAGGCAGTGGTGGCTTGAGTTGCTTGCCATATACTGTAAGGAAGGGGGACTTCCCCATGACCACATGAGTATGATTATTGTAGGAGAATTTGGCCCGTGGGAGCAGTCTCACCCAATTATTCTGTCATTGGCGAAAGTGCGGAGAAACGTCTTCAGAGAATGGTGCGTTCTGTTCGCCCATTACTTTGAGGGTAGAAGGCTGTAGAGAAATTCAGTTGTACATCAAACATTTTACACAAAGCTCTCCAGTATCGGGCGGTGAACTGGGGTCCCCAATCAGATACAATATCCTGCGGGAGGCCGTGGATCCGGAAAACATGTTGTACAAAGAGCTGGGCTAGTTCTGGAGCTGATGGTAACTTGGGAAGTGGAACAAAGTGGGCCATCTTAGAGAAACGATCCACGGTTACCCAGATGACAGAGTTTCTCTCCGAAACAGGCAGATCTACCACAAAATCTGTGGCGATGTGTGTCCAGGGTTCTACGGGTATGGGCAAAGGTTGCAGTAATCCGCCCGGTCTGCCAATTTGCAGTTTTTGTCTGGCACCGATAGCACATGAAGAGACATAGTCACGAACATCTTGCCTTATAGTGGGCCACCAGTAAAAGTGATTTAATAAGTCAAGTGTTCTCTCACGGCCGGCATGGCCACCCGTAAAGGACTCTTGGGCCCAATCTAGAACTCTCGTCCTGGAATGTCAGGGAACCACAGTTTTCCCCAGTGGAGTTACCACTGTACTGGACAAGTTAATCTTTGCAGGATCCAGAATATACTGAGGAAGTTCCACCTCTTCTTCTAACTCTGCAGTATGCAATAAGGCATCAGCTCGCACATTCTTGGACGCTGGTCAATAGCGAAGCACAAAATTAAAACGATTGAAGAAAAGAGACCAACGTGCTTGGCTGGGATTCAGGCGTTGCGCTTGACATAAGAACTCCAAGTTCTTGTGGTCCATGTAGACAGTGATAGGGTGTGCTGCCCCCTCCAGCCATTGTCTCTATTCTTCGAAAGCCAACTTGATTGCTAAGAGTTCCTTATCTCCAATGCTGTAATTACATTCAGCAGTAGAAAATCTCTTAGAGAAGTAAGAGCATGGTAGTAGCCCTCCCAAGCTGGTGTTTTGGCTAAGTACGGCCCCCACAGCTATATTGGAGGCGTCCACCTTCACTGCAAATGGGCGAAGGGGGTCTGGGTGATATAAGCAGATATCCCGTAGGAAGGCCCTTTTGAGATCCTCGAAGGCTAGACAAGCCGCCTCTGGCCATTCCACGGCATCAGCCCCTTTCTTTGTGAGAGCAGTGAGTGGTGCTACTAAGAGAGAATAGTGTGGAATGAAGTGTCTGTAAAAGTTCGCAAATCCAAGAAAACACTGTAAAGCTTTTAATCCTCTAGGACGGGGCCAGTCTCTAATAGCCACTTTCTCGGGGTCCATCTGAAATCCAGTTGCTGACACAATATAACCCAGAAAAGGGAGAGTTTCTTGTTCAAACATGCATTTCTCCAGTTTTACGTACAGATGGTTATCTCTGAGGATCTGCAAAACTTGTCTTACATGCTGGCAATGCGACTCCAGATCCCTGGAGTAAATTAACATGTCATCCAAGTATACGATGACTGATGAATGTAATAGTTCACAAAGAACCTCATTCATCAGATGCTGGAAGACGGCTGGAGCGTTGCATAATCCAAACGGCATGACTAGGTACTCATAATGTCTGTCCCTGGTGTTAAAGGCCGTCTTCCACTCGTCACTGGGGCGAATCCGGACCAAATTATAAGCACTCCGCAAATCCAACTTGATGAAGATCTTGGCTCCTTGCAACCTGTCTAGGAGTTCGGGAATCAAGGGAAGGGGTAACGATCCCTTTTAGTGATAGCATTAAGACCTCTATAGTCGATGCATGGCCTCAGAGACCCCTCCTTTTTCCCCACAAAGAAGAAACCCACCCCTGCAGGCAACTTAGAGGGACCGATTAATCCTCTGGCTAGGTTTTCAGCAATGTATTCTGACATAGCACGAGTCTCAGGGCAGGGATAAGGGATGCACCCTTCCACGAGGTGGCGTGGTTCCAGGTAATAGTTCTATGGCACAATCAAATGGGCGATGTTGCGGCAGAATCTCCGCCTTCTTCTTAGAAAAAACATCTGCAAAGTCTGCGTAGGGCACTGGAGGCGCAATGGACGTATGTGAAAGAGATATACTAGGTGCACACAGGACCTTGAGGCAATTAGTAAAACAGAAGGTACTCCACTTTGCAATCTGTAAAGTGTCCCAGTGAATGAGAGGAGAATGCTGCTGTAGCCACGGTAACCCCAGTATCACGGAATGAATGGCTTTCTCCAAGATCAGCAAAAATCTTTTCCAAATGTAGGACTCTAGTGTGTAGAGTGAGAGGGACCGTAGAGGCGGAAATACTTCCTGGGAGAAGTGTTCCACGGATAGATGTAATACGTAAAGGAGACTCACATGAGAGGATGGGAATTCGTAATTGTTGAACAAGATCTGCCAAGATAAAGTTCCCACCTGCCCCGGAGTCAATGAAGGTGAGAGTCTCAAATGAACCACCAGGATATTCCAAAGTAATAGGTACTGTACATTGAGGAGCAGAGTTGACACAGCCTAGGAGCAGCTCCACTTGACCTCCTAGGCTCGGGTGTTTTCCGGGTGTTCTTTACATTGGGCCAAAAGTGGCCCTTAGTAACGCAGTAGAGACACAGGCCCAAGGTTCGGCGGCGGCGTCTCTCCTCTGCAGACAGTGGAGTGCACCCGAACTGCATGGGCTCCTCCGTGGAGGACTTCAGAGCGTTGCTGTTCCTTGATTTGGATGCCGAGGTCATGGGTCTAGAGAACATGGGAGCTAGCGGCACAGGGCATCGAAACGGACGACCCTCCTTCGCTCTGTTGCAGGTGGCGATCAATTCGCCCAGCCAGATCTCCTGAGCCCATTGATGTCATCCAGAATGTCGCGGGCTGCCTAGTTCATCCTTGATTCATTGCCGACAAACCTTCTAGAAAACACACCTCGAAGACTATCCTCTCGCCACCCTACTTCAAGAGCGCGAGTACAGAATTCAATGGCATAATCCGCTAAGGAGCAAGACCCTTGTCTTAATTGTAACAGCTCTGAAGTAGCGGTGGGATAAGCATGCGGGGTTCATCAAAGGCTTGTTTAAAATTGGGTTACGAACTGTGGTAAACTGTTCAGCAGAGGATCATTTCATTCCCACATGGGCAAGGCCCAAGTCAACGCCCTCCCATCAAGCAGGGACATGATATAGGCTACCTTCACAGAGTCTGTGGGGAACTGATTAGGTAGAAGAGAGAACCTGAGGTAACATTGGTTCAAGAAACCACGGCAAGTCTTGGCCTCTCCGGAGTAGCGAGAGGGTGCAGGCAGCTGAGTTAGGCGTATTGACACCACTGGGGCGGGTAGAGGAACCTGAGAAGCTTCAGGAGGCACGGCATCCAATCGATTGGCCAGACATTCCAAAGTAGCCACAAGTACATCCAGACAATGTTGCTGATGCTGTAAGCATTGAACCATCCCGGGGATGGTCTGTAGGCCAGGAAGTTCTGCCGGGTTCATGGCCTGCAAACTGTTGCTAGCGTAGCGGTAGAACCCTTGGGCTGGCCTAGCGGAGTGAGATGGTGTGAGATGAAGAGCACTCCGCTGTGAAGGCGTAGGCCGTGAGGCGGTGGCCAAGCTGATCGTAGAGCTGAAGTCCTTCGCCCTGGAAGTCCGAAGACCCCTCGGGAGGAGCCCATGAAGATCCCAGACCACTGGGACTTATGAGATCAAGAGAACTGAAGAGACTCCTTCACCCTGGAAGCCCGAGGACCCCCCGGGAAGAGCCCTTCAGGTCCCGGACCGCTGGGACTTAGGAGATCAGAAAGAGGAAGATGGATGAGACTAACCTTGGTCGAGACAAGTGGCAAGTGTGAAGAATCAGAAGCAAACCGGAGTCAGGAACCAGGAAAACAAGCAGAAGATCCAAATCTGAAACTGAAGCTGAAGATCCGGAGTGGAGTTGAACAAAATCAGGAACAAGTATCAGAAGATCCTGGCAGAGCAGAGTCTGAACGCTGCAACGAGTGCCAAGCAGAAACCTTGTTGCCAGGCAACTTGAATCAGTCAGACGCCGGGTTTAAATATCTACCGACGTCTGACGTCATTCCCGGGGGCGGCCCGTAGTCCGGCGGGAAAAGCCGTTTAAACTACCCCTCCTTACGCACGTACGTCTAGGAGGGGAGGGGCCAAGTTCTGAGGCTCGGTAGCATCTCCCTTGTGGAGACGCCGCTGCAAGGCAGGCTGAGCAGGCCCAAGCAGCAGCGGCGCTTGCCGATGCGCCGGAAGAGAGAAGGAGCGCCTGAACCCCGGACCCCGCAGTCGGAGCCTCGGTGGCGCAGGTAAGGGCTCAGTCGCGAGACCATGACCAAGGCCGCAACACTGTTTCATCTCGGAAGTCAACGATAGCTTCTTCTGTGTCAACGGCTGTGAGTGTTGTTTCCATTGACGTTTTAGTCCCCATTGCAGGCGTCTCATGTGTAGCCTGGTGTTGGGCACTGTGAAGATAGCCGCACCATGTGGCCGAGGACTACCAAAATTTGTCCCGCTGACGGTCTTTTGAGTGTTGTTCAACAAGTAGAGAAGTTTGACGTAGTTTGTATTATTCGTTCTGTTGGGAAATATGCCCGGTTGCGAACGTGTCCAGGCCTGCTCCTATAAACTGTAGTCTCTGTGTTGGTTGGAGAATGTGATTTTGAAAGTTTATCGCTAGCCCCAATTCTTGTAAGCACTGTATCACTCATCGAAGTGATCGAGTAAGATGTCCGGGTTGAGGCTATTATTAGCCAATCATCCAAATATGGAAAGATGGTCATACCCTGTTGTCTGAGATGAACCACCCACCACAACCATGCATTTGGTGAAACCCTGGGTGCAGCCGACAGTCCAAAAGGAAGAACCTTGTACTGGTAGTGTTGATGGCCGTAGCGAAAAGCATAGGTAATGCCAAGAGGATGGATGGTTTGGAATATGTGTGTACGCACTCCTTCAGATCGATGGAACACATCCAGTCGTTGGGTTGAATCAGAGGTAAGATCAATTTCAATGAAACCATCTTGAATTTCTCTTTGGTCAGGAATTTGTTCAATTCCCGTAGATCTAATATGGGGCGAAGGCCACCCGACTTTCTGGGTATGACGAAGTATAGGGAATAAAACCCTGCTTTTTGGGTTTTCGGGAAAATTTGTCAAATGGCCTGTTTGCGAAGCAGAGCAATCTCTTCCCCCAGTTGTGGTTGGAAGCTTTGACTCTTTAGAGTGGAAAAGTGAGGTAGTATGGGTTTTGTTGTAAATTGGAGTTGATAGCCATGTCGTACTATCTCTAAAACCCATTGATCGGTTGTTATTTTCTCCCAGGCTGCCAGGCAAGAATGAATTCTGCCAGGTGGTGCTTGATGTAGTGGTGGTGGCTGGATTATTAAAAAGATGGCATTGATTTCACTGCAGTAGCCGGTTGCTGTGTTTGCTGTCTCTGGTTACGTGGCTTTACCCCTACGTTGAGTTGTGTTGTTTTGTTGCAGCGGAGGACACTGGTAAGATGAATATGTCTGTGTACGAAAGGATTGATAAGACCTGTAAGGCCTACGGTGTTAGGATTGTCTACGAGTAGATCCCACATAACGACGCGTGGTCGAGTAGTGAGATTGTGACGTTAAGGATTGGACTGCTAAAGCTTCCTCCTTTTAATTTTCCAACTGTTTCTTGAAACCGTTCTCCGAACATGTTGTCTCCTGTACACGGGAGATTCGTCAGCTTTTCATGTAAATCTTCTCGTATTGTACTAGAGCGTAACCATGCAATCCTATGAGCTGCAATGGCTGTCGCAGACGCCCTAGAAGATGTTTCAAATGCCTCATATATCGATCGCAGAAGGTGTTGAGAACACTCCTCCATATCGTGAAGAGGCGTTGGTACTTGATCCGCCGTCAAGGAAAGCAAACATTTTGTGGCTTGTATGCACTCATATAGGTATTGTACCATATAAAATTGATGGTGCATAATGTGGGAATTCAACATTGAGTTGTGATACATCTTCCTGCCAAAGTCATCTAAATACCGGTTGTCTTTGCCCGGTGGATATGAGGCATGCGACTTTGCTTTTTTGAATCTTTGCATTGCCGACTCTACCACAATTGAAGCATGTGGTAGTTGTGGTATAGAGTAAGGCGATGTTTTTCGCATACAGAATTTTATATTCATTTTCTTGGAAACCGCTGATAGAGAATAAGGCGTTTCCCAAAACTTCTGTAAGACAGTATGTAATAATTCGTGTGGTGGGAGAGTTGTTGGTTCTCCCGGAGCATCAAAAATCTTTAGAAGACCAAAGGTTTCTGACCTAGGGTCTGTCTCCTTTTGGACCTCTAGAAGTAGTATCGTGCCCAATTTTTCTAAAACTTTTGGGTATGTCTCCTCCAGAGGACCTGAATACGGTTCCTGTGGTTGTTCCTGTGGATCCGATGGGAATCCAGTAGATGACAATGGGGACGTTTGTGGAGACAGAGAATCTATAGGGGTATCTTGCTGTTTAATTGGTGAAATTGGTCGTTTCGTCATTGGGGATGCCGGAGGCTCCACCGAATGTTCTCTGGAAGTATGTATACTGTGTTCTGGGGAACTCACTGATAGTTCATTGGACATCTTAAAGGATGAGTGAAGAGTTTCATAAAACCACGCCAATGATTGGGATAATTGAAAAAATGCCTCTTTCATTTGAGGCGGCATTGCTGAACGACCAGATTGTTTTGGTAGTTCACCTGTTTTAGGTGGTACTGTAGGAATTTTAGGGGAAACAGTTGGTATATCATACTTGTTCCTCATCTTGCCCTCTGTGGTCTTAACAGAATTATCTGAGGACGTAGATGCAGCAGAGGAAGTGATTTGTATTAATTGTCTACGAGATAAGGAATCTAGACTTCGTGGATGAGATGACCTATAAGTGGAAGAGCTCACTTCCCATGTATCTCTCGTCTTTGCCGGTTTTTGATGTAAGTGACGTGATGGTCTATGGCGATGGTGTGACAATGATCCTGTGTGGGTTCCATCTCCCAACAGTGATCGTCTGATTAGTCTTGACTTCACCGCTGTAGGATTAGAGTCTGAAGAGGTGGAATGAGGTACATCTGGAGATTGATGTCTTCGTTTTACCCCATGTGGTATTGAATGATATGTTTGTTTGGACTTTTGTAGTCCACTGTGCGTCTATCTGTGTGCTGTCGAGTGTGCCAATGTCTTCGGCGCCATGTGCGCCAATGTTTGTTGTAAGTTGTGTGCATATACCGACTTGTGTGCATAAGTCATCAACGCCATGCGCGCAGATGGTGTCGGCGCTGTTGTTTTCGGGGCCGAGCACGCAGAAGTCTCCGGCGATATGCGTTCAGATGGTTCTGGCGCCGTGCACGCAGAGGTCTTCGGCGCCTTTTGTGCATATGTTTCCTGTGCTGTGCACGCCGGTATGTTGTGCGCCGATGTCGACTTGGACGAAGAAGTGTTATGCGCCAATGGTGATTTGAGCGCAGAAGGTGCTTCAGGCGCATAAGTCGTCGGCGCTAAAGTTTTAGGCACTGTTGTTTCCTGCGCCAATCGCCGAGGCTCTTTCGGTCCTCTCGGAGCCGAAGGCCTATGTCGACTCGCTAACGCCTTACCTCCAAGCCTGGAGGGTTGAGGTTCCCACGACTATGCTCTTTTCTGTGCCGGAGCCGCCGCTGACGAGGGACCCGGTGAAGAATGAGCCTCTGATGGCTCAGAAAAAGTGAAAAGTTCAAGCATTCTGTAGGCCCGTTGTTTTTGGGCTCTTGGGGACATTCGAGGACAAAAATCACAATTTTGTAATTTATGCTCTGGTCTCAGGCAATGGTAACATCGGTCATGGCCATCCGAGGAGAAGTCAGCCCCGTGTGCAATCCCGCTCCCAGAAAAAACAGACTGAGGAGAATCTATTACTTTCCTGCGCGGGAACACACACGCAGCCGCAGAGAGCTAAAATCTAAATCTCTGCTTTGTAAAGCTCCGCCTCCTGGACCTGATTGACAGATCCCATGACAGCATGGCTAATTCAGCCCTGCTATCGACGGGAAAAAAAAAATAATTGGAGGAAGATACTAGTGCCTGTTTCACCAGTCATGTCCTACCTCCTTGGAGGATGTGACCCCACTTGAGCAGTTACAACTTGTGCAAATGGCAGTGCTTGATTTACTCAGGACAGCTGTACTCAAGATCATAGAGCAGTGGATAGCAGAATAGTGCATGGCTGAGCAAGGACACTTGTGTGGTTTAAATTTGTGTTTCTTAACCACTGGTCTGGTCCCTGTCAGTCTGTTGAATAATGGTGATTGCAAGAGGAGGAAGCAAAACCTGCCCATGCTCCATTGCATTCTGCATCATAACCAGCCAAAACATTTCCTAACCCTTTCTCTGGGTCCCTTTTTTTTTTCTTTCAGTTGCAGACAGTCCTGAGTTTCCATTTCTGAGAGGGGAACATGCAGCTGAATATTAATGAGCTGGCATGATATGGAGGCAGGGTCTGCTCTTCTCTCAGGCCCCTGCCCCCCTCTCCACTACAGAAGCCAGGAGGTAGGGCCTGAGAGTGGAGCAGATGCTGACTCAGTCTCAGGCTAACTCATTACCATTCAGCTGAAGTTGCTCTCTTCCCTGAGATTGAGCCCCAGGACCCACCCCTTCCAGCTATAAAATGGCCGTAGTGCAGTGGTATTAACTGTAGTATTGCTGGCTGGCAGGAGCGTGAGAGAGGGAGGAATTTCTTATCCTTTTTTATTTCTTAATGATGTTCTGGAAGCTGACTGGATAGGGGAGGGAAAGAGGGAAGAATTTTGTTTTCAGTAATCAACTGATGGATGGCTGGGAAGAGGGAGGTTTTGTTTTTTTTTAATTTGTCTTATTGGGTATTGAAAATACAGACAAAGAACAAACATTGAACAGCCAAGAGGAAAACAGAACCATTGGCAATAATCCAAATACAATCACCCAAATTTAACCAGATTTCCCCCAACCCAAGCAACTACACTACCCTACAGTGAACTATCAAGCACACTACAGCCACTCCACATATTCTCTCACATTCACACACCTATTGAGGACAGCATACACCTACAAACAAACGGTCAGGCAGTGTAGGTAGCTAAAAAATCTGAATTCTATGTGTGATCTTGGAGGACTTTATGCCAACAGAGAAAATATCCTTTTAGTGCTCCATAAAGATTCTACTCATGCAGTATGGGACATCATTTCTTTCCACTGTGCAACAGAAGGTGTCTCTCTTCTGATTTCCAAGTTACCAGACTAGCCTTTTTTGCAAGGAGAATGGCTACCACAAGAAATGTCCTGCCCCGCTGTGGAATTGAATCCCGTTTATCCCAAAGGCCTAACTAAGTAAAGGATTCTCTGGACCAAGAGATATGATATCCCAGCAGCTTGTCCAAATAAGTCGTGACATGATGCCAAAAGGGTTGTACTTTACAGCAACCAGTGAACATATGACAAAGGTCTCCTGGGGTTGCTTTACATTTTAAACAAGTGTTTTGAGACCTACAATTTCATCAAAACAGCCTGAGTCCTGGTAATATAAGTCCTGTGTAATAGCTTAAACTGGATTTCCCTCATCGAAGTCACTAACTAATGCTGGTAGATCAGCTTAAAAGCAGAGAACAAAGATCTTTGCTTCATTGTGTGGTGAGACGTGTCAAGTGTGGGGCAGGTAAGTCAGAAAGGAGCTGTGTTCCCCAAACAGCAATTTTGTTAAACTTAGGCAAGGCCTCTAGGAAACTATCTTCAGTATCTGAGGGAGAGACAAGCGATACATCCTTTTTCTAAAGGGCAAGGCAGTAGTGGCGGGACTGTAGCTAGGCAAAAACATTGTGCCTCAGAATCTCCCACTCTTCCCGCAACTGCTCAAATGAATAGAGACAAATGGACTCTGAGTCCATCAAATGAGCCAGCCTGAATCCCCCCTACCTTCCCATTCCTGAAATATCGAGGGTTCCAAGCCAGGTAAAAAGTCCTGGTTACCAACAAATTGCAAAAAGGGTGAGCCTGACACACTCCGACCCATCAGCCCCCTCCACCACCTCCAAGTTTTACGCAGAGCAGTAAGCCAGAACCCAGAAACTTTCAGAAAGCAATCTACCAGAGCTGACATGAATCAAGTTAATCGGAGAATAGGGTAATTCCCAATCAGCCATCAAGCCCTCCAGATCAAATTTTGGTCGGTGTGATATCTACTCTTGTATGTAGCAGAGCAGACATGCTACATTATAAATACATATGTCAGGGAGGGCTACCCCACCCCACCCCACATGGTTCAATTGAAGTATATCATGGCTTACTTGTGCTGGCCAGTTGTGTCATATGAATGACCCCCACCATAGACCGAAAAGCTTGTATGGTCGAAGAATTGAGCCATAATGGCAGCATTTGTAGCAGGTATAAAAGTTTAGGGAGGATAGCCATTTTGACTAAGCACAACAACCTAAAACGGAGAGAGGGAGGGCTTTCCAATTCAGCAATAAGGCCTTTATATTAGGTAGGGCTGAGTCTATATTTAATTTGTACAGTTCCTCAATGGATCTCGCAACTTGAATGCCCAAGTATCGAAAGGAGGACTCAGCCCAGGTTAGCGGGAAAGGGCCAACCCAATTTTGTTGCAAATAAGGGGACAAAGGAAATGCTACAGACTTCCCATAATTAGTCAAGAAGCCAGAAAAGGAACCAAATTGACTAATAGTAGCAGTGACGTCCTTCAAGCATTCAGCAGGGTTTCCTAGGTATAGCAGCATGTCATCCGTGAAGAGACTGTTTGGCCCATTTCCTGTTAAGCTTGATGCCAGAAAAAGAGTGGAAAGCCCGCAATTTAATTGCTAGTGGCTTTAGAGTGAGGACAAACAAAGGGGCCAGGGGGCACCCCTGTCTCATGCCCCTACCCAGAACAAATATCTCCGAGAGGGTCCCATTGACAAGAAGCTGCATCTGGGGATGCTTATACAAAAATTTAACCCAGGACAAAAAGGAAGCCACAAATTTAAAGCCATCTAAAGTTCAAAATAGATCCGGCCATTCCACTTGGTCGAACGCCTTTTTGGCGTCAAGCCTTACAAGGAGACCATTGCTATCAACAGCTTTTAGAAAAAGAACTGCCATCAAAGTTTTGGTTTTTTTTAAAGATTGGCGTTGAAAAACCTTCCCTTAATAAAACCAGTTTGGTCCAATGCTACGACCTCCTGGATGACAGCATAAACACGTTGTGCTAAGAGGACTGCAAAGAGTTTAATATCTTGGTTAAGAAGGGAAAGTCTGTAGGATGAGGTGAGAGTGGTATCCTTTCCCGGTTTAGGGAGCAAGATTATTGTAGCTAGGTTGTGGCCTCTCTCAAATTTGCCCCGATCCCATGCAGCATGAAACATTTCCTTTAAAGGAGTGTGGGTAAGGTCACCCAATAATTTGTAGAATTCTGGCCCAAAGCCATGCGGCCTAGGCGTTTTTAAGAGCTTCAGCTTGCAGATGGCCCCATGAATTTCAACCTTCCTTATAGGCATCTCAAGCAAATCCCACACTTGTTCATTCAGCTCCAGTAGTTGTAACCCCCAAATAAAGGATTGATACTCCTACTCATGCCTAGACCCTGCTGTATAAAGCGATTTGTAATATCTAACAAAAGCATCCAATATTGAAGAAGTAGTAGTGAGATTCAATGATTAATTAATAGCAGGTAATGGACTTCTCCTCCAAGAACTTATCCAATCCTTTTTAAACACAGCTATACTAACTGCACTAACCACATCCTCTGGCAACAAATTCCAGAGTTTAATTGTGCGTTGAGTGAAAAATAACTTTCTCTGATTAGTTTTAAATGTGCCACATGCTAACTTCATGGAGTGCCCCCTAGTCTTTTATAACCTATTCACATCTACCCATTCTAGACCTCTCATGATTTTAAACACCTCTATCATATTCCCCCCTCAGCCATCTCTTCTCCAAGCTGAAAAGTCCTAACCTCTTTAGTCTTTCCTCATAGGGGAGCTGTTCCATTCCCTTTATCAGTTTGGTCGCCCTTCTCTGTACCTTCTCCATCGCAATTATATCTTTTTTGAGATGCGGCGACCAGAATTGTACACAGTATTCAAGGTGTGGTCTCACCATGGAGCAATACAGAGGCATTATGACATTTTCTGTTTTATTCACTATTCCCTTTCTAATAATTCCCAACATTCTGTTTGCTTTTTTGACTTCTGCAGCACACTGAACTGACGATTTCAATGTGTTATCCATTATGACGCCTAGATCTCTTTCTTGGATGGTAGCACCTAATATGGAACCTAACATTGTGTAACTATAGCATGGGTTATTTTTCCCTATATGCATCACCTTGCACTTATCCACATTAAATTTCATCTGCCATTGCGATGCCCAATTTTCCAGTCTCACTAGGTCTTCCTGCAATTTATCACAATCTGCTTGTGATTTAACTACTCTGAACAATTTTGTATCATCTGCAAATTTGATTACCTCACTCGTCGTATTTCTTTCCAGATCATTTATAAATACATTGAAAAGTATTTTCAATGTATTCTTGGTACTATTTCTTTCCTTTACCTCAAACTCTAAGTTCCTACTAAGTTAGCCATGTTATTTACACCCAATTGTTGGATGTAATTGTATATTTGTTTAATTGTTCAATCTGTTTGATGTAATTTTCTGTTCCTTGTTCTGTGTAAACCGAAGTGGTATGCACAAGTGCATGAACTCCGGTATATAAAAGCCTTTAAATAAATAAATAAATAAAAGTAAGGGTCCCAATACAGATCCCTGAGGCACTCCATTGCACACTCCCTTCCACTGGGAAAATTGTCCATTTAATCCTACTTTCTGTTTCCTGTCTTTTAGTCAGTTTGCAATCCACGAAAGGACATCGCCACCTATCTCATGACTTTTTACTTTTCCTAGAAGCCTCTCATGAGGAACTTTTTCAAACGTCTTCTGAAAATCCAAGTATACTACATCTACCAGTTCACCTTTGTCCACATTTTTATTAACTCCTTCAAAAAAGTGAAGCAGATTTGTTAGGCTAGACTTGCCTTGGGTAAAGCCATGCTGACTTTGTTCCATTAAACCATGTCTTTCTATATGTTCTGTGATTTTGATGTTTAGAACACTTTCAACTATTTTTCCTGGCACTAAAGTCAGGCTAATCGGTCTGTAGTTTCCCAGATCGCCCCTGGACCCCTTTTTAAATATTGGGATTACATTAGCTATCCTCCAGTCTTCAGGTACAATGGATGATTTTAATGATAGGTTACAAATTTTTACTAATAGGTCTGAAATTTAATTTTTAGTTCCTTCAGAACTCTGGGGTGTATACCATCCGGTCCAGGTGATTTACTACTCTTCAGTTTATCAGTCAGGTCTACCACATCTTCTAGGTTCACCATGATTTGGTTCAGTCCATCTGAATCATTACCCATGAAAAGCTTCTCCAACATCCTCTTCAGTAAACACCGAAGCAAAGAAATCATTTAATCTTTCCGCAATGGCCTTATCTTCTCTAAGTGCCCCTTTAACTCCTCGATCATCTAACGGTCCAACTGACTCCCTCACAGGCTTTCTGCTTTGGATATATTTAAAAAAGCTTTTACTGTGAGTTTTTGCCTCTACGGCCAACTTCTTTTCAAATTCTCTCTTAGCCTGTCTTATCAATGTCTTACATTTAACTTTTTAACATTTAACCCTGTCTTTCAAGAAAAAACTTAAAACATGGCTCTTCAAGTTAGCATTCCCTGACCAACCTTGACCAACTGGTCCAACACTTAACACCGTCTCTTTAGTTATGATTAGCCATAAAGCCATTAAGAAACTATAAACTCCCGTTTGTAAATATTTTGTTTTTAAATTTTATTTAGTTAATAATTGTCGAATTATACTCTGTATTTACTTTAAGGATGATGCATTTACTTTGAGAATGACTTAGCTCAATATTGTTACTTGTCACTTTGTTCCATGTAATGCTCTCATGCAAAGTTTTTTGTTCTCTGGAAACCGGTGTGATTTGTAATTTCTACAAGAATGGTCGGTATATAAAAACCTAAATAAATAAATAAATAAATAACTAACTTGCCAATGTTTATGCATTATTCTATTTTCTTCTGTTGGATCCTTCTTCCAATTTTTAACCTTTTAACCAAACCAGTAATCGTTTTGCCTTCTTTCCACCTTTCTTAATGTGTGGAATACATCTGGACTGTTCTTCTAGAATGGTATTTTTTAACAATGACCACGCCTCTTGCACATTTTTTACTTTTGTGGCTGCTCCTTTCAGTTTTTTTTTCTAACAGTTTTTCTTATTTTATCAAAGTTTCCCTTTTGAAAGTTTAGCACTAGAGCCATGGATTTTTGCATACTGTTCCTCTTCCAGTCATTAATTCAAATTTGATCATATTATGATCACTATTGCCAAGCAGCCCCACCACCGTTACCTCTCTCACCAAGTCCTGTGCTCCACTGAGAATTAGATCTAAAATTGCTCCCTCTCTTGTCGGTTCCCGAACCAATTGCTCAATAAAGCTATAATTTATTCCATCCAGGAACGTTATCTCTCTAGCGTGTCCCAATAATACATTTACCCAGTCAATAGTGGGGTAATTGAATTCTCCCATTATTACTGCACTACCAATTTGGTTAGCTTCCCTAATTTCTCTTAGCATTTCACTGTCCGTCTCACCATCTTGACCAGGTGGACAGTAGTATACTCCTATCACTATAGTCTTCCCCGAAACACAAGGGATTTCTACCCATAAAGATGAAATTTTGCATTTAGTCTCATACAGGATGTTTATCCTGTTGGACTCTATGCCATACCAGACATAAAGCGCCACACCGCCTCCCGGGTGCTCCTCTCTGTCATTGTGATATAATTTGTACCCCGGTATAGCATTTCCCATTGGTTATCCTCCTTCCACCATGTCTCTGAGATGCCAATTAAGTCTGTCATCATTCACTGCTATACATTCTAATTCTCCCATCTTACTTCTTAGACTTCTGGCATTAGCATACAAACATTTCAAAATTTGTTTTTTGTTTGTATTTTCATTCTGCTTTTTATTTGATAGGGATAAGTTAGAATTTTTTAGCTCAGGTGAGTTTTTAGTTACAGGCACTTGGACTACTTTTCTTATTATTGGAACCTCACTGTCGGGATGCCCTAATTCTAATGCATCATTAGTATCCTTTGAAGATACCTCTCTCCGAACCATGCGCTGCTGAGCGACTGTCGGCTTTCCCCTTTGTTCTACTTTAAAAGCTGCTCTATCTCCTTTTTAAAGGTTAGTGTCAGCAGTCTGGTTCCACCCTGGATAAGGTGGAGCCCATCCCTTCAGAAGAGACTCCCCCTTCCCCAAAAGGTTCCCCAGTTCCTAACAAAACTGAATCCCTCTTCCTTGCACCATCATCTCATCCACGCATTGAGACTCTGGAGCTCTGCCTGCCTCTGGTGACCTGCGCGTGGAACAGGGAGCATTTCAGAGAATGCTCCCCTGGAGGTTCTGGATTTAAGCTTTCTACCTAAGAGCCTAAATTTGGCTTCCAGAACCTCCCTCCCACATTTTCCTATGTCATTGGTGCCCACATGTACCACGACAGCCGGCTCCTCCCCAGCACTGACTAAAATCCTATCTAGGTGACGCGTGAGGTCCGCCACCTTCGCCCCAGATAGGCATGTTACCAGGCGATCCTCATGCCCACCAGCCACCCAGCTATCTACATTCCTAATAATCGAATCACCAACTATCACGGCCGACCTAACCCTTCCGCATCACAGCCTGACAGAGGTTTAGATATATACAAAAAATTCCTCTGGACAGTATTGGTAGTGGGAAGTAAAAAGTAAGCCCTGCTTGAGGCTGAAGAGGCAAATTCACTGGTTCTTGAAAGGTAAAACTGCCTCCATCATAAGTGGGATGTAGCCCAAATAGTCATTGTGACACTATGAGCAGCTGTAGGCTAGCCAGAGAACAGACTCAGCCTCAGACGCTGGCTGTTTTCTTATAACAACACAAAACAGAAGCAACTTTGCTTACCTTCGTAATTCCACAAAATAAAGACAGCAGTTATAACTCATAGTTCAGCAATATTAGCCTTCCCCTTCCTAGGCTTCCTTCTCTTCTCTGGGGACCCAGTGTTCTAACTGGGCTTAGCTTCTTATCCCCCACAGACAAACTATTACTCTGGAGTGGCAGGGACAGCGGGTGACACTCATGGGGCTCCTAATTTCTGGTTTTCTCTTGCCATGACAGCCTTCAACATTATGTCCCTAAATGTAAAGGGACTGAATTCACCTTACAAACGGCAATCTCTGTTCGATGACTTGCATTTCTATCACACTAAGATTGCCTTTGTACAAGAAACCCATTTAAAGAGGAGATATGAGCGTTTGCTTAACATCCTAGTTTTCCTAGACAGTACTGGGCTGCTAGGCCCTTGGCACGAAAGTACTTGGGAGTGGGGATTCTTATGCATAAAGATCTGATCTATGAAGAAATATTATGCCGGGCGGACCCGGAGGGACGACATCTATTATTGGTTATCGCTATTGGGGGGGAAAAATACACCCTCATTTGCTCATATGCCCCTAATGTGGGGCAGGGTGCCTATCTGGATGGTCTGTCGCAGCTTATTGACCTATGGGCGGAGGGCCACATAATCTTGGGAGGCGACTTTAATTTGACCGCAGACCCTCGATTGGATAATTCTCACTCTAACTCACCGATTAGTCGGCGGGAGCGGCAGGTTTTCCGCCGCTTCTTAAGACATCATGGTTAGTTAATGTGTGGCGGGTCTGGAACCCTAATCTAGGAATACACCTTCTTTTCTAAAGTGCATAAAACATATTCGCGCATCGACTACTTGCTCGTAGACAAGGTGTTGTGCTCAGGTTATCGCCCCGTCACTGGGACCAATTACGTGGTCCGATCACGGTCCTATATTTATGGATTTCCATTTCTCTGGGTATGATAAAGGCCAAAGTATTGGAGACTTAATGACAGTCTTCTTGAAGATGAGGATTTTTGTACCCAATTATATGGGGATATTCAGGAATATTTCCAACTTAATGATGCTCCTAATATTGCCCCCACTGTTTTATGGGATTGTCTAAAAGCGGTGCTGCGAGGCAAGCTTATTGCAAGGGGTGCTTATGTCAAGCGATGTAAACAAAGGGTAAAGGTTGATATCCTAATGCACTTGCAACGACTGGGGCGTGAGCATTTGGTTACTGGGGACGAGAGTCTCTTGGAGCAAATAGATGCTTTGCGCAAGCGATTGGCGGACTTGGAGGCGGCAGCTATAGCACATAACTTGACCCGCTGCAAGCAGCTATACTACGAAGGGGGTAACAAGGCGGGTCGACAGCTGGCCAGAAAATTGAAGGTTCAACAGGCCCAGACTACTATTGTAAAATTAAAGGACGAACGGGGGACAATGTTGACCTCCAATGCAGACATCCGGAAACTATTTCTCCGCTTTTATACGGAGCTCTATGCTCCTAAACCTGCTACTTCGCAGGAGGAGCTGGAGGCCTACTTTCACCATATAACCTTACCACAAGTCACCCCTGAGGCCCAAACTATTCTTAACCCGGGACATCACCGCAGCGGAGGTGACTTGGGCCATCAAGTCGTTGAAATTGGGCAAGTCGCCCAGACTCGATGGCCACACTGCCACATTTTATAAGAAATTTATTACGTTATTGGTGCCTCCGCTGGTTACCCTATTTAACTCACTGCAGGGACCGGTCGTGCTTTCCCGGGAGGATAACATGGCTGGGATAACATTGCTGGCGAAACCGGGCCGGGATCCCACCGTGTGTGGCTCATATCGACCCATTTCCTTAATTAATCTTGATATGAAATTGTTAGCGAAAATTCTTGCAAATAGACTTAATGTTTCCCTACCTGGATTGATTCATCCCGATCAATCTGGCTTTATTCCCGGTCGTATGGTGTCAGATAATGTCCGCAAACGGTTGATGCCATGGGATGGGCTCGCACGCACGACATCCCACTGCTCCTGCTAGCCATCGATGCCGAAAAGGCTTTCGACTATGTGCATTGGCCATTTTTGTTCCACACCTTGCGTTTACTTTAATTTAGGGGACAAGTTTATTACCTGGATTCAAAAATTATATGATACCCCCACAGCTTGCTTAAAAATAAATGGGGGGTATTCATCTCCTTTTGCGGTTGGTAGAGGGACACGGCAGGGATGTCCGCTTTCCCCTTTACTTTTTGCGCTCTATTTGGAGCCTTTTGCTCATCGCATTCGGAGCAATCCCATGATTACTGGTGTGCGGGTGGGAGACTTTTCTTCCAAAATGTCTCTTTTCGCAGATGACATTCTGTTCACCATTGCTGACCCCCTTCGCTCTCTGAGGGCCGTCTCTGCAGAGCTAGATGCCTTTAGTGGGGTTTCGGGGTTCTCTGTCAACTGGGAGAAATCAGAATTGTTAAATGTCACTGCATCCTCTGACCGGCGGGCCCAAGTCGCCCTCGAGTTCCCTTTTAAGTGGGCCAATCATAAATTAAAGTATTTGGGGGTATATCTAGGTACGGCGAATGATCTTTTCCACTTGAACTATACACCGCTTATAAACAGAATATATAAAGACCTGGAGAGTGGGACAGGTATCACATTTCCTGGCTGGGGAGACTAGCTGTGCTACAGATGAACATTCTGCCTCGGATGCTGTATTTACTGCAGACCTTACCCATAGTTATTCCGGTTAAGCTGCTAGATAAATGGCAAAAGAGGCTAAATAAATATTTATGGAAGGGGAGGCGACCCCGGATTGCCCAGAGGACATTGTATTTGCCGAAATATAGGGGAGGGCTGGGGGTGCCTAACCTGGCCCGGTACCATGGTGCGGCCCACCTGAAAGCGGCCATAGAGTGGCATGATTCCAAACAGAGTAAACCATGGGTGCGTTTTGAGCAAGCTATGTTGGGTAGCTTCCCTCTCACAGCATTGTTATGGCAGCCCAAGACCTCTCGGTGTGCCAGCCTGACCTTACCTGAGACTGTGGCATCCACTCTAACCGTTTGGGATCGCTGGAAGAAAACATTAGTGGGGTCACAAGGTTTCTACCACAGTACTCACTTATTCTATCATAGGGAGTTTCGTCCGGCTGGCAACCCGAAAGCGTTCAAATCCTGGATAGATAAGGGTATACTGCAATGGGCGCAAATCTGGTCTCCTGGGGGGTTGGCACTGTATCCTACCCTATGTCGTCAATATCAGCTGGGGCCCGTAGACCGTTTTAGATATTTACAAGTTAGACACTTTATTATCAGGCATCGGATAGCAGAGGACCTTGCAAAGGGTATCACCTCGTTTGAAAGTATGTGCCGTCAGGCTCACTTGGTTACCAAACATATCTCAAATTTATATGGATTATTAAGTGATGACTTTGTGCTGTCTGCATCTCATATACAAGCCTGGCATGTGGATTTACAATGTACACGGACTAGGGAGGAGTGGCTGCGGACTTTTCACCTTATACGGAAGGGACTGATATCCACCCAGCACATAGAAAATGGATACAAGGTATTTTTTCGATGGTATATCACCCCATGTCTTCTTCAGCGATACTCGCCCAGTGCCCAGGGACATTGCTGGAAACTTTGTCAGGAAAGCGGCACTTTCTTCCATCTCTGGTGGCAATGCTTTAAAATACAACAGCTCTGGTCATCTATCTCGACTTGGATATCTACGATTTTGCATGCACACATAGTGCTTACCCCAGCACAAGCATTGCTGAATGAGGAACTCCCAGACACTTCAAGATATCACAACAATTTTATTAAATATGTGGTAACTGCGACCAGATGTGCTATAGCCCGTAATTGGAAGGATCCCAGTGTGCCCACGTTATCAATGGTACAGACCTTGGTGTTACACACACACATACCTTGGGACAGATCACAGCATATCGCCATAAGACCATCTATAGCTTTTCTAGGGTCTGGGGCTCATATGAACGCTGGCTCCGGAACTCTGTCGTTCCCTAATGGCGGGCGCTTGTTGATTCTAGGGCTAGGGTGCGGGGCTACCTGAGTACTTGAGCATCTGTCTTGGGATAACTGACTTAAATGGGACTTTCTATCAGTTTGAGGCTGCTGTTCTACCATGGAGCTCCGCATTACCCATGTCTCTTTCTTGCTTGCTGTTTATCGGCATGTTTATTGCTTACCATGTGTCTCACTGTTTTACATTTGCTACCTCTATGGGGAGGGGGGGGGACTTCACAGGGGGATATATGATTGAAATGGCTGTTAGTTATGCAGTGCATTCACATTCTTTGCTCAATTATGGTTGCATTTTATTACGTACTGGATGCATTTCTGTTTTGTTCTTTGCCAATAAAAGTTATAAATGAAAAAAAAAGAAAACGAGATATAGAAATATATTATGAGATGCATGGTTCAGTACACCCCACCCCCCTCCCCCCTATCATGCTATATGAATAAAGTAAAGCCATGTCATGTCATTAATTTAATTTTATTTATTTAGTTAGTTAGTTAGCTTTTCTATACCGGTGTTGGTACATACCTTCACACCAGTTAACAGAGTGTCTTAAAATAATAATAACATAAAAAGAAAATAAGATACAATAAAATTTCATAAAAAACAAATCTATCATATAAGAGTAATACATAAAAATAATACATAAAAACTCATATTAAAACCAAAATTATAAAAGATAAAATAAAATAGAATAATATTTCTAACTGGCTGCTGCTTGGAAAGCTTGCACATATAACCAGGTTTTTAGAGCTTTCTTGAACTCTTTTACATTGCCTTGGAGTCTTAATTCGACAGGTAGTGAGTTCCAAAGGCTTGGTCCCACTAATGACACTGCCCTCTCTCTAACTGATGTAAGTCTGGCTGTAGAAACCGAAGGAATTATAAGAAGACCTTTGCCTGCTGATCACAAATTTCGTTGGAGAGTGTGAATTCGAATGACTGCATTCATCCAATCAACTTGTTTGCATAGACCGCTTTATGTAATAAACATAGTTTTGTATTGAATTCGAAATTCTATAGGTAACCAATGTAACTTGGCAAGGACTGGAGTAATATGATCTTTTTTGTTAATGCCAGATATAAGTCTGGCAGCAGAATTTGGTAAAATCTGCAATGGTCTAATTGATGTTTTCGGGAGACCCAACAACAAGGAGTTGCAATAATCCAAATTTGTAAATATTAATGTTTATAACACAGTTCTAAATTCACAAGGATTTAGTAAAGGTTTCATGCGTTTAAGCACTGATAATTTGTAGTAACCTTCCTGAATTTTTATTGCAATATGTTTCTTAAATGTAAGTTCAGGGTCAAGCCAGACACCTAAATTCCTAACTTTATCCCCTAATGCAATAGGCACATTTTCTATGTTAACTGTCTTAGTTTGAATAACTGTTGAAATTTTATGTTCCAACAAGATGATTTCATTTTTTTTACAATTAAGGCTCACTTTCATTTGATTCAGTAGCTGCCTAATGATGTTTAAATACATGTTAGCGAGTTTGGAAGACTTATCAATTGAATCATTTACTGGTAGTACAATCTGAATATCGTCAGCATAAATATAATAATTGAGTTGCATGCTTGACAATAATTGACATAATGGTAACATATATACGTTAAACAGAGTAGCCGAAAGAGCAGAGCCCTGGGGAATCCCCGTTTCAAGTGACACAGTATTCGAATAAGAATTAATAAAAACTTGGTAAGATCTGTTTTTAAGATAAGCGGAAAACCAATTCAATACTTGAAAAGTATTTGGAGTGATAAATGTCCAAGTAAATGTCCAACAGTAAAATTAATGTGTTGAGAAAGTTAGTTGTCTCCAAGATATGTAAGGATCCCAAAATAAGATGAAATTTAGGTAGACGATGATATTTAAACGCCGTCAAGCAATACAAGGTACAGGTCTTATCCAGACGACTCAAGATCTCAGAGGAGGTAGGTGGTTTAATTCCCTTCCAGGATGCAGCAATTTCCATATTAGTGGTGTGCAAACCATTTGGATAAATGTTTGAGTGTGAGCAGGCAGATTGTCATCTGGGAATGGAGAAGAGCCCGGTCCTTAGTGAGATAGATTGGGCTATTAAGAATCTTGGAAAGAGTTGCAGAAATGTATTGCCAAACGGTTTGGATGTAGACACAGTCCAACCACATGTGGAGATATGTGCCCAACTGGTGACACTTTCGCCAGCACATGGGGTCGTTAGTAGAGGAGAAGTGGTGGAGGCGTGTTGGTGTGAGATGCCCACCGATAGAGGATTTTGTAATTGGCTTCCATGATACGTGCAGAAACTAGTCCATGGGACATTCGTGTAAAAATGATATCCCATTCCTCTTCGGTAAGAGGTCTTCTGATATCCTGTTCCCAGGCTCTCAAGTGGGCTGGCTTAATTGATGGTCGTGATGTTAACAGTTTGTAGAGTTTGGAGATTAGTCCACCGGGCAACTTTGGATCGGTGCAATATCCTTCAAATAAAGATCTTTGAGAGGAGAATAGTCCCTGTGATTGTGTCCGTAGAAGAAAGTGTCGTAGTTGCATATAAGGTAGAAATTCAGTGGCTGAGAGTTGGTAGGTCTCCTGAAGACTTGCAAAGGAAATGATAGAGCCCTGATTGTATAGATGTGAGAAGTAGGTGATTCCTTGCGCTTTCCAAGATTTATAAGTAGAGCTGGGTAATCCTGGGGAGAAGGAAGTATTGTGAAACAGAGATGACTGTAGGAAGTAAGATACAGAGCCCACCAGTTTGGATTTCCAGCCTTTCCAAACATTAAGTGTGTGCCTGGTGCATGGAGTGATGAGAGAATCTGGTCTCCAAGTCCTATTGGGCTGCCACACCAGAGCGGATAGGGGCATGCTGGATAGCCATACCTGTTCTATCTGGACCCAGGGTTTATTATCACCAGTATGGTGCCAGTCAATGATTGGTCGGAGTTGTGCAAGCAGCATAATACCATATAAGGTTAGGAAGTCCCAGACCTCCCTGAGCTTTGGGTTGATAGAGGACCATTTGTGCTACTCGAGGTGGTCGACATTCCCATAAGAAGTGTAATAATTTCCTTTGCCATGTTTTCAAGATGTCTGGGCGCATAGAAATTGGCAGGGTTTGGAATAAGTATAATAATCGAGGAAGGACATTCATTTTGAGTGTTGCCAATCGGCCCAACCAAGTTAAAGGCAGGGAGTTCCATCTAGTAAGATCTTTGTCTACTTTTTGAATAAGAGGAACATAATTAAGCTGGAATAAGTCAGATAGGTTTTTGCCAATATAGACTCCCAAGTATTTGAGCTTGGAAGAGGCCCACTTGAAGGGATGGGAGAGTACCACATCCGGAGGACATGCAATATTCAGGATTTCAGACTTGTCCCAGTTTATTTTGAATCCCGAGACAGCACTAAAGTGAGCAAGTTCAGATTCTAACTCCTTAAGGGAGGAGGATGGGTTGCTGACCGTAAACATAATGTCATCGGCAAATAGAGATAATTTGTATTGCTGAGAGTTTAAGGGGAAGCCTAGGATATTAGGATTATTTCATATGCAGGTAGCCAGTGGCTCAAGAAATATAGCAAAGAGTAGGGGAGAGAGAGGACAGCCTTGTCTAGTGCCTCTCTGAACGGAGAATGGGTCTGAGTATTTACCATTTATTTTTAAGCAGGCTGAAGGGAAGCTGTAAAGAGCCTGAATCCAATTGTGAAAAAAGGGTCCGAACTCCATTTGAGTAAGTGTTCGGAAGAGAAAAGGCCAGTGGACCATATCAAAAGCCTTTTCGGCATCAATAGCTAGAAGAATGTGATCCAATGGTTGTTTTGAGGAACCCCATAGGATATTTATAATCTTGCGCACATTATCGCTGGCCATGCGGCCGGGCATAAATCCTGCCTGATCGGGATGGATAATTTTGGCTATGAAGCAGTTTAGTCTGTTGGCTAGGATTTTGGCTAATATTTTAAGATCTAGATTTATCAAAGATATAGGCCTATACGAGGCGCATAAAGCTGGGGCCCTACTGGGTTTGGCAATGATGGTGATTCCCGCTTTATTGGAGTCCGATAATATAGCACCCCCTTCACGCAGGTAATTGAAATGTTTTTGTAAGTGGGAAATAACAGGCCCATAGGTTTTATAAAATTTGGTGGTGAAGCCATTGGGTCCAGGGGCTTTTCCGACTTTGAGATTGTGTATGGCAGAAAGAATTTCTGGACTAGTTATTTCAGCATGGAGGAGACTTCTCATGTCTGGGGAAAGATGAGGGAGAGGTATAGATTGAAGATATTTATCAATATCACTAGTCCGGATGTGGGACTCAGCCGCGTATAGTGTTTGGTAGAATTTAAGAAATTGATGCGTAATGCCTGTGTTAGTAGATTCAAGAAGACCTTCATCATTTTTTTATTTTGAGAATATGGTTTTGGCAGGACAGCTTTTTCAATTGTTGGGCCAAAATCTTTCCAGCTTTGTTACCTCCCTCAAAATAGGTCTGGCGGGTGATTTTCATTGCATGAGCTATATGGTCTACCTCCAACCTATGGAGGTCCTCTCGGGCCTTGGTTAGTTGTGCCAATATTTTTAAGGTACCTTTGTGTACATGTTGATGAGTCAATGTCGCAATTTGGGCCCGTAGTAGAGAACAGGCTATTTCTTTCTGCTTTTTAAGATAGGAGGAGCGAGAGATAAAGTGACCTCGAATAAAAGACTTAAAGGAGTCCCAGATTATTATCGGGGAGTCAACAGAATTTACATTATCTAGGAAAAAATCACGAATGATTTGTGAGGATGTTTGAATAGCTCCATCCTGCATGATTTATCATACATACAATCTCCAAAATCGGCATCCATGGTCCCCTCCCTGCATTTATAGGGTCAGAAGTATGGGAGCATGATCAGACCAGGAGATAATGCCCACCTCAGAATGGCATACAGTATGGTACAGTGTTTTTTCTATGAATAGATAATCGATTCGAGAATAGGAATCGTGTGCTGGGGAATAATAGGAGTATGAATGAGAATGTGGATACTTGACTCTCCAAGGATCCACTAGATTATGTTCCTCAAGAAGCTCTTTAAGGGCTCGAGTGTGAGTCGGGGCTGTGTGAGAGTGGCCCTTGGAGTTATCAAGAGGTGGGGATAGAGTTACATTGAAATCCCCTCCCAGAATCAGTTTCCCCTCTGTATGTTGTATCAGAATTTGGTGAATTGTTTGGAAGAATCCAGCCTGTTCCCTGTTTGGGGCATATAGATTGAAGAGAGTATAAGTGCAATCATGAATGGTAATACATAACAGCAAATAACGACCCAAAGGATCCTTAATACAGTTTTTGCAATCAAATACAAGATTCGAGGCAAATAGGATACCAACCCCAGCATATTTAGCATTTTTGTTAGCGGGTGAATAATATTGAGAATTAAATTTAGAGGATTTCATTAAGGATTCATAGCGAGCAGTGAGGTGAGTTTCCTGTATAAAGACCACATCGGGAGTGGAAGTCGCCAGTTCTCTGTACAGTAAGGCACATTTTTGTGGAGAATTTAGGCCCTTAGCATTTACTGAGAGAAATTTTAAATTCGTCATTTCAGAGATAACAGGTGGAAAAACATGGAGAGACTAAACTGTCAACCCATTAAATGCTGAGGAATGATACCAACAATGGTAACACCAATCGGGGTGACTGGCACCGGCATACAATAACATGGGAAACAAGGAGAGTTAGTATAAACAATATGTATACTGAATAGACACATAGAATACAATGTTTTATACATGACAGGCATAAAAATAAAGTGAGTATGAGAAATAGCATGAAACCCCTGAGGACTGGAAGGTGCCCTCAAACAGATATAGGAGCCTGCAAAAACCTCCAAGCAGGCTAGTATCACCCCTGAATTAGGGGGGGTGGAGCATGCCACACTTAGATGTGATGTGGCGTTACTGTCTCCCAAAGCATCTGCAATTGCTATTATTAAGGTAAACATTTACAACCACAACAGCTGGAATACTGAATGAGAATGAAACATAGATATACTGGCCAAAAAAAGGAAGGAGAAATGGGGGAGTCATCCGAAAGCGGACCGCCTATGAATTTTGGGACTGAAAACGCCGTTCTACTTGTCGGTTGGGATCAATATTATATATCTACTTTGGAGGATTGAAACTCCGACCCCTGAAGCAGGACCCATCGGGTCCGAAACGTGATCACGTCGGGACTATATCTTTATCGCTAAAGCTAAGTACAGCCATTATTTTTGGTGACTTGATCAAAAGCCCAGGGTGGCTTCTTTATTCCCTAAGGCAATATTTTTCGTGAAACTACAAAAATACTTAATAAATTAATGCGACTTTGCTGCATTTGGGTCTGACTGATTAGCAGATCCAGACGGCAGCAGTCCAACAATCTTTTGGCGTATATAAATTTACATAATTGTTCTGGACACCTTGTTCTTTGTTAGGAGTCATCAAGGAGCCAGTGTTATCAAAACTATTGTCTGTCCTGCGCATGCAGCATCATTATGACTCTGAAGGATAAAGACCAGAGTTATCAGGCTGGGTCCTGGCAAGCAATAGGGCCCCCAGAGTGGCGGCGTAGGCGGCTATTGCGTTTGCCCACCCTTTGCCATGCCGGGAATGGTGTACGTGGGATGTCCTCTCCGGGGGGTTTGGTCACCTCTTGTGTGCTAGAGAACCCACAGGTAAAGAGATGTGGTAGAGCTTCAGATGGTTGGGTATATCTGTATGTAGTGCCTTCCATGGTATATGAGAGAACAAAGGGGTGCAGCCAGCGATACTTTGTTTTTGCTGCACAAAAAAGTAGTGATTTCCCGGAAGGATTGTCGATTTTGCAAGGTGGCTGATGATAGATCAGGAAAGACTGATATATTATGATCTTCCCAAGGCCATGCACTGCGAGCTATGGCCGCCATAGCAATTTGTTCTTTAATGGTGAAGTCAGAGAAGCACACTATAGTATCTCTGTAGCGATTTGGTTGTGGTGCCCTGAGAGCTCTGTGAGCACGGTCTAGTCGGATGTCAGGAGGGGGTATATCCCTCAGACCGGTTAGCCTCAGATAATAATTGATGGCAAAATTTTTTTATGAGATCAGAGCAGTTTTCAGGGCCCGATGCCTCTGGGAAGCCGCAAAATCGTAGGTTGTTGCATCACGTTCTATTTTCTAGATCCGCTAGTTTTGTGGTCAAGAGGTGGTTATCAGAGCAGAGAGTGTCACAAACCTGTTTGTTTGAGGAGGATAATTCATAGTGGCTTTCCAGGCGCAACATCCATCTCAACCCGGTGTCCCAGGGACGTGAGATCTTCGCGCATTTCCTTGACGTGATCAAGGAGTTCTTTTCTGTAGGCTTTGATGTCAGCGCGGAGGTTTGCAAACCAATCGCGAAATTCAGTGCGAGTGGGGTGTTCCGATGCCTGTGGGTCTGGTGATTCATCACGTGGCTCTTCTAAATCAGGACTAGCGGAGTGCGAATCGGAGCCATTTTGCGCTCCTACCTCGCAGTCTGTCAGAGCGTCAGAGGCACGACTTCCCTCTTTAAGGAAGGAGAAGCGTTGCAGATGAGTTATTTTTTTTTTTTTTTAGTCGCCATAGTAAATGTTTGCGCTGCTTCTGTAGTATGGCCAGAGGTGGTTGTAAGGTTTAGATGCAGATGGTTTTAATGGGAGTCAGCGGGAGCTCCAGAGTTAAGCTGCCATCTTGGCGCGTGACGTCAGCGCCCCCCCCCCCCTTCCGTCCCATTTCTACCATACCTTTCTAGCTAAGCTCTTAGAAAAGGTTGTGAATAAACAATTGATGGAATACGTAGAAAACCATCATCTGTTTTATCTTTCTCAATATGGATTTCATAAATCACATAGTACGGAAACTTTGCTTACATCCCTCTCAGACACCATCCTGAGAGGTTTGGATTATGGAAATTCATACCTTTTAATTTTACTAGATATTTCAGCAGCTTTTGACACTATAAACCATATTCTATGATTTGTAGGCTTCAAGAAATCGGTCTAAAAGATACTACCCTTGCTTGGTTTAAATCTTATCTATCCAATAGATCCTTTAGAGTTAAAATAAGTACAGTAGAATCAAAAAAGGTCATGTTAACAACTGGAGTACCTCAGGGCTCATCCCTTTCCCCTACGTTATTTAACATCTATATGACCCCAGAGCGCAGAAGTTATGCGCAGTACGTGTGCACAAGTTGTGCATGCGGGCGGCGGGCTTTGTGCGCGTGGCACAGTTATGCACGCAGTTGTGTGTGCGGCCCTAGTTGTGCATTGCCGCTGTGCACACAACTGAGACGTGCACGCAGTTAAGTGTGTATCCCTACGAATGCGCTCAAGTTAGGCGCCTCAGGCTTCAGGCCTGTTTTGCGTTGTACCGAGGGGGGGGGGGGGAAGATGGCGCTGATGACCCCGGGGTGACAAGATGGCGACCCCCCTCGGAGGGTATCCACGTGTGTGGACCTTCGCCCCAGATCGGGGCCTAGCCAGAGGGAGGCTGCTCAATGCGATTTACACCTCGTCAGAGGAAGGTCGGTATGGCTGTTCGAGCCTTAGAGACCGGAGACTTAGAAGTAAAGGTTTCTACCTTACCTGGTCTCTGTGCTTACCGGTCGCGTGCCGGGCGGTCTCCAGCTGTGGGGGGAGAAGGAAATACCTTCACTGCCGCACTCTATTCTGCACCTGCTGCCTTTCAGCCACCCTGGGGGCTACGTCCATGCTGGGAATCGGCTGGCGGACTAAGGCTCAACTCTGAGGGATATTGAATCGACCTCAGGAAAGTCTCGACTGGGGGAGGGACCATTAGGTTTCAGCGCAGGAGAAGCGGGACTCTCTTCTTAAAGGTAAAATTTTCTTTCTTTTAAATGTTACACTATTCTCTTTTGGATAGTGTCCGCATCTGCAATGGGAGACGGAGAAATACTGAAGAGCTAAGTATGCTGCACGGGTATATCTAAGCTGACGTCAGCTTTGAAATCTGACTCCATCTCCCATCTGCTATCAGGAGAGCACAATACTCATTGGTCCTGAATCCATCTGGCTACACGCTAGGAAAAAGGCTACTGTGGAAAGATTAAACGATTTCTTTGCTTTGGTGTTTACTGAAGAGGATGTTGGGGAGATACCCGTTCCGGAAAATGTTTTTATGGGTAATAATTCAGATGGACTGAACCAAATCATGGTAAACCTAGAAGATGTGCTAGGCCTGATTGACAAACTGAAGAGTAGTAAATTACCTGGACTGGATGGTATTCACCCCAGGGTTCTGAAGAACTCAAAAATGAAATTTCAGATCTATTAGTTAAAATTTGTAACCTATCATTAAAATCATCCATTCTACCTGAAGACTGGAGGGTGGCTAATGTAACCCCAATATTTAAAAAGGGCTCCAGGGGCAATCCGGAAAACTATAGACCAGTTAACCTGACTTCAGTGCCAGGAAAGAAAGTGGAAAGTATTCTAAATATCACAATCACAGAACATATAGAAAGACATGGTTTAATGGAACAAATTCAGCATGGCTTTACCCAAGGCAAGTTGTGCCTCACAAATCTGCTTCACATTTTTGAAGGGGTTAATAAACATGTAGATAAAGGTGAACCGGTAGATGTAGTGTATTTGGATTTTCAGAAGGCATTTGACAAAGTTCCTCATGAGAGGCTTCTAGGAAAAGTAAAAAGTCATGGGATAGGTGGCGATGTCCTTTTGTGGATTGCAAACTGGCTAAAAGACAGGAAACTGAGAGTAGGATTAAATGGACAATTTTCTCAGTGGAGGTGGGTGGAAAATAGCCACTGCTATTACTAGCATCAGTAGCATGGGATATACTTAGTTTTTGGGTACTTGCCAGGTACTTGTAGCCTGGATTGGACACTGTTGGAAACATTATGTTGGACTTGATGGACCCTTCGTCTGAACCAGTGTGGCAATTTCTTATGTTATGTGTAATCGCAAATGGAACCTACTCTTAAGAGAGAACAGTGTTAAGTGGAGTATCACAAAGATCAGTTTTGGGATCTGTTTAATATCTTTGTGAGTGACGTTGTGTAAAAGGGATAAAAGAAGAAATTAGTACTTACCTGATAATTACCGTTCCTCTAGTAAGGGCAGATCAGTCTCCAGAGTAGGAACATAGCTTGTAAACTAAGGGTTAGAGAAGCCACTTACCAGTTTTCAATGAGAAGAGGAATCATACACTGCATAGCTCGCTTGAAGAAAGGCTAACCACAAACTAAAACACTGGTAGCTGAGGGCAGGTTGTGGATTGACCCAACCCTTAGTAGAGGAAAGGAAATTATCAGGTAAGTAGTAATTTCTGCTTCCTCAGCGTTTGGGCAGATCAATCCCCACAATTGGTATGTACCAAAGCTAATCTTGAGAAGGGCGGGAAGCTGCCAGCAGTCCAATCAATACTGCCTGTGCATACCTGGCATCCTCCCTAGCCCTAACATTCAAGCAGTAATACTTGGAGAAGGTGTGCAAAGATGACCATTTCAGCAGGTGACAAAGGAAGCTCCGCCCACAATAATCGCCTGGTCTAACCTGTTTAGCCATTGAAACCTCAGCAGCCACATAGGCTGCATTAATAATTTCCTTAACCTAGTGAGCTATCGTTGCTCGCATTGCTGATACGTCATGTTTACCTCCACCATGGAGCACAAACAGGAAATCAGACTTTCAAACAGCTTTAGTCATCTCTAGGTACTACAGTAACTGATGCTTAAGTCTAAGGAATGCAAAAGATGGTACTCAGCTTCATCTCTGTCCCTGTCCAAAGCAGGCAGGGAAACGGCCCGATTCAAATGAAACTCCAAAGTGACCTTTGGCAAAAAAGAGGGCATAGTCTGATGTTGAACCGCACCAAGAATCATACAGAAAAAATGGCTCATGGTAGGAAAGAGCCTGCAGCTCAGAGACCTGACGAACCAAACAGATTGCTGCCAGAAAACTGTCTTCAAGGTAAGCAGCCGCATGGAAAGAGTATGCAGCGGTCAAAAATCGGACCTGCCAAAACTCGAGAACCCAAGTTAAGATCCCACAAAGGCACCGGAACCTGCTACAGGGGGTGAAGATGCTTAAATCCCTGCAAGAAACAGGACGTGTCCGGATGGGAAGACAAAAGACCTCCATTGACTCTTCCCCTATAACAAGCCAGTGCTAGAACTTGAATTTTCCAGGGATTAAGGGCCAAACCCTTAAGCAAGCTGTCCTATAAAAAATCCAAAATCAAGAAGGATCACATGATGTGGTGAACTCTGTTGCATCTAAGAGACTGAGCTCCAGTCACCACCCACCTCAAATCCCCTGCCATTGTGCTTCCCGCGGCAATCGACATCGCCTTTTCACCTGGCTAGACTTACTTGACTTCAGCCATTCCTTAGCGGGCGGTTCCGACTTTTATGGCGTCCAAAATGGTGCAGAAAGAGAGAAAAAACGAAGGCCCCCGGAGCCAAGATGGCCGATGCATCTCCGGCCGCAGAACAACCGCTGGAAGAATTGCTAGAAGAAAAAATTTCTCATGCCGTGGTCATAGCTTTGGACATGAGACTCCACCAAATTTCAGAGCAAATCGCCGAAGTTAGAACCTCTCTCAGTGATTTTGATTCTCGTATTGAATGAGTGGAGGGGCATGTCACTTTAGTGGAAGACGACACAGGCGCCTTGGAGAGAAAGTTTGCTGCTCTGGAACAAGCGGCGAAAATTAGCGAGGACAAGCTGGACAATTTAGAAAATCATTCTCGCTGAAACAATCTAAGGTTTGTGGGATTTCCCGAGACTATAGTGGAAGCAGACCTCCCCCACCTTCTGGAAGCCTGGCTGTTGAGCCTAGTTCCCTCACTTGCCTCTCCATCGGGCGGGCAGGAAAATGGACAGAGACTCAAACAGGCATCCGTGGGTGGTCATAGCCCGGTTCCTGCATTTTGCACACAAATCACTGGTCCTACAACACTACCAGAAGACAAGGGAATTCCTGCACGACACTACTAAAATATTAGTGTTTCAAGACTTTTCTCCACGTGTAACAGCGAAGCGCAAGGAATTTACCAGCATATGTTCTGATCTTGTAACCAAAAAAATCCAGTTTGCACTAACCGGCACAGCTGCGTATTTTTCATAATGGCTCCACAAAAATCTTCACTTCCGCTGCTGAAGCCCAGTCGTATGTCCAGTCCATTCCAGGAACAGCGCACGTGGAAGAGGCTTGATAAATATGCCTACTAGCTTTGGCTGGAACCTATTATTTTATTTAAGGTCTCTTGTAACAAGTGAAACAAGACTGGGTGAGAAAAAATGAGGAGAACCTGTATCTCCCATTAGTAAGTCTCTCTGATCACACACCATGAGGGAACACACTATTTGGATCTGACTTTTACGCCAAAACATAACATATCTGTCTTGTTTTGCTCACTCTGTTCCTACCTACTAGGTTGGTGGTACTAAGTTTATTGATGGCCCACAGGGGCACATCATGTATAGCAGGGTACCACAGTTCACATTTTGGGTTTGTTTTTTTTTGTTTTTTTACAGGGTACTAGCGAGGGGCGTTCCTAATATTGTCTGTGCAGGGGGGATGGGAGCGGGGGTGACCGAGCACATCTATTTTTGTGTGATCTCCATCCCAATAGAGGGACAACACCCAAATATGGTGAATGGTGGGGAAGGGATGGAGGGAAAGTACAGAGAATCTCAATCTTTTGCAAATTTATGTCTGTTTTCTGTGAGTGTCACTATTGTAATATGCTCCAACGAGGCTCCTCCATGGTGCTTGATTTCTGCCATAATAGTACAGGTCCCGAAACAAAACTCTTATAAGGTAGTCTTATGGCTTTAAAAATTGTTACTTGGAATGTGGCCGGCTTGGGCACCCGGTTGTGATGATGATGAAACAAGAGAAGGTCTTAGCCCATTTAAATAAACTTCATACCAAAGTGGGATTCATCCAAGAAACGAACTTATTGCAAGCCGAGGTGCTTATATAAAAAAAATAAAATGGGTTCTCCCAAATATTCTTTGCATCAGGCACCACACACAGTAGGGGTGGAGCAATTCTCATCCATAAATCCATCTCCTTTAAAGCCCAGGAGACAGTAACAGACCCTAAGGGGAGGTTTGTCTTGGTGAAGGGTCTTCTTATGGGGGCCCCAGTTCTACTGGCCTCCGTATATGCTCCCAATATATATGAACATTTATTTTATGCCAGTCTACCTGCGCAAATTTCCAAATTGGGAGACTGCCCCATCATTCTAGGAGGAGACCTAAATTTTGTAACGGATCCCCTTCTGGATAAACAACCTCCAGGGAGTGGCCGTCGTATAAGTACAAAAAAAAAGGACCGCACTTTTTATGTCAACATCTCCAACTAATCGATCTGTGGAGAACTCTTCACCCTGAAGAGTGTGCATTCACAGATATAGCTCGGGCACAACCGACCAGATCTCCTATTGATTATCTTTTAATCTCTGAAGTACTCTTCTCTCTGTTCACTACCTCCTCCATTGAAAATTTAGTGATTTCTGATCACTGCCCAGTTCTGGGTGAATTCGGCTCCCGTGATGTGCTACCTCAGGCTCAATGGTGACTTTCGCCTTATTTGAACAGTGACCCAGCTTTTCCAATTTACCTCCGGAAGAAATGGCTAGAATTCATGCACTTTAATGCAAAGCCTGATATTGACCCAGTGCTTCTCTGGGAAACTGCAAAAGCAGTTCTTAGACGAGATATCATTAGTTATGCCAGTCACAAAAAAAAGAAAATGGATGCGGACATTTTAACCCTTGATAAAAAAAAAATAAAGGATCTCAGGTAGAGAATGAATGTTTTTGGTGAGGAGGAGCTTCTTTCTCAATATAAAACGATACAGGTGGCTCTTAACTATCTGTTACATATTAGAGTAACCCGTGCCTTGAAATATAGACAATTTAATTTTTTTCATTATGGCAATAAGGCGGGGGCGTCTGCTAGCACGTCTTTTAAAATCACAGGACCCCTCGAAATTTATAGCTAATTTACGGTCCCCACAAGGCGAAGTTAAAACTACCTCCCAAGACATTGCACAAATTTTTTCTGATTATTACCATGCATTGTATTCTCAGGAGGCGGTAGATGATCAAGCCATAGATAAATTTTTGCAATCTATCACCTTACCAACCTTAACAGATCAGCAACGAGACCACTTGAATCGCCCTATTGAGATTAATGAAGTATTAGTGGCTATTCGTTCCTTACATGATGGGAAGACACCAGGTCCTGATGGCATGAAAGCACTATTTTACAAATCCCTGGCTCAGGAGTTGGCCCCGACCATGCAATCCCTTTTTGAAACAATGGCTAACAAAGGTGAGATGCCGCCCACTTTGTAATCAGCCACTATTTTTGTTCTCCCGAAACCGGGCAGGGATCCCCTTCAACCCTCCTCATATCGACCAATATCCCTGCTAAATTTAGACATTAAATTATATGCAAAAATTATAGCTACACGATTGCAACCCATTATGCCTTTGCTCATTTCACCGGACCAAGTGGGGTTTGTGGCTGGACATCGTTCAGCGGTAAACCTACATAAAGTCCAAGCTGCTCTGGAAAATTTGGTTATTCTTTCTCTCAGGGACCCCTTGCTGGTGACATGCGATGCAGAAAAAGCCTTTGACGGGGTTGCATGGCCCTTTCTAAAAAGGATGCTCCTTAAAATGGGATTTATGGGCAGGATATATGAATACATTACTTTGCATTATTCGAACCAGGTGGCCAGGGTTTTGGTAAATGGGTTACTCTCTGAAGAATTTCAGCTTAGAACGGGGTACCAGGCAGGGTGGCCCGCTGTCTCCTCTATTATTTATAACGATGGTGGAACCTCTCATTCATCAACTGAATGCATCCTAAATTATAACTGGCATCCTGTAGGATCCAGCCACGAATTAAAACTCTTTATTTGTGGATGATATTCTTACTTCTGTTATCCCAAGCACGTACCACCCTCCCTGAAGCCTGCGCATTTTTGCCACCTATCAATCTCTTTTGGGATTTAAACTAAATTTAGACAAAACTGAGGCTCTCGATTTGACAGGTACATTGAAGAAAGAATGGGAGTCATTTCCGGTAAAATGGGCGAGTTCTACCATTAAATATTTGGGTGTCCAGATCCATTCTGATCCCAGGAAATGGTATACCCTTAATGTTCCTCCCCTTATTGCTAAAGTTTCCAAAACCCTACAGAGCTGGCAGCTCTTACCTCTTCAGGGGCATATTGCAGTGATAAAAATGGTCATAGCCCCAAAACTCATCTATTTGCTTTTAATGCTTCCCTATTTATTCTTACCAATTCAGAAGCAGATAAGAGTTTATATGGCGGGGAAAAAAGGCTCGTCTGGCATACGTTACTTCCCCGCCTCCAGGGCGGCTTTGGGCTCCCGGATTTCATGATGTATTCCAGAGCGGCCAACCTTAGATTTTTAGGGGACTGGGTCTTGGGAACCTCAACACATACCGATAACCAGTTAATTCAAAATCTTTGTGCTCCAATGCCCGACATATGTTTCTCATTCTAGAGGTGGAGATTTGCTAGGCCTTTTATTGCAGTTTGGTCTGGTGCGTACTATCCGGAAAATCTGGGCCTATACTAGACATTTGTTGAAGTTATCTGTCCACATTTCACCGCATTATCCTTTGCGTGGTAACCCACAGGATTATTCTTATGTGCCCAAACGGCATCCCTTTAAGGTTTCTCCTACTTGGTCACTTGGGGAGCTGCTGGATCCCAAATCAGGCAGATTTTATACCCTTTGCTCATGTCAGGAACTGTTAGGGATGCGTCTACAACATTTCCTACTATACGGATACCTCAGAGCGACCTATTCTGTAATTTCCAGGGGGGGTCCCTGGACCTATTGAATGTCCTCAATATTCAAAATTGTTTACCTGTTTTAAAGCTAGGTTGGGGAGCCTGTCGAATATGTATTTATTCTACAATGTGGCTCGTTCATTCAATGTTTTTCCTTCCTTGCTTCCAAAATGGTCTAGGGACTGTACCGAAACTTGGATGTCCCCATGCTTCAACACTCTTACTCATCCATATTCAAGATGACGAGCAATGTATCTCTTCGGGAATTGCAACAACACATATTCCACAGAACTGTTATCTCACCTGCAAGAGCAAAGACACTGAGTTTAATATCCACTGATACATGTCTTAAATGTGCTCAGCCAAAAGCCACTTTGATACACGGCCTATGGGAGTGATCTGCAATACATTCGTCTGCTCCTATCTAACGGCTCGATACAGTAAGGCCGCGGTAAAAACAGTGCGGCAGTGTCAGGCGCACCCTTCCTCCCCGCATGCACAGTTCTCTTCACTAACTCCCCGATACTCTCCTCTAATCGCATGCAAATGCATGCCGCGGCTGTGAAGCGTTAGGGAAGGGTTATGCCCGCGCAACCCATTTTACTGTATAGGCGCTGTAACAGCGCCTATACAGTAACCTGGGTGCGCTGGTACCTGTCATTTCAAATGACATTTGAAATGACAGGTACCTGCTGATGGCGGGGTACCTGTCGGGCAGGCAGGTAGGTGGCAAAATAAAAGATGGCCGCCTGCATGAGAAAATCGTGCAATTGGCCGCTGAAGACGTGACGTCACACCCCGTGACGCCAAACGTCGTGACGTCACGTCTTCAGCGGCCAATTGCACGATTTTCCCGTGCAGGCGGCCATCTTTATTTTGCCACCTACCTGCCTGCCCGATCGAACACGCTGCCGCTACTCGCTCCCCGGATCTCGCTGCCGCCCCTGGATCCTGCTGCCGCTGCCCCCCCCGGACCCCGCTGCCCCCCCGACCCCGCTGCTGCCTACCCGCCGCTCCCGGATCCTGCTGCCGCCCCCCCGCTGCCGACCCGCCCGTGCGATTTTGGCGCTCATCCAGGCAGGGGAGGGAGGGAGGAAGGGAGAAGGGACTACCGGATGCCGCTGATGGCTGCCCACCGGCCGCCTGGACCCACGGCCCTCCGACAGGTATTTAAAATTGTTTTATTTTTTTATATAACACACAGGTTTTTTGTTTTTAACACTTTTTACACTTTTTACACTTACCATTTATTTATTTATTTAACAATTTTTATATACCGGCATTCGTAGGACACATCATAGCAGGCCCGAGCCTTGCTACTTTTTCATTTGTTTTTTTTTTGCTTCGGGAGGAGGGGACCGGACGGGGCTGCAGGAGACCGGACGGGACCAGGGCGGGTAAGCAATGTTTTTACACTACACTACACTACACTAACTCCTACTAGGGGGAGGCGGTAAACTAGCAGGTTAAGGCCGCGGCAGAACAGCGGGTTACGGAGGAGATAATATCAGCGCCCGTTACAGTATCGCAGGGGAATAGCTAATTCCTTCATTATACAGCTTTTTCGTTCATTTACATGCTGGGTGCGGAAAGGGTTTAGGAAAGGGTTTAGGAAGCGCTAAGGACGCGTGAAACTGGAGACTGTATCGCTGGATGGCCTTACTCGTCTGTATTGTGCGCTCCCAGCACGTTACAGACCGGGAATCTTTAACTCAACGTTACTGTATCGACCTGTTACTTGGAAGGCACTGAGATTCGCTGATCTTGTTCCTTTTGCCTGTTAAATGTCGACAATGGTGAGTCCAGTATAAATGTGGATAACATACTATTTTTCTCCAAGGTATGTATTATCGCAAAAACGTGTATCCTATGTTGGATTGAAGCTATTCCTCCATCAAAATCACAATGGAGCAATTTGATGATTGAGTTATACCAAATGGAGTATGGCTCTATGTATCGTCGCTTTATTCTGAATAAGAAATGCCACTTTCGAGACATATGGGAGAAGTTTTACAAAACTTTGCCACCCTCCATCCAGGAAATTTCACTTCTAGCCGACCTTTAAGTTCCCAAGAGGTACGGTTTCTGACATTTATGTTGCTATGTCACCGCTGCTGGTGACCCTATGATAGTATTTTATTTGCTTGCACACCCAGATTTCATTCTATAATTTATTATGCAGGCTATTCCACTATAATGTTACTTTTTGGATTGTAATTCTCTGTACTGGGGATTGGGAGGGTAGGGAGGGGGTGGGGAAGTTAAATTTATCTTTTCTATACTGGTTATGTCACATTTAGGGATTTTCAACAAAAACAAAAAAAATCCTTGAGGATTGTTTCTTCTGTTCTGTAATTTGATTGGTACGTATACTTGTTACTGTTAAATCCTTAATAAAATATATTAAAAATAAATAAATCCAAAATCAAAGGAATATCCACCTTGATTGGTTGAGTTCCTTGCTCAGAACACCAGGCTTCAAAGACCCTCCAAACTCTAACATAAGCTAGAGAAGTAGAAATTTTCCAGGCCCAAAAAAGAGTGGAAATTACAACAAGAGAATAACTGTGCTTCAACTACTTTCAATAGCTAAACCATAAGACAGAATCGACCCGGATCCTTGTGTAGAATGGGATTCTGATGTAACAGATTCATCCCAGATGGTAGCTGGAGGGAACTGCCCACCAGAAGCCTCTGGAGATTGGTGTACTATGGCCTTCGTGCCCAATATGGAGCCACTAAAAGGACAGTGTTGATTTGCCTTGCAATCTTCTATACCAGCCTGTCTATTAAAGGCCAGGTGGAAATGCACACACATAGCCACTCCTGAATGAGAGCACCATGTGACCACTCCTGAATGAGAGCATCTATTCCCACTGGTTTTGGGTTCTGCCTGCGACTGAAGAAGCGTGGAACCTGTGTGGTGTTGAAGTTCGCAAACAAGTGTAAATCCAGTAGGCCACGTCCTCCAGCTACCATTCTCCTGGATCCAAGTTTCTCCTGCTGAGGAAATTGGCTCCAATATTGTCCTTTCCAGCAACGTGAGAGGTGGATATGCTTAGGAGATGCTGCTCCACCCACACCATAAGCAAATCTATCTCCTCCGACACCTGTTGACACTTTGTTCCAACCTGATGATTGATGTAAGCCACCATTGTCGCATCGTCGGGCATTAGCCAGACCGCCTGAGCCTCTAGTTGCTCGGCAAACCTCAGGCACACTAACTGAACTGCTCATGCTTCCAGTCTGTTGATGTTGCACTGCCGCTCTGCTGTATTCCAGCGACCTTGTACCATTAACTCCTGACAGTGAGCACCCCAGCTCGAGGCTCACATCCGTTGTGAGCACCAACCAATCCGGCGTCTTCAGGGAAATTCCCTTCCTGAGATGATCTGCCTATAACCACCAGTCAAAGTGAGACCTCAACTCTAACAGAAGGAGCAGCCTCACTGCACAGTTCTGTGACTGCAGACTCCATCAGGAAAAAATATGGATTAAGAGGGCGCATATGAGCCCTCGCCTAAGGATCCACTTTCAATGTCCCAGGACCTGCAGATAAGATCACATGGTCAGACGAACAGAGTTCTGCAGGAATCGAATTTGCATCATCAATATGTGGATCCGAGACTCCAGCAGAAATACTCTGCCCTGCCTTGTATCGAACCAAACCCTGAGATACTCCAGGGTCTGAAATGGGTGCAAATTGTTCTTGGCCAGGTTCACCATCCAGCCTAGCTCCTGTAGTAAGGAAACCACTCTGCAGGAAGCACGAAGCCCTTGCGAAGGGCTGCCGCTACAATCACCATGACCATGGAAAAGGTCCTGGGCTCTGTGGCTAGCCCGAAAGGCAAGGCCTGAAACTGGTAAGGATGATCCAGAATAGAAAACCGGAGGAACCACTGATGTTCCCGACAGATTGTAATATGTAGATAAGCCTCTGTCAGATCAAGAAACATGAGGTATGCCCCTGCTTGAACTGCCATGTCGAAGGAGCGCACCATATCCATCCTGAAATGCATGACTCAAATGTCAGTTGACGCCCTTGAGATCCAGTATGGGCCGAAACAACCATTCTTTTTTAGGCACAACAAAATAAATGGAATAACGGCCCATATTTAGCTGCAATTCGGAACCAGGAATCACCACATTCAGGTTCAACAGCCTTTGTAACATCACTTCCTCTTCTACTCTCTTCTGAGGGGAGTTGCAAGTAGAGACCATAAAAGCATCCAGAGGAATGTGACGAAATTTGAGAGCATACCCGTCCCAAAACACATTGAGAATCCATTGATCCAAAATAATCTGTACCATTTGTGATGAAAACAGAATAGGCGACCACCTATCTTTGGCACCACTAGGTGAGCCCGCAAACCTTCACTGGGAAGACAGAGGGACTCTACCTCCGGAGCCCGAATCCTTTTGAGGACCTCAAGGGCAAAAGGACTGAGACTTGCGGAAGGGACAGGACCTCTGGGAAGAACCTCCCGTATAAGGCCAAAAACACCTAAAGTCTCAAGAGTGGCCATCCACCCGAAAAGACTGGGCAATGGGTTTCTTGTCTTCTGGCAAACGAGCGACCTGGGTCTCTCCCCATTTACTTGTCAGTTTTTCTAATACACTGCCAAACAAAATTAAGGCCTTGAAAGGCAGTTTGGTAAGACTGGCCTTTGAAATAGTATCTGCCAATCAGTTGTGGAGCCACAGCTGCCGTCTGGCTGCAATAACCGAAGCAGCTCCTCTGGTGGCTATGCGAATTAAGTCACAGCCCGCATCAGCTAAGAAGGCGGCCCCCGGTTCTATCATAGACTCAAGATCGGACATGGCGCTAGCAAAATCTTGACAAAGATTCAAAGTAGCCCGAGCTTCCAAAGCACAACAAGAAGCAATTTGTAAGTTAGTTACTGCCTCAAAGTAGCTTCAATCCTTGTATCCTGGGCATCTTTCACTGCTGCACCTCCCTCTACTAGGATGGTGGTACATTTAGTGACAGAACACACCAAGGCATCCGCCTTAGGGAAATGCAACTGCTCTCTGGCCTGTGGATCCAAGGGATATAAATCCATCAAGATATGTTCTTCCACATCAATCAACTCCTGGACTGCATCAGGAGGGGAAAGAAACAAGAAGCCTTGCGTAGGGTGACAAAAATTGGAGAAATTACTTACCTGATAATTTCGTTTTCCTTAGTGTAGACAGATGGACTCAGGACCAATGGGTACAGTGTACTCCTCATAGCAATTGGAGACGGATCAGATTTCAATCTGACATCAGCCCCTAGTACATATACCCCTGCAGGAAGTGCAGCTCTTCAGTATTCTCCTCGAAAAGCATTGTGGATATATGTGTGACTGACTAATTTGATTTACTTGATTAACTTTATAACTTGATTAACTTGGTAAATTTGATCTGGTTGACTTGGCTATAGCTGGAGACCGCCAGGATACTCAACCGGAAAGCGTCGCCACCCGGATGGGTGGGTGTCCTAGGTGAATGAAAACATGGCTTACCCTCGAATCATTCGAAGATCCATGCGTAACGGCAGCCAAGGGTGGGATGCTGCGTCCATCTGTCTACACTAAGGAAAACAAAATTATCAGATAAGTAATTTCTCCATTTCCTAGCGTGTAGCAGATGGACTCAGGACCAATGGGATGTATAAAAGCTACTCCCGAAGCGGGTGGGAGGCTGTCCGTGACCCACTTAGTACTGCCCTTGCAAATGCTGTGTCCTCCCGAGCCTGAACATCTAGGCGGTAGAACCTGGAGAAGGTGTGAATGGAGGACCATGTCGCCGCCCTGCAAATCTTGGCGGGCGATAGCATTCTGGTTTCTGCCCAGGACACTGCCTGGGCTCTAGTAGGATGGGCCTTGACCTGTAGAGGCGGTGGCTTGCCTGCTTCTACGTAGGCTGCCTTGATGACCTCCTTGATCCAGCGGGCTATGGCTGCCAGCGAGGCCGCTTCCCCTTGTCTCTTCCTGCTGTGAAGGATGAACAGGTGGTCCGTTTTTCTTATGGGTTCCGACATTTCTAGGTATCTGGATAGGAGTCTGCCGATGTTGAAGTGGCGTAGGCTATGAGCCTCTTCCGAATTCTTCAACTCATCCCACGATGGTAGCGAGATGGTTTGGTTAAGATGGAAGTGTGACACCACTTTGGGAAGGAATGAAGGGACTGTGCGTAGCTGGATGGTTCCCGGGGTGAGCCTGAGGAACGGTTCACGGTAGGACAGTGCTTGTAGCTCTGAGATGCGTCGGGCTGAACAAACTGCCAGCAGGAATGCTGTCTTTAAGGTTAACAGGCAGAGTGACAGACCTCGGAGAGGCCGGAAGGAGTTTCCTGCTAGAAAATCCAGGACCAGGTTGAGATTCCAAAGAGATACAGGCCACTTTAGTGGTGGGCAGATGTGTTTAACTCCTTTCAGGAAGCGTGAGACGTCCGGGTGAGAAGCAATGCTGTTGCCCTTGCTCTTGGAGCCGTAGCATGACAATGCAGCTACCTGTACCTTGATGGAGTTGAGGGACAGACCCTTCTGTAGCCCGTTCTGTAGGAATTCCAGGATCACGGGAACTTTAATTGCACGTGGTATGAAGTTGTGGTCCTCGCACCAGGCTTCGAATACCCTCCAGATACTTATGTACGTTAAAGATGTGGAGAACTTGCGTGCTTGGAGTAGGGTGTCCATTACAGCCCCCGAGTACCCGCTTTTTCTCAGGCGAACCCTCTCAATGGCCAGGCCGTAAGAGAGAATTGAGCTGGATCCTCATGGAGGATCGGTCTTTGTTGAAGCAGGTCTCCATGTGGAGGCAGTGGCAGGGGGTTCCCTGCTAGCAGTCTTCTCATGTCTGCGTACCACGGTCTTCTTGGCCAGTCCGGGGCCACCAGAAGTACTGGTCCCCTGTGAAGCTGAATCTTGTGAATGATTGCGCCCAATAGGGGCCATGGCGGGAAGGCATATAATAGGGTCCCCTGTGGCCAGGTCTGTACCAGGGCATTGATCCCCTGGGACTGAGGTTCCCGCCTACGGCTGAAGTACCTGGGTACTTGGGTGTTGGACCGGTTTGCCAGGAGGTCCATGTCTGGTGTCCCTCACCGGTTCACTATCATTTGGAACGCCGCGGGCGACAGCTTCCATTCTCCTGGGTCTAGACTTTCTCTGCTGAGGTAGACCACCGTGATGTTGTCTTTCCCGGCGATGTGGGCGGCTGAGATCTCCTGGAGGTTTACTTCCGCCCACGACATTTAGGGGGTCGATTTCCAGAGACACCTGTTGGCTTCTGGTCCCCACTGACAGTTGATGTAGGCCACTATCGTGGCGTTGTCTGACATTACTCTGACCGCTTTGCCTTGGAGTCTGTGAGCGAATCTTAGGCAGGCAAGTCTGACCGCCCGCGCTTCTAGGCGGTTGATGTTCCATCCAGAGTCTTCTGCATTCCACTGCCCTTGAGCGGTTAAACTCCTCGCAGTGTGCTCCCCATCCGCGTAGGCTGGCGTCTGTGGTGAGCAGGGTCAAGGTTGGTGAAGATAGCCTCGTGCCCTGGTTCAGGTGGCTGCCCTGCGGCCACCACCGTAACTGGGTCCGGACTCTGCCCGGGAGTGATAGACGGATGGCGTAGTTCCGGGACCGTGGATTCCATCGTGTCAGAAGTGAGCGCTGTAGGGGTCTCATGTGAGCTCGCGCCCATGGCACTACTTCCAAGGTGGATGCCATCAGACCGAGGACTTGTAGGTAATCCCAAGCTGTGGGGCGAAGTTCGCCCAGCAGGGCTTGTAACCGGTTCCTCAGTTTTGATCTCCTTGTAGAGGTCAGGCTGACCTTGTCCTCTTTGGTGTCGAATCGGACTCCTAGGTATTCTAGCGACTGTGTGGGTTGCAAACAACTCTTGTTTGTGTTGACCACCCATCCGAGGTTCTCCAGTAGAGATTTGACTCTGTTGGTTGCTTGGTGACTTTCCTCTGGCGATTTCGCTCTGATCAGCCAATTGTCTAGGTAAGGGTGCATGAGGATTCCTTCTTTCCTCAGTGTTGCCGCCACCACCACTATGATCTTGGTGAACGTCCGGGGGTGCTGTGGCTAACCCGAAGGGTAGTACCTGGAACTGGTAATGACGGTCCAGGATTTTGAAGCGTAGGAAGCGCTGATGTTCTTGATGAATCAGGATGCGAAGGTAGGCCTCCGAACTCTCCCGGTTGTATCACCCTTATTACGGAGCATAGGGTTTCCACGCGAAAGCGGGGGATCCTCAGGTGGCGGTTGACAGACTTGAGGTCCAGGATGGGCCTGAACGTCCCCTCTTTCTTGGGGATGATAAAATAAATGGCATAATGCCCAGTATTTATTTCATGTGGGGGCACTGGGGTTATGGCCTCGAGGGCCAGTAGTCTGGTCAGTGTAGTATCCACTGCCACCCTCTTGGAGGGGTCATGGCAGGGGGATTCCACGAACTTGTCCGGGGGGGGGGGGGGGGGTTCATAGGAAATCCAGGTAGTATCCCTCTCGAATGATAGTTAGGACCCACTTGTCTGAAGTTATCTCAACCCATCTGTGGTAGAGTAGGCTAGTCTGCCCCCTATGGCTTCTTCCCTTGGATGGGTCGGCTGAATCTCATTGTGGGGTACGGCTGGGGTCTGGACCCGAGTTGGTTCCACTCTTGTTGTGCTTGTTCCGAAAGGACTGGTTCCTGCCTGTAGGGCGGGGCCCTTGGTAGTTGCTTCTGTATAGATTGAAGCGCTGTGAACTTCTGCCCCTGGAAGATCGGGGGAAGGGTCGCTGGTTTTTCTTATTCCTGTCCTCCGGTAGTCGCGGTAACTTGTTAGCCAGTTTCTCTAGTTCGCTGCCGAACAGAAGAGATCCTTTGAAGGGCATCCTTGTGAGACACATTTTGGAAGATGCGTCCGCAGACCAGTTTTGGAGCCAGAGTTGTCTCCTGGCAGCCACAGCTGATGACGCTCCTCTGGCCGCTGTGCGCACCAGATCGGAAGCAGCGTCTGCAAGGAATGATACTGCTGGTTCCATGGCCTCCCCAGGGGTGTTGTTCCTGGTCTGAGATAGGCAAGCATGTGTCACTACAGTGCAGCAGGCCGCTATTTGAAGAGACATAGCGGCGACATCAAAGGACTGTTTAAGGATAGTGTTACCTCTCCCGATGGCGTCGGCGGTTTTCCCTGACACTGGCGTCTCTTGAAGCGTGGCCCCGCGCAAATTGGGGCTTGGCCACGCCCCCTTATGACGTCAGACGCCGGCGGTCGGACAGCGCGGGAGATTAGCCTATTTATTGAAAGCCTCTTCCCTTTCACCTTGCTTCAGCCACAAGTGTGTTGGGGAGTTTCTCTGCTGTTTTTTCCTGCTGCTTGCTGCCTGCTTGACCCGGACTGCCTTCTGGTTTACCCTGTTCACTGCCTGCCCTGACCTGGACTGTCTCTGGATAGCTGCCCTGGTTCCTGCTGTTCGTTGCCTGCCCTGACCTGGACTGTCTCTGGATTACCCTGTTTGCCGCCTGCCTTTGGATACCTGCCTTGGTTCCTGCTGTTAGCTGCCTGCCCTGACCTGGACTACTCTTCTGGGTTCCTGTCACTGCCACTAGCTTACCTGGATCACCTGGGAGATCCTACCCGACGTCACTCTGCAAGTTTCCAGTTCCAAGTGCCTCATCTACTCAAAGTAAGCGGTCACCGACCCTGGTTCCACGAACCAGTGTAACAGATTCCAGAGGCCGGTCCTGAGCATCTTTGAGTGCTGCTCCTCCCTCCACTGGGATAGTAGTGCGCTTCGAGATCGCGCAGACCATGGCATCCACTTTTGGGCATGTCAGAAGGTCCTTGGCCCCAGGTCCAGGGGGTACATGGCTGTCATAGCTCGTCCCCCTTTGAATGTGGACTCTGGAGCACTCCATTCCAGGTCTATTAGTTGCTGGGTGGCTTGTAAGAGAGGGAAGTGGCGAGAAGTTTGGCAGGGGGTTCGCCTTAGGCTTCCCCGAAGCACCTGCATCCGGGATAGTGAGCTCCTTTAGATTGTGGGTGACCAGGTCTGAGAGCTCGTCCTTGGTGAAGAAGCGTCTCATGGTTCGGTGAGGTTCTGTCCCCGGGGGGAGTTCCCCTTCCTCTAGGGGTTCTGTTTCTTCTTCAGAGTTGTCAGTGACCCCATAGGTGGGGCTTCTGGGTGGTGGAAACATTGGTCTAAGCCTAGAGAGCCTTGTGGTATAAGGGTCTTCTGGTGGAGACTGTGGCTGTCTAGCCGGGGGCTCCGTCTGCATATGGACGAAGGTGTGTAGACCTTTGAAGAATTCCACCCATGAGATAGACACTGGATCAAAGCTAAGGGGCTTTGAGTCCCTGGGGGTCCCCGTCTGAGAAGGTGTCCTGCTGGGATTTGCTAGGTCCGGGGTACTCACAGAGGAGCTAGTGCTCAGTCCTGGGTGGGACTGGCCCTGGCCTGGATCTCCCAGGACCTCCTCGCACTGGGCGCACAGGGCGTTGGCCTCTTCGCTTTGTGCGGCTCTGATATGGCATGCTGGGCAGAGGCCTTGGGCCTTGAACTCCGTTCCCCGTAGTGCCATGGCTGTAGGTGCGTAAACCCTTCTTTTTATGCGCTCCGGCACGTCTAAGATGTGCGTGCGGGATGTGCGCGTAGATGTGCGTCTAAGTCGCAGATATGCGCTCAGGCCGATAAGCGTGCGAGACGCTTATAACTTTATGCGCACAAGTACCTTGTGCGTGTAACTTTATGTGTACATGTATTTTGTGCGCCCGGATAGAGACGGCGGACAGAGCGGCGAATAGGGCCAACATGGCGACAGCGACCACTCGGGCAATATGGCGACCACTTCGGAGGGTCTCCACATGGTAGGACCCTTGAAACTAACCGGGGCCTGGCCCAGCTAGGGCGGATCAACCCGGTGGCACAGGTCCCGGCCGGTGACCTGTGCGACTCCTCGAACCTCAGAGACTTGAGTCTATGCTGAAGATTTCTACCTTACCTTGTCTTCGGCGCTTCCCGGTTTCGTCCCGGGCGGTCTCCGGCTGCGGGGGGAGAGGGCAAATACCTTCACCGCCGTGCTCGAGGGGGCACCCGCTGCTTCTCAGCTGCGCCCGAGATTGGGGGCTAGGTCCTCGCCGCGATTCGGCCGCCGGACCGAGGCTCACCTCCGAGGGACCACGGAAATTTCCTCGGGAATTCTCAACTGGGGGAGGGACCCAAGGGTATCACCGCAGGAGAGCGGGGCTCGTCTGCAGAGGTAAGTTTTCGTTCGAATTTGGGTTTTCTCCGTTGAATTGTGTTCTAACGCTGTGAGAGCGTGCAGATAGTCCCTAACTGCTATGGAGACGGAAAATACTGAAGAGCTGCACTTCCTGCAGGGGTATATGTACTAGGGAGCTGACGTCAGATTGAAATCTGATCCGTCTCCAACTGCTATGAGGAGTACACTATACCCATTGGTCCTGAGTCCATCTGCTACACGCTAGGAAAGGGATCCTTCTTCTCCATCCCTCGAGTCGGACCCAACTACTCCAAGGGTCTTCAATGTCTGAGAGATCAAGCTTGGCAACTATAAGGCTCCAAATTTGGGGGAATCTCCCCTTTCTTAGTGGGAGAGCCACCACCACCATCATCGGTATCATCTTGATCTATCTGCATTTGAGCCTTGTCGTACTGCACTTCACCACGGCGCTTGACTGTGGAGACAGGCGGAGCACTCTGAGCGCCCGTGCCTACATTAACTGGCAGCGTCAACTCAGAAGACAGCCCCTGTAGAAACGTCTGCAATCCATGGAAAAATTCTAGCCAGTAAAAGGAGGACATGTCCATTCCAGGCCTCATAGGCTCGAAGCTGACATCCTGAGAGCGAGTGTCTCCTGAAGGCTCAGTTCGTGAATCAACTGAGGGAGGGGACACCCCCGTCGTGCCGCTCTTAGTCCCACTCCCTGCAGACTGAGGAGATCGGCAAAATCATAAGGAGGTAAATCCAGGTAACGCCGATACAGGCTTAAAGAGAGCTCCAGCTGAATGGCTCTGATGTGGCATGCAGCACAAATAGATAAGAATTTAGGCTTCTTTGTTGCAGGCGCATGGTTTTAAGCGTGCAAAACACGCCTAGATTATATGCCCATAAACCCTGTGCCCAAAATGGACCCAGACAAAAATGTGTGTGCAAGTATACGTGCCTAGGTTGCATGTCCAACTGGTACAGACACAAAAAAAGATGTCAAAGTCTGGCACACAATTGGATGCACAGGCATGCGCAGACTGCCTGCAGTGAAGAACTTGTGAATCACCTCGCAGCCTATCATGAGCCAAAGAGAGAGAAGTGTGGGAGCTGGGCCTAACCAAATGGCTTCTCAACCCACTGTGCCTGCACTATCTCCTCACCTCACTGAGCTCCTCAGAGATGTGAGCGGGACTGCCAAATGCTAAGGTAACAGACCTCCTTCTCATGCTTTCTTTCTTCCTCTTGCTGTTTTGTTTTTTTTTTTTTACCTCACAGGCAATCCCCCTCGAAGGAAAAATGCATGTCCACCATCTGTTGGAGTCAGAGAATACTGGCGGGCTGATGTTGGGGGTCGGACTATATGGCCATGACATCAGCTTTTGCTCCATCTCTGTCTGCTGGCAGAGGTGCATAACCCACTCTTGGGAATAGACCTGCCTGAACGCTGAGGAAATTAAAATGTATCTATTTGGAGATGATATTAAGATCTGCAACAGAGTGGATATGCCTGGAGTACAGAAAATGAAAAGTGATTAAAGAAAGCTTGAAGAGTGGGTGAAGGTTTGGCAGCTGGGATTCAGTGCCAACAAGTCATACATCCAGAATGCTGTAATCCAAAAGGGCTGTATGTGACTAGGAGAAGGACTTTGCGGTAATAGTATCTGGTGATCTGAAGGAAGTGCAGCAATGTGACAAGATAGCTAAAGGCAGAATGATGCTGGGCTGCATAGAGAGAGGAATAATAGTAAGAAAAAGGAGGTGTTAATGTCTTTGTATAGGTCCTTGGAGAGTTCTTACCTGGAGTACTGGGTTCAGTTCTGGAGATCATTTCTTAAAAAGATAGAGCCAGGATGAAGGTGGTCCAGAGAACAGTGACCAAAATGGTGAAGGGGTCTGTATAGGAAGGCTTATGAGAAGATGCTGAAGAATCTAAATATGTATTCTCTGGAAGAGAAGAGGTGCAGGAGATACAGAAGATACAGATCTTCAGATACCTGAAAGGTTTTAATGTTGCACGAATTTCAAACCTTTTCCTTTTGGAAAGGAAACTATAGAACTGAAACTCCAGAGGTGATGACTCAAAACCAACACCAGGAAATATTTCTTCACTGATGCCTGGAATACCTTCCCAGAATAAGTGGTAAGGACGAAAAACCAATGAATTCAAAAGGGCCCAGATAAACACTGCTGATACCTCGAAGTTGGAAAATTTAAAAAGGATGTATGGTGGTAAGATGCACAGAACTGCAGCTACTACTCTTAACAGAAGGCATTGTAGATAACATGTATAGCGCAGCAGTTACTACTGCTAGACATATGGACCACAAGTCGAGAAGGCTTGGAGGTAACCTGCAGAGAGCCGCAGTTACAACCATAAGCAGCTTGCTTGGCAGACTTAATAGACCATTTGGTCTTTATCTACCGTCATTACTAAATAACTATACCTGATTTGCCGCCAAGGGAAGCAGCCATCACCGTCCAGGAAACAACTGACGTCACTCTTTCCCGAGCGAGCTAAACTATAGATGCGAGAAATAACAGTCCTGGGCTCTGTTCCCACTATGTTAGAGGTTCATTTTTGTAGCCTCCTAGACTATAATCAAAGCATTTTTTACTTAAAAAAGATTTAAAAATCAGAATTTTTATGTCTTTGAATCAGGTAGAAAATAAACGGTAACTTGTCAGGCACTCCCCCTAATCGTCATTCAAAACAGTGCTTATCGGGATTTGTAGTCTGGGAATCCGTTGCGTAAGACCAAAGGGAACGCGAAACTACAAATCCCATCGTTATCCTTTCTAGCCCCGGATCACCTAGGGCCATGCCGGCATTCTTTCCTGCATACACAGTTATACCAAGATTTTCAATAACAACTTTTAGTTAAAAAATGCGTTATTAAATAAAGTCGATAAGATAAGAGCAGCTCTGCTTTCCACTTAAGTCACTGTGCCTACGTGGATCACCTTAGAAATTGTGGACTACAACTCCCATTAAAACCCAGTTTTCTTGTTCTTTTCGACGCTCAGGCCGGTTTGCGTGTCTTTCGCACCCCCTAGCTTTCTGTGCGCATGCGTAGGCCACAGGGAAAGCCGTATACCCCTAATGTAAAATGGTGGTTGTGAGCTGGTGAAAGAAATAACAAGGAGAACTAGGAGATTATAGTTATTATAGACCCTCCGACAGCATATTCACACCTCGGCAGGGCGGGAAAAGCAGAACAATACTCAAGCAAGGGGCAGTAAAGGTGGTCTGAAAATCTAGAAGCCGCATATGCAGAAGAGTTATCCCGAGTATTGGCGGCTCCTGAGGAAGGGCAAGAAGCGGTCTCTAGAGTCGGGTTTCCCCGGTGGTGAATGAGAGGAAGGCTCGCGGATCACAGGCGGGTGAGTGCGGCATGGGAGAGAAATGGGACGGGAGGCGTTGGCGGCGAGAGACGGAGCCAGGAGGCGTGGGGGTGGAGGAGGAGATTTACGCGCCGGTACATTGCAGGCCTTACCACCTCAGGCACCAAACCTAAAGGAAAAGTCAAACTGTATCCTAGGTAGTTCACTGATTTGTAGGCAGTGGCAGCAGAAATCGCTTTTCTTCGTTCCGGTCATCCACCTATCCGATTGAGGCTTTCAAACCGTGTAATAATTTTAAATCTATTAACCTTGTTGACTTCTTCCTGCCAGGCTTGATTCTCTCTATCTTTTTAACAGCTTTCATTGATGGCTTTGTAAGGAATAGTTTATGTTAGGAAGCTGCCTAATTTATTTTCGTGATGTCATTTTTTTTTAATAAGACGTGATCTTATGTGATAGCTTACATTCTGTAAATATAGATATATATATATTAGTTTTCTTTCAAGGTTAGCAGTCTTTCTGTTTTTTTGGGAGGTAGAGATGGCAGGATTCAGGAATGAATAGGTATTCTAGAGCTAGCTTTGTTCAGATCTATTTTATTTCTTTACCAGGTGTTTTAAAATATGTGTATCTTAAAATTATGTGCTTGTACTGAAAATGTAGAACTTACTGGTGAAAAGTAACCTCGGATTTCCATCTGCCTAGTTGTTGTATCTGAGGGCCTACATAATGTTGGCCATGCCATGTGTCCTGTAGTTCTCTGCTAATTCAGGGTTTATATGATATGTCTTAGCACGGTTCATACTTTGATATTTGAAGTAAAGTTTAACATTAGGTTATGAACAGGGTTGGTTCAGTATTTTGGATACACTGTTTTATTTATATTTTAATTTTTCATCCTCCATGCTTTGAACAGAGCATCATCAATCTGCAAACATTGTATGGAACTCCCAATGGGAAACTTATCAAGTGACTATTATTAAAATATATGTCTGATATTTAAAACATTTTTTTTTTTATTTTTAATTGCACTTTTTAAATCTGATGGAATAGTTTGTTTTAAATTAAGTCTAACACAGAAAAGTATGACAACATTTTTTACCCATGTTGCAAGTTTGAAGATAAACTTATGACCAATGTACCCTCTAACTTTTTATTTTTGTGGGTGTATGCACATGTACCTTTGCCAGTACCACTTGGGCACTTCATTTTAGCAATGCTTAGCGGGATGAGGTCTCCTTCCCACTGTGTCAATACCCCACAATATGTTTTCTTAATTTTTTTGCAAGGGGATGGGTGTGTGTCTGTGAGCACATCATTTGCAAGTGTTGGATGCTTTCTTTATTATGTGCAGTTTCTACTCTTCTGCTTTCTGCCACTTGGGACCAAGATCTTTTTCTCCTCTCCTTCCTCTCATTCTCTTCCCAGCTTCCTTTCTTTCCTTTATAGCTATCTTCTTTCTCTCTTCTCAGTCATCTTTAGCTCATCTCACATCTTTCATCTACCTCACCTATCTCTGCTTAATTTCCTTTCATGATCTCTCTTCTTCCCCTCCACTCCTCCTCCTATTCATCCATCTTCATATCATCCCCCATCTCTTCTTGCTTCTACCAATCCTTTTTCTCTGCTTCTTTTATGCCTTCCCCAGCACCAGTTACCTGCCATTTCTCCCTTTCTCCAGCATCTGTTAAGATGTACAAAAATGTGTATAACCATTTTTAAAAATTAACCCAAACTGGTTTACAACAACTAGATATAAAAACTACAACGCCAATTGTAAAAATATTATTAATATAAATCAAAATATATCACATTCAAACATACAGTAAATCAGTCAATGACCCTCCACATACTTTTCACAATTTAAAAAAATAAACCCAAAAAACTCTTAGAAGCCTATCCTAAACCTGGTCTTCCCAGTTACTCCAGAAGGAATGACCTGCCCTTGCAGTAGGTTTCAACTTAACGCTACCCTGTCTTTGCTCCTCTTCTCCAGCATCTGTCTTTCCCCTTGTTACTCCAGTATATGCCACTTGCCTCTTTCCCCTCCCCCCTTCACCAGCATCTGCCCCTTGCCTCTTTTTCCACCCCTTCCTCTGCATCAGTGCCTACCCTGCCTATTCCTACCCTTGCACTATGGTCACCACATAGTTCTCTCCCTCTCATACATGGAGTCAGGAGGCACTGAGATGGAATTTAAGCAGGAAGCTCTTCTTCTCCCACCTCCATAGCTTGAAGCAGGCTACACAAGTGAGGACTGAGCTACATGCATGAGAAGGAAGGATAGCAAGCTCCCCCCCCCCCCCGGACTTTCCTACTTGCATCAAGGGTGCAAGAGGGTTGGAGCAATGTTTTTCAAATACCAGTCTGTAGAATGTCACCAGTTCTGGCAGCATCTCCGCTTGTCCAAGGAACAGTGGTAACTGCAGGAGGATGAAGAGGAAACAAGTGCTGCCCTGTAGCTGCAAATACTACACTGCATCCTGAACCATAGCCCAGAGGATTTTTCTTAACCCACTCTCCCTGCCCTGCAGACTTTGTTTTCCAGTTGAGCTGGTCCTGAGGCCTCATCTCTGGGAGGGAAGGAGCTGCAGCTGAATCTTAATGATTAGGTATGAGACTGAATTAGTGTCTCCTCCGCTCTCAGGCACCTCCTTCTGCACAGAAGCCAGGAGATGATGGGGCACTCTGGGGCCTGACAGCAGAACAGATCCTGACTCAGTCTCATGCTTCTTTATTAACATTCAGCTACAGTTACTCCCCTCTGAGGCCTTGGGACTGACCCCCAATTGGAAAAAAATGTATTAATTGAAGTAATGTTGCTGACTGCAAGAGAGGGAAGAATTTCTTTTTTTTTTTTTTAATGATAGGCTGGTAGTTGATGTGTGCAGAGGGAAGAGGAGGGATGGGTTTTTTTTTTTGGTTTTTTTTTTTTTTTTTTAATACCAAGAGGTGGCTAACTTGATGAGGGAGGGAAAGGAGAGAGAGAGAGGGAAGCTCAGTGATTGGCTGTGAAGAAGCAGTTGAGCAGAAGGACTCTGTCATTATGAATGGCTACAGGCAACCAGGGAAATGGAACTGCAAGGCAGCCTGGGTCCTGACCTGTCTGGAGAAAACAACCGCTGTGCACGAATGGGAGAGATTAAATTTGTACCTGTGTACCTATAGCTTAGAGGGAACATTCAAGTTGTTACTAGTCTTGCTTTGTGAAACTAACATGCTAATGTATTAGAGTATTTGTGGTCCTTGTGCTGCCACCATTTGAATTCAACATCATAGGTACCAATATGTACCAGGAATGGGGGCATTAAAAAGCCAGGATTAACTTATAGTCTTAAGAACATAAGAACATGCCATACTGTGTCAGACCAAATGTCCATCATGCCTAGCATCTCTTTCCAACAGTGGCCTTGCCAGGTTACAAGTACCTGGCAAGTACCCGCAAACTAAGTATATCCCACACTACTGATGCTAGTAATAACAGTGGCTATTTTCTAAGTCAACTTGATTAATAGCAGGTAACGGACTTCTCCTTCAAGAACTTATCCAAACCTTTTTTAAACCCAGCTCCGGAATTGTTGCCAGGGGATTGTGGTTAGCGCAATTATTGTAACTGGGTTTAAAAAAGGTTTGGGATAAGTTCTTGGAGTAGAAGTCCATTACCAGCTATTAATCAAGTTGACTTAGAAAATAGCCACTGCTATTACTAGCATCAGTAGTGAGGGATATACTTAGTTTTTGGGTACTTGCCAGGTACTTGTAGCCTGGATTAGCCACTGTTGGAAACAGGATGCTGGGCTTGATGGACCCTTGGTCTGACCCAGTATGGCAATTTCTTATGTTCTTATGTAAATCCTGATCCTAGCACCAGAATTCCTGCTTCTGCTTATAGGCTAACACTAGCGCTGGAAACTTTATTCCATCTCTAACAAGAAGTAAAAAAACTTCAAATGCCAAGAAACATGAGTTAAGCCACCGCACCTCTCTGCATTGGTGTGGGGGAAAGGCATGGAATTTCCATGCAAGGGCACTAAGCAGTATGTACAAGTTTTACATGCATATTTTTTTGTTCAACAAAACATGCTGCATCAGGAGTACAATTTGCACACAAAAAAAATGTGTGCACAGCTGTGGATAAAACTCTGTGCTCTGCTAAGTGCATCTTATTACAGGGACCTCAGTTTTGACCAGTTTTTGAAAGAATTCTCCCAATTCAGTTTAATGGAAATGTGTGTACGACCAGATTATCAGTGTGTGTAAATCTGTGAAGGATACTGAACTTGAGTTTGTAAGAAATAGTTTATAGATTAGGCAGGAGAGTAGTATTTAAACCTAAAGGTATTTGTGTTCCTTTAGTGAAAAGCTTGACACAAAACCAGACATATAGGTGTATATATTAGAAACCCTTGGCAGACAGACTGAACTTAATTGCAAATAAGGAGCCATATTTATAAAAAAAGATTCTAATACATTAATGTGTGTTAAATAAATAGGCCCCATGAGGTTAATGAGGCCTGTTGATAAACAATGTATTGCTGCATCAGCACATAGTGCTTTATTTACTATAATGCACAAAGTTTGTTCTCAGAGAATGAATTGTGTATTCTCTGGCACTGGGCATGATGATTAAAGAGGCCACTTTAATTTTTTTTTTTCTAAATTGTGTTATTTTCAGCTCTGTAAAAGAGCTTATTCACAGCAAAATGGTAAATGCATTGAACAGCATTCTGGTGAAATTGATGGAATAAAATAAGCATAGATGATCCTTGCATGGAAAAAAAGGTAAAAAAAACAGGTCAAGCAGGCAGTCTAGATACGTTTTACAGTCATATCTACTGTCAAATTCTATGTTCCCAGTAAACTTTGTTCATGCCTTGTTTATTTCTCTTGTCTCTTACTGAGGGTAAAAACCTCTTTTATTAATGGATGATTGTACATACAAATTTTACCATTGATTTTCAGTTTACCCCATCACCTTCTCCCTTCACTGGAATTTAATATTCATTATAGAGATTCCCTCAACAGCAGGTGACTTATCTTTAGAAAAAAACTGAAAGATGCAGCTGCAAATGTTAAGTGTTCAACAGGCATGGACATTGTTTGTTTAAAAAGACAATCCTAGAGGCGAAGTCCATATGTATTCCACACATTAAGAAAGGTGGAAGGAAGGCAAAACGATTACCGTCATAGTTAAAAGGTGAGGTGAAAGAGCTATTTTAGCCAAAAAAACATCCTTCAAAAATTGGAAGAAGGATCCATCTAAAGAAAATAGGATAAAACATAAGCATTGTCAAGTTAAGTGTAAAACATTGATAAGGCAGGCGAAGAGAGAATTTGAAATGAAGTTGGCCATAGAGGCTAAAACTTATAATAAAAACTTTTTAAAATATATACGAAGCAAGAAACCTGTGAGGGAGTCAGTTGGACCATTAGATGACCGAGGGGTTAAAGGGGCTCTTAGGGAAGATAAGGCCATTGCAGAAAGACTAAATTAATTCTTTGCTTCTGTGTTTACTAATGAGGATGTTGGGGAGATACCAGTTCCGGAGATGGTTTTCAGGGGTTATGAGTCAGACGAATTAAATTGACAAATTAAAGAGTAGCAAATCTGCACCGGATGGTATTGCATCTTATGGTACTGAAGGAAATAAAAAATGAAATTACTGATCTATTAGTTAAAATTTGTAACCTATCACTAAAATCATCTATTGTACCTGAAGACTGGAGGGTGGCCAATGTAACCCCAATATTTAAAAAAGGCTCCGTGGGCGATCCGGGTAACTATAGACCAGTGAGCCTGACTTCAGTGCTGGGAAAAATAGTGGAAACTATTCTCAAGATCAAAATCGTAGATGATATAGAAAGACATGGTTTAATGGAACACAGTCAACTTGGATTTACCCAAGGGAAGTCTTGCCTAACAATCTGCTTCATTTTTTTGAAGGGGGTTAATAAACATGGGATTAAATGTGAACCCGACAGGTGTAGTGTATTTGGATTTATAGAAGGCGTTTGACAAAGTCCCTCAGTGAGAGGCTTTGTAAGAAAACTAAAAGTCATGGATAGGATGCGATGTCCTTTCATGATTACACACTGGTTAAAAGACAGAAAACAGAGAGTAGGATAAATGGTCAATTTTCTCAGTGGAAAAGGGGTAAACAGTGGAGTGCCTCAGAGATCTGTACTTGGACCGGTGCTTTTCAATATATAAAAATGATCTGGAAAGGATTACGATGAGTGAGGTAATCAAATTTGCGGATGATACAAAATTATTCAGAGTAGTTAAATCGCAAGCGGATTGTGATACATTACAGGAGGACCTTGCAAGACTGGAAGATTGGGCATCCAAATGGCAGATGAAATTTAATGTGGACAAGTGCAAGGTGTTGCATATAGGGAAAAATAACCCTTGCTGTAGTTACACGATGTTAGGTTCCATATTAGGAACTACCACCCAGGAAAAAGATCTAGGCATCATAGTGGATAATACTTTAAAATCGTCAGCTCACTGTGCTGCAGCAGTCAAAAAAGCAAACAGATCGTTAGGAATTATTAGGAAGGGAATGGTTAATAAAACGGAAAATGACATAATGCCTCTATATCCCTCCATGGTGAGACTGCACCTTGAATACTGTGTACAATTCTGGTCGTCGCATCTCAAAAAAGATATAGTTGCGATGGATAAGGTACAGAGAAGGGCAACCAAAATGATAAAGGGGATAGAACAGTTCCCCTATGAGGAAAGGCTGAAGAGGTTAGGGCTGTTCAGCTTGGAGAAGAGACGGCTGAGGGGGGATATGATAGAGATCTTTAAGATCATGAGAGGTCTTGAACGAGTAGATGTAAATCGGTTATTTACACTTTCGAGTAATAGAAGGACTAGGGACATTCCATGAAGTTAGCAAATAGCACATTTAAGACTAATCTGAGAAAATTCTTTTTCACTCAACGCACAATAAAGCTGTGGAATTTGTTGCCAGAGGATGTGGTTAGTGCAGTTAGTGTAGCTGGGTTCAAAAAAGGTTTGGATAAATTCTTGGAGAAGTCCATTAATGGCTATTAATCAAGTTTACTTAGGGAATAGCCACTACTATTAATTGAATCAGTAGCATGGGATCTTCTTAGTGTTTTGGGTAATTGCCAGGTTCTTGTGGCCTGGTTTGGCCTCTGTTGGAGACAGGATGCTGGACTTGATGGACCCTTGGTCTGACCCACCATGGCAATTTCCTATGTTCTTTGTACTACTATTTTTCTAGTGCTGCTCAGCCTGTGCAGTGCTATACAGACATATATCAAGACAGTCTCTTCTCCATGATTCTTATAATCTAGTCAGGACATACATATCTCCACTTACACTTGAAAATTATTTTTATAGGGTAAGCTGTTATTAACTGTGCCCTTTCCTTGCTTTGCTAAACTCCGTTTTAGATTTGGAAATTAAGCCCAGGTATTTGATGGAAAAGAAGTCAGTGGGGCTTGGATGGTATAGTTCTGCAGTAGCTGCAACTGGCAGGGTCTGGTTGGTGGAGAAGCAGTGGCTGCTGTCAGTATGCTGAGTGGAAGAAATGGAGTGAGAGGGTATGGGAAGGGAGAGAATGGCTTGGAAGTAGGGGGAGGAGAGGAAAGGGGAGAACAAAAAACAAAAGGTAATAATTAAAGGAAAAGAAACAAGTAAAAAAAAAATAAAAACCTAAAAAATATACAAAAACGCAAAATAGCCACAAAACAAATTTCCCTGACTTCTAAAAATGTTTGGTTGCCTTCTGTGTTTTTTAAATAGATTATAAGATCCAAGGTAGAATGGTTTTACTAGTGATAGGTCTTGTTAGACAAATCTGATCAAATTCTTTGATTGGGTGTCCAGAGAGTTGAATTTGGGGAGAATTCTAGACAAGGTGTATGTGGACTTTTAACATGGTTCCGTATAGGTGACTCTTAAATACAGTAAATTGAGCACTCTTCGTATGGTCTCTAAAGAGACAGATTTGATTAGAAACTGGTTGGGTGGGAGATGATAAAGGTTAGTTGTCAATGGAGTTCACTCTGAGAAGAGGGGTTGTTAATACTGTACCATAAGAGATTGATCCTTGAATCTGTTCTTTTTCAATGTTTTTGTGAGCGGCACTGTGGAAGCATTGTCCGGAAAAGTTAGGGTTTTTTTTGCTGATGATACGAAAATTAGCAACAGTGTAGGCAGCCAGGAAGGATCTAGTGAAGCTTGAGGAATGGTCTAGAGCAGGGTTCCCAATCTTTTGGAAAGTGTGGACCCTTTCACTCTCCAAAAATTTTGTTCACCCTCATATGCATCTCTATTTTCATATGCAGTTAAATGCTATATGGAAAACTGATTCATGTAATAAATAATATATACTCCAGAATCATAGCAATGTATAAAACTTAACATTAAATAAAGAATTGTTTCTGATATAAACTGCCCTGTCCCTCCTGCCATTCCCTTATGGCCCCTTCATGAGTGTTACTGCTTCCCTCTACCATGTCGTTTACCAAGTGCTGTCCCTCTTTCCCTGCTTCCCTCTGCCTATGACCCCTCTTAATCTTTCAACTCTGGCAGCCCGTTCTGGCCTTCCTGATTGCTCACCCTCTGCTCTGCTTGACCCCTAACCATGGCCCCTGAGTGCCTTTCCTTTTGTCCTCTTCCTCTCTCCTCCTTCATTCTCTCCCACAGCTCCATACCAAGTGTTTTATTTATTTGGATATATTAGCTTGCCTTTCTTGGGGCTGTGGAACTGACGCTGTGCCTCTTCAAATTTGGCTCATGCTGCTCCTTCTGTTGTTTCCACGCTAGTCCACCTCACTTCCTCTTCTTTGCTGTGCCAATAAGGAGGCCATACTGCCTGCGCGCCCTCATCCCCACGTGTTTATTTCTAGATGGTTGCTTAGTGCTGCAATCTGCTCTGCTGTTAGTGGTTCCGCCTGGGCTTGAAAATGCTGACAGCCTGGGCGGAAGTTTCTTCCGCTATCCACTGGAGCAGAGAAGGGGCAGGGAAGATTAGCCACATCAGGAAACCAGGCAGCGTGGTATTCTGGCCGCAGAGGTGGCAACACAGAAAGCTTGTGCTTTGCGACACACTAGTTGAGAATCGCTGGTTTAGATGTTGCAAGAGAAGTAGCAACCAATGTGTGGGGGGGGGGGGGGGGGGGGGGGGGGGGGGGGGGGGGAAGAAATCTCATTCGAAAACTTCCTGCACTTCATAAAAGCTAAGTTTGGGAAAAATGTTGTTCTAAAGTTTGTTTTGTTTCTACAAAAGTTAATTAAAAGCCAAGTTTTTAAAGAAAATTGCAGGTCATAAAAAAATTAAAAAATATTTCTTATAGGGAAACCCAAGAAGGAGTGGAGAGTTATCTTTAGAGGGAGACAGGCTCTTTCTAACCTTATCCAGTGCTTCTCTTCAGGACCTTGCCATCACACCAGAGGATACTTTTCAAGTGAATATCCCACCTGTAAGATTGGGGGCCGAGACCTCTTATCTCTGTGCCCAACTTGACTGCTTAGTCTTGCTCTTCTCTGTTTTCATATAAAGTTAAAATGCAAGACTGCAATTCTGCTAGGAAGGATAGAGGAAGGTGGATTAGGAACATTTCAAAGAGATACAGATATGTGGTGGTTCTCTTTATTGAGAAAATCCTAACCAAATCAAGATATGAAATATGGTAGTGACATGGTATGACAGTGCTATATCAGGGTACAAATTATATCGCAATGATAGGGAAGATCAACTTGGTGGGGGGTGTGGCATTTTATGTCCGGGAGGGTATAGAGTCCAACAGGATAAAGATCATTCAAGAGACTAAATGCTCAGTAGAATCTATATGGGTAGAAATCCCATGTGTGTTGGGTAAGAATATAGTGATAGGAGTATACTACTGTCCACCTGGACAAAATGGTCAGACAGATGATGAAATGCTAAGAGAAATCAGGGAAGCTACCAATTTGGCAGTGCAGTAATAATGGGAGATTTAAATTACCAGAACGATAGTATAAGTCTTAAGTTCCACCAATGTTCCAAATATTATATTGTTTATTTGCAAAATATATAGTTGATAATAGGCAACTCAACAGATATCAACAGTAACTTGTCTAAGTCCCCCGACACTGGTCCCGTGTTTCGCTGTGGCTGCATCGGGAGGGACCACAGTTTCAATAAAATCTACAAAAAAACATATACAAATGGTAGAACAGAGAAGAAAAATAGGCTACTATTTTAAACAGCAGTCATAATACGAGTACATACCTTTCAAACCAGTCATGGAGCGCGAACGCCCTCGTGAGATTGGATAAGTTCTTGGAAGAGAAGTCCATTACCTGTTATTAAGTTCACTTACGGGCCGATACAGTAAAGTCCGCGGGAGAGCGGACGAACGCCCGTTCTCCCGGCGCACGCACCGGCCCTTCACTGTTGCGCGCGAATTCTCTATTTAAATTAGGTGACGCGGTAGATTCAGGTAAAAGGAGGCTCTAGGACACTAGCGTGTCCCTAGCGCCTCCTTTTGAAAGGAGCGGCGGCTGTCAGCGGGTTGACAGTCGACGCTTCAATTTTTGCCGATGTCTGTTCTCGATACATGTTTCTTCCATTTATTTTCCATTATCTGCCCAGCAGTAGGGGATGTGGGAAAGGCCCTTTGGAGTTTCTCCAGGAAAAAATATGCTTTTTTAAAAATTTGCCCAGCTTTTTTTGCAAATGAGAATTTTTTTCTGTGGGACGAGGTCTGCACAGTGGTAAGGATATCAGTTGCTCTTTTTCAACATATTCAGATTTGACAATTTGCCACTGCCCCTGTCCCTGAACTGAGTTGGTAATATTTTACACAATCATTTGGGTTTTGAGAAAGTTATTTGGAAAAGGGAAGCAAGCTCCAATGGTTGTTCTCTCACTTATATAAATAATTGATGCAGAATCACCTAGTTGTCTTATTCTTATGTTAAGAGTTTGGAGGAAGACTTGAGCCTGCAGGACTGAGACTTTTTTTTAATCAGAATTTAGAAATACACGTTTTGGTGTTACATTTCTCTGTGTTTGGTCAGTACTTAAATACAGATCTTGTTCAGGACTTCTCTCACGCCTTATAAGTTGAATAAATGGGACCCCTCTATCTCTCCTTTATGTTGGAAGAACTGAGGGCAATAGGATTCTTTTCTACATATATTATGGGAATGCCCTCTGACCCAAGGCTTCTGATACGATGTGCACCAATGTAGTATTTCTGGGATTGTTAACTCAGAAGTCCCATGTATGATTTTTGGGTTTTTGTTGGGTGAAGGCTTTCAAGAAATTTTTCCAGAGACACAAAATTGTTTAATTCAGAACTTGTTAACGGTGTAGAGTTTAACTAAAAGAGCTGCCCCCCCCCCCCCATTAGATTACAATGGCTGATTAAGATATGGGATATTTCTTGTTTGGGTAAAAATGACTTGGGAGCTGTGGGGTAAACGAGAGAGATTTTCAGCAGTCTGGGCCCCACTTTATAATCTGGAGGGATTAATAGGCAGCATTTTATTATAAATATTTTGGGTACCATTTAAGCTATCTTAGGCTGTTGGATCTAATCTATTATTCATGCTCTTCTCTATTTGTACTCTGTATTGGGTTTTTTTTTCTGTTTGACCTCGGATTGAGGGTGGGAGGCTTTTGTTAAAAAATTTTTGTTTTTTATTTTCTTTGCCTTTTGACTGGTCCTTTTAAGAGTGGTGGGAGGCCACTGTGTGTTTATTTTGTATTTGTTGAATAGTCTTTTGATCCTTTTTTTTTTTTTTTTTTTAATCCTTGCATTGCTATGCTTTTCTGATATTTCTTAATGTGTTTGTTTGGGTTTTTTGTTTTTTTTTTGATGATCTGATCGCTCTTCTTCCCATTGGTTAACTGTTTTCTTGTATAATTTATTTTTTCTTTATAATGTTCAATAAAAAAAATTGAGATAGAAAGGTTAAATTAAAAGAAAAAAAAGGATAATAAAGAGATGCCAAAGAGAGAGTTAATGTCTTCTCACCCAGGCCCTTGATAGGATACATTCTAAGGAAAATAGAGAAGGAGAAAACTTGGGTAGTACCAGTGGCCCCAGATTGGCCAAGAAGATCATGGTATCCAGATCTAATGAAGTTAAGAATCAATCAACCCCTTCAGTTTGCAGGAGTCGGTGGCCTCCTAAAACAGGGTTCAGTATTGATGGAGGACCCATTTCCATTCTATCTTATAGCATGGCTCTTGAGATCAGAATTTAGAAATAAACATTTTGTTATATTTCTCTGGGTTTGGTCAGTACTTAAGTACAGATCTTGTTCAGGACTTCTCTTGTTCGAACCACTCACCTTTGCATTCAGGAGCAACAGAAACCTCTATTACCAGCTAGTTTTGGCTATGCTTCCTATCTCAAATTTTTCATATTTTTCAAATTGTTTTTAAAGACTTCTTTCTCACAGGGTCAGCATTCTCCTTGTGACTCATGCAGTATTTGCCCACATTCTTTATCTGTGTCAGTATTTCACTATCCAAATCTTCGTAAACCCTTTTCAATTTCTGGGTAATTTCAATTGTCAATGAGCCTGATCATTTATGCGAATATATGGCCCTGTCAATCTACATTGGACAAACTAAGCATAGCATCTGTACGTGTATCGTGGAGCACAAGAGTTGTATTTGTACACATAAGATCCAAGCCCCCCTAGTGGAACACTGGATGTTGAGTCAACATAGTCTTGAAGATCTCAAATTTTTTATCTGCAGAGTTTCTCTTCAGTGGGGCGGTACCATTGTTTGGGTCTTATGTTTGAAAGAACAATGCTTCATCTAGGGGCCACTAAGAAACCAAATGGCCTCAACCAAGAGTCTCTTGCCAGGTAAATCTCTTGAGAAAAATATTTTTCAACCGCAGTGTATATTTCTGTTTAGGTATTTTGTGTGATGAGAAGATCGTTTTGTTTATAGCCCTGTAAAGTTATTTAGTGTTTGATCTAATTGTATTTAGGTGTCTTCTGGTGTCTCTGTGCTATTTACATCAGCGCTTCTTACCCTTCCTTTTCTTTCAAGAATTCCTGTGATTTCATATACCTTTGGCAGTTGTTCTATATGTTTAATGCCTTTATCAGTAAATTCTGGTGTTTTCTGGCAATTTAATTTTTTAGATTAAATAAATAGTGTAGCCTTTTGGGTCTTGCTCGCTTTGAAAGTCTGGTCAATTGTACAACGTTTATTGCCTACTGGCGTTAGTAATGTAAGTTGGATTTTGTCCTTTTGGGATATAAGTGGTCAAACTACTCATATTGAAGTTGAATTTATGCCCCTCCCTTTTTTTTCCCTTTTCTATTTTTTATAAAAATTAATTCTTTTGAAGCTCAGTTGAGCTTGTGTTACTCTATATTGAAAAAGGGACATTGCAAGGTTTGATGAAAGTTTGACGCCGGCATCTGTTCTGTGCCGTGGGACATTGTTGAAACCATGGCCTTATTTTCAGTCATTGGGAGATAAAGAAAATGCTTCATAAAACATATTGTGTATCCACTCAGTACTACCAGAAATCCCTTTGAGGAAACTAAGTGTATTAGCGTAGTGATTGGGAGATAAAGAAAATGTTTCAGAAAACATATTGTTTGATCTTCTAAGTATAACCAAAAATCCCCCTGAGGAAATTAACAGGGCCATTTATCATTTTGCGATAGGGCCTTAATGTGCCCAAGAAGTAATGCAATGCAAATGCGTTATTAAGTATTCCAGTGGGAGGAGTTTGGGCAGAGTTAATGGAAATGAGGGTCTTTAGGATCCAATGCAATACAGCAACGCAGATTTAGCGGTGGGAAATAACTACACCTATTTTTCGAAGCGTTGTGCTTGCGATAGACTGGCCTTATGGGGAAAATATTTTTACTGCAGGCCAACTGGAGGAGAGAGAGAGCGAGCCTCTATATAGGATCTCTAGGACATTCTATATTTGTATCACTGTAGAGAAGGCACTTTCAATTGGGGTGGTCTTCGGAAGGTGGGGGTGGGGTTGGGTTTTGGGGGTTGTTGTAACCAAACATTCGGGCCGATTCAGTAAAGTCCGTGGGAGAGCGACGAACGCCCGCTCTCCCTGCGTGCGCACAGGCCACTCGCCTGTGCGCTCAATTCTGTATTTAAATTAGGTGGTGCGGTAGAAACGGGCAAAAGGAGGCGCTAGGGATGCTAGCGCATCCCTAGCGCCTCCTTTTGACCCGGAGTGGCGACTGTCAACGGGTTGACAGCCGACGCTCAATTTTTCCCGCGTCGGTTCTCGAGCCCCGCTGACAGCTATGGGCCCGGAAACCGGACGCCGGCAAAATTGAGCGTCCGTTTTCGGCCCGACAGCCGCCGGCCCATTTTAAAATTTTTTTTCTTTTTTTTACTTTTTTTACTCTTCGGGACCTCCGACTTAATATCGCCATGATATTAAGTCAGAGGGTGCACAGAAAAGCAGTTTTTACTGCTTTTCTTTGCACTTTCCCGGTGCCGGCAGAAACTAGCACCTACCTTTGGGGAGGCGCTAATTTCTTAAAGTAAAATGTGCGGCTTGGCTGCACATTTTACTTTCTTTATCGCGTGGGCATACCTAATTAGGGCCCTCAACATGCATTTGCAAGTTGAGGGCGCTATTAGGTGCGCGGGTTGGACGCGCGTTTTCCCCGCCCCTTACTGAATAAGGGGTAAGGGAAAACGCGCGTCCAAGGGCAGGTTAACAGTGCGCTCCGTCAGAGCGCACTGTACTGTATCGGCCTGATTCTGAGCAGCATTGTACAAATCAACTCCTGTTATACATTTCATCCATTATAATGACTACAAATGTTTAGTGATGTCAGTATTACTATGAATACCTCAAAATGTTTACCACACTTCCCCCCACCTCCCGAAGCCCACCCCGATTGAAAGTGCTTCTCTTACAATGGTACGTATATAGCGTCATACTGATCATGGGCACTATTTCTGCTATATTTATAGCATTTTGATAAATCTAGGGGTAAGTGTGTTAGCAAAACGTGGGCCTCTGTTGGGGTCTATATATGTATATGAGAATTATATAATGTTTTAGTGTATGGGTTATGAATGTAGTTGTATGGTTTTGTTTGTATGAATGTTATTTTACACTTTTGACTCTTATTTATGATTGGTATAATGAATGGCTTTAGGAAGCTTTTAATGGTTTTGGATAGGTCTCACATGGAATATTCAATATATGCTTAAATTGTTATTTGTAACCATTTGTAATAGTTAAATCAGTTTTATTCCCTTCAATATTCTTGTTTATTATTGTATCTATTGAAGGGATTTTTTTTCTTTTACCTTCTGTTTGTTTACCTAATGGCTCTTGAGAGGTTGACTAGTCAAAAAGGCTAGTCTCCTTCTGTTATCTCTATCCATCTAAAGGCTAGAAACATTCAACAACCTTGGCATATATTTGTATGTAGCATGGTTTTTCAACATATTGTAAAGATTCATCAATATCCCCTTGGCAAGCAGAAATTTAAGATATTTTAACATTCTTCAAAAAGGATTAAAAGATCTAGCTCATAATTCTTTAAAGATTTAAGTAGCAGCAATCTCCTGTTATAGAGGTAAAGTCATAGCATTTCTGTGGCTTCTCATCCAGAGGTTGCTAGATTTTTAAAAGATGTAAAAAGATTACTTTTAAAACAGTTGTACCACAATAGAATCTCTAAATTTAGTGCTGAAAGCATTTGCAACAGCACCATTTGAACTCATAGAATAATCTTTAATTAAAGATCTCTCATGGGCTTGGAAGACCCTGGGTCCACAGTACAGAATTATGAGGCAGAGACATGGTCAGGCAGATGAGGTCGAGGCAGGCAGAGTTCCTACAGAAGCAGGAGACCATCAGCGATCAAAGCAGGCAGCAGATGGAAGCAAGATCAGGAACCAAAACCAGGTCTCAATGGTTGCTCACGGAACCTGTCCAGAGAAGTGAGTTTCCTTTTATGTTAGAATAGTGATGTCATCAGGCCGCACCACAGGAAATCCTGGGCACTGGCCCTATAAATCTAATGAATTGCTATGGGTCCTTACTCAGAGTATCAGTATGCAGACAGAGGAGCAGATGCTGGCAGTCATTCTGGGAGGCCCCAGCAGGTTTCAGGACATAGCGCTGGGCATGGAACCATAAGGTACAGGATGCTGATCTTAGTGCAGTACCTCGTGTTTGGTGGATGGTACTATAACATGCCACTAGAGTCTCCTCCAAGACCCCTTTTCTTAACTTATGGGGGAAAAGTGATGAAATCTCTTGATCAGCAATGGGGCATTGAGATATTCCACTGATTCCCGCAACCTTTCCTTGGGACCATAACCTTTACAATTGACCAGGTATTTTCTCACCATCTTGGAGCCGATAATTTCACTGATTTCATACTCTGCATTGGGGCAAACGAGATGGGAGTGGGAAAAGAAGATTTTCTTGGAGTATCTGCTGCTGAAAACCAGTGGTTTAAGTAGGGAAATGTGGAAGGAGTTAGGAATATGAAGTGAAGGGGCAATCTTGACTTTATAGGTCACTGAGTTAAGTTATCTTGTATAAGGCCCAATAAATCTAGAAGCAAATTTGAAGGTGAGTTCCTTGATTTGGATATTTATAATGCTGAGCCAAACCTTATAGAGAGGCAAAGTTAGCTGCACTCATGAGCAGACTCCAAGTATTCTACCAAATCTCTTTCAAATTGGAAGAGAGAAAATCTGCTGCTGAATACTGTGTACAATTCTGGTCGCCGCATCTCAAAAAAGATATAGTTGCGATGGAGAAGATACAAGAAGAGTAGATACAAGAAGAGTAGATGTGAATCGGTTATTTACACTTTTGGATGATAGAAGTAGCACATTTAAGATTAATCGGAGAACATTATTTTTCACTCAATGCACATTAAGCTCTGGAATTTGTTGCTTGCCTTCTGCTCCACCTGCTGGGCCACATGGCGGGCCCCTGTCCATGTGACTCCTCTGGCTCGCCTCTGCATGAGCAGGGTCAGTAGACCTGCGGTCCCAGTGGCATTAGGCTTCCCAGGATCTTGTGGCTTCTGTCGCACAGACCCCTCTGCGAGTGTTCTCTATCTGCTGGGAAGATCTTTCCAATCTTGAAAAAAGGACTTCCCTTTCAAACCTCTCCACCCCTGGTGATTCTCACCACAAATGGTTCCCCTCAGGTCTGGGGAGCCCATGTGAATGGTATCCACACGCCTCCTAAGCCCGCTGTCAGATAAACTTCTTGGAGCTTCGGGCAATCTGGTATGCCTTGTGGGCGTTCAGGGACCAGTTTGTCGCCCAAGGAAGTCATGATTTGAACGGACAGCCAAGTCACGATGTGATATATCAACAAGCAGGGAGGTATGGGCTTTCATTTTCTGCTATGCCTGGAGGTGGTGCAAGTGTGGACTTGGGCCCCTCTCGCAGGGAATGTTTCTGCGTGCCACACACTTGCTGGGAAGTCTGAATAGTCCTGATGGATTGCTTAAGATGCCTCCTTCCTTTCAAGCCTTATGAGTGGTCCCTCCCCCTGGGGGTGACGGCTGAGAGCTGTTTCTCGGTCTTTCTCCGCCTCTGAGGCACGCAGATGTGGACCTCTTCACCTCCCCCTCACAACTACAAGGTGAGGCAAGTTCTTCTCCCTGTTTGTCGAGGGGATGGACATCCAGCCTGAGATGCCTTCCTTCTTCCATCCAACTGGGGAGAGAGGCACTGCTATATGCGTATCTCCCTTCTGCCCGCTCTTACGTGAAGACGTTTGCTGGGGAAGCTTCAATCAACAGGACGGGACCATGATCCTGGTTGCGCCCTTCTGGCTATGTCAGGTCTGGTTCCACTTCTGCAGGACTTGTCCAGGTGCGGCCCCTGTCCAGCTGGGGATGGTGCCCAATCTCATTTCTCAGAATCAGGGCACCCTGCACCAACCGAACCTCCAGGCGTTGGCCCTGACGGCTTGGATGTTGAGTGCATAGTCCCTTCACCTCGGCACTCTTGGACTGCGTCTCTCAGGTACTGTGGTGTTCCAAAAACCTTCCACCAGAAAGTCCTACAGCTTGAAGTGGAAAAGATTTCCATCTGGTGTGTGGGACATGGTTTGGATCCATTTTCCTGCCCTCTCCCATAGCTGTTGGACTACCTGTGGCACCTCTCCGAGTCTAGGCTTCAGACCAGCTCGGTCAGGGGTCCACATGAGTGCTGTCAGTGCGTACCATCGGGGTGTCGTTGGCGTGCCGGTTCTGCGCAACCTATTTTGGTAGGCTTGTTCATGCGGGGCCTCCTCAAATTGAAGCCCCCTCTTTTTGGCTTCCTATCACAGACTGGGACCTCGCTGTTGTCCTGGCAACGGCTCATGCGTTCTCCTTTTGAGCCGCTGCAGTCTGCGACCTGAAGTTCCTCACCTGGAAAGTTTTGTTCCTGGTGGCGATTACTTCGCTCTTAGGGTCAGTGAGCTTCAAGCTCTGGTGACCCTACCCACCATATACAAAATTCTTTCATGATCGCGAGGTGGTGTATACGTATCTGAAGTTCCTGCCCAAGGTGGTATCAGATTTCCACCTAATCAGTCCATTGTGTTACCCGCCTTCTTCCCCAGGCCTCATTCCCACTCGGGGAGCGATCCCTTCATACCTTGGACTGCAAAAGGCCTTGGCTTTCTTTCTGGATCGTACTGCAAGCCACAAACAGTCCTCCCAGCTCTTCATATCTATTTGATTCCAACAGACTGGGAAGGGTGGTGAGTAAGCAGACCCTGGGAGAACTGGTTGGCAGACTGCATTGCCTTTTGCTATCAGCAGGCAGGCACTCCGCTCGCCTGCATAGGTAAGGCTCACTCTGTGCAGGGCCATGGCAGTGTTGGTAGCTCATCTGCATGCAGTCCCCCTCGCTGAGATTTGCTGTACCGCACCTGGAGTTCTCTTACATGTTTGCGGCTCATTACTGTTTGGACAAGGATTGGGCAACAGGGCAGTGCTTTTGGTCAACCGTCCTCCGCAACCTGTTCCAGGTCTTGAATCCAACTTTTCCTTCTGTGCTGTATGGGAACTAGACCGTCTCTTTTTCGAATCACGGCACCACTCTTGTTGTTGTGCCAGTTGGCACTTTGTAAGTCGCTTGGTCCCTTTGGTGGCTGGGACAGTCTGGAGCTTGGTAATCACCCGCATGTGAGGACTACGATCCTGCTTGTCCTAAGAGAAAGTGCAGTTTGCTTACCTCTAACACGATTTTCCTAGGACAGCAGGATATTAAGTCCTCAGGAATCCCACGGAGTTGGATTCTCCTTTCGGTTTGTTTATTTTTTCGCTCGTATTTTTTCATCTATGTTACGAAACTGAAGGGGGACTTTGCATGGACGTGCGGATAGTAGCATGCTGGGCATGCTCAGTGTGCTGGTCAAAGCTTCTAGAAACCTTGACAAACGTTTTCTGTGCCGGGCTCCATCGGATGATGTCACCCACATGTGAGGACTAACTGATGTCCTAAGAGAACACCTGTTACAGGTAAGTAACTGTGCTTTTTATCCACTATGACACCTAGATCTTTTTACTGGGCGGTAGCTCCTAATATGGAACCTAACATCGTGTAACTACAGCATGGATTATTTTTCCCTATATGCATTACCTGTTCTTGTTCCACATTAAATTTCATCTGCCATTTGGATGTCCAATCTTCCAGTCTCGCAAGGGTCCTGCAATTTATCACAATCCACTTATGATTAACTACTCTGAATAATTTTGTATCATCTGCAAATTTAATTACCTCACTCGAATTCCTTTCCTGATATTTTATAAATATATTGAAAAGCACCAGTCCACTCCATTGTTTACCCTTTTCCACTGAGAAAATTGACCATTTAATCCTGTCTTTAAACAGTTTTGTAATCCACGAAAGGACACCACCTCCTATCCTATGACTTTTTAGCTTCCTTAGAAGCCTCTCATGAGGGACTTTGTCAAATGCTTTCTGGAAATCAAATACACTACATCTACTGGCTCACCTTTATCCACATGAAGCAGATTTGTGAGGCAAGACTTGCCTTGGGTAAATCCATGCTAACTGGTTTCCATTAAACCATGTCTTTCTATATGCTCTATGATTTTGATCTTTAGTTTAGTTTCCACTATTTTTCCTGGCACTGAACTCAGGCTCCCTGGTCAATAGTTTCCTGGATCGCCCCTGGAGCCCTTTTTAAATATTGGGGTTCCATTGGCCACTCTTCAGTCTTCAGGTACAATGGTTGATTTTAATGATAGCTTATAAATCTTAATTAAGAGAGCTGAAATTTCATTTTTGAATTCCTTTAGAACCCCTGGGTGCATACCATCTGCTCCAGGTGATTTGCTACACTTTAGTTTGTCAGTCTGCCTTACTACATCTTCCAGTTTCACAGTGATTTGGTTCAGTTCATATGAATCATCACCCTTGGAAATCATCTCTGGAACCAGTATCTCCCGAACATCCTCATTAGTAAACACAGAAGCAAAGAATTAATTTAGTCTTTCTGCAATGGCCTTATCTTCCTTAAGAGCCCCTTTAATCTCTCGGTCATCTAATGGTCGAACTGGTCCCTCACAGGTTTCTTGCTTCTGATATATTTTAAAAAGTTTTTATTATGAGATTTTGCCTCTGTGGCCAACTTAATTTCAAATTCTCTCTTAGCCTGCCTTATCAATGTTTTACACCTAACCTGACAATGCTTATGCTTTTTCCTATTTTCTTCAGATGGATCCTTCTTCCAGTTTTTGAAGGATTTTTTTTGGCTAAAATAGCCTCTTTCACTTCACTTTTTAATCATGCTGGTAATCATTTTGCCTTCCTCCCACCTTTCTAATGCATGGAATACATCTTGACTGGGCTTCTAAGATTGTATTTTTAAACAATATGCATGCCTGTTGTACACTTTTAACCTTTAAAGTTGCACCTTTCAGTTTTGTTCTAACTATTTTTCTCATTTTATCAAAGTTTCCCTTTTGAAAATTTAGTTTTAGAGCTGTAGGTATACATATTGTCCCCCTTCCAGTCAATAGTTCAAATTTGATCATGTTATGATCACTATTGCCAAGTGGCCCCATCACTTTTACCTCTCTCACCAAATCCTGCTTTCCACTAAGAATTAATTCTAAAATATATCCCTCTCTTGTTGGTTCCTGAACCAATTGCTCCATGAAGCAGTCATTTATTCCATCCAGGAATTTTATGTCTCTAGCATGTCCTGATGTTACCCCAATATTGACTGGGTAAATGTAATGGAAATCTCCCATTATTACTGCACTGCCAAATTGTTTAGCTTCCCTGATCTCTTAGCATTTCATCATCTGCCCGATCATTTTGGCCAGGTGGACAGTAGTACACTCCTATCACTATACTGTTACCCAACACACATGAGATTTCTACTCATAGATTCTACTGAGCATTTAGTCCCTTGTATGATCTTTATCTTCTTGGACTATATATCCTCCCGGACATAAAGTGCTTCACTCCCATCAAGTTGATCCTCCCTATCATTGAAGTATAATTTGTACCCTAATATAGCACTGTCCCATTGGTTATCCTCCTTCCACCAGGTCTCTGAGATGCCAATTATGTCTGTCTCATCATTCACTGCTATACATTCTAACTCTCCCATCTTAACTTCTTAGACTTCTGGCATTGGCATACAGACATTTCAAAGTGTGGGTTGTTTTTTTGTTTTGTTTGCATTTACAACTTTCTTTTCTGTTGATATGGATAATTTGGAATTCTTTAGCTAAGGTAATTTTTACTTATAGGTACATGGGTTACTTTTGCTTTTATTGGAACCTCTGTGTTGGGATGCCATAACTCTCCTGTTTCATTAGTATCCTTCAAAGATACATTTTTCCGAACCATGCATTGCTGAGTGATTGTTGGGTTTTCCCCCTTGTTCTAGTTTAAAAGCTGCTCCATCTCCTTTTTGTCTACCCAATCTTGCAGAGATTGTGACGAAGAATGAGATGAGGATTCAAATATCCAGTCTGTAATATGCCTCAGTAGACATGCTAAGTTGTAAAACTGCATATTAGGACAATTTACCCCACCTAGTTAGACCGGCTTCATTAGGACGTCTAACAGGATTTTGGCTTTTTTTCCCCATTCCATAAAAACAGATTAAAATGCCTTTTTATTTCTCAGAGATCCCTGCTAAGTAAACAAATGGGAAGCATTTGTAACATGTAAAGCCAACTGGGGATGATCATCAATTTTAGCAGTTGAACTTTGCCCAAGGAGAGAGGAAGTGTTCTCCATTTATGTAAAGAGAGAACCGATATTCTGTAATAGTGGAAAAATGTTGACCTTGTAGATCCGATCCCCAAGTATCTCATTTCTCCTTCAACCCATCGCAATGGGAAATCTGCACCCCAGTCAGCTTTTAATGTACCACTGACATCCAACACTTCAGATTTTCTCTGATTAATCTTTAGCCCTTCAAGCTCACCAAATCTACTTTGGTAATGTAAAACATTCAGCAAACATAACCAATGTTCAGTTAAAAAAAAAAGACATCGTCCGCAAAAAAGTTATTTTAAAAGAATGGAGCTTTCCCACAAACCTTGAATTCAGCACCATTATCTATCTTCCTTAACAGGGGATCAATAGACAAGATATAAATCAGAGGAGAGAGCTGACAACTTTGGACTCCTCTATGCACAAGAAAATCACAGGATTTATATCCATTAGTAATAATCTTAGATGTTGGAGATCTGTAGAGCATAGATATATATGTAATTATATCATCCATGAATCTGTGTCTCTTCAAAACTGAAACATGTAAGGCCAAGAGACCCTGTTGAAGGCTTTTTCAGAATCGAAACCCATTGCCACTGCTGGAATGTGACTCTGTTTATAAAAGAAAATAGCAGTTATCAATTTAATGATATGTGCGCTCGCCACTCTGTCTTTAACAAACCTCACTTGAGTCCCAGAGATTATAGATGGGAAAACCAGGCTCAACCTGTCAACAAGAACTTTTGCAATTAACTTTAAATCACAGTTTAATAAGGAAATTGGCCTTTATGAAGCTGGTACTGTTGGGTCCTTTCCTGGCTTGGCTAATACTGAGATAAAGGCTTTATTAAAAGCCATGGGAAAAGCTTCTAGAAAGACATTTTTCAGGGGCTGTACGACTTGCTGACTTAAAATCTTATAATCATAGGTAAACCCATCAGGTCCAGGGGCTTTCAGGGGCTGTACGTCTTGCGGACTTAAAATCTTATAATCATAGGTAAACCCATCAGGTTCAGGGGCTTTGCAAGATTTACTGGATTTAATTTGTGCAATCGTATAGGTCTATTCAAAAATTGTAATTGCTGCGCAGAGAATTGTGGTAGCTTATGATCCCTAAAGAAAGTATCTTCTTTTGATACTCCAATCCAATCTTTTGAACTCCAATCCTATCCTCTGAATACAGTGCTTCATAAAATTTCCGCAGCATTTCGCAAATATCTAGACCCCCTGTGACTAGTTCTCCAGAACTGTTTTTTAACTGTTCAATAAACGTCTTGCTCCTCCACATCTTCACTGTGCTTGCTAGAAGTTTCCCCTTTGATTGCCAAAGTGAAAAAAATTATGTTCCGATATCTGTAGAGTACGTTGAGCCCTCTGGTGTAAAAATGAGTTGAGATCTGATAGGATATTTATATAATCCTCCTTACATTGCTTGGTGTGAATCCTACCTAACTTTTCCTTTGCAATTTTGTTTACTTTCCAGCTGAAGAATAGTTTTATTCAGTCTAGCATTTCTTTCCAGGACATAAGACAGGATTTATTTCTTAGAACCACATTACTGGTTTCCCAAAATAGAATCGGTATGTCTTTATATTGACTTTTACTGTCTACAAAATTCACCCATTTTTTTTGCGTAAAAAAGCCTGGAACTAGATATACTCTCTCAGATAACTTGGAGATGTCCAGAGTCGCTCTTGCCTTCCCCCCCCCCCCCCCATCCTCTGACACCTTGAAATCCAGCCAGATTATGGAGTAATCTGAGATTATTGGGAGGCCTATCTCTGCCTTTAAAACCTGCGGAAAAATGTTTGGGAAACCAAGATGTACTCTAACCTTGACAAAGAAGAATGGGCCCTTGATACATGTGTATACTCTTCTTTTTTTTTTTTTAAGATAATTTAGCCCATTCTCTAATTAGCTTCTTATTTTCTATGGCAGAGAGGTACGTTTCTTGCAAGCAGGCTGTTGAGACTTTGCCTATTGAAAGCTTGCAGAACCTTCTTCCTCTTAACCGGAGAGCCTAACCCATTGACATTCCAGGAAATAAGGTGATGAGAATTAGCCATTAACCTGGAAAGAGAGATTAATATTTAAAATACGTGGTAATATAAAAGTGCAGGGCCCCCTGCCTAGCCCCACAACCCACAGAAAGGTAAAGTGAGATCCAACTCTGCTCTCCACAGACAAATAACATCCTATAACATACATATATATATATATATATATATATATATATATATATATATATTTATTTATTTATTTATTTATTCCTGTATACAATACAAATCAGACCGGTTTACATGGAACGAAAAGATAGCCCTGGTCTGGGAAGTCAGATCGGGGTTTTTTTTACAAAGAACATTGAACAATAACATATAATACATTCATAATACAAAGAACATTGAACAATAACAATAAATCCTTAAATATTTTCGTAATTTAATTAAAATTAGGCCAATGGCATGTTGAACTTAAATTAAATGTAAGGTAAATTGAAATTTAATTTTGCATAAAATTGCATATTATTAACTGTAACACAGAATAGTTCAATCAGGATGCGGCGCTTAGTTACATTCTGGAGATTGGAACGCTTGCCTGAAGAGCCAGGTTTTTAACTTTTTTTTGAACTCTGGTAGACTGGGTTCGAGGCGTAGGTCAGGGGGGAGAGCGTTCCAATGGTGTGGTCCTGCAGTTGAGAGTGCTCTTTTTCTTAGTAATGATGTTGCTGGAGGGGCGAATAATGTGCCTCTGTAAGCGCTTCTGATGGGTCTGGAGGATAGGTGTGGACGAAGTTGAGTTTGGAGTGATATAGGTGCGATGTTGTGTATTGATTTATGAATAATGGTCAGGGTTTTAAAAAGGATTCTCTGTTTGATGGGTAGCCAGTGGAGGTTGCTCAGAATGGGGGAAATATGTTCTCTTTTATTGGTGTTTGTTAGGATTCTGGCAGCGGCGTTTTGTACCATCTGTAGAGGCTTGATACTGTTAGCGGGGAGACCAAGTAGAATTGAGTTACAGTAGTCGAGTTTTGAAAAAATAATGGATTGAAGGACGAGGCGAAAGTCATTGAAGTGAAGGAGTGGTTTTAACTTTTTGAGGACTTGTAGTTTATAGAAACAGTCCTTGGTGGTGGTGTTTATAAAATTTTTTAAGTTAAGTTGATTGTCAAGCCATGCTCCTAGATCCCTGACTTTTGAGGAGAGATAAATGTTTAATGAGGAGGGTTGCGAAAGGCTGGGTGAGTAGATACGTGGGTCTTGTGAGATAAGTATCATCTCTGTTTTGCTGGAGTTTAAAATCAAGTTTATATAACATATAAAATCATATAAACATATAAAACATATAACATATAAAATCAAGTTTATATAACATATTTGCAACTGTACATAGTTCCTCTATTCTATTTTATTTTAATTTGTTTTTTACTTCATCTATCTGTCTGCCTTTTTCCCCTTCCCCTCCTCATCCCCTCCCTCCCCTTGTCCCGCCTACCCTGCCTATCCTCCCCCACCTCTCCTTCCCCTATCCTCCCTTATTTTATTGCTCCTTTGGTTCATTGTATTATTGTTATTAATGTTATATTGTTTTATTGTATTTCCCGCCTGAGTTCATTGTAAACCGGCATGATGTGCTTCACGAATGTCGGTAAATAAAAGTTAACAAATAAATAAAATAAATATAAACCATTTTTTATTAATAGAAATGAGTTAAAATACAGCCGCCTATTTTTCTAATAAACTGAGCTACTTTTTCCCCCTCCCTACTGACTCATCTAATCCCAATCTCCATCCTAACCTTTTTGTCCATCTAATCCCTTTCTCTCTCCTTCTTTGACTAACCACTTGCTGCCTTCCAGCAAGAAAGAGGTACCTATTCATGTGAACGGCTGCCATCCTCTAATCCACTCGGAGCTTAATTGCAGACCCATGAGCACGCCAACAAAGAAAAGAACTCAAGTGATTCCGAAGCACATTCTATATCAAACTTTCCCCAAGATCAGCAAAAAGGCAAGGATATATCCATACCTCCTTAAGAGAGATAAACATTAACTCACCAGGATAATAACAGGTAAACAAATCGCCTCTTTTACAGCTTTGGGACAGAACCGGAGAGACTCTGCTGTCAATAAAGGCAACATAAAATAAGTAATAAAACAAAGGATCTTAAGAGCTCCCAAGTCCATGCGATTCAAATAAGCGCTTCCTCTTGCAGCCTCAGTCAAACAATCGAAACCTGAAAAATAAATTTGGAGTTCCGTAAGAGCCGTCTCCGGCACGACACATAAGAAAGTTTATTGCAGATTCGAAGAATCCTTGCAGTGATTGCAGGGAGCACAATGCACCAAAGAAAGAAAAGGCAATGACCTCTATTAAGGAGTGATTCCATTAAACAGCGAACCAGACCATGTGCATTGTACTGCCTTTGGTAAAATTCACCTGCTGGAAATGATCAGTTTTATAACCTCGCTTAGTTTACCTTCTGCAGCTCTCCCCTTTTTATACTCATTGCCAGTAAAAGATCCAAAAAGCCAACTGTCCAGGATGAACTTCTGTTCTCTCTCTCTTCCTTTCTATTGTTTTAATAATGCTTATTTATTCCAGGAGACAGTTATGCCTCACCAAAACTCCTCAAGGTAGGGCTTCCAGGTCTTATGAATAGCGATAACCTTATTAATCTAAACTTCAAAAACCAATCAAACTCCTTCTAGGTATGAAGATTGAAAATAACGAGCCACTTCAAAATGAAATCAGGACAGTTAGCCAGAAAGTCTTTTGCTGCATTCACTTTATCAAAAAGCTGGAAGGATCCTACATGCCAGATTTTCAGGCGAGCAGGATACTGCAACACATTTTTTCTGCTTGTTAAACAGTTCAGTGCAGAGTGAGACATTCTTTATTTTATTTAGATTTTTATATTCTGCTTTTCGCACTTTTTAAGCACTTCAAAGCGGATTACAGTCAGGTACTGTAGGTATTTCCCTATCCCCAGAGGGCTTACAATCTATCAGGCCCATTCAGTAAAATCCGCGGGAGAGCCAGCGCACCAAGGCGAGTGCCAGCTCTCCCGACGCACATCCAGGCACCTCTCCTGGGCGCGCGATTCTGTATTTAAATTAGGGCCCGCACTAATAAGGAGGCTTAGGGACACTAGCGCGTCCCTAGCGCCTTATTGGCGGAAGCAGCGGCTGTCAGCGGGTCTGACAGCCGACGCTTAATTTTTCTGGCGTCGGTTGTCGAACCCGCTGACAGCCATGGGTTTGGAAAATGGACGCTGGCAAAGTTGAGTGTCTGTTTTCCAACCTGCGGGCCGCGGGCAGATTTTTTTTTTTTTTTTTAATTTTTGGGGCCTCTGACTTAATATCGCTATGATATTAAGTCGGAGGGTGTATACAGAAAAGCAGTTTTTTCTGCTTTTCTGTACACTTGCCTGCTGCCGTCTGAAATTAACTCCTGTCTTTGGCAGGTGTTAATTTCTGAGAGTAAAATGTGCGGCTTGGCTGCACATTTTACTTTCTGTATTGTGGGTACTAACTAATAGGCTCATCAACATGCATTTGCAAGTGATGAGCGCTATTAGGTTGTTTTTTTTTTTGGGGGGGGGGGTTGTCTGTGCATTTTCCACGCATGATTACCCCTTACAGTATAAGGGGTAATAATAGCGCGGCCAAATGGGGGCTAAACGGTGCACTCAGCTGAGCGCACTGTTCTATATCGGCCTGTACGTTTGTACCTGAGGCAATGGAGGGTAAAGTGACTTGCCCACTGCTCTAACTACTAGGCGGCTACTCCACTCTTGCCGAATAATCAGGAAAAATATGCACTTGCTTGTCAAGGTAGGAAATGGAGTGGACTTTGCGGTAAGTTTACAGAAGCTGCTGTTTGTGTATAAAATTAAGTACTTTCATTATGACAATCCTTGGTCTAAGATTTCCATCACGTTTATATCCCAGACAGTGAGTGTGTTCGATCTTAAGTTCTCCTGCCAAGTCAGGCAAATTCAAAATGTCAGGGAGCTATTTTTCCATAGTTTGATCATCTATTGATTCAATCAGACCAATTAGTCTAATATTATTTCACCGAGACCTATTGTCCAGCTCCTCTAACTTATTCTCTTGTTGTTCCACTCGCTTTTCAAGTGCGTACAATTTGTTAGTAGTCGATAGTGAGTCATCCTCTAATAAAGATATCCTTCCTTCTGCGTTGTCAAGCCAAGTACCAATGTCTGTGATTGAAGCTTTCAAATCAGAAATTTGTTCCGAAATCAAATCCAGCTTTGTATGTAAGGTTTCTACTACTGCCACTGAAATTTCAGCCACGGCTTTGTTTCCCAGTACAGATCTTCTTACACACTTTTGGTAGGCAGCCATTTTTTCAGGAATCCCTTTTGGTATTTCTAACTCCTTTTTCCCTCCCTTAGAGGCATAATTGGCAATGTTTTCTGCATATTTCTGTTTATAGACATCTATCTAACACTCAAGAAAGAAAAAAAAGCACTGTTTAATACACGGATTGGTAGTATTTATGTTAATTTTAGGAGGATGGCATCTGGAGCCCTCAATCACATGTCCGCCTATGCTCACCACATTATGTGACCCCCAAAAGTATAGTATTTTAAGAAGAAAACTGCTTCATCAGTTGACTCAGTCAATGTAGTGGAAGAAAGGAGAGATGAAATTGTAATGGAGAGGAATCAAGGATCGCCAGCTTGAAGATTCCTGAAGGTGTTGATATGGGTAGGCTGACTGGATGAGGCTGTAGGGAAGGGTGGTTTAATGTGAAAAGTTATCAGATGATGGTCTGAGAGAGGAAGAACTTAGGTGGGAAAGTCAGAAGACAGCAGTTGGAGGAAAGGACCAAGTCAAGACAGTGATCATGTTTATGAGTAGGAATGGTAGATCAGAGTTGGAGATCAAATGAGGAGATTAAGGAAAGGAATTTTGAGGCATAAGAGTTAAAGGTGGTCATCAATATGGAGGTTAAAGTTGCTAAGAATAAGGGAAGGGGAATATGGGTGAAGGAAGCAGGAATGTCAGGAGTCTGTGAGAAAGGAGGGAGATTTATCTGGGGTTTGATAAATGATAGCTACCTGGAGAGGTAGTTTGAAATGTTGTGAATAAGCAGATGGAATGAGCCTGAAATAAAGAAAAAGAGTGGGATTGAGGTGGAAGAAGGGATTAAAGCCTACAAGAGAGAGAGAGGAGAGCAGCAGCCCACCACTGCAGCCTATTGTGCATAGGAGAAAAGATAACCTCAATGACAGTGATCAGCAACTGAAGCAGAGTCCTCCGAGGAAAACCAGATTCCAGTCAAGGCAAGGAGATGATGAATATGAGAGACAGAGGTCATGAATATAAGTAAGCTTTTTGGAAATAGTGGACATTTTACAGGGAGCATGAGAAGAGAAGAGAGAGGAAAAAGGTGTATAATGGTAAGTTTGGAAGGGTAACAGTTTGATATGTACCGATGGGGTGAAAGTTGCATTGGAGGGCCTGGATTGGGATTGATGTTCCCAGCTCAGAATTTGAGGAGGAACAGGAGAATACTTAGACAGGAGATAGGGATGTGATGACAGCGACATGGATGAGATGCTGTCAGAGAGAATGGAGTTGGCTGTCTGAAAGAAAACTTTGAAGTTCAAGAGCAGTGGACAATGCAGACGTCAGAATGACAATTGATATAAAGAATGTAGGGAATGAGAAATGTGGATTTAGTGTTAGTAGTGGTTTGCAGCAGGGAATAAAATTTGGAAGGATTAACATCAGGAAGACAAAATATTGGTGGAGCCATAAGTAATTAATAAATAGAGGTCTGCAACCTCCCCAGGACCTGGTCAGCTGCTCGAGGAATGCAGAGTGGGAGCAGCTCAAGCCTGAGGTAGGTTATGGTGGCTTCAGGAGTTGACCACCAAAGCAGCTAGGAGAAGTATGCAGATGGGCTGCAACCTTCCCACTACCATATCCTGATGTGATATTTACCCAGTCAATATTAAGATAATTGAAATATCCCATTATTACTGTGCTGCGAAATTTGTTAGCTTCTCTAATTTCCCTTAACATTTCATTGTCCACCTTTTCTTTCTGGCCAGGCGGACGGTATTATACCCCCACTGATATACTGTTTCCCATCATACATGGAATGTTTATCTATAAAATTTCCAAAGTGCATTTATTTTTCTGCAGGATCTTTATCTTGTTTGACCCTGTGCTGTCCCTAACATATAGCGCTGCCCCACAAGTTCATCCACTCTATCATCGCAATATAATTTGTACACTATTTACAGCACTGTTCCGCTTGTTATCTTCCTTCCACTAAATCTCTTAGCTGCCAATAATGTGTACCCCTTCATTCAGTGATCTACATTCTAACTCACCCATCTTACTTTTTAGACTTCTGGAATTTGCAGACAGACATTTAAAGGGGTGTGTTTTATTTGTATATACAACATTCTTAGCAGTTGACGGGAATATTTTTAACTCAGTCAGTTCTTTACTTAAATGTACCTGGGCAACTTTTGCCTTTATTGGAATCTCTCTATCGGGATGCTGTAACACCTCAATTCTGTTGGCATGCTTCAAAGGCGTCCCTCTCCAAACCATGTGCTGCTTAGTGACTCTCTGCTTTCCCCATGTTCTAGTTTAAAAACTGCTCTATTTCCTTTTTAAATTTTAGCACCAGCAGTTTTTTTTCTATCCTAGTTAAGGTGGAGCCCATCCTTTTGGAATAGGTTCCCCTTTCCCCAAAATGTTGCTCAGGTCCTGTCAAAATTAAAACCTTGTTACCTGCATCATTGTCTCATTCATTCATTGAGCCTCCAGAACTCTGCCTGCCTCTGGGGTCCTGTGAATGGAATGGGGAGCAATTCAGAGAATGCTACCCTGGATGTTCTGGATTTGAGCTTCCTAGCTAAATGATTTCTCCTTCCTATGTCATTGGTACCCATATGTACTATGATAGCCGGCTTCTCCCTAGCATGGTCTAAGATCTTATCTTAGTGGTATCAACTCTTGTGTAAGTAGTTGTTAGTTGTTTTTTGGTAGGATTATTGAACCTTTTTTAGATGACCTAGCTAATCTGCAAATTCAAACTGAAATAGCATTCTCTCAACAAACGGCAGTCACGTGCTTGTATCTTCAGCAGTACCTGAATATAATCCACTTTGAAGTTGCCTCCAGTCATGAAAGGAAGAATATAAATAAAAAGAAATCCAAAATGTATTTCATAGTGACATTCATTTTTCATGTACAATTATTTCCCAAACATTAGAAATTCAATCCATATAATCTGAAAGTTCAGATGACTTTATTCTCACAGTATCACTATTGTACTTCCTCCTATCATGTCATACCTTAGTCTTGTACACTCCCCATTTTACTGTGTGCTGTTTTTTCTGCCATTTGCATCTTTGCTTTTCTGACTACTTTCCCAGCTTCTCTTAGCTTTTCCAGATATTGTTTCTTTCTTTCTGCAATCTCTTGTATTTTATGAATGCTAACATTATTTTCTTATCTTTTTAGCTACTTTTTTTTTAAAGAAATTCATAGCAGCCTCTTCCTCACAAAAAGGTAATTACCTTTAGAATATCTGCTTTTTGTATTGCCCACTGCCCTTCTTTTTTCCCATCCTATTCACTAATGACTCATTGAGGTACCCCCCATTTTAACAAACCTCCGATGCAATACAGTGTGCCTAGCTGATTGCACTGTTTAACCCGTGGTTGGATGCGCATTTTGGACGCGTGCCCACAACCCCTTATGCTGTAAGGGGATTAGTGTGTCCAAAATGCGCGTTCAACCCCCGCAAAGCTAATAGTGCTCATCACATGCAAATGCATGTTGATGAGGCTATTAGGTATTCTCCCCTTATTAAAAAAAATAAAAAAGTGCTCCTGAAGCACACATTTTTACTCTCAGAAATTAATGCCTGCCCAGAGCTCAATTAACGAGCGACCATTTTCCTAACCTGTGTCTGTACACAGGTTAGGAAAAGGGATGCTCGTAAAATTTACCGTCCGTTTTCCTAACCGGCTGATAGCCGACTTCGCCTGGGTGTCTGCTGCTTAGGAGGTGCTAGGGTCGCACATTTTCCCTTAGCGCCTCCTTTGTATAGCAGCACCTGATTTAAACATTAAATCGGGTGCCCAGGAGAGGTTGATCGGCATGCGTTGGGAGAGCGGGCTCTCAATCATGAGCGCCTGTTTTCCCCACATGGATATTGCATCTGCGTGAAAGTTAGTAATCCTAATGTCTTGGATTCTTGCCTTAGAATGAACCTTTGTGGAGAGGATGGGGAGATATGATACAGATATTTAAATATTTGAAAAATATTCACACACAAATAAACCTTTTTCAGTGGAAAATTAGGGGGTCACAGTTTGAAGATATGAGGAGGTAGATTCAGAAACAACATCGGAAAATAAATTTTTCATGGAAAGAATGGTGGATTGAGGAGGTGGTGGAGACATTGATAGCAGAACTAAAAAAGCATGGGATAACAGAGGATCCCTTATTAGATCGATGATGTAAGCAATGCACTGGTGTAATCTGCATGAAGGTGTGGTTAAACCCAAAACATAAAAATTTTTATATTGTTTCCCCAAGAAAGGCATGGGGTAGTAGGAAACTTAAATCACGTTGGGCGAATCCTAGTTGATTTGGAAAGCGATTCATAAATATTGTTAAATAAATAAAACTTGCATGAAGTGGCAGATATAGGGAGATTCACTCGAAAGAGGCCCCAAATATTCTGTTGTAACTTCTGTTAGGGTGAAGCAATCTGAACCAAAAAAATAAGCTGCATACCTTGACGTATGTGTAATCTTTTTGCATTACATGCGATGTGGCTTGTGATCGCTGTTTTCCGCCACACACATTTTGACGCAGCGCTCCATGTTCATGAACATGTCTGCAAACATATCGTGGGGAATAGCAGCAATTTCATATTTGATGTTTTTCTTCAAATCTTCCACAATGCAAGGCTTGTTCTGATAGACTTTTCCTTTGCGCATACCCCAAAGGAAGAAGTTTGGTGGTGTCAGAACCGGCGACCATGGTGGCCAAAGCCCCTTTGAAATTATCCTGTTGCCGAAAAAGGACACAATTTCTGCTATGCTCTTTGCTGATGTGTGACACATTGCTCCATCTCGCAAACAGAGGTTAAATGTCGCAACGACTGTCTGGCACCTCATAGAAACATAGAAACAACGGCAGAAGAAGAACAAACGGCCCATCCAGTCTGCCCAGCAAGCTTTCACAGTTATTTTTCTCATACTTATCTGTTACTCTTGGCTCTTAGTAACCTTTTTTATTCTATTTCCCTTCCTCCCCCGCCATTAATGTAGAGAGCAGTGTTGGAACTGCATCTAAGTGAAATAGCTTAATTAGTTAGGGGTATTAACCACTGCAATAAGCAAGCTACACCCATGCTTATCTGTTTATCCAGACTATGTAATTCAGTCCTTGTTGGTTGTTGCCTGAATATAGATTCACATTTCTTCATTCCCCCCTGCCTTGAAGCAGAGAGCTATTCTGGATATGCGTGAAGTGTCAGTCTTTCTCCCCTGCCGTTGAAGCAGAGAGCTATGCTGGATATGCATGAAGTGTCAGTCTTTCTCCCCTGCCGTTGAAGCAGAGAGCTATGTTTTATATGCATTGAAAGTGAAGTATCAGGCTTGTTTGGTTTGGGGTAGTAACCGCCGTAACAAGCAAGCTACTCCCTCCTCATCACTCCAATGCAGGTGCATCCCGGCTTGTTTGAAGCTCCATATTCTGAAGAACACATTGCACGTTGTTTCGCTCAGATTGCTTCGTCCTAGTGAGAGTTATTACAGAATATTTGGGGCCTCTTTTGAGTGAATCTCCCTGTACCACCCTAAACAAGAAGCATGGGTGTAACCAGCATAGAGACGCAATTACAATCCTGAAAACCTTGTTGGGCAGAGTGGATGTGCCATTTTGGTCTTTTTCTGCCATCATTTTACTATGTTACCAATCACAATTCTGGCAGACAATTTCAAAATAATTTTTATGGCATCATAGGACCTTTAAATTATTTGCATATCAAGCACAAGAAAAAACCCCAAAATAGAATCTAATTTTAATTGAGTACTAGTAATTTATTTAATTTTTTCTGTTTTTCTTCCAATATTTTCTAATTTTGAAAGACATGGCTTATTTCTTAATAATCTGAGGTCTCCCTCAGAAAAAGAACAGCTGAGCTGTTTCCTTCTGCTTCCCTGGCAGCCATACTGTGTCTGAACTGTGTTGTTAACATACTCATCCAGGATGTGGGGTGGTGATGGTAGGTGGTTCAAGTTGGTGGGAGAAAAACTTGAAGCTTATGAATAATTGATCACAGTGATTAAGTTTGCCAGACACAGAAGCCTCTTATAGAGCAATAATAAGGTACTGTGGAACAAACATAATGGATTTAAAAAAATCAGATTTCTGGTAGTTTTGTTCTTTTTAGGAATTTGTGTACAGTATTTACATTATGTGATATATCTGAAAGTAGTGAGGATTGAAATAATCTCTTGCTGATATCCTCATGCAGAATTTCAGAAACGTTTGAAGTGTAAATCCAGCATTGTGAAAAAGGGTCTGCTTATGAAATGTTCTTAGGGGCATGCAGTGGTATTTCTGAAGCTCACTGACTTTAGATGTGTTGAGTAACGTGCCAACACAAATTTCATTTTACTAGGACTCATGCAAGTGCTTAGGTGAATGCAAATTTTAATTAAACTTTAATATAATATGATTCATTTTTACCCAGTGTATTCTACTTACAAGGGCCAAAGAAATAATTCATAGAAATATCACTGATATTTTATAGCATTATAATAAGTTTTTCTCTTATTCAGACTTATTACATTTTTAAAACAATTGACAAGCAGTGTAGATACATGTCAGTTTAGAGTTTTGTGGCCTGATTTTATTTTATTTTTTTTAATTTTTTCCCATAGGCACAGAATAGAGAGAACTTGATAAATCAGGCTTATAGACTGTACAACCTTCTGTGCATGACCCAGAAATGGAAAGAGGATGTGCATCCACAAAAATGCTGCTTTTGAAGTACAATAATACAGTTTATAAAGGCCTTGATAATTATAAACCATCATTATGCAGAGCCAACTAAGTATCTCAGTCAGGAAAAGGGAAGGAATCTGGCTAATGGGTAAGTGGCCAGAGATATAACTGGCCATTTTTTTCCACACTCCTCCTGTTGTTGTTCCCTTCCCCCCTCCCCCTCACTTCTGAATCTTTACACCTTATGCAGTGAGATTAAAACAGCTACTAAGTGTGACAGAGACAAGGTGTTAAGTAATTTCACTTGTCCAAAAGTTCAGTAAAGTATCTGTGAAAACCACTGATTAAACTAGGTGCACTTTTAAAAATTGTGTTTCTGTCTGGCCTAATGACTCTGAGGCAGTCCATGTGAGAGAATCCCCAGTTTCTATTCTGCTGGTTGAGATGATCAGGACTTGGATTGCTATGGAGGCAACATTCGTACCCACTGCAGGGAAGGGATTATTGCACAACAATAATACCTCCTGGCCAGACTCAGGATACATGTTTACTGGGTTCCAGACAGCCCTGGTAGCAATGTTTGATCCACTGTGCAAATTACATAGAGAGAAAATGATATTCTATTGATTTTATTAGATTTTAGTTCAGCTTTTGACACATTAAATATTGCTATCATAGCTGGGGATAGAGAAAATGACCCTGAAATGGGTTGCTTGGTTTTTAATGAATAAAAATCAGTGGTGATCAGTGGGAGATACGGTATCCTCCCTGCCTTGTGATTACATGTAGTATCCCCCATGCCTTAACCGATCATTCAACTTGTTTCCCACCATTAGTATCCATATATGTTCAAGCATGCCCAAAAATTGTTAAAATACTGAACTCTTCCACCTCCACTGCCAGGTCATTTCAGGCCCTCTTTGATTCTTATAAAACCAATGCTTAATCCAATATCTGGGCCCTCTTCAGTGTCTCATTATCATTTTTATAATTATCCACATGGCTCCCAAAGTTAACCAGGTTGTTGTCTAAGACATCTGTGTTCATTGATGATTGGGTTTAAACCATAGTCACTCTATGCATAAAGACCTGTTGGATGGTTTTTTGCCTTCTCCCAGCAGAGTGCCTCAGTGTACCTCTTGGACTATCTGTTTAGTTCTCCCAACTCTATAGCCTGCACCTCCTGCTGGTAGCCAACTTGTTTCTATTTGGCCAAGTTGTATTCCAGCCTTACAATCTGCACTTGGCCAGAGCTTGGTCCAAATACTTTGTGGTCTTATGTTTGGTCTTACTTTTGGGCCTGTGCTTCTTATTTGTTTTGCCCTGGATTGCTTCGTGTATCCTGTGTTCCTGCAGCAGTCCTGCCCTGCTTCTGTAGGCTTCTTCATGTCTCCAAGGTTGAGTTAGCCCTCGTCTTTGTGTGTGCCTAGCATTTCCTGTTGTCCACACTTTGCTGGTCACCAGCACATGAGGATTCAACCCGATGGGAAGATAGCTATCGCAGGCAAAAGACACCCTGTTCTTACTCCAGTTGCATCTTGTAGTCTGTATTTGTGCACAACAAACCATTTCTGCTTTTGAGGTCACAGCCTCTCAACAGTCTGTGCCTCACATCGAGCAGTTGCCGAATGGACCCCATTGAGTGTGGCCTGATAATTTTTCTGTCTTTGACTCAGGTATTTACAGTGTCACAGTTTTGCAGTTATGATGTTTGGTGGTCACATAATGACTCTTCATATTGAAAATTTGCTTATCTGGGTTGCTCCCACTCCCATCTATTTTTATTCATATTTGGAGTCTTTCATCAGGGCCAATTCAAGACAAGTGACTGTTGAGAAGTCCATTCTGATGAAGTGTTGTGAGCAAGCGATCAGGCCTAAGAGATCAAATAGGAAATCTATGGTAGAGAAAACTGTGTCTTATGAAGAGTAGCTCTCTTCTCTCTGGAGGTATGTGGAAGCTCTTAAGGTGATTATGAACCACATCAGGTAGAGGATTCATTCTAGCATCAATTCCAAGCTAGAAATGGTAGTGGACAAAGTGTCCCAATTGGTCTTTACTGTAGGAGAGACCAGTGCTTGCTTTGACAATAGTGGAAAGGAAGGAAGAACTTGAAGATTCATTAACAGTTATACAGAAGAAGCTGGAGGCTCTGGAACTCTCACACAATAATACTAGAGAAGCAGGACGACTTAGAGAACAGACATCATCACAACACTTTGTGCACAGTGGGATTTCTGGAGAAGGTGGAGAGCGCATATGCCATGAAATGTTTTAGTAGCTGGCTCTCAAAGGCACTCAGTATTTCCAGTAAGGATGGGAAAATCAAACTGATTAGGCTTATAGGGCGCTTGCCCCAGTGCAGTCAGAAAATGTCCACCCTAGTACAATCATCATTTGACTACATAGCTATAGAGATACTGTAAATGTAAAATCATGGAAGTCAGCTAAAAGAACTATTCTTCCAAGGAACGAGAAAATATATTTTTCAAGATTTCTCTGTGGATTTGCAAAAACAAAGACGGGCTTTTTAGATATTGAACATGTGCTTCATCAGAAGGGTGTCCATTATGCGATGTTGAATCCTACTTGCTTTCACATTAGTCATGCTGATAAGATTTTGGATTTGACAACATCGGAGGCATGTCTGTTTTTGTAGCGTCTGTGGGAGTCAAATGGAGGAGAAGCTCAGTGATGCATAATATCCATTTTCTGTCTGGGTTTGGAGCTAGTTTAATAGTTGTTAAGGGCATGATAAAATATATGGTATAATGTAGAGATGGATGGGTGGGTCTTGGTATTTGGTGTTTACTTTCTGATTTGGGGAATGGGAGGATTGAAGGAGGAGAGGAGGGAGTATATGTTAGACTGGTTCAAAATTTTGTTTCTTATTTTGGCTGGGCAGATCCTGCATGGATGGGGGAACTTTTCCGCTTTTTACCACAGAAGAACTGGGAGATGAGCAAAGAGTAGTAGCAGAGGGGAGTTCCCAGTGTGTGTGAATTTTGGTGCGCATGTCACACTGTACTGGAGGGACAAAGTAAGTTCCAGATCCTGTGATCAGTATGCAGATTGGGCTGTGCACCAATGTAGTTTTCAGAGGCCACTTAGTAAGCAGATGTCTGTATGTGGAGCCAAATGGTGTTAAAGCCCCAGTGCTCGAGTGGGAGTTTGCAACTTAGGGCTGGTTGCTGCAAACCAGCTTTTGGTGCTTGGTTCTGGTCTCTGCTCATAAGGAGGGTGGAGGATGATGAGGGTGTTTGAGAACAGGGTGAGTTGATTGTTGGGGTAATATTAGGGTGGTGGTTACAAGGTTCTATGCCTGGGTCTCAAGGTGTTGTCCATTTGGGTGGATGGCCGCCTAGGGATTAGGAGTGGAGATACTGTGCCTTGGAAACCCAGGGGAAGTGGAGTGATTATGGTTTTGATCAGTCCTTTTGTGTCCCCTGTGTGTGAGGGAAGAGGGTGCGTGGAAGTCATTTGGGTACATGTTCAGGTTGGGAGGCTAGTTTTTGTAGTAAAAAAAGAAAAAAACAGGCAGCTTCTCAAAATTACATAGTTACTTACTCTGGATCAGAATATACCATGATAGGCATGGAGCGGGGATAGTATATCCACCTCAGATGGCTATTTCTCATTTTAATTTCCTCTTTTTCAATGTAAGTGGTATGGGTCTTCTATAAAGAGGAAACCCATCTTACTGATGCGGAGCAAGACAAATTAACTTGTGAATGGGTGGGAAAGGTCTGTTATTCCTCTCACAATTCTAAAAGTTGAGGGGTATGTATCAGGGTTCATAAGACACTATAACTTCAGGTTGACAGTACCTATGGACCTAGAAGGGTGCTATTGGGTTCTGGAGTGTACTGGAATGACGTGTCTATGGCCCAAACGAAGGCCAGAGAGAATTCTGCTTCTGGCTGTCCATGATTTTGGAGAATTTCTCTTTCCTGCTCTCTTATTGGAGGGGACTGGAACACGTGTTTGAACCATGGAAAGGGTAGGTCCTGAAAAGGTATAAATAAGCCCCATTGTAGGCAGAGTGTCTTGTTGCTTTGATGCACAAGTTGGGGTTGGCAGATATTTGATGTGCCCAGTGTTCTCCTTGCAGGCATAACACTTGTTTTTCACAAAGGCAAAGCTCATAGAATTGTGTAGATTATTCCTATGTGCCAAGGAGCTGGTGCATCTGCTTTGACATTTGCATATCTTAGTCAAATCTCAGACCTTCATCCTGTTATATTGTTACTGGGGATCTCACAGTCCCTTGTTTCAGAGAGATCTTAGAAACTTTTCTTAATGAACAAATAAAGCTTTCACATCTTAGCAAAGGCAGTGAAAGAATTTTAGATACAAGAAGTGGGGAGGAATTCAGTCTTGCCCCACTTTAGGACGTGTTAAAATCGATACTGAAGGCCAATCTGTCGCCTCAATTGCGAAAGTATTTAAAAAAAAAAAAAATCATTACAAAGGGCCTTAAAGAGATGCAGAGGAACTGCAGGGACTATAGGTTAGTCATATTGAGAGTTCTCTGTGATACATATGCCAAAGGATTTACAAACATGGGAATATTGTAAGTTTGGCATAGTATTGGCTAGAATGTTTTGAGAGAGGTAAAATTGCCATTGGTAACAGATGCAAAGAGTTAAGCTGGCGACTTCTATTATGTTGTTGGAATTGCAGACAGCAACAATAGGGCTTTCTACTGGTAAAAGTCCAGGGCCAGATGGCTTTCATTTGGACTTTTATAAGAAATTTTTCTCTGAGATGGCCCTTTTGTTGCTGAGCATCTTGGCTAAAATACTCTAGAAAAGACTTGAGACCCTGATAGGGGATCTGGAGGGGTGGAACAAATGGATTTTATAAAGGGGAGATCCTCAACTGCAAATACATGCAGGCTTTTTAATATTATGGCATTGGCTAGGTGGGACAGAATTTTGAGACTGATTATTGTGTTAGGTGCTAAGAGAGCCTTTGACAGGTTAAGGTGGTCTTTTCTATTTGCAGTCCTAAGGTAGGATTCCCAGAACGATACTGTAGTTGGATAAGCGTGTTTGTGTATCCAAGGACAAGGGTGGTCACCAATGGGAATCTGTTGGATTTTTTTTTTTTTTTTATATCCAGAAAGGCACTAGATGGGGTTTCTCTCTCCCTTGTTCGATTTAGCAATTGAAGTCCTGGCATAGAAGAGACATTCAAACCTGACTGATGTGATTCCGGATGAATGGACTGTAGCATGTCATGTTTATCTATTCAGATGATGTATTGCTTTTTCTGACAAACCCTAGATTGTTGGGACCAAACTTAATGCAAATACTGAGAGGGAATATACTGAAATTTTGGGGGACAAGGTGAGATTTTTTTTTTTTTCAAAATCAGAAATCAATAGGTGCATGCAGTGATGCTGAGAGTACCAGATGTTTTTCTCCCTTTAAAATAGCCAAGAATGTATAGTATATTTGGGAATTCATGTTTCAAATCATCTTTCTTATTTATACAGACTTAAACTTTGCTCCATAGTAAACAAGATCCAGAGAAACTTACATGAGTGGGATGAGAGAGAGACATTTCATGGGCTGGTAGTTAAGGAGTACTGAAAATAAACAAACTACCAAGACTAATATACCTATTCCAGCATGTGCGATGCAAGCCAGTTTTATATGGCAAAACCCCTCTCAAGTTATGGAGACTTAATGATAGAGGGGATTGGCAGAGGCAGTGCATGCAAATATGCCTCATACATATTCATTGTGGATGTCCTGAAAACCAGACTTCTTTATGGCACTCTAGGACAAGACTTGCCTACCTCTGTATTAGCAGATAAGGAATATTTAGTCCCAGCTAGTTTGCCCAGTTCTACCCCTGATGCAACACCATAGCCCTCAGTAGCCTCTGGCATTTCCCTCATCTCCTTGTACTTAGGATACTCTTTCCTTATCCAATGGTTTGTTTTTTTTTTCAAATATAGATACTGTTTTATCTCCACCCTCTCCCCTGGGAATCCATTCCATGTTTCTATTACTATTTCTATGAAGAAATATTTTCTGATGTTGTTATTGTAAACTTTTTCTTTGAAAGCTGTGGTTGATGAATGTATGATATGTGTAGAGGGTTATAAAGGACAAAAATCCTCGATTAGCTGTAAATGACTAAGCAGAGTTATGAGGTAGTGTTGGTGTTTAAGTATTATTTACCATTTTTTCATTGTACTTTATTTATTTATTTAAAATTTTTATAGACCGACATTCATCAGGGATATCACATCGGTTCACATTGTAACGCAAACAGACGCCTGGGGAGGGGTTTTACATCGAACAGAGTTATATCGACAAGTTATAACAAATTAACAAGAGAACAATTGAGGGGGGGAGGTAAGTGGGGGGATATAAGGAGGGAAAATAACATTGAATGTTAAATGTTAAGAATAAGCTTTACTAATATATATAAAATAATATTATAACAGTATATACATATCCAATATGAGGCGATGACATATTAAATAAATTTGAGTAGAGTTTGAAAAGAGAAGGGGGCAGAGGAACCTAGGGGGGGAGAGGGAAAGAAGGTAGAATGTGTAGGGATTGAATGAGACGTAGGGGTAGAGGGACGGGGTGGGGGGGGGAGGGGAAGGAAGGGAGGGTGGAGTGTAGTGGAAGGTGGGGAAAGAGAGCATTGAGGAAATGGGGAATATAAGCGAACTGAACAGTAAGGAGAGTGAGGAGAGGGTGGGAAAAGAGAATGGAGAGAAAGATTGAGAAATTAGGAGTAGGCTTTAGTAAAGAGCCAAGTCTTCAGCTTCCATTTAAAGGTTTTTGTGCATTCTTCTTGCCGTAATTCAACTGGCATTGTGTTCCAAAGGGTCGGCCCGGCGATCGAGAGCGCTCGGGCTCTCGTGGAGGTAAGTTTATAGAGTTTGGGAGAAGGGGGTAGGCATGGTGGCGAGATGTTGGTGTCTGGTGGGCCTGTTAGGATTGGTGGAGGCGGAAGGATTCATTAAACCAGTTCATTTCAGGATTGTATAAGGCCTTGTGGACAAGAGAGAGAGCCTTATATTGGATGCGGGATGTAATAGGGAGCCAGTGTAAATCTTTTAATACAGGTGTGATATGGTCATTTCTGCGTGAGTTAGTCAAGATCCGGGCTGTTGTGTTTTGCAGTATTTGAATGGGGTGGATGGAGTTGTTCGGAAGGCCGAGGAGAAGAGCATTACAGTAATCAGTTTTGGCAAAGATGGCGGTTTGTAGGACTGTACGGAAGTCGGGGGGGATGTAATAGGGGTTTCAGTTTTTTTTAAGGAGTGGAGTTTAAAGAAACCGTCTTTTAGTATATTACTGATGAATTTCTTCAGCGTGAAATGACCATCAAGGATGACGCCAAGATCACGGACTTGTTGGGCAAATGGAATATGACTAAGGGGGGGGGGGGGGTTAGGATGGTTTTGAGGTGAGATGAGCATGATTTCAGTTTTAGTAGTGTTAAGAGCTAAATGGATGGAAGATAAGAGTTTGTTATTCATTTATAATGAGCTGAAAGGTGTTGGTGAGTTTAAGAACATGCCATGCTGGGTCAGACCAAATATCCATGAAGCCCAGCATCCTGTTTCCAACAGTGGCCAATCCAGGCCATAAGAACCTGGCAAGTACCCAAAAACTAAGTCTATCCCATGCTACTGATGCTAGTAATAGCAGTGGCTATTTTCCAAGTCAACTTAATAGCAGGTAATGGACTTCTCCTCCAAGAACTTATCCAAACCTTTTTTAAACCTAGCTACACTAACTGCTCTAACCACATCCCCTGGCAACAAATTCCAGAGTTTAATTGTGCGTTGAGTGAAAAAGAACTTTATCCCAGGACAAGCAGGATGCTAGTCCTCACATATGGGTGACGTCATTAGCGGAGCCCCAGTGCAGGAAAACTTTCTGTCAAAGTTTCTAGAAACTTTTGACTGGCCCAGTAAGGCCACCGAGCATGCCCAGCATGCTATGATATTCTCTGCCACAGGTGTCTCTCTTCAGTCTTCGTTTTTCCGCGCTGCTACCAGCATTGTGGTTCCGGAGCTGTTGAGTATCTCTCAACCTTTCAATTTGACTTAAAAGTCATATTTTGATATTCTCTCTCTCACAAAATCTCTCGGGTTCTTTTTCTTACCGGCCGGTAAGTAACCCAGTCTCAAATTATCTGTTTACGGGAAAATTACTTTCCCCTCACATCGTATCAACGGCCGTCGATCGATTAAAAATGTCAACAGGATTTAAAAAATGCCCTGTTTGTGCCAGAAAAATGTCACTTACAGACCCACATACCGAATGTGTAATATGTCTGGGTGACAAACACGACGTGGGCAATTGTCCACAATGCGTGGAGATGACACCGAAAAGTCGGAAAACCAGGCTCGAAAAAATGGAGCATTTATTCAGCCTGCAACTAATACCTTCCCCTTCGTAGTCATCGAAGTAGTCTCCGGCGGGAGCGACTAAGCGCATAATTCTTAAAAAACCTCACCCGGGACCGTCGGGGGATCACTCGTCCCCTTCATCCTCCTCGACGTCGACAAAATCCGCCGAAAAAACTAAGTCGAAACATCGACACCGGCATCGAAGCCCCTCGTTGTCAGACTCGGCTTTCCAGGAAGGTTCGACAGCGAAACGGCCTAAGCACCAAGAAACATCGGAGTTCTCAACGCCTCGGCCTACCTCGACTCCACTTTCTGCACCAGATCCTACACAAGGTACTGTACAAGAACTTGTACCTCAGCCTACACCACCGCCCTCAACCGCTCTGGTTCCAACGGTTGTGTGGCCGGAATTGTCTGATTTAATCCGACAAGCGGTTTCAAAGGCTTTGAAGGAACAGCTTTCAGGACAGACTTCTCTGTCGATACCGATGCTTACTGCATCGATGCCGGCAAATTTGCCGATGCCAGTGGTAACACCGATGCCGGGGTCCCTCTTGACTCCGACAACAGTATGAGAATCGATGTCGACACCTAAGATTATTACGGCATCGACTTCGATATGTGCTCAAATTCCGTCTGTTCCATCGATACCGATGACATCGATGATACCGCCGTCGACAATATCGACACCGAGAAGACCGGTTTCCATAACTGCATCGATGCCACCTGTTGCTTCATCGATACAACCAGGATCAGAAGACACTGACCCTCAGGAGTTCGCACTCTTCCACCGTCTTCTACAGAAATATCATAATGTCATCGAAACAGTTCCACAGAAACCCACGGATAACATCCCTCCATCGGTTTCCATCGAGGAACCATTACCTGGACCATCAGGTATTAATTTAAAATCAAAACAAACACCAAGAACTCCCTATCAAGATCCAGAGGAAGATGATTCCTTGGGATGATCAAGGGTCAAACACCTCTTCTGAGGACTTTATGTCAGAACCCTCACCTCCTGAATCACGAAAAAGATCCCCACCAGAGGATTTATCTTTTTCCAGTTTTGTGCAAGACATGGCAGATACAATTCCTTTCAAGCTATCCTCAGAACAAGATTCTAGACAACACACTCTAGAAGTCCTCCAGTTCGTGAACCCACCAAAACAGGTTCTGGCAATTCCCATTCATGATGTCCTTTTAGACCTGCAGCACCGCATTTGGGAGCACCCATGCACGGTTCCAGCAGTAAACAAATGTGTAGACACTACCTACCTAGTGCAACAAGCACCAGGTTTCCAAAAAACACAACTACCACATCAGTCTGTGGTAGTGGAATCTGCCCAGAAAAAATGCAAAAGGGTACATCCACACTCCTCAGCTCCTCCGGGGAAAGATCATCGTTTTCTCGACTCCCTTGGCAGAAAAGTTTATCAAAGTGCACTTCTATCTTCCAGAATCTCTGCTTATCAACTGTACATGACACAGTATCAGAGGGATCTCTGGAAGCAAATGGAAGAAATCACAAATTCTCTACCAGTGCAATTTCAAGAGTCCGCACAGGCCATAGTTACCAAAGGCCTGGAAGCAGGAAAGCATGAGGTGTAAGGGCTGCCTATGACAATTTTGACACTGCCTCAAGAACAGCAGCAGCAGGAATCACAGCACGAAGGTGGGCTTGGTTAAAAGCATCAGACCTCAGGCCTGAAGTACAGGAGAAGCTTGTAGATTTGCCATGTCTTGGAGACAATTTGTTCGGGGAAAAAGTACAGGATGCTGTCCAACAACTTAAGGATCACACAGAGACCCTTAGACAGCTGTCCCAACTACCACAAGACCCAACAACTCAGGCCCCTAGGCGTCTTCCTCGAAGAGACCCTAGGCGACCATACTACAGACCTAGAAGGTACTACAATCAACCTGCTAGAACTAGGCCTTCTAGGCCTACTCAGCGCTCACAATCTAGACAACCCAGAACAACCCGTACTCAACCTCCTCCACAGACTGGTCCGGCAACGGGTTTTTGAACAACAACCCAGAGAACAGGCCCTTCTTCTAAACCCCAGACAAGACATACCAGTGGGAGGAAGAATCTCATATTTCCACTCAAATTGGACAAATATAACAGACCACTGGGTACTCTCCATAGTGGCTCAAGGCTACAAACTAAATTTCCTCTCAATTCCTCCAGAATTTCCACCACCTTCCTGCCCAAAACAAAATTCTCAAATACTTCAATTACAAATAGAATTATCCACCCTCCTGAGAGCCAGGGCCATTCAACCAGTGCCTAGGTCACAGCAGGGCAGAGGATTCTACTCCAGATATTTCCTCATTCCAAAGAAAACCGGAGGCCTCCGTCCCATCCTCGACCTCAGAAATCTCAACAAATTTCTAAAGAAAAAAGTTCACGATGGGGTCTCTAGGTACAATGCTCCCACTTCTTCAAGCAGGAGATTGGCTCTGTTCTCTGGATCTTCAAGATGCTTACGCTCACATACCAATATTCCCTCCTCATTGCAAGTATCTGCGCTTCATGGTGGGCCTTCAACATTTCCAATACAGAGTGCTGCCATTCGGACTGGCATCTGCTCCCAGAGTGTTCACCAAATGTCTAGCAGTAATAACAGCACACTTACACAAACAGGGTGTGCATGTTTTCCCATATCTGGACGATTGGCTCATCAGAAGCCAATCTCAACAAGGAGCAATACAGTTTCTCAACCGAACAATTGCTCTACTGCACTCCATGGGATTTCTCATCAATTATCCAAAGTCTCATCTTACTCCATCTCACCTGCTTCAATTCATCGGAGCAGAATTGAACACTATCCTCTCGAAGGCTTTTCTACCAGAAGATCGAGCAGACACACTTTCCCTACTGTCAAACTCGATTCACTCCAAGAAACAAGCAACAGCGCATCAGTTTCTAACCTTACTAGGCCACTTGGCTTCCACAGTTCATGTCAGTCCTCTGGCAAGACTAGCCATGAGAATAACCCAGTGGACTTTAAAATCACAATGGATACAAGCCATTCAACCACTGTATTCTCCAATTCAAGTAACCCACCAACTACGTTCTTCTCTACTTTGGTGGATGAACAAGGACAATTTGCGCAAGGGCCTACCCTTTCAGCAACCAGTCCCACAAATAACAAAAACTACAGATGCATCCACCTTGGGTTGGGGAGCTCACATAGACAATCTCTAAACACAAGGAACTTGGACAAAGCTCGAAGCAACATTTCAAATCAATTTCCTGGAACTTCGAGCTATACGTTATGCTCTACATGCCTTCAAGGAATGCCTTACAAACAAGACTGTTCTGATCCAAACAGACAACACAGTAGCCATGTGGTACATCAACAAGCAAGGAGGGACAGGCTCGTACCTCCTTTGTCAAGAGGCAGCTCAGATATGGGGTTGGGCCTTGAACAACTCCATGTTCCTCAAGGCCACTTATCTGCCAGGCATTCACAATGTAGTGGCGGACAGACTCAGTCGTCAATTCCAACCACACGAATGGTCCCTGGATCCTGCAGTAGCGACCAGGATATTTCAACGTTGGGGACAGCCAGCAGTAGACCTCTTTGCATCACATCTGAATCACAAAGTGGACAACTACTGTTTCCTATACAATCGGAATAACAGGCCATCCAAGGACGCATTTGCTCGCCCTTGGAACTCAGGCCTTCTATACTGTGTTCTATACGTGTATCCTCCAATACCGCTCATAACCAAAACTCTAGTGAAACTACAACAGGACAAGGGGACCATGATACTCATAGCCCCACATTGGCCTCGACAAGTATGGTTTCCCACACTGCTAGACCTCTCAGTCAGGGATCCAATTCGACTGGGAGTAGCTCCCACTCTCATAATTCAGGATCAGGGCCGACTGCGCCATCCCAACCTTCAATCCCTGTCACTGACAGCATGGATGTTGAAAGCTTGATCTTACAACCACTCAATCTTTCATCCAATATATCTCAAGTGCTTATAGCTTCACGTAAACCCTCCACACGGAAGAACTATGCTTCCAAATGGAAGAGGTTCACTTTGTGGTGCAAGCAAAACAACATCAATCCTTTCACTTGCCCTACAAATTCTTTACTAGACTACTTGTACCATCTTTCAGAATCTGGTCTCCAGACTTCATCTGTAAGAGTACATTTAAGTGCAATTTCCGCTTACCATAATCAGGTAGCGGATGCACCTATCGCTACACAACCTCTTGTCAGTAGATTTATGAGAGTTTTAACTCACCTCAAACCACCAATTAGACATCCCGTCACACAATGGGATCTAAATTTGGTTCTATCAAGACTCATGCATTCTCCTTTTGAACCCATAGATTCCTGTGATATAAAATTTCTTACATGGAAGACTATCTTCCTCATAGCCATTACATCAGCTAGACGAGTTAGTGAGTTACAGGCACATATGAACCTTACACGAAGTTCTTGCATGACAGAGTGGTTCTCCGTACTCATCCAAACTTCCTCCCCAAGATAGTCACGGAATTCCACTTAAACCAATCTATAGTTTTACCCACATTCTTTCCAAGGCCTCACTCTCACCAAGGAGAAAGGGCCTTATATACCTTGGATTGCAAGCGTGCTCTATCTTTCTACTTAAACCACACTGCAGTCCACAGGAAATCCAATCAACTCTTTGTTTCCTATGACCCAAACAAACCAGGTACAGCAGTGGGAAACATACTCTATCCATCTGGCTAGCAGATTGCATACAATTTTGTTATGAACAAGCAGGCCTTCCTCTCCAAGGGCGAGTAAAAGCACACTCAGTAAGAGCAATGTCAACTTCAGTAGCACATTATCGATCTGTGCCAATACTTGACATATGTAAAGCAGCAACATGGAGTTCTCTGCACACTTTTGCAGCTCATTACTGCTTGGACAAGCAAGGAAGACAAGATTCAGCCTATGGACAATCTGTCTTAAAGAACTTGTTTCCAGTTTAAACCCAACTCCTTCTACATCCATTGTTCTGTGATCTTCGGCTGACTCATTTCAACAACAATACGTCAGTGTTGCCTCAATACAAAATGACTCAGCCTCTAGCTTGCTTATCACCCATATGTGAGGACTAGCATCCTGCTTGTCCTGGGATAAAGCAAAATTGCTTACCTTGTAATAGGTGTTATCCCAGGACAGCAGGATGTAGTCCTCACAGAACCCACCCGCCACCCCGCGGAGTTGGGCCTCAAACCTTTATTATTTTATTTTTGCTAACGCTTTTGCTACATACGAGACTGAAGAGAGACACCTGTGGCAGAGAATATCATAGCATGCTGGGCATGCTCAGTGGCCTTACTGGGCCAGTCAAATGTTTCTAGAAACTTTGACAGAAAGTTTTCCCGCACTGGGGCTCCGCTAATGACGTCACCCATATGTGAGGACTACATCCTGCTGTCCTGGGATAACACCTATTACAAGGTAAGCAATTTTGCTTTCTCCGATTAGTTTTAAATGTGCAGAGCCTGTAAGACATGGTTTTTTTTGCACTCTCCCTCACAACTGCTGCAGTGAAAGTTCTGGAGCTGCAGAAACTTTTTTTTCCCCGTTGATAGCAGGGCTGAATTAGCCATGCTGTCTGGGAAGCGTCGTGACCCCAAGTAGGCGGAGTTTCCTCAGTTAGTCACAGAGCTTTGACTCTGTGCATCTGCGCGGTAGTGTTCCCACGCGATTCCCTCTCTTCAGTTTCTTTTTTTCCGCAAGCCGATCACACGCGGGGTTTTTTCCTCTTAACGACTTTCCTCACAGGAACAAACATTGGGGTTCCTAATCAACTACGAGAAATCACACCTATAACCTACACAACTTCTTCAATTCATAGGGGCTCTCATCAATACAGTAGAAGAGAGAGCCTACCTTCCCAGAGACAAAATACAAACTCTTACGACATTGGCTCACAGCCTGTTGAACAAACCCCAAGCATCATCACGCCAAGTTCTTCAACTTCTAGGACATATGGCGGCAGCCATCTATGTGGTTCCCCACACCAGACTGTATATGCGACACTTGTAATGGGGACTAAAGACTCAATGGTCACAGTTCCTACAGCCCCTCAACTGCAAGGTTCACATTACCAATCCAATGAAAGAAGACATTCACTGGTGGCTCTCCCCCAGCAACCTATCCTCAGGCGCCCCCTTCTGGTTACTCCCCTCATCAGTTGACACTTAACAATGGATGCTTCCAGGAAAGGTTGGGGAGCCCATCTAGGCGACCTGAAAACTCAAGGTCTATGGACCTCTCAGGAGTCCACATACCAAATCAATCTCCTAGAGTTACGTGTCATTTGGAAAGCACTTCAAACCTTATCTTCTCAAGTCCGAGGAACACATCTCATGGTATACACTGACAACCAAGTCTCCATGTTTTACATAAACAAGAAAGGGGAGGGTCTGGTTCATGGACACTGGTTCGGGAAGCAACTCGAATACTTCAATGGGCAATCAAAGCCCACATATCCCTCCAGGCCACTTACCTGCCAGGTCTCGACAATGTAATGGCAGGTTGCCTAAGCCGGGTCTTTCATCCACACGAATGGACATTAAATCCAGAGGTCGCGTTAAGCGTTTTCCAACAGTGGGGATTCCCCACAATATACCTCTTCGCCACGGAGGCCAACAGGCAGACTCAGACCTTTTGCTCAATCTATCCCAGCAAACGTCAGTTTGCCCCGGATGCCTTTCTCATTCCATGGATACCAGGCTTAATGTATACCTACCCTCCCATTCCACTAATTTCTCGGACAATTCAGAAATGCATTCAAGATGTAGTGGACATGACTCATCGCCCAGCATGGCCAAGACAACCATGGTATGCGTATCTCATGCGACTTTCCACACACTCTCAAATACCACTGCAGAATCTTCCACATCTTTTAACACAGGAAGGAGGCTCTCTCCTCCATCCAATGCATCAATCCCTTCATCTCACGGCGTGGAGATGGAAAGGCAAATATTAAATCACTTACGCCTACCTACGCAGGTAGAAGATATCCTTATTGCATCCAGGATACCTTCAACCAGACGCAGCTATACTGGGAAATGGCATCGCTACCAAAATTGGTGTAATCCAAGGAACATAGATCCCTTTTCAGCCACTGCCACTCAACTGCTGCAGTATCTGCACACACTTTACGAAACAGGTTTTGCCACCACATCAGTCCGAGTTCATATCAGCGCTATAGCAGCGTTCCATGACCCTCATAATGATCTACCAATTTCTAATCGTTGATATCCAGATTCATGAAAGGCATGCTACGACTTCAACCACCAGTGACAAAACCACCCGTGCCATGGGACCTGACCTTGGTTTTGGAACAGCTAATGCTTCCTCCCTTTGAACTATTAGACACAAGCCATATAAAATACCTAACATGGAAAACAATCTTCCTGGTAGCCATCACATCGGCAAGACGTCCGTGAACTACAGGCCTTGGTTCACTACTCCCCTTATTTGGAATTCTACCACGATAAGGTGACTCTTCGCCCTCACCCTACCTTCCTTCCTATGTTTCATCTTAATCAAACCATTACTCTGCCTATTTTCATGCCAAAACTTCATACGAATGAGCGTGAAAAGCTATTGCATTCCCTAGACTGTAAAAGAGCTCTAGCTTACTATAAATAAAGGATGCAATCCACTATGTGACCTTCTCAACTATTCCTTTCCTTTAATCCAAATGATCCTGGTCAACCTGTCTCAAAGAGAACTCTCGCCAGTTGGTTATCACAATGCATTCTATTTTGTTGCAACAAACGTTCCATCAAACTACAAAACAAGTCTCAGGCGCACCAGATACGCGCCACAGCAGCATCAGTTGCCCACTTGCACAAAGTTCCGTTAGTAGATATCTGCAAGGTGGCAACTTGGTCGTCCATCCACACCTTTACATCCCACTATTGTCTACAACAACAAATGACCTCTGATGCAGCGCTAGGCACAGCAGTCTTATCAACACTTCAAAACATATGAAACTGTCGTCTACTCTAAGGGTTGCTGTCCAGACCTTCAAACACATATACCATGGGCACAATCCGGGAGCTTGGGACTCCCAGACAGCATGGCTAATTCAGCCCTGCTATCGACGGGAAAAAGCAAGTTTGCTTACCGTAAACGGTGTTTCCGTAGATAGCAGGATGAATTAGCCATGTGATCCCTCCCTCCTCCCTAGACAGTCACACAGAGGACACATAGTGTTTTATCTTACCTCTTGCTTGGCTACAAGAAACTGAAGAGGAGAGGGAATCGTGTGGGAACGCTACCGCGCAGCTGCACAGAGTCAAAGCTCTGTGACTAACTGAGGAAACTCCGCCTGCTTGGGGTTGCGACACTTCCCAGGCAGCATGGCAAATTCATCCTGCTATCTACGGAAACACCGTTTACGGTTAGCAAACTTGCTTTTTCTGGAAGAGCCCTGCAAGTTTTTGTTTTCTTCCTTATGTATCTTCAAGTTTTTTTTTTACTTTTTTCAATGCTCTCTCTGCTGGCTGCATGGCAGGCCTAGTGCTAGGGTTACCAACTTTTCCACAGACCATGACCAGACGCTTGAGGACTGGAAGCTCCCACCCATCCCCCACATTAGCATAAATTTGCCCACTCCTGAACCTGTCTCCTCTCTGTTCTTTCTGTTCGACTATCTCTCCCCTCACCCTCTTTGTCGCTTCCTCCTCAGTCTCCTCCAGTTCCTGTGCCCCCTCTCTCTCCATCCTAGCCACTATACCCCCATTTTCTCTTCCTCCAATATGCCCTGTGCCCAATTCTCTCTTCCTCCTCTAGGTTCTGTGAGATCCTTTTTTTATTCCCTGTGCTCCCTCTCTCTTCCTTTTTCATTCCTTGTGCTTCCTCTGTCATCCAGTCTGGGCGCTTCCCTCTCTCTCTCCTCCAGTCTCCGTGCCACCCCTCTATCTCCATTCTCTGTACACTCCTATTTTTTCTCCCATCTCTTCCTTTTGCCTGCTCTTTCTCTCCTTTGAGGCATTTCTGAGATGTGTAGGAAAAGTTGTTAAGGGAGCCAGGAGCTACTGCTGGAAGGATGGGGAGACTGTCCCCACCTCCTCTTCTCATGATTTAAGGACACAACAGAGAGAGGAGATTGGGAAAGAGCCCACAGCAGCTGCTAGGGTGAGGGTCTTCAGGTGAGGTCCCACTCCATTTATAACAGCTGCCAATCACAGCATGGGGAAAGAAGATAGGGCAGGGCTGCAGCTCAGCTCTCGTGCTGATAAGCTGCCCATTCTGCCTTCTGCCCTCCCCTATCTGCATATAGGAAGTGGTGCAGGGGAAAGGAGTTTGCTTCTACAGGAGCTGGACTTTGTGTCCAGTCAGTACTTTTGACCAGAATCTGTATAGATCAACTGAAAACCAGACTGTCCAGTTCAAAACTGGATAGTTGTCAACCCTACCTAGTGCCTAGTACAGCTTGGCAGAAGTTTATTTTTCCATTAACAAATAATGCTGTACCCTTAGCTTACTGGTGTTGTCTTCTCCTTTAGTTTGTCTGTTTTTGCCTTTGTTGATGCCTCTTGGGACCTGCAATCTATAGTCCCTGCATGGTCCGGTAGACCTCTGGCCTTGACTGAGATCCCATCCAGGCAAGAGTTCCATGATGTTTCGTCCAACTGCTGGCCATCGACTGAGGCCCAGATAGGAAAGGAATCCAGGACCGGATAATTCCCATTGTGGGGGAGAACTCATCCTCCCCAGCTCATGGGTCTCATTTGCCTAAGTTAATTTTTACCTCTGGTGCCCTGTATGACATAGCCTTTTCCCGTTGATAGCAGGGCTGAATTAGCCATGCTGTTTGGGAAGCGCTGCGATCCCGGGTAGGCGGAGTTTCTCTTAGTTAATCACAGAGTTTTGAACTCTGTGCGTCTGCGCGGTCGTCTTCCCGCGTGGTTCTCTCACCTCTTCAGTTTCTTTTTTTCCGCAAGCCGTTCGCACGCAGGGTTTTTTTTCTTAGTACATTTTTCTCTCACTGGATATTTTTCGACAATTTTTTTCGCGTTTTTTCTCAAGATTTCACATCTCAGATGGCTCCGAAGCCATCTGGATTCAAATATTGTCAATGTGGCAAAATTATGTCCATCACGGATGGACATAATTATTGCTACATTTGCCTAGGCCCCGATCACAATAAGAAATTGTGCCGGGACTGTGGCAGGATGTCTCCAAGGGCCCAGCGGCACCGGGCCACGAAGATGGAAAGGCTCCGCATCGGATCTTCGGCTCCACCATTCTCCATCCATTCCTCGCCGGGACCGGCGAAATCGGGTAAGATACACCCGAAGAGGGCATCCTCGCTGGGACCAGCAGGACATGAACAACCCGAAAAAAGATTAAGGCCAGGGTCTCACACACCCTCATAGCCTCGTCCAAAAGCCGGGGATCCGGCGGGTGAGCCACGGTGCAAAGTACCGGAGAGTACTTTTTCAAAAACTGCGCCGTCTGCGTCAAAATCGCATCACGACGCTTCAAGAATGAAGCACGGATACGTCGCGTCTATGGCGCATCATCGACAGGACATTCGAGGCACGGAGCATCTACGAAGCACGGAGCACCTTCAACGCAAGGAACAGCTTAGACGCACAGAGCTACGGTGCACGGAACAGATACGGCGCTAAGCCCATTCCACGACGCACCTAAAGAGCATATATTGATTAGGGATGCTCCAACGACATATGGTGCCAAAACAATGCATTTACAATCACCAAGTGTATCAGAAAAGCATCAACAGAAGTCTTCAAAATCAAGAAGTTCATCAAAAATGTCATCAACTTCTGAAATTGATATTTTACATAAACAAGGAAGGAGGGTCCAGTTCCTGGACTCTCTGCCAGGAAGCAACACAAATTCTACATTGGGCAGTCAAGGCCCAAGTATCAATTCAAGCAACATATTTTCCAGGTCTGGACAATATGACAGCAGACCGTCTCAGTCGGATTTTTTATCCACACGAATGGACCTTAAATCCAGAGGTGGCACAAAAGATCTTCAAACAGTGGGGGTTTCCCATAATAGACCTTTTTGCCATGGAAGCAAACAGACAAGTCCAAACCTCTGCTCAATTTACCCCAGCAATCAAAGGATGGCTCCAGATGCCTTTCTCATTCCATGGACACCAGGCTTGATGTATGCATATCCACCCATTCCACTCATTTCTTGAACAATTCAGAAATGCATCCAGGATGTATCAGACATGATTCTAATAGCCCCGGCATGGCCGAGACAGCCCTGGTACACGTATCTCTTGAAACTCTCCATTCATCCACCGATATCACTTCAAAACCTTCCACATCTTCTGACACAGGAAAGGGGGCTCATTACTTCACCCCATGAATCAATCACTTCATCTCACAGCGTGGAGATTGAAAGGCAAATACTAACTCTCTTAGGTTTATCTTCTCAACTAGAAGATATTCTCATTGCATCACGGAAACCTTCAACCGGACGAAACTACAAAGGAAAGTGGCAATGTTACTTGGACTGGTATACTCCAAAGAACATAAACCCTTTCTCATCCATGGCCACTCAATTGTTACAATATCTGCACACACTCTATGAAGCAGGATTAGCCACCACTTTGGTACGAGTTCATATCAGTGCCATAGCAGCCTTTCATGATCCTTTTAATAACCTTCCAATGTCTAACCACCCATTGATATCTAGATTTATGAAGGGAATGGTCCGGTTTCGACCACCAGTGACTAAGCCTCCAATTCCATGGGACTTAAATGTAGTACTGGAATAACTAATGCTTCTGCCTTTTGAACCATTAGACTCAAGCCACATCAAATATATGACATGGAAAACAGTTTTTCTCATTGCTATAACTTCTGCAAGAAGGGTCAGTGAATTACAAGCCTTAGTTCACTACTCGCCTTACCTTGAATTCTACCATGACAAGGTGACCCTTCATCCTCACCCTTCTTTTTTACCTAAGATGGTAACATTTTTTCATCTTAACCAAACCATAACTCTACCTATTTTTATGCCAAAACCACATAATAACGCACGTGAAAAACTTTTACACACGTTGGACTGTAAAAGAGCGCTGGCCTACTATAAAAACAGGACTCAATCAACTTCGAGACCTTTTCAACTGTTCGTTTCCTTTAACCCGAATGATCCTGGTCAACCAGTCTCAAAAAGGACTATAGCCAGCTGGTTATCACAATGCATACTTTTTTGCTACAACAAACGCTCCATGAAACTACCCTCTAAGCCTCAGGCGCACCAAATTCGCGCCACCGCAGCATCAGTTGCACACTTAAGTAAGGTTCCATTGATTGATATCTGCAAAGCGGCAACATGGTCGTCAATTCATACTTTCACATCGCATTATTGCCTCCAACAGCAGACGACCTCTGCAGCACTAGGCACAGCAGTCTTATCACTAAAAAGAACATGAGACTGTCTACCACTTCAAAGGTTGATGTCTTAACCTAACAACAATAAATATACAAGGACACAACCAGATGGCTGGGGACTCCCCTACAGCATGGCTAATTCAGCCCTGCTATCGACGGGAAAAAGCAAGTTTGCTTACCGTAAACGGTGTTTCCGTAGATAGCAGGATGAATTAGCCATGCTGACCCACCCACCTCCCTAGACAGTCTTGAAGAGTCAGACACACCTCCTGAACTTACCTCTCGCTTGGCTACAAAAAAACTGAAGAGGTGAGTGAACCGCGCGGGAAGATGACCACGCAGACGCACAGAGTTCAAAACTCTGTGATTAGCTAAGAGAAACTCCGCCTACCCGGGATCGCGGCGTTTCCCATACAGCATGGCTAATTCATCCTGCTATCTATGGAAACACCGTTTACGGTAAGCAAACTTGCTTTTCCTCCTCCTTGCCAATTGGCTCTGGAAGAGCAGTCTTCTGAAGAGAAGGTGAGCATAAGCCCTGAGCAAGCATCTCTGTTCTTGCACTGCTGTTTCCTTGTGTCAACCTTGATGCACATTTACAAAGTGCTTGCCTTTTTGTGTACCTCCATGTATGATCTGAGTGCCTGCTTTTTCTTGGCCATTTTTGGTCTAAGTTTTTTATTATGTGATTTTGGGGCAGGGATGTTATTCTGGAATTAGTCCCAAACCTTGTCTAGGCCACTGAGATTTCTCATTGATCTTAAGAGAGATGATTTTAATTTAGATTGATCTTATGGTCCTTTTTCTGCTATAAGGGGCATGGAACAGCTCCCCTGTGAGGAGAAAGGTTAAAGAGGTTAGGGCTGTTCAGCATGGAGAAGAGACGGCTGAGGGGGAGATATGATAGAGGTCTACAGAATTATGAAAGGACTTGAACAGGTAAATGTAAATCAGTTATTTACTCTCTCAGATAATAGAAGGCCCAGGGTGCACTCCATGAAGCTAGCAAGTAGCTCATTTAAACAAATTTGGAAAAATTATTTTTCATTCAATGCATAAATAAGCTCTAGAATTTATTGCCAGTGGATGTGGTTACGACAGTTAGTGTAATTTGGTTTAAAAAAGATTTGGATAAGTTCCTAGAGGAGAAATCCATAAACTGCTAATACTCAGTAAGGAGTAGCAGCTTGGGATCTATTTAAGGTTTGAGTAATTGCCAGGTACTTGTGACTTGGATTTGCTACTGTTGGACACAGGATACTGGGCTTAATGGACCCTTGGTCTGACCCAGTATGGCATATCTTATGTTCTTATGTTCAAACTTTAAGAAAAAATGATACAGATTATAATGTTAACCTGGTAAGTAGATCTAAACCGGACCTTATGTGTATCTCTGAATCCTGGTTACTTGAAACAGATACCTTCCTTATTAATCATCTTCCTATCAATGGATATCTTATTTTTTGCAGTCCTTGCCATCTTAAACATGGAGGGGGCATTTTGATGTTTATTACAGTCTCCCTTGGATTAACTCCTATCAGATTGGAATCATTTCCTAATTTTGAATTCTAGTTTATGAATGGGGTATTTGTGTTGTGTATGCTCCTTTGATGCTGCTAAAAAATTACCCTTCTGCCTTAGTTGACACACTTTCCTCTTTTAATGCTGATTTGAAGGATTTTATGATGATAGGTGATTTTAATATTCATGTGGATGTATATCTACATTCAGATGGTTGTGAATTAGTCTTGACTTCCATGGAATCTTTAGGATGGATTCAATTAGTTCGTCAGGCCACCCACTTACATGGGCATATGTTAGATTTAATTTTTGTCTCAATCTTCCCATTTGCGCTTTTGACCTATTTCATACAGTAATGTTCCATGGTCCGATCACTGCTTAATTCAGCTTCAGGCTTGCACAATTGTTCAGGGTTTAAAAGTTTATAAATGGAATCATATTGAAGTAGATGTTCTCCATGAAAAATGGATTCCAAAATTGCAAAATGTTAATATTTTTAACTCTGCGATTATCAGCATGAAGTTAACATCTGGAAAGATTCCCTTATGGCTATTTTAGATGGGGTAGCTCCTTTGAAGCTGAAATCTGTTAATCAGTCTAGAAGAGTACCTTGGTATTGTTATGAGTTGGGTGAATCTAAGTGAGATCCTAGAAAATTTGAGCGTATTTGGCGAAAATCAAAATTGCTTTCAGACTGCACATTTTTTTTCTCCAAACTCAGCGATTATCAGCATGAAGTTGACTCCCAGAACGTCTCTTTTTCACAAATCATATTCAGTCTGCTCCTAGTCATCCATGCGAGCTTTTTAATTTAGTTAAATCTTTGACTTCCCCTCCTATTGATAGGAACTTTCAAATCACTCTAGAGGCCCAGATGTTTGTTCTCTTTTTTTTTTTTCCCTATTTTATTTTTATTGAAATTATTATTATACAAGAACCCTTGTAACAGAAAATCTGAGAGGAATGAAAATGCTATTATATAATATTTATTTATTTTTAATTTTTATAGACCGAAGTTCTTGTAGGAACTACAAATCAATCCGGTTTACATACAACTTTTAAATGCCCAAAAAGAGTAGGGGGCTTTACATAGAACAATTGAACAATAAAACATGTAACAATAGAACAATAACAATAATGATGGAACAAATAGAATAGATAACCAATTAAACATAGTAATATAGTAATAAATATTATATAGAAAATAAATATAAAAGAGATAGAGTAAATGAAGTGTGAATACAGTATAAATACAAAGGATGAAAGAGCTAAAAAATTAAGGTACAGCTGAAAAAATCGTAATAGCAAAAAACAGTGAGATAACCCATGATTTGAGTTAAAAGACTTGATTAGGTAGCATTAGATGTCTGGGAAGGCTTGACGGAAAAGCCATGTTTTTAGCTTTTTTTTGAACTCCTGATGACTTGGTTCTAGTCTTAGATCTGGGGGGAGCGCGTTCCATTGGTGGGGGCCTCCTGAAGATAGTGCTCTTTTGCTCAGTGATGATTTTACCTGTGGGGCTTGCAATGTGCCTTTGTATGCGCTTCTAATTGGTCTGGATGAAGTATGAGGTTGGAGTTGGGTGCGTAACATGATCGGAGCAAGATTGTATGTTGCTTTGTGAATAATTGTGAGCACTTTATAGAGGATCCTGTGGTTAATAGGAAGCCAATGTAGGTTACGAAGGATTGGAGTGATGTGATCTCTTTTATTAGAGTTTGTAAGTATTCTGGCAGCGGCGTTTTGAACCATTTGTAAGGGTTTGATGGTATTTGAGGGTAGACCGAGAAGGAGGGAGTTGCAATAATCGAGCTTAGATAGTATGATGGATTGAAGTACTAGCCGGAAGTCAGAGAAGTGAAGGAGGGGTTTTAGCTTTCTGAGGACTTGCAGTTTGTAAAAGCAGTCCTTTGCGGTATTGTTTACAAACTTTTTTAGGTTTAGATTGTTTTCTAGCCAGGCTCCAAGATCCCTGAGGTCTGGTGAGAACTTGCTAATTGAGTTTGGTTGAGAGGAGCTTGAAGAGATGGTGAGGGGATCTTGGGAGATAATGAGCATTTCGGTTTTGTTGGCATTCAATACTAAATTGAGGCTTGAGAGTAAGTCTTTAATTGGCTGTAGACAGTCATTCCAGTAGCTGATTGTTTTTTGAAGGGATTCTGAAATCGGGATAAGGATTTGGATGTCATTACGTAGAGGTAATGGATAAGCTTGAGGTTTGAGAGCAGGTGGCAAAGAGGGAGGAGATAGATATTGAAGAGGGTGGGTGAGAGTGAAGATCCTTGAGGGACTCCTTGATCTGAAAGAACTGGAAGCGATTCCTTGTTGTTTATCCTGACTTTATAGAATCTGTTGCTTAGGAAGGACTGAAACCAACTGAAATATCAAGGACTGAAATATCAACAGAAATAAGGCAAAACCCCTCTCATATTAAAGGAAATAGGGAGAGACAAAGACTTAATAGAGCATAACAACAGGAAATACAATCCAAAAAGAAAAAACTGAGAGGAATAGTGTCACATTATACATCATAACTGAGCTACAAAACAATAGCAGAGAGTCTAAGTAGGACCTCATTTGAGATGGTTCAAAGTAAACATATTTTGCATTTTTGTGTTTAACCATACATTTACAAGGATAATGAAGAATGAACTGTATACCCAATGCTAAAATCTCAGAGCACATGACCAGAAATGTTTTTCTTCGCTCCTGAGTTGCTCTAGCAATATTGGGATAAATCCAAATTTTCTGACTATAAAATAAAGAAGACTTGTTTCGAAAGAAAAGTCTTATAATGGAGTCACAATCTTGCACAAAGGCAAAGGAAGTTCCAAAAATTGTTTGATTTAAATTAGCATTTTGTGCAGAACAAACTGCATCGTCACTGGCACTAGAAAGAAAATAGTAAGCCTTGGCAATAGGTGGCATAGCCTCAGGAAGAATCTTAAGAATATCAGGAATATATTTTTTTAAAGAGAATTGTCGGGGAAATGTAATTCAAAATAGGAAAATTGAAAACCTTTAAATTCAGGAATCTCATTGAGAATATGGAGAACTCAAACTATTTAGTGAGGATCATTTTACTTTGGACCAAATTAACTTGTATATTTCGAATCTTGGTAACTCTGTTATTCAAATACTCAATCTTCCCTTTGTGAGAGGCAATAAAGATTTCTGAACTCTGTATGCACCAGTTGTCTAAGATAACATCCACAGTGATGAAATTGATTTCTCAAAAAAAACCCAAGGCAGACCATATAGTGTCTAAAGTTATTACAGAGGGCCTCTCTTTTTTTTAAAATGCAAATTGATAAAATTTCATCTTCCTTCCCAAACCAGCCTTTTCCATTGTTTGCTGATATTGTACTAGTTTGGGAATCATTTGAGCAAGTTAGTTATACAGAAATATATGAAATTGTCATTAAGATCAAAACAAATTTTTGTCCTTTCACTTCTAATACACCTATAAAAAGCTTAAGCAGTGATTTGGCAAGTTTATATGTTCCATAGTTAATTTCTCTTTGCTTGAGGGAAGTGTTCGTTCTTCTCTGGAGGTGGCCTCTGTGAACCTATCCTAAAACAAGCTAATTTAGTTCATGATGAAGTGAGTAATTTTCGTCCAAGCTCAAGCTTGCCTTTTCTTGCAAAATTGTTAGAAAAGTTGTTCTGAAACAACTGAAAGTCTTTTTGGAACTATATTGATAATCCTCAATATAGTTTTCATTTTAATTACAATATAATTTTCATTTAATCACAATACCTTCTGTTACTCAGGCATGAAATCTTAGTGGTGGTGTTGATTTGTCTCTGACCTTAAAGCCTCAAATTAGTCAAATAGTATGAGGTGCTTACCATAAATTGCACATATTTTGTGGCTCTGTCTTATTTGCAGGAAAATGACTTAAAGACTGTGATACACTCCCTGGTGCTCTCTTCTTTGAACTACTGAAATACCTTGTATATTGGTGGGATAGGTGGCGATATATATTGGTATATTGGTGGGATAGGTGGCGATGTCCTTTCGTGGATTGCAAACTGGCTAAAAGACAGGAAACAGAGAGTAGGATTAAATGGGCAATTTTCTCAGTGGAAGGGAGTGGACAGTGGAGTGCCTCAGGGATCTGTATTGGGACACTTACTGTTCAATATATTTATAAATGATCTGGAAAGAAATACAACGAGTGAGATAATCAAATTTGCAGATGACACAAAATTGTGCAGAGTAGTTAAATCACAAGCAGATTGTGATAAATTGCAGGAAGACCTTGTGAGACTGGAAAATTGGGCATCCAAATGGCAGATGAAATTTAATGTGGATAAGTGCAAGGTGATGCATATAGGGAAAAATAACCCATGCTATAATTACACGATGTTGGGTTCCATATTAGGTGCTACAACCCAAGAAAGAGATCTAGGTGTCATAGTGGATAACACATTGAAATCGTCGGTTCAGTGTGCTGCGGAAGTCAAAAAAGCAAACAGAATGTTGGGAATTATTAGAAAAGGAATGATGAATAAAACGGAAAATGTCATAATGCCTCTGTATCGCTCCATGGTGAGACCGCACCTTGAATACTGTGTACAATTCTGGTCGCCGCATCTCAAAAAAGATATAATTGCGATGGAGAAGGTACAGAGAAGGGCTACCAAAATGATAAGGGGAATGGAACAACTCCCCTATGAGGAAAGACTAAAGAGGTTAGGACTTTTCAGCTTGGAGAAGAGACGACTGAGGGGGGATATGATAGAGGTGTTTAAAATCATGAGAGGTCTAGAACGGATAGATGTGAATCGGTTATTTACTCTTTCGGATAGTAGAAGGACTAGGGGACACTCCATGAAGTTAGCATGGGGCACATTTAAAACTAATCGGAGAAAGTTCTTTTTTACTCAACGCACAATTAAACTCTGGAATTTGTTGCCAGAGAATGTGGTTCGTGCAGTTAGTATAGCTGTGTTTAAAAAAGGATTGGATAAGTTCTTGGAGGAGAAGTCCATTACCTGCTATTAAGTTCACTTAGAGAATAGCCACTGCCATTAGCAATGGTTACATGGAATAGACTTAGTTTTTGGGTACTTGCCAGGTTCTTATGGCCTGGATTGGCCACTGTTGGAAACAGGATGCTGGGCTTGATGGACCCTTGGTCTGACCCAGTATGGCATTTTCTTATGTTCTTATGTTCCTCAATCAGTGTGTCCAGAATTCTGCAGCCAAAATGGTCTCCGGGGCCTTGATTCGTGAACATATTGTTCCATTTTTCTTTAAATATCATTGGCTACTTGTTAAATGGAGGACTGCTTAAAATTGTAATGCTGGGACCAAGATGGCCGCCACATGAGAAGTAGCTAAGGAGTTCTCTCTGCGCCTGTTCTTGGAAATTTAATATTACCTTGGTTATTTTAATATTTTGAAACTTCAAAATGCCTCACACGAAGCGTAAGGCTCGACTGAAGGAGAATTTAATTACAAAAGAAGAAGGAAGTCAACAGGCAAAGATTGAGAGCTTCTTTGATCTTATCCCAAGAACGCCAGGAGTGAGGGCCGCGGGGGGAGAAACCCAGGAGCTTGGGTTAATCCCTATGGCCGAAGAGATATCGCTCAGCCCGGGGGTGCCTGAAATGCCGCCGCTGCTGCAAGGCCAGATTAAAACAGAGGGGGAGGAAACATCGCGAGACTTGCAGGAGGAGAGAAGTGAGCAGCCCCGCCCCCCCCAATCGGCCCGACGGAGACAGCGGAGTGCTGGCGTTCAGAGGAGGTGGAGGAGCAATGGAGGGGAACGGCTACCTCTACTCCTATACCCCAAAGAGCTTTATCGGCGCGGGACATCGAAGGAAACACAGCACTCCAAGAGCTGGTAACTTTACAAACGAAACCTGTATTTCTCTGCAAAAGCCTCTTGTAGTAACATTAGATACCTTATGGAAAGCAATGGTTTCTATTGAATCTGCTGTCACTACATTAACACAGGTATTTCTGGATTTAAATAAAAGAGGTTTGAATACTGAGAAAGTGACGAATCTACAACAAGAAAAAATGGAGAAACTAGAGGAAAAAATTACCAAAATGGAAAATATGCAAGGGACTTTAATAAAAGCTGAGGTAAATGCCGAGAGAAAATTTGAAAATATAGAAAATTCCCTTCATTATTTAAACCTTCGTATAGTGAATTTTCCTGTTGTGAAAAAATTAATTCCTGCTGAGATGTTTAAAGAATACATGTTAGAATCTTTAAAGATACCTAAAGAAATACTGTCGGTTGTTACAAAAGTATTTTTTGTTTCAAAGAAAATTGCATCATCTATGGGAGAAGAGGAACTACAAGATCCATTACAGCAATCTTTGAATAACTCAGAGTTGATTGAGTTATTTTTACATACTGAGATTAAAACTAGAGGCACATTACTGGCAACTTTTGCTTTTGAACAGGACAGAAATCTTGTTCTAAAGTTTTTCTTTAGGAACAGAACAGTTCAATACTATGGGCAATCTGTATGGATATACCCGGATATTGTCCGCTCTACGCAGGAGCGAAGATTTCTGCTCATGAGACCGGAGGTGCTAAGATGAGGAGCCTGAGATATCCTTGCAAATGTTTCCTAAAATATCAGGAAAATAAATATATCTTTTATGAACCAGATCAACTTAGGGGGTTCTTAGACGGCAAAGGATGAAGTGTTATATCCTAAATTAAGTGGAAGTGCTTCTTAGTGTCGGTTTATTCCTATTTTTGAAGAAACATATGTATTTAGAGCTTCATTATTACTTGTATGTACATCTTTGTTTGAAATCATTTTTATTAAGTTTTCAGAAGAGTGATACAACTTTTAAAGAGAAATGAGGTACATATCACTAAGATCAAGTAGACATAGACCCATACTATAAGCAATAGATCAGCAATAGGGTGATAACCCTCACCCGAATGAACCAATAATAAAGATAAATCATGTTAGCGAGGATATGTAATAACTTAACAACATAGCTCTTCACTCATATACAGTATATGCATTGGAGCGGATTTTCAGAGCTCTGCTCGCCTAAATCCGCCCAAATCCGGGCGGATTTAGGCGAGCAGGGCCCTGCGCGCCGGTGAGCCTATTTTACATAGGCCTACCGGCGCGTGCAGAGCCCCAGGACTCGCGTAAGTCCCGGGGTTCTTGGAGGGGGGCGTGTCGGGGGGGGGGCGGGGCCCGAACCGCGCGGCGTTTTCGGGGCGTGTCGGGAGCGTTCCGGGGGCGTGGCTACGGCCCGGGGCGTTCCGGGGGCGTGGCCGCGCCCTCCGGACCCGCCCCCAGGTCGCATCCCGGCGCGCAGGAGGCCCGCTGGCGCGCGGGGATTTACGCCTCCCTCCGGGAGGCGTAAATCCCCCGACAAAGGTAAGGGGGGGGCTTAGACAGGGCCGGGTGGGTGGGTTAGGTAGGGGAAGGGAGGGGAAGGTGAGGGGAGGGCAAAAGGAAGTTCCCTCCGAGGCCGCTCCGATTTCGGAGCGGCCTCGGAGGGAACGGGGGTAGGCTGCGCGGCTCGGCGCATGCCGGCTATACAGAATTGATAGCCTTGCGCGCGTCGATCCAGGATTTTAGTGGATACGCGCGGCTCCGCGCGTATCTACTAAAATCCAGCGTACTTTTGCTTGCGCCTGATGCGCCAGCAAAAGTACGCCTATTCGCGTATTTTGAAAATCTACCCCATTATGTTGGATGCGTGTCATCCCTCCCTCCCTCCCTCCAATGGCAGCTCAGGGGTTCGCATTTCCAATCGACTACCAGCAGATAACGAATGGTAAAGTACAATGGGAAGGGTGTGTAGCAAAGGGGTCATAGCTAAAAGTCCGCAAGGTAGTATAGTGCAGATTCATAACATATCGTTACCACAACCAGCAGGAATGTGATATAATTGGAGGTAACTAAGTAGAGTCCGCCCACCAGCAAGAAAACACATTAAAGTGAGCAAGACCTAGAGGCATTATGGAACACCCATAAAGCAGAGAACAGCCCGGACTCGCCTTCCAGCTTAGTGAGTAATGTCTGTGGTGCTTAAAGGTAATGTCTTGAGGACTGAAGACCAAATGTTACTGAGTTTAGTCTGCTGAGTCTTTGACGTTGGGAACGATTTACGTTCCAGAAGATAAAGGTCCAACATTGCATCTTTCCACTCTTGCATGGACAGGGTTGATGTGGAAATCCAATGGCGTAGAATAATTTTAAGGGCCATCAGGCAGCCTTTATGAAGCAGCAATGTCCGCTGTACTCGCGTGGACCTGAAAGTATTGTGGATTCCCAACAGACAAAAGCTGGCTGAAAGCTGCTCTGAAAAGTATCGGGATATCATTGTCCAAAATTGTTGTATTACCGCACAGTCCCATAAACAATGCAGCAGGGAGGCATTTAACTGTGAGCATTTAGGACATGCCCCCGATAATGCAATCCCAGCTAGGAAAGCCCGCCGTGGCCAAAGAGCGAGCCTATGAGTTACCCTAAAGTGCAATTCTCGCATGTACACGCTAAGGGCTGCCTTCTGAACAACCCGGGTACTTTGTAAGAGAGCCCTGTCCGTGATATCGTACCCCAATTCTTTAGACCAGGCAGCAGAGCTAACAGCATATATAGCATAGTGGGATGAATCATGCAAAAATCTGTAATACATGGAAAGTTTAACCACTTTAAGTGCACTGATGTATAGAAACCTCTCAAAAGGACCATTAGTGATTGCCCTTTTACAAGATAACACAGCATGTTGAATGTAACTACGAATTTGTAAATAAGTAAGATAATCAGAGGGAAAAAAATTTAAGTTAGTACAGCAATACGTAAATGATCGGATATTGTTAGTTTGTAAATCCATGAATGGGAGAAGATCAACAATTCCCTTATCTTGGAATCTTGTCAGGGTTTTAGCAGGTATACCCGCTGGTAAGTCTGGATTGTTCAGTAATGGCAAACAATAGGATACCTTCCACTCAAGATGCAAAAATTGTCTGAGAAATTTCCAACAATTTCGCAGTCCCCCCACTACTAGACTATGGGATATATACCTGGGAAGATTCCCACCGGGAGAGTGTAATAAAAATGCTAAGTGTCTCGGATGGTATGCTGCCTCTTCCAGTTGTAGTATATCTGATGGAACGCTATATCCCAGCCATTCCCTTAAAGTGGGTAATAAACAAGCAATATTGTAGTATCTTAGGTTCGCTGCTCCCATACCACCCTCAGATTTAGGAGCTATTAAGGTAGCAAAGGCAATACTGGCCCTCTTAAAGCTCCAGAAAAAAGCTCCCAATATCCGGTATAACATACGGCTGTCCTTGGACTTCATGTAAAATGGAACCATCTGCAGAATGTATAATAGCTTAGGGAGTAGAATCATATTTACCAAGGCTATTCTTCCGGAAATGGAGAGTGGGAGTGGTCTCCAACTATGTACGTTTAATTGGAATGACTTCAATAATGGAGTAATATTGTAGAGGTACCAGAGTTTAGGGTCTTTATGTATTTTGATTCCCAGATATTTAATCGTGTCCTTAGCCCAAAGTAACGGGAAACCTGGCCAGCTAGATTGAAGCGACCCTGTAATATCTAGGGCTTCAGATTTAGTAAGGTTGAGTTTCAGTCCCGAGAAAGTACCAAAGGTCTGTATTGTCTCAAGAAGGACAGGTAGGGTCTGCCTGGCATTAGAAATCATCATTAGCATGTCATCAGCAAATAACATCATTTTTTGTTCAATGGGGCCCATAGTGATACCAGTAATGAGAGAGGATTGACAAATTTTTTGAGTTAATGGTTCTGGGAGATAATATATAAAGAAGGGTGGATAGGGGGCAGCCCTGTCTAGTACCCCTTTCTAAGGTAAATAAGGGAGACGTGGAGCCATTGATACAAATGAAAGCCCTGGGGTCTCGATACAGCAATTTAATGGCTGCGAGAGAGGTTCCCGAGAAACCAAATTGCTCCAGCGCAACGAAGATATAGGGCCAAGCCACCCGGTCGAACGCTTTTTCAGCGTCAAAGCTCACCAACAAAGGGTCAACCACACCCTTACGGTGACAGCTTTCCAAAGCAACCAGCAGTCGGCGGATATTAGATACCGGGCGTCTTCCATACACAAATCCAGTTTGTTCTTGGGATATAAGGTCCGGCAGAACAAATTTTAATCTGTTTGCTAAAATTTTTGCATACACCTTGATATCCTGATTGAGCAATGAGATAGGGCGGTAGGACCCTGGTTCTGCCGGATCTTTTCCAGGTTTAGGCAATATCGTAATGGCTGCCACTTTCATAGTGTCTGGTAAAACCTCAGCAGAGATCATGTGATTAAAGAGCTTTGTTAAGGTTGGAACAAGATTATCACTAAGAGAGTTATAAAATAAAGAAGTCAGGCCATCCGGCCCCAGTGACTTATGTAAACGGAGATCCGAAATTACTTTCGTGACCTCCAAGGACGTTATAGGTCTATTAAGGGATTCTCGCTGTGGATTAGATAAGGTATGCAACTGTAAGTTGTTGAAAAAAGAATTTTGATTTGCAAGGTTCGGGGTCTCTGAAGCATACAGGTGCCGATAAAAGTTCTGAAACACAAGCCCTATCTCGGAGGTGGCTACAGCATGTGAGCCGTCTACTTGTATGTACATCTTGGTCCCAAAATTTCCTGTATGTCATGAGACCTATGTTTAAAATTATTGCTATTTGGTTTCATCATTTTTCTTTTGTGCAATGTGGATGGATCTCTTATTCCTTTGATATATGATGTAAATATATCTGAAATTGCATAAATAAATTATAAAAAAAAAAATTGTAATGCTAGTTTTTAAGGGCCTTAGTCATCACTTGGTGCCTGCTAGTTTTAATGCTTTATTGAAGTTTTATTGGCTTTCGAGACCACTGAGTTCTGCTGCCTTGAATTTACTTGATGCGCCGTCATTTAAAGTAGAAAGATTGGATGTATCATGAGAGAGGCTGTTTTACACGCAAGGCCTGGAGTTATGAAATCTGTTACTTCATCTGCTAAATGAAGAGATCACTTTTTTTAGTTTAGAAAATTTGTGAAGGCTTTTTTTCAGCAAGCTTTTGAATAATTTGTCTGGTTGGTGTCTGGTAGTTTTAATGGATACTGGGTTTTATTTTGTTTTTATTATGACCAGTAGCATATGATGAAATTGTAACACAGGAATATGCAATGAAGGAGGAAAATTGAAAAGCTCATTTTGATTTTAGTTTGTTTATATTTTCTTAATGTATTCATGTTTTAGTTCTACTGTGTTTTGGTTGATTCTGTTTTGTTTGAATGTTTTATGTTATGTTGTTTTACCATTTTATATATGTCATTTTTGGAACCCGCTTAGAAATTTTGATTTGCAGTATACAAATATTTAAATAAATAAATAAATAAATAAATATGATGTTGACCTGTTAAAGTTGAGCTCTCCCTCCTCTCTCCTGGGGAGGTGGAGCTATGACTATTGGATTCTGAAAGGCAGCCTTAGTAGGTTCTCTTTTGGTAATCTTGTTTTCTGCTCGGGTAAAGGGATATTTTCACTCTCCCTTTGCTGGTTGGTTTTGCTTCTGAGTGGATGGTTTCATCCTTAACTGTTCTCCATAGCCAGCGGGGTCAGGAAACATGGAGAAGAACACTCACTCCGTCTCCTTGTGCTACTGCACAGCTGGGATACTTCATGGCATGCAGAAAACTGTCACGAGTCATGGCTACTAGGAGTATAGCAATCTGCTCCCCCATTAGCAGGTAAGAATTTCTCCTGCATGTGGGGAGTGATTTTCCCATACCTTCGACTGCTTCAGCAAGCAGTGCAGTGCTTGATTGGATAAGAGAGCCGCACTGTCTGGATGTTCTGCTGAGGTTATCTGGCACAACTTATCCTATCCATGGCTGCATGCATCCTGGAGTTTGGAATCTTGCATAGGAAGCTTCCCACTTAAGGTGCAGACGCTTCTGGTCTGTTTTCTTCTCTTTCAGTTCAAGGCAAGACATAATATAACCCCTGAAAGGGTGAGCATTCATTGCCTGATAAGATGGTCCTTATCCTTACAGTTGTTTTTTCTACCTCATATAGCAAGGGGTTATTCTGTTGAAAAATGAGCTAGCTTTAACAGTGGATGGGTGAGCAATCTGTTCTGATGGTAAAACTGAACCTGAGCTGGAACCCTCAGGGATCCCTGGTCAGAGAAGTCCAGGTCTTCACAGGTGTTAACTCTGATAGCATTCCTGTTTCCATCTTTTAACAGAGAGGTTTCTGGACTTTTCCTCATGATATTCTCACCCTTGACTGGAATCAATGATTAGTATTGAGTTTTACTTGACTGTTTATATTGCCACATGTCTACTGAAAGGAGGATGGCCCTACAGGCTGAGTCAGGCTCTGTCTGGCCTGGTATGGTTGGGGTGTTCCCCAATGCTGCTGCACACAGCTTAGAGGCTGCTTCTCTGTCCCTGCAGTCCTAGTGTCTGCCTCCTTATATTTCTTTACTCCTTTTGACTCCAGACAGAATGTCAGGGGAGAAGCCATGGTGTGAAAGGGAATGGACTTGACGTATGGTTTCCAGGAAAGGTACATAAACCTTTTCCCTGCTTTTGTCCAGAATCCTGGTTGAATTGCCTTTGGCTTTTTCGCAAGTTGATTTGTTGGCCAATATGCTTTGTTTTCATTTGGGCTTATCCTGCTGGGTAGGGGTATATGCTCATCATAGGAGCACTTAGATTGGGTGGGCTTCAGTCAAAGCTCACTGTTGTGCTCAGGGTCTTGGTGTGGTGATTCCACTGGTTGGTAGCTCTTTCGGCACTTTTGTTTCCACATCATCTGTCCTGGGAGGTCAAATCTGCTACAGACCCTGATACCTTTTTCCACATCTTCTAAGCAAGTATTTTGTTCTATGCCCATGTCTATTTATTTGATTTATATTCCAATTTTTAGAACCTTCAAAGTGGATTATATTCAGGTATTAGTATTTCCCTATCTCCAAAGGGTGTACAGTAAGTTTGTACCTGAAGCAATAGAGGTTAAAGTAACTTGCCCAAAGTCATAAGGAGCAACAGCTAAACTTCGGGTATAACTATGTGTAAGCAATCTGTTCTTGCTCTTCAGATGCTAATGATCCACAATTTTCATTCTGGAGAGCTCCATAGGCCCAGATGGCCTATTCATCTGTCTTTTCAACATTGTAGAAATGCGAGCAGTCTTGGTCCAAGAGCTCTTTTTCTCTTAGTGATTTGTATCCTTTCCTGTGCTCAGGAGGACATAGGCCTAGTGAAGTATGTCAAAGCTTCCTGTGCTGGAGTTCTTATTTCATTTATTTCCATGCAGTGGAGTTCTCACTACAAGTTCACATCAGATCTCTGCCTTCGGCGGGGACTATTGCCTTGCAACTGTTTTTTGGTTTTTTTTTTCCTCAGTCTGTCCTACAAGTCCTTTTGAGGAATAGAATACAACTCCTTTCCTCTTAGAGCCTGATATGGGTCCAGCTGCCTCAAAAAAGAAAAAAATATATCATGCTTTAAGAGAAGAAAAGGGGGGATAAAGTGGTTTATACTGCCAACTACTCAAATGGTGCCGTTAGCACTATGGGATTTTTTTCCCCTTTTTCTTGTTTTTGGGCAGCCTGTAGCTTTGTTAATTATCTTATGTTCTTATGTTCTATGTGTGATGACTATAATCCTGCTTGTGCTCGGGGAAAATGAGGTTACTTACCTGTGACAGGTTTTCTCCAATTGGATGTCAGTCCTCTGGATTCCTTCCTGCCTCCCCTGGAGTTAGTTTCTTCATGTCTTAGCCTTATCATGGACTGTGAAGGGGTCCTGCGTGGGAGAGATGGAGGTGACTACAGCTGCATATGCTCAATAGAACATGCTGAAAGCTCTAGAATCTTTGAAATCAGAGTTCCATACTGGGTTCTGTTGGATGACATCACCCATTTCTGAGGACTGATATCCTGCTGTCCATCTGTGAGAACACTTGTTACACTAGCTGCAAACATTTTACTCCACCTCTGACTATAAGCTAAATTTCCAGTGTTGGGAAAACATGAGTTAAGTGTACACATCTCTGCATTGGGACTTAATAGCAAATGCCTTCATTTTACTATCTTAAATTTTATTTCTTAAAATAATTTTAAGCATGCAAAGAAATGTTAGCTCCTGGGAAATTTTTTTTTATTTTTATTTTTTTACCGGTCTTAAAATGTTGAATGCATCTGAGCTCTATTATGCCAGGCTGCAATAGCAGACAATTTGGAATGCTAGCAGCGCTCAGCAGGAATCCACCAATCTTGCAACTTCAGTTTTTGTATTTTTGCTAACACACTGCTGTTGCAAACAAATGGGAGTCAATCCCAGTTTACCAATGATCGGGAAAAGGCACCAGCCCGACAATAAGATGCCTCCAGACATTGAAGTGGTAACACATAGCAAGGAATATGGACACAGGAATTATTCACACACGAAATCTCATGGAACAAAGTCAAGAAATCTTTAGGGAAGGAATGAAGTTCCATCCACCCCGAGAAGCAGTTAAGACTATAATAACACAAAAGGACACAAAGCATCAAATGTGCTCTTGGCTGTGTGCACATTTTTCTGTGTATGACTTTAATCCTGAATTGAGTTTAGAATACTAAAACTGTGTATACAAATTAGTGCGCCTCCATGCAAATCCCCTGTTAATTCTTTTTTTTTTTTTTTGTATAATAATCTTTATTGAAGTTTTCAGGATTACAACAACTGGAATACACTTTCTGGCCTTCCAAATTTTAACCTCTATCAAGTGTAGACTTACAAATGAACAATTTAACATTCAACAATGCCAGTTTCTAGAACGTTGGAACAACATATGAGCATAGATGTTAGCTCACCACATATTATATTAGCTAACATTAAATTTACATTTAAATTTACATTTATTATGACATATAGAACCAGAGAGTGTCAACTGATACCAAGAAATATTAGATATTATCTCTAACTGAATCACAATCTCCCCCCCTCATTCTCTTTTGCCGACAAGAAACTTACGGAGAACTGACTGGAGTTGTCAGAAAACAGTTTATATCTCTACCCCTTCATGAGAGGCCCTTGGGGATGCGAGATCTTATTTGGACGGTCTTTCCCCAAAATTAAGAGTTTAGGCAGTGGAAAGTTACGCAATAATAGCTTAAACAATGGGAGGTTAAGCAATCGATAGTGGAACATGAGGTGAAATATAGTCCATAAAACTTCTCCAAATTGCCTGGGTTTTAGTGAAAGTCTTTTTTGTGCCTCTTTTAGCTGCCATATATTCAAGGACAAAGAGCTTCACCATGTGTTTAAACCACTGTATGGCTTGTGGGGGCTCAGGGCCTATCCAATTAGCTAATATTACCTTTTTATCTATTAAACTGGCCTTTTTCACAAAGAAGTCTTTAGCTAAAGAGATGTGGGGGGTATTTGGAGATGTTATTGTAAACAACCAAAGCTGCATATCTCTAGGGAGTTGCTTCTTCAACATCTTGTTGCAGTCCCCAGCTACTTGTGACCAGAAAGTTTGAATTTTATAGCATTCCCAGAAAACATATATGTAGTCTCTAGTCTTTGTCCCACATTTAGGGCACATAGTCAGACAATTTAGCTAGATATGCTTTTATCTGGAGGCATATAAAAGAACAAAAGAAATTTCAGCTGGGATTCCCCAAGTTCGCTGTTGGTCGTGAGCCTTGGAATATCACCAAAAATCCCTTTAAAAAAGTAGAAAACCGAAGGGGTGGGATCGTTCTTGTACGCCATTTACTATAAAGAAATGGTAGACAGTCCTCGTAATAAAAGTCCGTAGAGAACTTGTATATAAGCAGCTAACATTCAGGCCGATACAGCAAAGTTCGCGGGGAGAGCGGGCGAGCGCACAGGCCAGTGACCTGTGCGCGCGATTCAGTAAACTAAAATATTTAAATTAGGGCCGGCGGTAAAAAGAAGCGCTAGGGACACTAGCGCGTCCCTAGCACCTCTTTTTGGACAGGAGTGGCGGCTGTCAGCGGGTTTGACAGCCAACGCTCAATTTTGCCGGCGTCTGTTCTTGAGCCCGCTGACAGCCACGGGTTCAGAAACCGGACGCTGGCAAAATTGAGCGTCCGGTTTTCGAGCCACGGGCTGATTTCAAATTTTTTTTTTAAACTTTTTTTTAACTTTCGGGACTCCGACTTAATATCGCCATGATATTAAGTCGGAGGGTGCACAGAAAAGCAGTTTTTACTGCTTTTTTGTGCACTTTCCCGGTGCCGGCAGAAATTAGCGCCTACCTTTGGGTAGGCGCTAATTTCTGAAAGTAAAATGTGCGGCTTGGCTGCACATTTTGCTTTCTGAATCGCGTGGGAATACCTAATAGGGCCATCAACGTGCATTTGCATGTTGCGGGCACTATTAGGTTCGGGGGGGGGGGGGGGGGGGGGGGGGGGGTTGGACGCACGGTTTTGACGCGCTAATTACCCCTTACTGAATAAGGGGTAAAGCTAGCGCGTCCAAAACGTGCGTCCAATCGCTCCGCCAGAGCGCACTGTACTGTAATCAACCTGATTGGTCGTTGGTTGGTGGTGTTGAAAAAAATCAGCTTCAATCGGTTAAGAGCTGAAAATCCTAGAGAGTGGTTCCAGCGATTTAACAAAATGTCTGATTTGAAGATAAGCTTAAAAGTCTGTCTGAGGAAGAGCAAATCTAGCCTGCAGATCTTTAAAGGACATAAATGTCCCATCCATCTGATCAAAGAGCTGAAAGATATGGGATAGGCCCCGTTCGTTCCGTAAATAAAAGGTGCTCCTCTGGAGCCCTGGGCTGAATATAGGATTGTCTATATTGATAAGAGGGGGGTAAGTCTCCCTGGAAGCTGGGGTATTGAATAATGGTTGCCCACGCATTCCTACAGGATTTAACTAGTAGGTGGGAGGATAGGTGAGGGTCAATTCCCTCGCTGGCTATTTGTAATATGTAATTTAGGGATCGGGTTTCATACCACCTCATGAGATGTAATCTGGGGGAATAATGTTCCTTTTCCGTTATCCAACCATTGATAATACGCAGTAAACAAGCTATATTGTAAAGTTTTAGGTTGGGGCACCCAAATCTGCCTTTTGATAGTGGGATAGTCAATGTGTGAAGTGAAAGGCGAGCTTTCTTCCCGCCCATAAAAAGATTCTGAGGCTTTTATCTACTTTCTTTTGATCCTTTTTCTTAATCCAAAGTGGAAGCATTTGGAGAATATACAGCCCACGGGAAGGATCATTTTAAAAGATTGAGTTTTTTCCCCATTAAAGACAAGGGAAGGGATTTCTATTTAGCCAGATTTGGGGTTGACTTATTGAATAGCGGTGTAATATTTGCTTGGTATATTAAATCTAGGTTACTTGGAATTTTAACCTCGAGGTATTTCATTTCGTCTTGGACTCTCCTCAGTGGAAACCGGCCCGACCACATCTGTTGTAACATTCCTGTAACATCAAGAGCCTCTGATTTATCATGATTTATTTTGAGTCCTGCAAATCTTCCATATGTAAGCTGAAGTTGTAAGAGAGGAGTTATAGATCGAATTGGATCCGTGAGGAAGATTAGTACGTCGTCCGCAAAGGCTGCAACTTTGAAGGAATGGTTGCCTTTGTGGAAGCCCTTGATTCTGTGTTCCAGATCAATTTTCCGCAGAAGTGGGTCAATCGCCAAAATATATAGCAAAGGGGATAGAGGACAGCCTTGTCTAACCCCTCTCCCAACAGAGAACTTTTCTGATTGATGCCATTTTTGCGATAATTATGGAGGAGGGATTATGATACAAAAGCAAATTGTATGAAACCACAGGGCCCTGAAATCCATATCTATTAAGCACTGAGAAAAAGGTAAGGCCATGCGACTCTAACAAATGCCTTTCTCTGAGTCGAAGCCTATGGCTAAACGCTGGAATATGATTTTGTTGGCATATCGACATTGCTATTAATAGTTTAAGGATTTGAGTGTCGGCTGTGCGATTTGTTTTAACAAAACCCATTTGATGTAAAGAAATGAGCTGGGGAAGCACCATGCCCATCCTCTCTGCAAGCACTTTGCCAGTATTTAATTCTTTTTTTAAATAAAAATGTTCCCATTACACAAACTCAGATGGGGTGTGTATTTCTTTCTTTTTTCTTTTTTAAATATAGGATGGCTCGAGTTTGCTTTTAGAAACTTTTCTAAGGGCTCACTCATGAGATGCCTCCTACTCGCCATATAGACATTGTGCAATAGCGTACTTGTTACATATTTGGAATATTGAGCATTTGGGATAGATTCTACTTGTGTATATTGGTGGAACCTAGTATTTTATGTATGAACCTGTGTGAGTAACATAGTTCCTAAATTAAAGAATTTTCTTTATTTCCCATGACTTTGGTATTTGTGAAAGGTAGCAGATTTTTTTAGGTTCCCTGTACTTCATAGCCTCAGCAGCAATAGTGAGGGTAAACTTCCCCATACTGTGCCGCCACATTTTAGTGGAGGGGGTCCTCCGACTAGGTGAGAGGATGAATCGGTATTCATGCTCATTCAATTTGTCCTCTTTGCTGAGACTGCCCATAAATGTGCCAGTTAGTGTTGTCAAGGCAATAACTGCTCTGGCAGGCCTTGAACTAGGGTCAGGACAGTAAGGCGGGTGCCTTGTGTGTGGAGCTGCAGAGAGGCTTAGGCAGAGGCAAGAAACATCTGTTATCCCTGTTGCATGACTCTGCCCCTGAGGATCTGGTTTTGGTCCTTGGAGGGTTCATAAAAGTTTGCTGGGACACTTCCCTCCATCTAGAAGCTGGAGGCCAAGTGACTGTGGGATCCTCCATGGAAGACCTTGTGAGGTTTTAATTCTCTGTACATTGAAGTTTATGATGTGAAAGTCTGGACGCTTTGTATTAGTCCTATAGGAGAAGTTGTCTCTTCAGTATTAACTATCAGTCAATACAGTAAGTGCGGCCGGAGTTACCCCCTGCTCCTAACCCGCTTTCTACTCACTTTTTGGCCGCGTTAGTCCCAACCCGCGATACACTATCCCCTGTTAAACCCATTCTTACCGCCTCTTTAAATCACCTTGTAACCCCTTCCGCCCGCGGCATGTATATTAGATGTAAACGATCGAATTAGCTATTCCCTCCCATACATAACGTGCGCCCCGACTATCGCTTTTTAACCCTGCCGTTTTGCCGCACGTTTAACCTGCTAACTTACCGCCTACCCTTACCCCTACGCGTCCATGGGTTGCTGGTCTCCGGGGCAGCCCCAGTCCTCTCCCTTCTTCCCGAAGCAACGAAAGCGGAAAAAAATCTAAAAAAGCGAAAAGAAAAAAAAAAGGCAACGAAGTGGGCGGGTTCTCCTACGCTCGGGATTGCCAGTCCTCTCTCCCCTCCTCCCGAAGCCCTTGCTTCGGGAGGAGGGGAGAGAGGAACTGGCAGTGTAAAGCAATGAAGCGACTTACTCTTCTTGCAGCCCCCCTCCGGAGGCGGACATCGGGCGGAGATGGACCGCAGCTCCCCTGCCGCCAGCTGCCGGCGAAGATGGATGCCTGCACGGGCGAAAGCGGCCCCCTGTGCGTGTGCAATTGGGCCGCTCAAGGCGTGACACCCCTACTCAAACCACTCCACTGGCTACCTGCCCCATTCAGATCTCAATATAAGATCCTCATGCTCATCCACAAGCAATCCACAATGACAAGACCAGATGGCTCCAAGAACCACTGCACCCCTGCATCCCGACAAGGAACCTCCGCTCATCCAACACAGGTTTACTTACAACTCCCTCCATTAAGGAAGTTCATCGAGTCTCCACAAGAGAACACACCTGCATCAATAGCGGGCCCCCACATCTGGAACAAATCTCCCGGCTCCTCTCAGAATTGACCCCTCTACACCTTCCTTCAAGAAAGAGTCTCAAAACCTGGCTCTTTAGAAAAGCATTCCCTACAGAAAACTAACTCCCGGCTCCCTGTCCCCCTTCCCTGGCACTGCCAACTCCCCCCCCCCACCCCCACTCTGCCTCTGTACATAGCAAGTTTAAAAACTCAGAACTTATTTACTGTTAGTAAAGTTATTATGTAAAGCAAGTTTTTCTTATATTTACTCAGTTAATTTGTTATACTGTATCATGTCACCATAAGGCTCGCCCTTTGACATCCTGTTGTATGTAAACCGGTGTGATATTTCGAATCGAATATTGGCACAGAAAAATAAATAAATAAATGTTAGAATTAACACTGAGCAAGTTCTCTCCAATTTATGAAGGATCCCCAAATTAAATCGAATTTCCTAAGTATATGACATTTAGTGGCAGTTATTTTACTCATTATACAAACTGTAGCCAGTCTGGATATCACCCTCTTCAGAGGTGGAGCATCCTTTTGTTCCAAAAGCTCACAATTTCAATTCAGGCTGTGGTGCATATCTGTTGAATCAAAATTTGAGACGCAGGATTCTGACATCGGGCAGGGCAATTTAATAGAACATTTTTCTGCCTGTAACTGAATGTTGTCATTAACAATCTTAGAGCTAAGAGTCATTATACGTCGCCAAAACAAGTAAATAGTATTACAGTCCCACCAAATATGGAAAAAAGATCCTATAATATCACAACCTCTCCAACATAGGCCACTGATGCTTGGATATATTCTATGTAGCTTTTCAGGATCAGTAATCGTAAACATAGTATAGTCAGCAAAAAGAGAAATCTTGAACATCTGTTTACCCAACTGGAAACCAGAGATGAGCTTATTTTAAATTTTAATAGCCATGGGTTCAAGGAAAATGTTAAACAGTAGCGGGAACAATGGATAGCCCTGGGGTGTACCTCTTTCCACCAAAAAAGAACCCGAATACCCTCCATGTAATTTAATACAAGCCCTTGGCCCATCATAGAGTTTATGAATCTAGGATCGAAATGACTCACCAAAACCCATTTTCTCTAGTATACAAAATAAAAAAAAAAAAGGCCAGTGCACCATACTGAATGCTTTTTCAGCATCAATAATAAGGAAAATAGAGGGTATATTTTCTCTTTGAGCCCATCACATTATATCCACTAATTTAAGTATATTGTCCCTGGCCATTCTCCCAGATAAAAAGCCTGACTGGTCCAGTTTTTAAGTTGTCTGTTAAATTTATTAAGACGATCAGCTAGTAGTTTGGCCAGTATTTTAAGATCAAGATTTATTAAAGAGATGAATCGGTATCACCCACAAGCCATAGGGTCATGGTCAAGCTTATCTATAATGGTAATGCCTGCCACATTAGAGTCTGAAAGTAAGGACCCCTCATTCCTCAAAAAATTAAATACTTTTTGCAAGTGTGCTACGAGGAGAGGTGCAAATTGTTTATAAAATTTAGCTGACAATCCATCAGGTCCAGGAGCTTTACCCACTTTAAGATTTTTAATGGTGAAAAGAATCTCCGAACTAGAAATTTCTTTATCCAATTCATCTCTCATATCCTCTGCCAGTTCTGGTAATGAGAAATCATGAAAGTAATTCTCAAACAAGGCAAGAGAAATGAAAGTGCCCACACTGTATCAATCGCCATGGAATTTAAGAAACCTATTTCTGATATCAGAATTATTGGTCAGAATAGCACTGGTTTCATCCTTAATTTTTAAGATGGGATTTTGGAAGGTAAATTTCTTTAATTTGTTAGCCAGCAACTTTCCTGCTTTATCTCCTCTTCAAAATATTCCTGTTTAGCACTTTCCAAAAGGTGTGCAATATTGGATAATTCTAATCTCTTCAACTCTTCACGAGCACAAGAAAGTAAAGATAATGTCTTCTTAGAGCTATCTGGAAGATGCTTTTGTGCCAAAAGTTGAAATTTATGCCATAAGGCCATACAATCTTTTTCTAGGTTTTTTTGTTTTGTTTTTTTTAAAAAGAAAGGCTCTTGAAATCAAGAGACCGTGCACATAAACCTTCAGACAATCCCAAACCATAGGGCTCACTCTTTTGAACCTTTCAGTACATATTCATGCTATAGATGTTTCATGGATGCAATGGTACAAATTTTTTTGCAGAACACTTTCCCGTAGAAATATATTAATAATTTTGGCAATCTAGAGAAAGATTTCTGTAATTTAAAATACTGAAGCCGATATTCAGAAGCCATTTAGATGGTTAACTGAAAAGTTATCCGTTTAAATGGCAAAGCAGCAATATTCATCACCACATGCAGCTAAATTCTAGCTGCATAAGTCAGAAAAATTATGAGGGTAGGCAGGAGGCATTTCTGGGTGGAGCAGAGTTAGCTGTATAAATTATGCGGTTGATTTTGATATTCGGAGTTAGCTGCTTAACATCTGCGGCTTATTCTGGTTGGGCCATAGGGCTGTCTTAAGTTAGCCAGTTAGACATAACCAGCTATCCTTAAGATAGCCTGGTATATTTAGCAGCGTGACCGCACCGCTGAGTATACCCTGCTAGCTAGCCGGATATGTTTATCCTGCTAACTAGCTGAGCCAAACAGTGCCTAAAAATGGACCCCACTATTTCCATTTCCGAAAGGAAATAGAAAGGGGGTGTAATATATTGATTTTGTTTGCTTTAATTGTTGGCTATAGTATGTAAATTAATTTTGTTGGTACTGCTGCTGTAAGTAGTAGTACTTGTCATATGTCATTGTGGAATGTTTGGAAACTGTATATAGTTTATTATGCCCTTGCTCTTACTTATTTATTTTTCTTTTCTTGCAGAAGTGTGTTGCTGCTCTTAAAAAATTTCTGCTCTTTAAATTACTGTGAGCCTTCATTGGTTTTTTCCTGCTGCTGTGTCATACTGTGAAGATGTCTCGCAGCCCCGAAGTGAAGGAAGACCCCGTAGAATGCCCACTTTGCATGGAGCCACTGGAGATCGATGACATCAATTTTTTCCCCTGCACCTGTGGCTACCAGATCTGTCGCTTCTGTTGGCATCGTATTCGCACAGATGAGAACGGCCTCTGTCCTGCTTGCAGAAAGGTAAATCTTAGTACTGCCTGGAACAGTGGCTTAGCCAGAACTGCTGTTTTGGTAGGGCCAAGGTTAACTTGGTTGGACATTAGGCAGAGGGTTGTAAGCATGTTAATTAAACTGTTATCAATAAACTCTTCTCCTAACATAGCAGTCTGCTGCAATGTTCCCACTCTCTCCCTTTAAGAGAGACTCCTGACACAGGATATGGCAATGAAATGACTCCCATCTCTCACTCTGTCCTCAGTATAGAAACATAGAAACATAGAAAGGACGGCAGAAGAAGACCGAATGGCCCATCCAGTCTGCCCAGCAAGCTTCACACATTTTTTCTCTCATACTTATCTGTTTCTCTTAGCTCTTTGTTCTATTTCCCCTTCCACCCCCACCATTAATGTAGAGAGCAGTGATGGAGCTGCATCCAAGTGAAATACTAGCTTGATTAGTTAGGGATAGTAGGGGTAGTAACACCGCCGCAATAAGCAAGCTACACCCATGCTTATTTGTTTTACCTAGACTATGTTGTACAGCCCTTCTTGGTTGTTTGTTTTTTTTTCTCCCCTGCCGTTGAAGCAGAGAGCCATGCTGGATATGCATTGAAAGTGAAGTATCAGGCACATTTGGTTTGGGGTAGTAACCGCCGTAACAAGCCAGCTACTCCTCGCTTTGTGATTGCGAATCCTTTTTTCTCACAGGACAAGCAGGATGGTTGTCCTCACAAATGGGTGACATCGAGGATGGAGCCCACCACGGAAAACTTCTGTCAAAGTTTAAACAGAACTTTGACTGGCCCCTACTGGGCATGCCCAGCAAGGCACTGACCCTGCAGCCAGCAGGGGTCTCCCTTCAGTCTTCTTTTTTCCGCTCAGCAGTTGCCACGCGGTGAAAGGAGCTCTCTAACCACGTTCCTGACAGGAATTTGGAAATTAATTTCCTAAGAAAATTTGCCCCTCAGGGGTCTCCCTTCGACAAATTTTTTAGTCATCTTACGGAACCCGGTAAGTTTTTTGCCTTCTTCCATCGACTGCCGTCGATTTTGGCCCTCGAGGCCTGTGGGCACTTACCGATCCCCAGCCTAAATTTTGGCTTCCAGCCATGGCAACGGGTTCCGTCGTTGTCCGGATTGTACCCGGACTATGTCCATCACAGACCCCCACAGGGACCTTCTCCTGGTTGGAATTTTTTGAAGGGTTGCAAGCCTTCATTCAGGCGCAATCAGCCCCAGCTGCGCCCCAAGCTCAACCCCTGCCGGAAGCACAAGATCCTCCTGGCCTTGCTCGGATGCCTTAAGAGATGCCTCGCCTAACCAAGAACTTCCCTAACAGGGACCCAGACACCTCAGATGATGAATGACTCCCTGGTAGAAGGAGAAATCCCTCCAGGAATGGAACCATACCGAACCATGCTTCGCTTTTTCCACAAGGACGAATTACGAGCCCTTGTTTCCCAGACTCTGAAGACACTGGGTATTCCTGGCATGGACCCTATGGCAGAACCAAAGAAGAACCCCATCTTGGGGTTATGCTACTTTCCAATGATGGAAGCCATCCAGGAACTGATTGACCTGGAATGGGATGCCCCGGAGGCCAGCTTCAAAGGGGGGGTCGGGCCTTGGAAGCCCTATACCCTCTAGAACCAGCGACCAAGGAATATCTGTGTTTCCCGAAAGTGGACGCTATGGGCTGTGCAGTCTGAAAGCCAAATAACAATTCCCATTGAGGTAGGGGGCTGCATTGAAGGACACTCAGGACAGACAACTGGAATCCATCCTAAGCAGGTCTTCGACGCAACAGCAGTAACACTGCAGATTGCTTCCTGCTGTGCACTGGTGGTACGTTCCTGCTTGCTCCTCTCGAGAGAGGAAACTAACTCCGGAACGTATACCGGTGGAGACGAGTGGAACCTACAGCAGCCTTCCTGATGGACGCAAGCTCAGACCTGGTAAGCACCTCAGCCAGGGGCATGGCCTCGGTAGTGGCAGCCAGAAGACAACTATGGCTATGGAATTGGTCTGAGGACGCGACGTTTAAAGCGAATATCACAAGAATGCCTTTTAAAGGATCTCTCTTGTTCGGAAGCGAATTGGAGAAGTTAGCCAGCAAATGGGGCGAATCCCCAGTGCCTCGGCTACTGGAAGATAGGAGTAAAAGATCTCAGCGTTCTTACCCCAGAAGAACCAAGGACAGAGGTTTTCAGCACTTTAGACCCTACAGGAACTCGCAGTTCCAGACATCTCGTCCCTCCGGATGGTCCCAGTCCTTTTGGAACAGACAGACCAAGAGGGGAGCAGGCCTGGGGGCAGGCTGCAGCCGTGCTCCACAATGAGAATGGGCTGACCCATCCATAAGAAGAGGATATAGGGGGTCGACTTGCCCTCTTCTACCAAAGATGGGTAGAGATAATGTTGGACAAATGGGTTCTTAACATTATTTGAGAAGGTTACTCTCTAGAGTTCCGCAGCATCCCTCAAGACAGATTTATGATGTCACCCTGCCACTCCCATTCCAAGAGACTGGCAGTAGAAACCATTGTAACAAGACTACTCAGTCTGAAGGCAATAACTCCGGTTCCCACGCCCCAACAAAATATGGGGCGCTATTCCATCTATTTTATCATTCCCAAGAAGGAAGGATCTTTCCGGCCCATCTTGGACCTCAAGAACGTCAACCATCATCTGCGGGTTTTAAACTTCCGCATGGAAACTCTTCGCTCCTTAATAATGGCAGTACAACCGGGAGAGTTTCTAACTTCCCTGGACCCTTTCCAAAGCTTACCTTCACATCCCAGTCCATCAGGATCACCAGCGCTTCCTGCGCTTTGCGATACTGGGTCACCATTACCAGTTCCGAGCACTACCCTTCGGCCTAGCAACTGCCCCCAGAACTTTCACCAAAATCATGGTGGTCCTGGTGGCAACACTGAGGAAGGAAAGGGATCTTGGTACACCCTTACCTGGACAATTGGCTAATCAGGGCAAAGTTTTTGGAAGAGAAGCCGGCAAGTGACAAGCAGAGTCAAGAGCCTACTGCAGGAACTCGGTTAGATTGTGAACACGGGCAAGAGCAGTCTGCAGCCCTCTCAATCGCTAGAGAACCTGGGGGCCCGTTTCGACACCAAACAGAACAAAGTCTTCCTCCCTCCCCCGAGGAGAAGGAAACTGATGGAACAATTATGACGATTGATGACCAATGCACGCCCCAAGATATGGGACTATCTTCAAGTCCTCGGCCTTATGGCATCAACCCCGGAAGTCATCCCTCTGGCAAGGGCCCATATGCGACCGCTCCAGCGCTCCTTACTTTCATGATGGAACCCAATGTCCCAGGACTACTCAATGCGCCTCCAACTACCAGCAGAAGTACGTTCTCAGCTCCAGTGGTGGCTACAGGAAGACCAACTAAGCAGAGGAGTAAGCCTATCCCCACCAAACTGGATCTTGCTCACCATGGATGTGAGCCTGCGAGGGTGGGGAGCCCACTGTCAGGAACTGATGGCCCAGGGACAATGGAACAAGGAAGAGGCAGAATGGAACATAAACTGCCTGGAAGCTCGAGCAGTCAGACTAGCATGCCTGCAATTCAGCCACAGACTCCGAGGCAAAGCAATTCAAGTAATTTCAGACAACGGTTGCTTACATCAACCGCCAGGGAGGAACCAAGAGCCAGCAGGTGTCTCTGGAGATAGACCCTCTCATGGCATGGGCGGAGATAAACCTGCAAGGGATCTTGGCCTCCCACATCGCAGGAAAAGACAATGTCTCAGCAGACTTTCTCAGCAGAGAGAGCCTGGACCAGAGGGAATGGACGCTGTCGACCACAGCCTTCCAAATGATAGTAAATCGCTGGGGCCTCCAAGTCCCCAGGTTCTTCAGCTGCAGACGAGAGCCGCAATCCCAAGGAATCAACACTCTCGTCCAGACTTGGCCAGAGGAAGATTTACTGTACGCCTTCCCCCCATGGCCACTACTGGGCAGGGTCATCCACAAGATAGAACATCACAGGGGACTAGTTCTACTAGTGGCCCTGGATTGGTCAAGCCGTCCATGGTACGCAGACAATCAAAGACTCCTCATGGGGAACCCTCTGTGCTTACCTTCACACAGGGATCTTCTCCGGCAGGGCCCGATTCTCCACGAAGATCCATCTCTATTCTCTCTTACGGTCTGGCCCCTGAGAGGACTTGCCTGAAGAAGCACGGTTACTCAAAGGCCATGATTGACACCCTGCTCCAAGCGCGCAAGTTCTCCACATCCCTGTCATACATACAGATCTGGAGAGTATTCGAAGCCTGGTGTGAGGACCGCGGGATTCTCCCGCGGACAGCCAAGATTCCCATGATTCTGAAGTTCCTACAGGACGGTATGAAGAAGGGTTGTCACTCAACTCCCTTAAGGTCCAAGTAGCCGCACTGACCTGCTTCAAAGCAGAAGTGGACGGTATCCGGCTATCAACCCATCTGGACTTGTCCCGCTTCCTGAAAGGGGTTAAACAACTCCGACCATCCCTAAAGTGGAATCTTAATCTAGAATTAGATTTCCTAGCTGGGGCTTCCTTCAGACCAACATGCGGTCTGTCATTACGCCTCTTAACATTGAAGACTGGATTCCTGGTGGCAATATGTTCAGCTCGTTGCATCTCTGAACTATAGGTTCTATCCTGTCGGGAACTGTTCCTCAGGTTCACACCTGGAACCATACAACTGCGCACTGTCCCCTCCTTCCTTCCAAAAGTGGTTTCTGAGTTTCACTTGTACCAAACCATCTCGCTACCAGCTCCGGAAGAACATAAGGACTCGGAAGACTCACGCCTTCTTCGCCACCTGAATGTCGGCAGACTCCTGGAAAGATCGGAACTGGTGCGCAAAACTGATTGCTTATTCATTCGTCACAGCTGGAAGAAACAAGGAGAAGCGGCTTCGCGGGCGACCTTAGCCTGCTGGATCAAAGAAGTAATCAAGGCAGCCTACAAAGAGACAGGAAAGCCCTTACCTCTACAGGTTAAGGCTCATTCTATGAGGGCCCAGGCAGTCTCCTGGGCAGTAACCAAACTGCTGTCGCCCACCGAGATCTGTCGGGCATCGACATGGTCCTCCATACACACATTCTCCAGGTTCTACCGCCTGGATGTTCAGGCCCGGGAAGACACTGCCTTCGCAAGGGTAGTATTAAGTGGGCCACGGGCAGCCTCCCGCCCTGCCCAGGAGTAGCTTTTGTACATCCCATTGGTCCTGAGTTCATCTGCTACACGCTAGGAAATGGAGAAATTACTTACCTGATAATTTCGTTTTCCTTAGTGTAGCCAGATGGACTCAGCATCCCGCCCACGACTGTCCCGGAAAAGGAGAACCTCGGATAACAAACTTCAAGTCTAAGCCAATATGGGTAAGCCGTGGCCTACTCCTAATTCAAGACACCCACAGTTTGTCCGGTGTCGGCGATAATTGGTTGCGTGTACTGGTGGTCTCCAGTTTGGAAATTAGTTGAACCAGTTCAAATTTTACTCAAGTTTAATCAAGTTATTTAAGCAAAGATATATTCACAATGGCTTTTCGAAGAGAATACTGAAGAGCTGAGGTTACTGCAGGGCTATATCTAGAGTGACGTCAGCTTTGAAATCTGACTCCGTCTCCCATCTTCTAGCAGAAGAGCACAATACCCATTGGTCCTGAGTCCATCTGTCTACACTAAGGAAAACGAAATTATCAGGTAAGTAATTTCTCCAATTCTCAAAATATAAATTTTGTATAGGAGCCATGTTCAGATCAGAGACTTTGAACTGGGTCCCAGAATATTTAAAAATGATCAGCTAACATTGTTCAGCCAGGCTCCAGGATACTCAAACTTTAGAGACTGTCTCAGTTTTGTGCCACAAGCCTGTGCATATGCACAGTGGGTTGTGCAGACTCTTCAAGGACCCCCTTCTCCCCACCCAGGAAAAGGCAGCACAGTAAATATTGTAATGGGGTCTAGAACATTAATATACTTCCTGCTGGGGAAAAAAGAACAAGTCGGGCTGCTATAGAACCCTACACAGACCCTGCACGCTATCAGAATCCATCATCTCAGTCACACATGCAGAACAGAGAAAGACCCTTACCAAATACTAAATAAGGGACCCCAAACTAGAAATATATAGCTAGACTGGAGATATAGAAACAGAAATGCATTTCCTCCTGTACTGAGCAAAATATAAAGCTACCAGAGATGCATGTTCATAAAACTGACATATTTCAGTCACTAAATTAAAAATAAAATGCTTTTTTCTGTTTGACTGGGTATTTTATTTTAATAATCACGCTGGTCCCAGAATGTGTCCTACTCCTCCCACTGAATCTTCTCTCCGCTCCCAATTTCATCCCAATTCTTGATTCCCCAATTTCCCTCACCTTCTCTGAGTCCACACTCTCTCCCCCCACCTCAAACCTCACCCAACATCTCAGCTCTTCTACCAACCCCCAATTTCCTATTCTCCTATGGCATCCCCCACCAAACCCGAGTACCCATTGTCCCCTGAAGATCCAGCTCTCCCCCAATACTGGAATCCTTACTTCTTCAATTCTTATGCCCCCATTGTCTTCAAGACTCCACTTTTCCCCTCCTTCCTAATCTCTGAGACCTGTATGCAAAGCATCCCCTTCCCAGGTAAGTACATTGCCTGTGACTGTCTGTGATGCTGAGCAGTAGTACACTCAGCTCAGTCAACCGAAGGCAGGGAAAGACCATGGAAGAAACATGGGAGGAGGTCTGTATTTGAGTCATCTCCCTCATTTTCCCCTCAGCCCCCTCTCTGTCTTCTTCCTCCTCACCCCATAGCTGATATACATCCCATGGCCCCTTTTCCATCCTAATCTCTCTCTCATAACTTCTCTCTCCCCTGTGCCTCCCCTGCAATGGCAATGAATTTGCAGATAGCTTCTTGTTGCTCCCTGGTGGCTCACTCTTGTTCTTTCTCAGGAGGTTGATGAATCTGGTGTGAATTCCTGGTTTCCAAAAACCACAACTGTCATTGGTAATTGAGTCTGCACAAAAGAAGGCCAGAAGACTGCAACCACACTCTTCAGCACCTCCTGGCAAGGACCAAAAATTCCTTGATATCTTAGGTCACAAGATGTTTCAAGGTTCTATGCTGGTGTCACACATAGCTGCATACCAACTTTACATGACACAGTATCAAAGAAATCTCTGGAAGCAGGTTCAGGGAATAGCCGACTCTCTTCCCCAACAGCAACAAGATAGTCTCTACGCCATACTACATAAATTCCTTGAGGCTGGCAAACGAGGTTCATGCTGCGTACGACTCCTTTGAAACAGCTTCTCGCATGTCAGCGTCAGGAATCAGCACCAGGAGATGGGCTTGGCTAAAAGCCTCTGACTTGAGACCTGAAGTCATAGGCAAACTTGCCGATTTGCTATGTACCGGTGAAAACCTATTCGGCGACAAGATACAAGATGCAGTGCTCAATTAAAAAACCATAATGAGACCCTGCGACAGTTATCCACAGTGATTACCGAGGCCCCTTCTGCACGAAGATCCACTAGAAGGGACGCTAGTAAACAATTTTATCGCCCACACAGATACTATCCATCTGCGTCTTGCGCAAGGCCAACTAAACCGTCTCAGAAAACACATCCTCGACAGCCCAAGACATCCAGGCCTCAGCCACCACCACAGACAGGCCAGGCCTCTGGATTTTGAGGCATATCTAGAGAACAGCAGTCCCTCCATAAATCCAAAACTAGGTTTGCCAGTAGGAGGTCGAATTCGCCACTTCATGACCAACTGGCTCAGCATAACCACAGACCAATGGGTTATATCCATCATAACCCATGGATACCATCTAAACTTCCTCATGGTACCCCCAGACTTACTACCAAATCCTCTGTGGATGCAAGAAGATCACAAAGGTCTTTTAGAGTCAGAACTGTCCATCCTTCTGGGCGCCAGGGCCGTGGAACCTGTTCCCCCGAGCACAGCAGGGCAGAGGGTTCTACTCTCGCTATTTTTCTCATTCCAAAGAAATCAGGCGGCCACAACATAGTGGTGCTCTGCATTCACCCCAGTGTTCTCTGAAAAGTAGTTTTGGCTTTTCGTCTGAATCAAGCCATCATATTGCCCATTGGTTTTTTTTCAAGACCTTATGCACATGAAGGGGAGAAGGCTCTGCATTCATTGTACTGTAAAAAGACCTTGGCTTATCTGAAGAGAACTCAACCGTTTCATCATGCTTCCCAACCTTTCGTCACTTTCAGTCTTAACAGATTTGGAATAGTAGTTGCCAAATTGGCTAGCAGAGCATATTACACATTGCTACATTCTGGCTGGCCTACAGATCACAGACTCTATCAAGGCTCATCAAATAAGTGCCATGGCTACCTGAGTGGCTTACCTGAGAGGCATGTCCATTGAAGACTTCAGCAAAGCTGCAACTTGGTCATCAGTTCATACCTTTAGATTCCATTACTGTTCTGTCAAGAAGTGACAGAACTTTGGGAAAGCAGTTTTGTGCAGCATGTTCACCCAGTAGTCTGCTCTCCACAAAGGGGTTTTAGGTTGTTTTTCAGTAAGTGATCTGCTGCATCCCTCATCTTGGGACTTTCCACATGTCATGGCTAATTTAGTCCAGCTTGTTGAAAGATAAAGCAAGTTTTTTTTAGAGAGCTGAATGAATTAGCCATGCTTATACTTGCCCATCTTCCTGGAGAGTTGACTACCTGAATAAAATGAAGCTCTGCAATCAGCCGAGAGGCTTATGAGGCAGTGCTCATGCGATAACTCCCGTGTTTTCTCAGACAAAAGCTTTATGAGTTAGGCAAGAACGGTCTGTTCGGTGCCCTCTGATGAGATCACTCACATCTTATGGCTATTTCAATCTCTTGTCTACAGAGAATAACCTTTGTGGTGAGCAAGCTTGCTATTTTTATTAACTTTAAAAATTTTTTTGGTTTTCTCTCCTATCTGCCCTCTATCTTTGATTCTTCCCTACTCCTCCATGAAGGAATGCATGGGTGGGTTCTATGAATCCTTATTTACTGGCAGGAGCTACCAAAGTTGCAACAGTCGTTTTTACTACCCACCCCAGGCCTGAATGTACCATCTCTTCATTGATCCCAGCCCTATCAGTATCCAGTAGATGGAAGATCTGTACCTGTATCCCCGTACCTCGGTACAGAGCACTGTGACAAATTATATTTTTGTGCACTGTGCACCTGCAGGGAGCTTTTCAAATGAGCTGACTTTTGTGGGACATGTTGATGTGGTCCTTTCAATAGATGCTCCAGGTAGTACTTGTGTTATGAGACACATCGTCATGCTGAGTGGCCATTTTTACATCAGCCACTATTTTCTATAAACTTTTAAAGTTGTCTTTCTATAATGTAGTGGTGCTGTTTTATGAAAGTGGACATTTCATTTTTTGTATTTTTTAAAGCCATATCCAGAAGACCCAGCAGTTTACAAGCCACTTTCCCAGGAAGAACTCCAAAGGATAAAGAATGAAAAGAAACAGAAGCAAAACGAAAGGAAACAGAAGATCTCAGAAAATCGTAAACATCTGGCCAGTGTGCGTGTTGTACAGAAAAATCTTGTTTTTGTGGTGGGTCTCTCTCAGCGCCTTGCAGATCCAGAGGTGAGGTTTCCTTGCATTTTCTCATGTCTCTACTTGCCTGTTTGTGACCGCTTTACGCAGACTAAAAAAAATATTTTTTTTTCCTTCTGATTAGGTTTTGTTTATTTTTTGTTTTTACTTTTTTTTCACTTTTTATTGCATTTTATTATATAATCATGGTCACGTGCATAAAGTATGTTAATTTGTCACATAAATTAAAAAAATTAGAGTTTTTGTAACATAAAAAGTTTATGCAAGCTTTTCCAAAAAGAAGAAAAATTGAAGTTTCAAACAAAATAGGAAATGTATTTAAAAAAAACTTTTTCCTAACCAGTGATTAATTTTTTTAAATATTAGAATAACTTTAATTCAGAGCAGTTATCAAATATTTTATCTTAATCTGAATCTTTTTTTTTTTTATTTTATTTAGCGTTTATTGTACTCAAAATGCATGACAATACACAACTTATAACCAAATAAGAATACAGAAGATTTGTCTGGAACTACAAGTCAGAATATTTGTAATTATATATGAGACAACTTTTATCATTCAATAAAGCCATATATCATCCCCTGTGCGTCTCTTATATATCGCTAACTATAGAGTCATGGAACCAGTAGATGAGAGTAACAATTTACCACCATCATTTGGAATGTCCCCCCCCTCTTCCCTTTGTCCCCCCAACCCTAGCCCTAACCCCCTAACTTTCCCACAATTACTCCTACTACATGTGCTTTGATATCCATTCAATATGCAGATTCATTAATATCTACATTTCCTATCCTACTCTGAGGACTCTTGCCACTGTCTGTAAGTGCGCCATATTTGCAGGAACTTCCCATACGATTTATGTAAATGAGCTGTAATTTTCACCAGAGTGTATATATTTTCTTTAACTTATCCTGCACTCCACTGAGAGTAGGGAGGTGCCCTGCCTTCCACAGTTGTGCTACATGAAGCCTGGCTGCAGTCAAAATGAAGGATATCAAACGATTATCATAGTCACCCAACAATGGCACCGATTGTCCCAGTAGGGCTTGTCCCGGCAGAAGTTGTACTGTGATTTTAAAAAGCTGACCCAGCCACCCCTCTACCTGTCGCCAAAATTCACTAATCCTGGGGCAAGTCCACCACATGTGGAAGAAATCTCCCCTCTGCTGGCATCCTCTCCAACAAAGATTTGAGATCTGGCGCTTCATTTTATGCAATTGAGCTGGACAATAGTGCCAACGGTATAGTATTTTGACTGCATTTTCCATCATAGATGCCTCTATAAGTCCTTTACCCATTCTCCCAAAGATCCCTTCCCATTCTTTTTGCGTGAAGGTGCATTGGAGATCGGCTTCCCAGGCTACCATTTGTTTGGTTTTGTTAAAGGGCCGGTTCCCCAAGAGTGAATAAATTTGTGACTGTAAATGCAGGGCCTGATCAGCCTTCACACAGAGCTCCTCAAAGGCAGATTTTCCTTGTTCTAGAGACTCACCAATAGTATAGGTTTGTGCAAAATGACGCAATTGGAGATATGAAAAAATATCCACAGAGGACAAATTAAATTTATCCTGCAACTCCGGGAATGTTAGCAAGGCCTGCCCCCCCCCCCCCCCCACAGGGAGCTCCAATTATATATACCCTTCCTTCTCCACTCCCGGAAGGCTGAGTTAGTATATCCTGCTGGGAACTTACAATTAGCATACAGATATGTACTCTGATGGTAGACCTTTGGGCCCACTAGTAGATGCCTTTTGGTTTCCCACACATTCAAAAGTAATACCAGAGATGGCGGAAGCACATCCCCTGGACATAGACGCCACGTGGAGGGTGGCTGCCACATGAGACTAGTGAGTGGGATGGCAGTCATTAATTGTTGACTAAACTGCAGCCAGGGTTTTACTTCTTGAGTCTTGTGCCAGTCAACAATAAGTTTAAACTTAGCTGCTAAGTAGTACCTTTCAAGATGAGGAACTCCCAGTCCTCCTTGTTGGCGGAACTGATAAAGAGTAGTTTTCGCAACCCTAGGTCTCCGACCTCCCCAAATATACTTCATTATCCGATTTTGCCATTTGGTTAAAGCCAGTTTCGGTACCGTTATAGGTAGAGACTGAAATAAGTACATCATCCTTGGTAACACTATCATTTTAACAGCCGCAATGCGACCCATCCAAGATATCCTGTATCTATTCCACTCCTCCAAATCTAGTGAAATTTTTGACCACAGAGTATCATATATGAAACATATTCTGGATAACACTAATGTATATACCCAAGTATTTTATTTTCTGGTGTGCCCACTTGAATTTATACTGACGTCGGAGCCTTTTTTCCAACGAGGAGTTCAAATTGATGTTCAAAATCTCGGATTTTTCCCAATTGATCCGAAATCCAGATGCCCTACCAAAAGCCTTCATTTCATCAATTAAATGAGGCAGCGAGTATTCAGGATCCGTGAGCGTGAACAAAATATCGTCCGCATATAGGGACATCTTAGAAGAAAAGTGGCCTACCTCAACTCCTTTAGTACTGGCGGTGCTCCATATACTGAAGGCCAGAGGTTCTAAAAAAAATGGCGAATAGTATGGGGGACAGCGGGCATCCCTGCCTGGTGCCTCTCCGCACCGGAAAGGAATCTGTATAACTGCCATTAATTTTAATGCGTGCGCATGGCTGGGTATATAATTGTTGTATCCAGTGCAAAAATGGTTCCCCGAACTTCATTTTTCTTAGTAAGAAAAAAAGATAGGGCCAATGAACCCTATCAAAAGCTTTCTCAGCATCCACCGAGAGAGCGAGCGTAGGTATGCCTTGTTTTTTAACCCACCATACTACATCCAGTATTTTTTGTATATTATCACTAGCTTGCCTCCCGGGGATGAACCCCGCCTGATCTGGGTGAATAAGTTTAGCTATGAAACCATTCAAGCGTGTGGCCAATATCTTAGCTAGCAATTTTAAGTCAAGGTTGATTAGGGATATTAGCCTGTAGGAGCCGCAAAGCGTGGGGTCGCGCCCCGTTTTGGTTAGTACCGTGATGCCAGCTGTATTAGCCTCCGGGGTCAAGGCCCCTTCATTCTTTATGGCCTTATAGTATTTTACCAGTACAGGGGCAAGTTGTCGAGCAAAAACCTTATAAAAACGTCCCGTATATCCGTCTAGTCCCAGTGACTTTCCTAATTTCAGGGACTTAATAACTGCTAAGATTTCAATCTCTGAGATCTCTTTATCCAGTATAAATTGTTGGGCTTTCATAAGTTCCGGTAGAGTCACCGAGTCCAAATACCCCGAAATGACCTCCGGGCATATTGTTTCATCATGGGCATATAAGTCAGAATAAAATTGAAGGAACCTTTGTCTAATGGATTTATTGTCCCCTACCAATGTACCGTTTGCTTGTTTAATCTTAACTATAATCGATTGTGCCTGTCTCTTCTTAAGAGCGTGAGCTAATAATCTCCCCGCTTTGTTTCCCCCTCAAAATACTTTTGTTGCAGGAGTTCCAGCTGGTGAGCTAAGGTCGCTGTATCTATAGCCGCTATTTGGTTTTTTAATGCGGCGATTTGAGCATAGGAAACCATGGGGGATCCCTGACTTTTATGAATTCTTTCCAGCTCTTTAAGTTGGAGTAAAAGCTTGGCCCTAGACTTTTCCCTTTGCTTCTTCATAAAAGCTGCCCTTGCTATAAATTGACCCCGGAGCACCACCTTTAAGCATTCCCATACTGTGATCGCACTCACTTCCCCTGTATCATTGATTGTTAGATAGTCCAATATTTCTCCTTGCATTTGAGAAACAAACTGAGCATCATTGAGAAGGGAGTCATTGAATCTCCAAAATTTATAGCCCTTATCAATGTCTTGTAGACGGATGGATACCCATATTGGGGCGTGATCAGACCAGAAGATGGGCTCAATTTCCACCTCCTCAACCCTAGTGAGCAAATTTTTGCTACCCAAAATCATATCCAATCTCGAATAGCTCTCATGGGGGTGAGAGTAGAAAGTATAATTCCTTACTGCTGGACATCGATTTCTCCAAATGTCCGCCAGCCCCTGGTCCTTTATGAGCGTTTTCAAAGCTACTCTAGCTGATTTGGGGTCATTACTCTGGCCTTTAGACGTATCTAATCTAGGATTAACAGTAATATTAAAATCCCCTCCCACCACCGACTGCCCTTCCAATTTAGTTGACAACATTTCATTCAGCGCGTTATAGAACATATCTTTATGCACTGTGGGACCATATAACGATACTAAGGAAAGCAGCTCTCCCCCCACCCTTACCTTTACCAGGACATATCGCCCCTCTGGATCAGAAGAAGATTCTCTAAATTCAAAATGTAAATCCTTATGGATCATGATGCCCACCCCTGTATATTTGGATTTAGAGGTAGCAGCAGCCCAATATTGATGTGGATATCTGGTTGACTTTAACAATCTCTGGTGATGTTTTCTCAAATGTGTCTCCTGTAGGAATACCACATCCGCACGTAACCGCCCTAGTTCCTTAAATAGTAGGTTACGTTTTCGGGGCGTATTAAGTCCCTTAACATTTAAGGATAAAAATTTAAGCATAGTCATCAGCAATTGCAACTCCCCTTCCCTAATGGTGCAGACTCAAACCGTCCCCTAGTAAGCTCCACCAGTACTAAAATGGGGCCGGCAATGATATTGTGAATCATTGTAAAGTCCCAAGAGCGCAGGTCTCCATGTGCATATAACAGTCGGGAGGACTCGGGAGTTACCTGTATGAATCTGTGCAAACCCCCTACCCCTTGTGAGCAAAGAATTATAATATGTGTGAGAAAGTTACTCCCCCGCCCCCACCCCACCCCCCCTTCTCATCGTGTTCCAGGGATAAAACTTTTATCCCGAGAGCTAAATTAGGAGGAAGCGTGATCACACCCCGTCCTACCTCTAGCGATCCCTTACAAAAGTATCATGTAAACTGCCATTTAACGATTTGGAAAGTAAACTGTAAGTCTCAGATGAAAGAAATAACCTCACGTAATTAAAAGTTAAAGTTCCAAAATTGGGCCAAACACGAATGTCCATCTGACAGCAATTATCCCACCGAGTATGCTTCACGCTGGTGCCTCGTTCCGCTCTTTTCCCGCAGAGTTTCGCTGCAGCCGCCTCTTTCCGTTCTGTACCCTCTGCCACCGAGGAGGCAAGGAATTAGGAAATTTTGCAGGAGAAGCTGGTCTAGTAGCCTGAGTCGGTATTTCCACTGCAATGCCGTTGTCTCCCAGTATTCCTGCGGCTTCAGTTATGGTAGTAACCCGGTGAGTCACCCCCTGCAATTGAAAAGATATGCCTCCAGGGAAAAGCCAGCGATAACGTATATTTGCTGCGGTTAACTTAGTGGTGATACAGCGAAACTCCTGCCTTTTCTTCAGCATTATCGCTGCCAGGTCTGCGAACACCCCAATCTCATGTCCTTCCCATTGCCAAGTACGTTGTTTCCTCGTGGTCATGAAAATTTTTTCTTTTTGTGCATAGGAATGATAGCAAACTACTATATCGTGTGGACTGTTAGCGATTTTTGGCCCCAGCGATCTGTGTGCTCTCTCAATCCGTATGGCTGGTCTTTCTTCCCTGCCGTGGGCCTCAGCCTGGTCGAGAAAAAAAATTTGATATCTGCTCCACAACATCCAGACAGTCACTATAGTCCTCTGTATCTGGAACTTCCCTTATACGGATGTTGGAACGCCGACTTCTATTTTCAATGTCCTCCAGTTTGTCAGACAGAGCTTGAGAATACTGCTGCAACGCCTCGTGGTCGCACTGGAGCTGCAGCCATCCTTCTCCCTGCGTGTCCATACGCACTTCCATCTCATCTATTCTCCTACCGTTCTCCGCGGTCTCCTCTCTGAGGTCAGCAATTAATTCGGAGACTTCCGTTTTATAGTTCTTGAGATCTTGCCTTAATTCTGTAAACCAGCTCCTCATCTCTGCTCTAGATGGGCAATCGCAATCCCGCTCCCGAAGCGCGGCGTCAGCCCCCTCCGTTTCATCAATGGCTGGAGCAGCCGCCATTTTGAGCTGATCTTCCTCCGTCTCTTTTATTTAAGAATACCTCCGCAGATCCGGGGTTTTTCGTTTCGCCGCCATCAACAGAGTAACCAGCAGTGCTTCAGATAGCAGATAAGTTGTTTGGTTTGGCTCTAACTTTTGATTTTCGGCACTGCTATGATCGCGAGGCACGGAGCCTAAAAAGTTAGGCAGCGTTCATGGGGCGTGATGTCACTTCCTCCAATCTGAATCTTTTTTAATCATGACAATTAAAATTCTTGAGTTTTCCTGCTTTTTTAACTCTAGAACACTTAAGCCAAAGTCTAATGAATCAGGATTCATTAAGAAGATGAGTATTTCTTGCTCAGTACATTAACAATGAATTATTTATTTGTTCATTTTATTAATTTAAAAGTTTTTCTATACCATCATTAAGTTATTTACCATCATAATGGTTTACAATAGGGCACAAATAGAAAAAAATAGTAAAAAAAAACTTTACAATGAAGGTGCCATTAATAATCGGTAACAATTGAATAGCTAGAAACTGATTTCTGACGTAAGATATCTATTGGTACCTGTCTCTTGGGTGGGTACCTACGGTTTAATGTTATTTACGCTTAACAGTGAGATAAAGATAATTTCCAGGTTGGTACCTGAGATTATGTGTTAGGTGCATTATGCTGGCTCTTCCTTTTCTGTTTTCAACGTTCTCTTTGTAAAAAGAGAACTAGCTCATTTGATGTTTGTAGGCTTAGGTTTTTATCAGCAATATTTTGCTAGTTAATTATCATACAGAGTTTTTGACTCATATTCAAAGACTGAAAAATTTAGGAGAAAATTAAATCATACATTTTGTCGGAAATCATGCCATTTTTAAGATTGTCTCTTCAGGCTCATTTGTATCATTTTGGAAACTGCCTAGGTATATTCTTTTTTTTTTTTACATATTGCATTTCATAAAATGTTTATTGCTTTTAGATTTAAAAAAAAAAAAAAAAATATCCCATTGAATGTTCCAGACCTAGGCAAAGTTTCTTTGAATAGTGGATCTAGTCCAAAAATCTAGGAACCAACCAACTGGGTGGGGAATGGGCAGCTGCTGAGAACTCACTAAATGTTCTCCCGCCCTCCCCAATAGTCTTCTCTCTCTCTCTCTCTCTCTCAATCCCTTATCCTGATCTCAGCAGTCAACTTTTTTCCATCATGCCACACCCCCATCGCCCCAATTAGTTACTCTCTGTCTCTCAGCTCCCCTTCTTGGTCTCTGTCAAGGCATTATGCCAGGAATTGTGGACTTTCTGGTGACTGCCTTGAATTCCCAAAGTGTTCTCGTGCAATTGCAACACCCTCTAAGGGTCCAGATGCCAGACACCTATCTGTCTCAGGTGTCCTTGGAAGATATGACCTGTGCTTCTGCTTCCCAGGCTGTATTGGCATAAACAGTTTTCGAGGAGGAGCTGAATAGAAGGTTCCAAGAGTCTTTAGACCATAAGATGATAAGCATTGGAGTACAGGTGTCAATGGCATCCATGTCCTTGAAGATGGATGTCCAAACCTTGCTAAAGACTTCAGGCATCTAGCTGGGGAGAGGGGCAGACTTAATACAGTTCTTAGAGGGACATCAGGTACTGCTGATCTGATATTAATTTCCAGCACATTTTTGGAAGGCTTCATTGGGGTCTAGGCCTTGTCTGCGAGCTAGATGTAGTCCTGACATACCAAAAGAACTTAAGTACTATCATACTGGGTCAGACCATGATGCTCAGCATCCTCATCTCTGACAGTGGTCAAATCCTAAAAGTAGATTGTTTCTTGCTGCTTACTCCCTTTGACAAGTGGTGGGTCTCCCTGAGTCACCTGATTAATAACTATGGACTTTTCTGCCATGAACTTGTCCAAATCCTTTTTAAACCCAGCGATGCTAGTTTCCTTGACCACATCCTCTGATGACAAATTCCATGGCTGGTACCTGTTAGCTTAAAGGAGTATCCCCTAGTCTTAGTTTTATTTGAAAGGATAAATAACTGTTTTCTGTTGTACTCCATTCATGATTTTGTAGAATTCAGTCATACGTGCTTCAGTCATCTCTTTTGAAAGCTGAAGAGCCCTAACTTGTTTAGCCTTTCTTTATAAGGTAGCTGTTCTGATGTCTTAACCGTGTTTTAGATGATGCATACAATACTCAAGGTGGACTTCTGGTCACCCCCATCCTATACAGAGCGACATACTCTTTGTTTTATTCTCTTTCCTTTCTGGATTATTCCTACTATTCTGTTTTCTGTTTTGTCTGCCACCACTGCCATACACTGAGCTGAGGATGTCAACATACTTTCGACAAAAGTTCCTAGATAATTTTCCTGGGTGGTTACTCCTAATGCAGAATCCATCATTGTGCATCTAAACTTTGGGTTATTTTTTTTCCTACGTACATCACTTTGCACTTGTCAACATTAAATTTAATCTTCAGTTTGGATGCCCAGTTTTCCAATCTTACAAAATCCTTCTGTAGATCCTTGCAATCTGCCTGTATAGTTAAAATAGTTTTTGTGTTATCTGCAAATTTGATCACTTCAATTGTCACTCCCCTTTCTAGATCATTAATAAATACGTTGAATAGCGCTGGTCCCTGGACAGATCCTTGGGACACTCTACTATTCACCTTTTCCAACTGGGAAAACTGACTATTTAGTGGTACTCTGTTTCTGTCTACTACTTCTTAACATTTCTATAGCGCTACACAACATATGCAGCGCTGTTCAAACATACAAAAAGACAGTCCCTTCTCAATAGATCATACAATCTAATAAGACAAACATACAGGACAAGATAATTGGTGAAAAGAAAGTTAGTTAAGACTAAAAGCAGACAATCAGGCATAAGATTTTAAACAGTTACCAATTCACACTGAGACAATGCCTTCTGTCCCATAGCTTTTTAGTTTACTGAGCAGTCTCTTATGAGGGACTTTGTCAAATGCTTTCTGGAAATCCAAATACACTATCAATCAGCCCTTCTTGTTTACATTTTCAAAGGCTAGTAAGGCATGACTTCACTTTGTTAAATCAGTGTTGACTGTTTCCCATTAAACTATGTTCATCCATATGACCAATGATTTTGTTCTTAAATATATGTTCTCCCCTTATTGTTTTAGCCAGGTTTTTCAGTGTTTCGGGTAAGTTTTGCTTCACATTTGTTTCCCCTAGGTGGTGGTACCATTGGTGCTTGCCAGTCATTGGAAGCCACCAGCATCAAGTTCGATTTTGCTTCCAGTTTATTTCAAGTTGACATGTTCATGTCCGGATTTAAGCCATGCCTCCGGAGCTCGAGGACTAAGCTGATCACGGACCCCCATGATTGATGTATCTTCTGCCTAGGGTCACGCACAATATCTGGGGTTACAGCAATTGCACACAAATGACTTCTAAAGGGAGAAAGATCCGGCTCGACAAGATGGAGCGACTCTTCAGGCCGGAGAACACCGGGCCATCAGCATCAAGAAGCCATAGAGCCGCATCAGTGGACACCGAGCCATAGACTTTGGCGGGACTGTTGGTTCCGTCAGCGTCTGTGGCTGCTAGGGACACAGGAGACAAGCCATTGTCTGCCTCCCCTGGTTGAAGACATCAGGTTAATTGACTTCAGCCTTGGCACTGAGGAAAGACTGATTTGAGCATTAAGGAAAGCTGAAGAAGCATCATCATCTGTCTCTGATGCACCAACTTCTGCTGTGATACCCCATAAGCCTTCCTGTAGTTAGGAGAGCTAATCCTCTCTCGATACCCAGGGTTTGCAATAGTCTCCACCAGTTCCAATGCCCACCATTTTCCTCTCAATTTTGAAGAGGATGTGGTTACACCTCCTGGGTCCCATTCAATCTTGACATTGGTGCTCTTTGAAGAGGAGCTGGAGAGGCGTGTACAGCTGACTGTGGAGAAGGCGAAGCACAGTCTCTGCATCGGGGCACTGACAGTACTTGGACTGCCACCATCCCTCTTTAAGCTGCTGTTGGAATCCCTGCATGTGCTCATCAGATTGTTAACCAACGCAGAGTGTATCTGTTCCCAGGGCAGCATCAAAGCCTGGTGGGATATCAGTGGCACCACCGGCCGATCTGGTACTTGTCCACAGTTCCTCAGAGGAGGATGCTCAGGATGACACCCTGCCCGAGCCCCCATGATCAATTGAATTGGTGCCTATACCGCTGGCTGGAGGCCGAGTGCCTAGGGCCTCCATCCCCTCTTTTGGGCAGTGAGGACGAGGGCCCATATAACCTCTGGGAGGATGACTCCTCCAGTGTTTCTGATGACATGTTTGATGGTCTCCTCTTAGAGCTTTCTCTTCCTGATGACAGAAGAAAGTCTTCTCATGAAGCCCTCTCCTTCACAGGTTTTATCCTGGAGATGGCGGAAGCCATCCCATTTCATTTAGACTGAACAGGATTCTCGTCACAAGATGATGGCTATCCTCCAGTACATGGAGCCTCCCATGGGGATTATTACAGTCCCAGTGCACGAGATCTTTGTGGAGTTACTGATGAGGATGTGGGAACACCCCCCTCTCAGTTCCTCCCATTAACAGGAAGGCGGATGCGATTTATCTTGTCCAGAAAGCTCTTGGATTTGACAAGTTTCAGCTGCCACACCACTCTGTGGTGATCGAATCTTCTCTCAAAAAGCCAAGTGCACTCTGACCCTTTCTTTGGAGACCCTGGTGAAGGATCAGAGGGCCATGGATGCTCTTGGGAGGAAGGTCTTTCAGTATGCAATGCTATGCAAGAGCCAATATATGCAAGATATTCTGAAGTAGGTGTAGAATGTGACTGAGTAACTAATTCAGCAGCAGCAGGACACTCTCCTGTCACTGATGCATAAAAGCCTGAAATGCGGAAAATATGGAGTCAGGTCAACCCTTGATGTTTTTGAGACTGCATCAAGGGTTTCTGATGCTGGGATCAGTACTTGCAGACTCGACTGGATGTGAGCATCCGATCTCTTGTCAGGAAGTGCAGAAATGACTCGCTGACGTGTCATGTACCCGGGAGAATCTCTTAGGAGATAAGATGAAAGATGAGGTAGCTGAGATGCGGGAGCACGTGTGACACTCCAGCTCTTCACCCAGAACCCATCCTCCTCAGCCAGGAGATCTTCGAGGTTTGGCCAGAGAAAGTCTTTCTTCCACCCAAGGAAATATTATCATCCACGTCCTCGATCCCAAATAGCAGCCGCAGGGCTCTCGCAGCTGCCCTAGGCAGCAAAGGGCCCTGAAGCCCCAGGTGGCGTCCCAGTCAATGCCCGGAACATGGTTTTGACTGGATTGTTGGGAACCTGGCCCAGTCCACATTACTCGAGATGATAGATTCCCCGGTCAGGGGGATGCTGTGATTCTAAACAAGCCAGTGGCCCAGTATAACCTCTGACCAGTGGGTCTTGTCCATCGTCTGTAGAGGGAACAAATTAAACCTTTTGAGTACCCCACCAAATTGCCCTCAGAGTGTGCATCGGGGACTGATAGTATACCAGGAAGTACTATTGGCAGAGCTCCCCTCCCTTTTAACAGCCAGGGTTATCAAGCCCGTTTCACCAGGGCAAAGAGGATGGGGATTTTACTCTTGGTACTTCCTGATTCCAAAGAAAACAGAAGAACTCTGCACGTTATTGAGGCAAGTGACTCTGTTGCTGCTATTTTGGAACATTACCTGTGCCCGAATTGCTCCTTTCCCAGCCTGTGCAGTTGTCCCACGCCTTGAGGGTAATGTCAGCAAATGTCCTGGCTGAAGGGGAATAAGAAGAGGGGCCCATAGGCCTGAATCAAATGCAATCTGCATTTTATTGAAGCAAGTGGTGCTGTTGTTGCTATTTTGGGACTTTACCTGTGTCTGTATTGCTCCTTTCCCATTCCGTGCAGTTGCCCTGCCCCCTGCGGGTGACATCTGCAAACATCCTGGCCATGGGGGAATAAGAGGGGCCCATATGTAGGCCAATGCTGGCAGGCCTCACTAAAGGGCTCGCCAAAGGGCCTGTCCCTTTGTGGGATACAAATTACAGTATTGGTAGTATATCATTTTGTTGTTTAAATATTGCATTATGTCAGTTATAATGGAAAAAAGTCATGAGATGAACAATATCTGTGTAAGGCAGGGTTTTGGTATAAATAGCACTTTAAGAAGGCACATGAGGTATTACACCACAGTTGATAAAGTATTAATAATCCCGCCTCAAATGTCTCAAGTTGAGATGAAACAGAAAGATTTATTACAAATGGCATATGTAAATGCTCAATCGTTGAGAGATAAGGAGATAGAGATTTCAAATCTTCTAATGCAATTAGTCTTAGATTTTTTATTTAATTCAGAATCTTGGTTAGAGGAGTGGGATATTGCTATTATGAGTGGGTTGTTCCTTTTAGGCTACAGTTATGAGGGAGTAAATCGTCCAAAGAATAAAGGAGGGGGGGGGGTGTTAGCTGATTTTAAAAAAGATTTTAAAGTAAGCAAAGTGAAGGTGTTGGTGATAATTTTGAAGCGCTGGTATTATAAATACAAGGATGGACGTTTTGTCTAGTGTATTTACTACCCGCTCAGGGTGCAGCGGTTGTTAATGCATTTATTGAGTTGCTAACCACCTTAAGCATAAATCATTTGAGATTGATTATTTTGGGTGATTTTAACATGCATTTTGAAGATTCTGATTCTAGCGATGCGGATAGGCGGGAATGTCCTGCAATGATTTAGGTCTTTCTTAGAAAATAGGAGCAAACAAAGTGATCTTTGTAGGGCAAGAATCAGAATGGTATAATGGGGCAGATTTTAAAACATATGAGCGGGCCAAATCTATACCCAGTTTTATAACATGGGCGCGCTGTTATAAATTAGATGTAGCTGTTGCTATAAATTAGATGTAGTGATGCTGTTGTGAAATTATTTGGAGCCAGTGGATTTCTGATTAGTTGTTCAGGCCTTGGTTTTACGTGCAGTAGATTACTGTAGTGTACTTTATGTGGGTTTACCCAAGTATCTGCTAAAAGCACTGCAATTACTGGTAAATGTGGTGGTTAGAGTGATGTTTAAATTACAGTGGGGCATGAGCATAAGAACCCATATCTATTTATTTATTTATTTATTTATTTAATTCTTTTTCTAGACAAGTCATATCACATCGGTTTACATCAAACATGGGTGGATTTCATAGAACAAGGGATTACATTTATTTATTATTATTTTTATATACTGACATTGTTAAATACCTTACGGACGCTGCTTCTGATCTGGTGTGCACTGCGGCCAGAGGAGTGTCAGCTGCGGTGGCTGCCAGGAGACAACTCTGGCTCCGAAGCTGGTCAGCCGATGCATCTTCCAAATCTCGCCTCACAAGGATGCCCTTCAAAGGATCCCTCCTGTTCGGCAGCGAGCTATAGAAACTGGCCGACAAATGGGGCGAGTCCCCATTGCCACGCCTACCGGAGGACAGGGCTAAGAGAAACCAGCGACCCTTCCCCCGATCTTCCAGGGGCAGAAGCTCTCAGCGCTTCGATCCATACAGAAACAGCTATCAAGCGCCCCGACCTACGGGCAGGAACCAGTCCTTTCAGAACAAGCCCAACAAGAGGGGAACCAGCTCGGGTCCAGTCCCAGCTGCACCCCACAATGAGATTCAGCCGACTCGTCCAACAGAAGAAGCCATAGGGGGCAGACTAGCCCTATTCTACCACAGATGGGTTGAGATAACTTTGGACAAGTGGGTCCTAGCCATCATTTGGGAGGGGCACTACCTGGATTTACTGCGAACCCCTCCGGACAAGTTTGTGGAAACCCCCTGCCTCAACCTCCCCAAGAGGGCGGCAGTGGAAGCTACACTGACCAGACTACTGGCCCTCAAGGCCATCAACCTAGTGCCTCCACAAGAAATAAATACTGGGCATTATTCAATTTATTTTATCATCCCCAAGAAAGAGGGGGACGTTCAGGCCCATCCTGGACCTCAAGTCAGTCAACCGCCACCTAAGGATTCCCTGCTTCCACAAGGAAACCCTACGCTCCATAATAAGGGTGATACAACCGGGAGAGTTTCTCACATCCCTGGATCTTTCGGAGGCTTACCTATACATCCCAATTCATCAGGAACACCAGCGCTATCTACGCTTCAAAATCCTGGACCGTCACTATCAGTTCCGGGCACTACCCTTCGGGTTAGCCACAGCACCCCGGACGTTCACCAAGATCATAGTGGTGGTGGCGGCAACACTGAGGAAGGAAGGAGTCCTCATACATCCTTACCTAGATGACTGGCTGATCAGGGCAAAATCCCCAGAGGAAAGCCACCAAGCAACCAACAGAGTCAAAACTCTACTGGAGAGCCTAGGTTGGGTGGTAAACACAAACAAAAGTTGTCTACAGCCATCACAGTCTCTAGAATACCTAGGAGTCTGATTCGACACCAAAGACGACAAGGTCAGCCTGACTCCCACAAGGAGATCAAAACTGTGGAACCGGTTACAATTCCTACTGAGCGAACCTCGGCCCACAGCTTGGGATTACCTGCAAGTCCTCTGTCTGATGGCATCCACACTGGAAGTAGTGCCATGGGTGCGAACTCACATGAGACCCCTGCAGCGCTCACTCCTATCATGATGGAATCCACTGTCTCAGAATTACACCATACTTTTATCACTCCCGGGCAGAGTCCGGACCCAGCTACGGTGGTGGCTGCAAGTCAGCCACCTGAGCCGGGGATCAAGGCTTTCCTCCCCAGCTTGGACCCTGCTCACCACAGATGCCAGCCTATGAGGATGGGGAGCACACTGCGAGGAGTTAACCGCCCAAGGGCAGTGGAACGCAGAAAAGGCGGGATGGAACATCAACCGCCTAGAAGCGCGGGCAGTCAGACTAGCCTGTCTACGATTTGATCATAGACTCCGAGACAAAGCGGTCAGAGTAATGTCGGACAATGCCACAACAGTGGCCTACATCAACCGGCAGGGGGGGACCAGAAGCCAGCAGGTGTCTCTGGAAATAGACTCCCTAATGGCGTGGGCGGAAGTAAACCTCCAGGAGATCTCGGCCGCCCACATCGCCGGGAAAGACAACATCACGGCAGACTACCTCAGCAGGGAAAGTCTAGACCCAGAAGAATGGAAGCTGTCGTCCACAGCGTTCCAACTGATAGTGAACCAGTGGGGGACACCAGACATGGACCTTCTGGCAAGCCGGTCCAACGCCCAAGTACCCAGGTACTTCAGCCGCAGGCGGGAACCTCAGTCCCAGGGGATCGATGCCCTGGTACAGACCTGGCCACAGGTGACCCTATTATACGCATTCCCGCCGTGGCCCCTATTGGGCGCAATCATTCACAAGATACAACTACACAGGGGACTAGTTCTTCTAGTGGCCCCGGACTGGCCAAGAAGACCGTGGTACGCAGACATGACAAGACTACTGGCAAGGAACCCCCTAACACTGCCTCCACACAGAGACCTGCTCCAACAAGGACCGATCCTCCACGAGGATCCAGCTCAATTCTCTCTTACGGCCTGGCCATTGAGAGGGCTCGCCTGAGAAAGAGCGGATACTCGGGGGCTGTAATCGACACCCTACTCCGAGCACGCAAGTTCTCCACATCCCTAATGTACATAAGGATTTGGAGAGTATTTGAAGCCTAGTGCGAAGACCACAACATCAAGCCACGCTCAAGTAAAATTCCCATGATCCTAGAATTCTTACAGAACGGGCTACAGAAAGTGTTGTCCCTCAACTCCATCAAGGTACAGGTGGCCGCATTGGCATGCTACGGCTCCAAGAGCGAGGACGACAGCATGACTTCTCACCCGGACGTGTCACGCTTCCTGAAAGGAGTCGAGCACATACACCCACCACTAAAGTGGCCGGTACCTCTTTGGAATCTCAACCTGGTCCTGGATTTCCTAGCAGGAACCTCTTTCAGGCCCCTCCGAGGGCTGTCCCTCTGCCTGTTAACGTTAAAGACAGCATTCCTGCTGGTGGTTTGTTCAGCCCGCCGCATTTCAGAATTACAAGCACTGTCCTGCCGCGAACCGTTCCTCAGGCTCACCCCAGGAGCCATACAGCTACACATGGTCCCTTCGTTCCTTCCCAAAGTGGCATCACACTTCCACCTTAACCAAACCATCTTGCTACCATCGCCGGATGACTTGAAGAATTCGGAAGAAGCTTGAAGTCTACGTCACCTCAACATCGGCAGACTTCTGTCCAGATACCTGGAGATGTCGGAACCCGTACGAAAAACGGACCACCTTTTCATCCTCCAAGTGGAAATAGACAAGGGGAAGCGGCCTCGCGGGCAACCATAACCCGCTGGATCAAGGAAGTCATCAAGGTGGCCTGCGAAGAAGCAGGCAAACCACCGCCTCTACAGGTCAAGGCCTGTTCTACCAGAGCCCAGGCAGTATCCTGGGCAGAAAGCAGAATGCTGTCACCCGCCGAGATTTGCAAGGCGGCGACATGGTCCTCCATCCACACCTTCTCCAGATTTTACCGCCTGGATGTTCAGGCTCGGGAGGACACGGCATTTGCAAGGGCAGTACTAAGTGGGTCATGGGCAGCCTCCCACCCGGTTCGGGAGTAGCTTTTATACATCCCATTGGTCCTGAGTCCATCTGCTACATGCTAGGAAATGGAGAAATTACTTACCTGATAATTTCGTTTTCCTTAGTGTAGACAGATGGACTCAGCATCCCACCCTTGGCTGCCGTTACACATGGAATTCGAATGATCAAGGGTAAGCCATGTTTTCAGTCACTGAGGATTTCCACCCTGCCGGGTGTCGACACTTCCGGTTGAGTACACTGGCGGTCTCCAGCTATAGTCAATCCAACCGGTTCAAGTTAATCAAGTTAACCAAGTTATAAAGTTTAACCAAGTTATGAAGTTATCCAAGTTATTCAAATTAATCAGACACACAATGCTTTTCGAGGAGAATACTGAAGAGCTGTACTTCCTGCAGGGGTATATGTACTAGGGACTGACGTCAGATTGAAATCTGATCCATCTCCAACTGCTATCAGGAGTACACTATACCCATTGGTCCTGAGTCCATCTGTCTACACTAAGGAAAACGAAACTATCAGGTAAGTAATTTCTCCAATGGTTTCTGTGGGCACCTTGATCTCTTTGTTACAAAAAGGAGACTAAGGATGCATACACTCACATCAAGATCTTCCATGGTCACCGGAAGTATCTGAGATTTGTGGTGGGACAGCATCATTTCCAGTACCACGTTTTGCTGTTTGGGCTAGCATCAGCCTCAGATGTCTTCACAAAATGCTTGGCTGTGGTGGCAGTGCATCTTCGCAGACTAAGAGTCCATGTTTTCCCTTATTTGGATGATTGGTTGGTCAAGAGCACCTCTCGGGCAGGGGCCGAAGAGTACATGAGCTCAACCATCCAGGTGCTAGAGTCACTAGGGTTTGTTGTCAACTACCCCAAGTTCCATCTTAGTTTGTCACTGCAATTGGATTTCATAGGAGCTTGCTAGACATGGCTCAGGCTAAGAACTTCCTGCTGTGCCAGAGTGCCATCTCTTTGATGATCATCATGGCAGAGATTTAAGTGAACAAAACAAAGCCCCACTGCCTCGGAAATCTGAGGAAAGTACACAAATATCCAAAAAACACCACAATACTCCCCAGTGTAATTTTTAATACTTGTAATAGAATTCACTATTAAATTTGTTGGACCTTCATGGATACAACTTGAAAAAATCAACAAGCTGTGCATCCCTTTGGTCCACTTTTAATTTTATTTATTTAATTCTGCTTTAATGTTCATTTTTTTCTTTTTTGTCATTACTTTAAAAATAAGTCCCATCACCACGAAGGTCCCATTTCGGGATATCAGCACAAAACCTTAATTCAAAACATCATCGAGTGAGAAAAAAACCTTCATAATTTATCTCAAGTGTCCATTTTGATCACAACCCCGACACAACCATGTTTCGATAACCACTCTGCTTCAGGGGGTTCTCCTTGAACTTTTAACATGCTCTCGATCAACCAAAATTTCGTTTGCTTCCCGAATCCAGATGTTTTCGCATCGGGGCTCCATCTGATGATGTGTGAGGACTAAAATTCTTTTGTCCTCGGAGAACATCTATCCTAAAGAAGCCCTCAGTCTGAGATGTGAGCCTGTTTATAATGATGAAGTTGCAAATAATAGAAAAAAAATCATTGTCAAGTAAAACTGAATCTTCAAATCTCTAAAAGATAATATACACCTATCTACTGTCTATAATTGCACTTCTTGATTTAAGCCTGTATGATCCCAAGTAGAAAAGATTCTATGTTGCAACCCAGGAATAAAATCTAGATTTCCTTTTACATGAAGAAAAGGAGTTAATAAAAATTCTGCCCAAGCATTTTCTTTAAATACTTCCAAGCCCGCCAAAGGGGAAGCTACCTGAATACTAGTCCATATAGTATGAGGTAACTTGCCAGTTTTAGCATACAAAATATTTATAGGTAAAGCCTAGCTGAAAAAGACTCTTTCGAATGCCATATTCACGTAGTAAGATGAGCTAAATAAGCTAGTCTTTTAAGATCTAAATAAACTTGCCCGATTGTAATGCTCCATATGTGGTAATCTATAACCCCCTTTTTGCCAGTCTGTCTTTAACTAAGATAGTGAGATCCTTGATTGAGACCCCCTTTCATAAGAAACAGAGATAACGATGATCCAGACGCTGTACATTCTTTTTTAATAACCCTACTGACGAAAGGTGCATTACATACTTCCACTCTGGAATCAAGATCATCTTAAAGAGGTTTACCCTTTCAGCCAATGAAAGTGGGAAATTCTGCCATTGCTGCACTTGTTTCATTTGCTTTAATAAAATGGAAACATTAGAACTGTAAATCTCTCTGGTGTCTTCTGTAACATTAACTCCCAAATAAATAATGGTTCCCTTTTTCCAGCTTAAGGGCAACTCCCCTTCCTAATGATCCCTAAAAACATCTCAAAAAGGCATAGCCTCCGATTCCTCATAATTTAAAACCAGAAAGTGAGCTATATTCTCTAAAAATAAAAATGTCAAGCAGATGAGAAAGTGAATTCTTTAGATTAGTAAGAAAAAACAAAATATCATCTGCAAAAGTGGCTATTTTGAACTACTGCCCTCCTTTCTGCACCCCTAATGTCACCTGCTCAGCTAATACTTTGCGTAACAAAAGCTCTTTAGACAGAAAAAGTAATAATGGATGTGTGCCCCTTTACAGACAGAATTCCTCTGAAACCTCTCCGTTAACTAACACATGACGTTTGGATCTGAATAAAGTAACATAACTAGATCTAGAAACATCCCTCCTATTCCAAACCTACCTAATAACTGAAACATAGTTCCAGTCCACCTAATCAAATGCCTTTTCAGTGTTGAAACTAACAAGAAAAGAGGGCATCTGTGAGACATTGGATTGCTCCATGGCTATAATCATCATCTTCAGATTAGTAAAGGGATAGCGATTCCTGAGAAGCTTCACCTGACATGTCAAAATTAAAAAAGGCAATATCTCTGCCAGCCTTTTGGCTATAATATTAGAGAGCAATTTTATGTCTAAATTCAACAAAAATCTGTCCAGCTGCGTAATGTCAGGGTTCTTCGAGGTATAAAGTTGTTGATAATTGGAAAAGATCCTCACTATTCCTTTATTTGTATTCACCAACTTTCCCATGCCAGAGCATATAATGACAGTAGCCGGATAACTTTTTCTGCATTCAGACGTACCTAACCACACCCATGCCCTTCTATCATGCTGAAGTTGTTTTTCCAAATGAAGTAACTTGCTATCACCTTCACCCTGGGTCCATTTTGAATTGTTTTACAGGAAATGTTGTATTCCTGAAATATGGGAACATTAACTTGGAATCGCTCTTTTTAAGCAATGTCTTCAAGTGTTGGGTTTTTCTGTTAAACTTTTATATTTCTTCCAGGTATTAAAACGACCAGAATATTTTGGGAAGTTTGGTAAAATACACAAAGTCGTCATCAACAACAGCACATCCTATGCAGGCTCACAGGTAAGCACTAGCTTGGCAACTTATGGCTTTCCTGTTACATTGGGAAAAAAGATCTTATGCTGTGTAAGTTTTGGAATTTTATATTTGAAAGGAGACATTGGTTCATCTTATTCTGATTACAAGTACAGGATTATTTTGTTTGAAATTTGTTATGGTGATGGAAAGGAAACTGAATTTGCTTTCTAATCCTATAGGAGTGATCCAATTAAATCTCTGGAAGGGTCAGCACCTGTCAAATAGTCTACAACAAAAATAGGGATTTAAAGTAACTGTCCATTGTATGTTAGTTTCCTTTTGCATTTAAAGGAACTTGCAAGGTGGAGGAGGAGAGCATTCACCCCCATAGCATTATATTAGCTCCTACAAGGAGAATTATCCTATATTTGAGTCTTGGTCTTCATTGTAGCTCAAAAATAGATTCTGTAGCCTGGGTTATAAAAATTGGTGGCATCATTCTTGAAATTCTACAGTATGTTTTAATACATTTACAGATTTGTATATACAATTATTGGAAACATCCAGTTTTTTTTTAAGTAGGTTTCACTTTTCATCTTCAAACCTCTTTCATAGATAGAATGTCTAAGTGGCTTTGGGAGAACCTTTGCTAGCCTATGAACTGGAAAGGTACCTCCTCTAAGGTGCACCCTCAGTGCTACTCTTTGGCCCAGCCTCCTCTTCTCCCCAGGCTTTAGTGCACCACCTCTGCAAAGTGCCCAGGCCCAAACAGACTTGACAGATGGAGGAACCAACCCTGGATCTCCTATGCTACAGCACTATGTGCTTCAACCTGATCGAGAAGGCTGGCCCCTATAGTCTATCCAGACATTTATTTTATTTGGATTTATCTGTTCCTTTCCATAACAGCACCCAAGTTAGCTCACAATCACACAGCAGAAACTACACAAACAATTTAAAAATCAAACAAGACGAATATACATTTTTTCAACCTGAGTCATTTTTAGTACCTTTGAGACATGTCAAAAGCAATTATATTCTGGTTTGGCTTGTTCATCCAGAGACATAACTTCCATGAAACCTCACTGATGGAGTCAAAATGGGTGAAAAGCACTGAGGAGCTTTCAGTCCATCTTCCTCCTACTTCTTGCTGCCTCACAGGCCGATACAGTACAGTGCGCTCCGGCGGAGCACACTGTTAACCCATGTTTGGATGCGCGTTTTCGACGTGCTAGCTTTCCCCTTATTCAGTAAGGGGTAATAGCGCGTCAAAAACGCTCGTCCAACCCCCCGAAATTAATAGCGCCCGCAACATGCAAATGCATGTTGATGGCCCTATTAGTTATTCCTGCACAATTCACTAAGTAAAATGTGCAGCCAAGCCGCACATTTTACTTTCAGAAATTAGCGCCTACCCAAAGGTAGGCGTTAATTTCTGCCGGCACCAGGAAAGTGTACAGAAAAGCAGTAAAAACTGCTTTTCTGTACACCCTCTGACTTAATATCATGGCGATATTAAGTCGGAGGTCCCATGGGTTGAAAACCGGATGCTCAATTTTGCCGGCGTCTGGTTTCCAAACCCGTGGCTGTCAGCGGGTTTGAGAACAGACGCCGGCAAAATTGAGCGTCAGCTGTCAAACTCGCTGACAGCCGCCGCTTCTGTCAAAAAAGAGGCGCTAGGGACACGCTAGTGTCCCTAGCGCCTCTTTTTACCGTGGGCCTTCATTTAAATACTGAATCGTGCGCACAGGAGAGTGGCCTGTGTGCGCGCCGGGAGAGCAGGTGCTCTCCCACGACTTTTACTGAATTGACCTGTCAGTGATTAAACATAGAAATGACGGCAGAAGAAGACCAAACGGCCCATCCAGTCTGCCCAGCAAGTTTCGCACTTTTTTTTTTCTCATACTTATCTGTTACTCTTGGCTCTTAGTAACCTTTTGGTTCAATTTCCCTTCCACCCCCACCATTAATGTAGAGAGCAGTGTTGGAGCTGCATCTAAGTGAAATATCTAGCTTAATTAGTTAGGGGCCGCAACCGCCACTACAAGCAAGCTACACCCATGCCCACCCGTTCACCCACACTATGCAACTCAGTCCCCGCCGGTTGCCTGCACATAGATCCACCCCTCCTCACCCCCCCTGCCGTCGAAGCAGAGAGCCACGCTGGACATGTACCGAAAGTGAAGCACCAGACCCCCTCCCCTGCCGCTGAAGCAGAGAGCCACCCTAAATACGCGCGAAGCATCAGTCCCTCTCCCCTGCCGTTGAAGCAGACAGCTATGCTGGATATGCATTGAAAGTGAAGTATCAGGCTTATTTGTTTTGGGGTAGTAACTGCCGTAAAAAGCAAGCTACTCCCTGTTTTTTTGTGAATGCAGATCTTTTTTCCACATTCATTCACGTCCTCTAGACTTTATGGATCCACAGTGTTTATCCCACGCCCCTTTGAAGTCTTTCACACTTCTGGTCTTCACCACTTCCTCCGGAAGGGCATTTCAGGCATCCACCACCCTCTCCGTGAAGAAATACTTCCTGACATTGGTTCTGAGTCTTCCTCCCTGGAGCTTCAAATCGTGACCCCTGGTTCTGCTGATTTTTTTTCCGACAGAAAAGGTTTGTTGTTGTCTTTGGATCATTAAAACCTTTCAAGTATCTGAAAGTCTATATCATCACCTCTGCTCCTCCTTTCCTCCAGGGTGTACATATTTAGATTCTTCAATCTCTCCTCATAAGTCATTTCATGAAGACCTTTCACCTTTTTGGTCGCCCGTCTCTGGACCGCCTCCATCTTGTCTCTGTCTCTTCAGAGATATGGTCTCCAGAACTGAACACAGTATTTCAGGTGAGGCCTCACCAAGGACCTGTACAAGGGGATAATCACTTCCCTTTTCTTATTCGATACTCCTCTCTCTATGCAGCCCAGCATTCTTCTGGCTTTAGCTATCGCCTTGTCACATTTTTTCACCGACTTCAGATCATTAGACACTATCACCCCAAGGTCTCTCTCCTGCTCCGTGCACATCAGCCCTTCTCCCCCCATCGAATACAGTTCATTCGGATTTCCAAAGTGATTAAATCCAGAAATCAACATAACCTGCCTCAGGCCTGAGCTGCTCCCACTCTGTGCTCCTCGATCAGCTGGCCAGGTACTGAGGAAGTTGCAGCCTATCTGCATACTTCTCCCAGCATTCTCTGTGCTTGATTTCAGAAGTCACCACAATCTACCTTGGGCCTGAGCTGCTTCCATCTGCATTCCCCAAGCAGCTAGCCAGGTACTGGTGGGGGGGGGGGGGGGTTATAGGCCTCTATTTCCTATGGCTCCATTACATTTTCTCTTTCTGATGGGTCATTCCATATCAAATGGTCCAGGGGTCCACGCTCAACCTCCTCCACATTGAACACAATTTTGCTTGCATGTTGTGTAGGGTCTCAAACAAAAGCATACTAAACTTTTCACCTGGATCTCCATTGGTTGGAGTGCTAGAGGCAGTTGAGTGGAGGTCACCTCTGAGTACCATGCGCCGTGCAACCGAAAATGGCCATTTTGTCCAGGTGCTGCAGCCCGACAACACCTCTCAGGGGCCTGAAATTTTGTGGATTAGTACAACCCCTGGTGGTAAGTCCCAGTGCAAAGTTTTGAAGATAACGTGAGCTTTCCTCTCTTTTTATTGGCCAGTAAATTATGTGAAAAATGTTACAAAATAAATATAAGGCCTACTTTGACTCATTGCTCCTAACTGGACCAGTAGTCATGGCCCATGGCGCATATATATAATATATGCACTAAGCGGCTTTACAGGCAACTGGAAGCAAAGATATAATTACATAGACACAATGTCACTTTTTGTGCAAATATCTCTACTGTGTAGTTCTAATTCTTTTCCTTTTTATGTCATTTGAAAGAGCATCTATTTTTCTTCGAAAGTTGTCCTTTTTCATTTTGGACCCAGTCTTGCTTTGGTTAGAATTAAGGCCCCAATGATACGTATCATTGGCATGCGTGGCCTACCATGTTAAAAAGAGGCATCATTGACGCCCTGCTGTGTAACACACAAATGAACTAGAGATGTGAAATTCTATAGTGCCAAAAAGTTTGTTGGGCTTACCATGCTTGTAGCTTATGACACATCTTGCTTCAACATACTTTTATAAAAGACCCCTCAAAATGGACATTTTATTGAGCTATATTATTTACTGTATGCAAGCCTGAGCATGCAAAAGTATCACCTTCACAATGAACTATGGTAATGTCATGTTAGCAGTGTGTTGTGGAAGAGATTTGGGGAACATGCCCTGGCCTGTAACACCATTGTGCTCTTCGTTCCCCTGGTATCAAATTTTTCTTTGTACCAAAGGAGGACATTGAAGCAATCAGACCTGTTCAGGATGAGAGATTTAGCAAAGGCCATACAGTTGCTGGCACAAGGAAAAATCATCAATTCAAGCCCATTGATGCAACTAAAATTTGCATTAGCAAAATTTTGAATGACATCACCTCGTTCATTGCAAGTGAATATTTTCATGCCCTTCAAGTATCCAGCTTCCAACCTGGTTAGTATTTAGCTTGCATCTAAGATAAATCCTGGTGGATTGGCCATATATGCGAAGTCTCAACTGAGGAACGTGATGTCTTCGTCAATTTCTTGCAACATTAGGTCTTTCCAGGTCATTTTACTGGCTCTGTAGAGACATCTGTTGGGTTCCAGAAGAGCACATTGTTGCTACCCTTGATGCACCTATAACAAGTTCATCAGGCAGGCAGTACATTTATTCACAAGCCACTTTGTCATGCGTTGATGGGACATTCAAAAACGTGCAAGGCAGAAAAAACCACTAAGTGAATTTTTGTGAAATCTGCAGTTTAAGCAATTCTTGGATGTAGTGTCTTGTCTTTTCTTGTTTTGTGCTTAAATAAAAGCTTGGAAACCTGTGGCTGTCTGGAATGGCTCCTAAGCGAGGGCATTGTCAGTTTTGTTGAATTGGCAGTGGCTCAGCCACCACTGACCAATGCAAGGTAACTAATCAGCATACAAAGTTTTGCACTGACTGATGACAAATTTATGAAAATATGTCTAAACAAATATGTCAAAAGCTAAAAGTGTGGTAAGCACAGTAAACTGAGCTTTTTCAAATGACATTAGAAAAAAATGAAAAACTACACAGATATTTACACCCCCAAAAATGGCAAAAATTTGCATAAAAAGGTGACATGTCTTTATGTATCTATATCTTTATTTCCAGTTGGCTGCAAAGCCTCCTAGTGCAAATCCTACATGTACGTTATGGGCCATGACTACAGATCCAGTTATGGCCTGAATCGAGCAATGAGGAGTCAAAGTAGGCCTTAAATTTCTTTTGTAAAATTTTTCACATAATTTGCTGGCCTATAGAAATGATGACAAACTCATGTTAGGTTCTAGACTTTGCATAGGAACATAGCACCAGAGGTTGAGTAATCCACAAAATTTCAGGCTCCTAACGGGTGGTTTGGGTGTGGTACTCGGACAAAGTTGCCATTTTGTGTTGCACAGAGGAAAGTACTCCGAGTGATCTTCATTTAGGTGCCTCTAGCTCTTGAACCAGTAAAGATCCAACAGAAAAATTTTGCATAGTTTTGTTTGAGGCCCTAGCGAACATTCACACAAAATTGTATTCAATTTGAAGGATGTCGAGCATGGATGATTTTCTAAATTGGTCCACTTGACATGGAATGTCCCTCATGCTAATCCTCCCCGGTTTTCACTGTTACAAACCTCTGCTAACACTGTCCACGTTCTCTATTCCCTAAATTCTATATCTCACCTGCCCTTCTGTCATGTGCACTGTCCATTGCTCTTGAACTTCTAAGTTTTCTTCCTCTCATCCAGTTATCTCCACTCTCCCTCACAGTATCTCATCCTTGTCCTCATCATACCTCTACTTCTAATTCTCAGTGGAGCACAGGACTTGGTGAGAGAGGTAATGGTGGTGGGGCCGCTTGGCAATAGTGATCATAATATGATCAAATTTGATTTAAGGACTGGAAGAGGAACAGTGTGCAAATCCAAGGCTCTCGTGCTAAACTTTCAAAAGGGAAACTTTGATAAAATGAGAAAAATTGTTAGAAAAAAGCTGAAAGGAGCAGCTACAAAAGTAAAAAATGTCCAAGAGGCGTGGTCATTGCTAAAAAAAATACCATTCTAGAAGCACAGTCTAGATGTATTCCACACATTAGGAAAGGTGGAAAGAAGGCAAAACGATTACCGGCATGGTTAAAAGGGGAGGTGAAAGAAGCTATTTTAGCCAAAAGATCTTCATTCAAAAATTGGAAGAAGGATCCAACAGAAGAAAATAGGATAAAGCATAAACGTTGGCAAGTTAAATGTAAGACATTGATAAGACAGGCTAAGAGAGAATTTGAAAAGAAGTTGGCTGTAGAGGCAAAAACTCACAGTAAAAACTTTTTAAAATATATCCGAAGCAGAAAGCCTGTGAGGGAGTCAGTTGGACCGTTAGATGATCGAGGGGTTAAAGGGGCACTTAGAGAAGATAAGGCCATCGCGGAAAGATTAAATGATTTCTTTGCTTCGGTGTTTACTGAAGAGGATGTTGGGGAGGTACCCGTAATGGAGAAGGTTTTCATAGGTAATGATTCAGATGGACTGAATCAAATCACGGTGAACCTAGAAGATGTGGTAGCCCTGATTGACAAACTGAAGAGTAGTAAATCACCTGGACCGGATGGAATACACCCCAGAGTTCTGAAGGAACTAAAAAATGAAATTTCAGACCTATTAGTAAAAATTTGTAACCTATCATTAAAATCATCCATTGTACCTGAAGACTGGAGGATAGCAAATGTAACACCAATATTTAAAAAGGGCTCCAGGGGCTGATCCGGGAAACTACAGACCGGTTATCCTGACTTCAGTGCCAGGAAAAATAGTGGAAAGTGTTCTAAACATCAAAATCACAGAACATATAGAAAGACATGGTTTAATGGAACAAAGTCAGCATGGCTTCACCCAGGGCAAGTCTTTCCTCACAAATCTGCTTCACTTTTTTGAAGGAGTTAATAAACATGTGGATAAAGGTGAACCGGTAGATGTAGTATACTTGGATTTTCAGAAGGCGTTTGACAAAGTTCCTCATGAGAGGCTTCTAGGAAAAGTAAAAAGTCATGGGATAGGTGGAGATGTCCTGTCGTGGATTGCAAACTGGCTAAAAGACAGGAAACAGAGTAGGATTAAATGGACAATTTTCTCAGTGGAAGGGAGTGGACAGTGGAGTGCCTCAGGGATCTGTATTGGGACCCTCACTTTTCAATATATTTATAAATGATCTGGAAAGAAATACGACGAGTGAGATAATCAAATTTGCAGATGACACAAAATTGTTCAGAGTAGTTAAATCACAAGCAGATTGTGATAAATTGCAGGAAGACCTTGTGAGACTGGAAAATTGGGCATCCAAATGGCAGATGAAATTTAATGTGGATAAGTGCAAGGTGATGCATATAGGGAAATATAACCCATGCTATAATTACACAATGTTGGGTTCCATATTAGGTGCTACAACCCAAGAAAGAGATCTAGGCGTCATAGTGGATAACACGTTGAAATCGTCAGTTCAGTGTGCTGCGGCAGTCAAAAAAGCAAACAATGTTGGGAATTATTAGGAAGGGAATGGTGAATAAAACGGAAAATGTCATAATGCCTCTGTATTGCTCCATGGTGAGAGCGCACCTTGAATACTGTGTACAATTCTATTTATTTATTTATTTATTTATTTATTTATTTAAAATTTTTATATACCGACATTCATCCAGGATATCATATCGGTTCACATTGTAACGCAAAAACAAACGCACGGCATGGCGCTTTACATTGAACAGTAAAAACATGATAACAAGGCATTAACGAGAGGGGGAACAATAACATGGGAAGTTTTGCAATAAAATTATAAACAAAGTTTGCAATTATATACATATGTACAAAAGAAAGAAAACTATGAGGTTAATTTTAATCAGGCTAGGAGATAAGATGGGGAAGAGAAGGGAGGAGAGCGAGGAAAGAGGGGGGGCAGAGAGAAAGAAAAGAAGGTGGCGGAGAAAAGGGGAAATTCTAGTCGCCGCATCTCAAAAAAGATATAATTGCGATGGAGAAGGTACAGAGAAGGGCTACCAAAATAAGGGGAATGGAACAGCTCCCCTGTGAGGAAAGACTAAAGAGGTTAGGACTTTTCAGCTTGGAGAAGAGACGGCTGAGGGGGGATATGATAGAAGTGTTTAAAATCATGCGAGGTATAGAACGGGTAGATGTGAATCTGTTATTTACTCTTTCGGATAGTAGAAAGACTAGGGGGCACTCCATGAAGTTAGCATGGGGCACATTTAAAACTAATCAGAGAAAGTTCTTTTTTACTCAACGCACAATTAAACTCTGGAATTTGTTGCCAGAGGATGTGGTTAGTGCAGTTAGTATAGCTGTGTTTAAAAAAGGATTGGATAGGTTCTTGGAGGAGAAGTCCATTACCTGCTATTAAGTTCACTTAGAGAATAGCCACTGCCATTAGCAATAGTAACATGGAATAGACTTAGTTTTTGGATACTTGCCAGGTTCTTATGTCCTGGATTGGCCACTGTTGGAAACAGGATGCTGGGCTTGATGGACCCTTGGTCTGACCCAGTATGGCATTTTCTTATGTTCTTACTTCTCTTCTAAATATTCTCCTGCTGCTCTTCCTACTCTCAGCCAGAGATATCAATCCCAGTCCTTGCCCACCGAGGCAATTCTCACCTATTGGCGCTTACCAAATTGTTACCCCTCCAGTCTTATCAATATTCCCCTTCTCCCTCCGTCTTCTCTTCCTTTCTCATGCTTCTTTTGAAATGCCCATTCTGTTTCTAAGAAGCTTGCTTATATTCATAACCTCTTTCTCTCTCATACCTTAGGGGAAAGCCTTGCCTGAGGCTTGGCTTTCCCCTAAGGACTCTGCTTCAGTTACTGTTGTCTGTCAAGGAAGTTATCTTTTTTCCCACATACATCACACAATAGGCCTTGGTGGTGGTGTTGAACATCTGCTGGCCTTCTCCTATAGGTTTCAACCCTTTCTTCTACCTCAATCCCACTCTTTTTCTTCCTTTGAGGTCCACTCCATCTGTCTATTCATCCCACTTCAGGTTTGGGAATTCTCTATCTCTCATCACTCAGGATCAGGGGCGTAGGGTGACTACTTTGCTGCACCCAAAAATATGCTGCTATTGTAAATGAAAAACAAGAATTTTGAGATGCTCCAACAGAATTATGTAGCTCCATTCCAAGTACAGCTGGAAGCTGGCTGCACTCTCAATACCAGGGCTTAGTCACAACTTATCCTATATTTCCCCCAGGGGGAAGGAATTTCTGAAGAATCCAAGGTGTTTTAGTGATCTATAACCAAGGAGTCACAATGTATGATGTTCCAAAATTAAAGTCTTTATTGGAACCATTAAAATAAAAAATGTTTCCATTAATACACTCTTTAAACATATAGAATCCACAAATAAGTACTGAGATGTAACACGGGTTACAGATCCTTGTTGTTGCTTTTTCCTGGGATTCTTTGTTCCCTTGGACAGATGGTAGGCTCCCTACCTCCCAAAATGTCCCTTTGTGGTACGTGTTTCTCCAAATGTTTGAATATTTCTACTGTATACCTTTGGCGGCACTTTGCTGCACCTAACTGGTTTAAACCAAAGATGAATTACCAGAGAGCCTTCTGTAGAAGATGTTACCCTCAGGTTGCCTTTTCATAAGCTTCATCTCAGAACTAACTTTTCCCCCTGTTCTCCATTTATAGGAAAATAGCTTTATTAAATAAAATCCTAAGAGCCACTGGAAATAATTTATATCTAGAAGGCTGTTTTCAACAGAAGATTTAGTGTTTTCTGCAACTAGTAATCATAACACATAATAAAATGAATGTTCTCCTTAACTTTGAACCCATGATAATAAATTGCCAGAGAGCAGAACCAACAAGTGTCAAGTTTGAAGGTTGAACCAGCAGATGCTTGCACATTCGTGTTTTACCAGGAATTACTATAGTCATAATAAAATTTAGTCTTCTTACCTGCATCTGCCTCTTTCTAGTTTCAATTTGATAGCTGAATGCATGGAGCCAGTGAGATTACAGGTCCTTGTATATTCAAACCTCTAATTATATGGAGTGCTCTCCTGCTACAGGTAAACAGGGGGCAAAGCTGGTTTGATCCCTTTTGATGCTTTGTAAGGGTAGGTGTTGGCACCCTGTGCAAGTAGGAGTACTTCCACCCCCCCCCCCCCCAAAGGAGTCACGCACCTGAAGTGATACAACCCTGTGTAGCTATCACAATCGCTTCTCCTCTCTCCCGGAGGTGCACAGCCCCCTGTCCCCGCCCTCAAGACATAGTCTAATAAATGAAACAGTACAGTCTAGCCCAATAAATACTGCCTAGCTTTGTAAGGGTAGGTGTTGGCACCCTGTGCAAGTAGGAGTACTTCCACCCCCCCCCCCCCCCAAAGGAGTCACGCACCTGAAGTGATACAACCCTGTGTAGCTATCACAATCGCTTCTCCTCTCTCCCGGAGGCGCACAGCCCCCTGTCCCCGCCCTCAAGACATAGCCTAATAAATGAAACAGTACAGTCTAGCCCAATAAATACTGCCTGGCCACCAGTCTGCTGAACAAACAGCTAAATTTAGAGAAGCCACGGATTACCATTATGTGAATAGCCACAGAGGCAACCTTTTCACAGAATCCAGTTCCTAAAAGCAAAAAGTGTCTAAAGTGGTACACAGCTATGAATACAATTGTTTCTAAAACAGAAGACCAGTGGCATTGCCAGAACGGATTTATTTTTGTGGGTGGGCCCAAGGTTAACATGAGTGAGCCATAGGCATATAGTTCTCAGCCCTACTAGTTGTACTCTTATTGATAAATAATGTCTTAGCATGCATCCTTCAATGAGTTTCTAAGTAGTCTGCAACAGCCATCAATCATCATGAGTGAAATTTAAAATATTTTAACTCACTTATTTCAAGCACTTACTAACATTAAAAATTCCTTATTGATCTGTATTTATTATATTTATTGTAGTTTATAAATACACAGGATCATCATGTAAAAAGCAAAGAACATATAACAGATCCAATGCATCATGTAATAAAACAAATAAAGATGTTTTCTTTCATAAACCCTCTTTCCAGAAAATCAGAGATAATCATAACTACAATAAAATAGCAATAATCATAACAAACATAAGAGCAGATCAGAACTAGGACAGTTCTTATTTCAACCCAATATGAAAAAGAATTCACATACTGGTGTCATCTCAGCAAATAATATCCCTCAGTTGCTAAACATTTTGTGAAGTAATTAAAAACCCTGCAAAAAAAAAAAAAAAAAGGGCCGCCTAGAACCTTATTACCATGCAATCACAGCACACTCAGGACTCACATACAGCAACCTTATCAAAAAGCAGCAATGCAAATACAACACCAGGCCCTAAATTATTAATACACCACTTACTGGTGTATTAACAAAACAAGCTGGCCTGCTACAAATCCCTACAGAGAAACTACATGCTAGCAAAAATAATGCACCTTAGTCTCATGCAGGCAGAACACAGATCAACCCTTAACTAATACAGAAATAAGAGACTAAAAATTAGAAGCAGGAACATGCAGATAAAACCGAAAAAGAAAGCCTGAGAAACCAGACTGTAGAACTTTTATTTTATTTTAAAAGAAGCAAATACAAAAATATAAGAAATGCATATTCTCAAAGATGGCATACTCCAGAAGTTAAAAACTCAAAATAATTATTTTTTCACCTTTGTTGTCTGATCTTTTTATTTTTCTAATTTAGTGCAATTGGTGCTTATTTTCCACTGCTTCTCTTCCTGCTGCCTTCAAACATGCTATGATCACACAACCCCTCAAAAGGACCTTATTTGTTCTGGCCAACTCTTGCCCCATATCCCTCTTCCCTTTTGCTTCAAACTACTTGAACATGCTGTTCACTGCCACTGTAGACTTTTTCCATCTCAAGCCATGATTCTGTTGTGGGCCCTCTTCTCAAGTCACTACGTTGGTTCCGTTTCCATTCCAGCATACAGTTAGTTCAAGCTTCTCTTACTCACCTGCAAGAGCTTTCACTTTGCAGCTACTTACTACCTCTCCTCTCTTATCTCCCTCTACACCCCTTCTTGTGTACTCTGCTTATTGGACAAATCACTCCTATCTATACTTTTCTTCTTATTAGGTTATGGTCATTTTCAATAGCATATCATGTAAGACCTTCCTACTATTAATTACTACCAGTTCTATTCAACGTATGCAGTGCTGTACAAGAACATACAAGACAGTCTTTGAGCAATGGAGCTTACAGTCTAATTAAGGCAAACATACGGGGCAAAAGAGACAGGAAATTTAATTTGTTAAATTTAATTTGTTAAAACAATAGTTAAAAATGAATGAGGCTGAAGTGGAACAATCAGGTGGGTTTTTAGACAGGATTTAAATAAGGCAAGAGAGCAAGCATGATGCACCAGCTCAGGAAGTCTATGTGCTTGGAATAGACCATATGCTTGGTGCAGCCCTCATGCTCCCTAGAAATTCCATGCAGATGAATGGTTTTCCTTCCTTTTTTTTTCTTGTTTTTTATCTTTTTCCATTTATTTTCTCACTTTTTTTTTTAATTTTCATTCCTTTTTCTTGTGCCATTCCTTTCCTCCTCTTTTTCTTTTTTCTCCACTCTTAGTAAATCCTATTTCTCCTAGGACAAGCAGGTTGGTAGTCTTCACACATGAGTGACATCATCAGATGGAGCCCGGCACAGAAAACTTCTGTCAAAGTTTTTAGAACTTTAACTAGGCACCCTGAGCCTTCCCAGCATGTCACTATCCATACATCCACCACAGGGTTCTCATTCAGTCTTTTCTTTTCCGTGGAGCTATTTGCCTTGCGATTTTTTGGAGCTCTGTTCTTTGGAGTCTTTTCTCTGTACTTTCATTGGTATTTTTCTGTGCTGGGTCCCCCTCCCCCATCCGTGCTTCAGGGTGGCATGGTAAGTTTTTTTCTACCTTCTGTGTGATTGATTCCCAACTTTACCGTTCTCGGTATCCGCCGGTCATCAAACTCTTGCTGGCTTTTTTTCATGGCAATGGGTTTTCGCCGATGCCCCCAGTGTCCGCGGACCATGTCCATTATGGATCTGTATGACCTTTGCATTCTTTGCCTGGGGCATCGCACGATGTCCGAGGCTTTCGCCTTTGTGACCAGTTGACCCCCAAGGGTTGTCAGGCTCGACTTGATAAAATGGAAAAAAATCTTCTGGTTGAAAAATTCTGACCCTTCGACTCCAGTGGCGGGTGCCTCTACTCTCAAGGACTGTGGGGAACCGATGGAGCTGCTTCCCTCAGTGCCCACTCCCCTTTCTTCACCCTCATGTGATCGTGGTTCAGGAGATAGGCATTCTCCAGCGCGTTGCACTCAAGGACCCCAGGATCATCTCCATTCTCTGTGCTGGGGAAAGACCAGGCCAAGCACCATGGGAAACCTCGGAAGTATTGGCACCAGTCACCATCATCACACAGTGCCGTGCTCGGGGCAGCACCGGGGTTCTCCGTGCTACCCCCAAAGTGACCCTGTGGAGAGGAGGCATCGACCTCCACCATACCCAGGAGTCCTGGGCGTTCCACACCAACATTGGTGACGCCTCGTCCTGCTCCTTTTCCCTCCATCCTCATTTTGGTGGACTTCCATGAGGAGCTGGACCGTAGGGTGCAACAGGTGGTGCTCTGAGCCGTTCAGGACATTGAGCCGCCAGCTCCTCTGGTGCCCCCGGCGACCGAGCCTGCCCCTGCGATGCTAGAGTTGCTGCTAGAGTTACTCGACATCCTCTTGGCTATTCTGCCCGCAGCTGCCACCAGCGCCCAGGGATCTCTCAATGCCCCAGCGGCTGCTGAGTCCTCCTCCATCTGGAGTCATCCCTATTATGGGTTCCGTCCAGGGGCACCATCTGTTTTGGTACCACGCACGCTCTTGCCCAGTCTGGTTCCCGGTGCCTTCGAGGCCATTGGTGCCTTTGGCTTTGAGGCCAGGGGTCTCAGGCAGGGACAATTCTTGGGGCACCCCAGGGGACTTCAATGAAGAGGAAGCCCGGCGCCATTTTGCCCTATGTCGACATAGTGAGGGCAAAAGTAGCGCCGGCGCCATTTTGAATATTGGCAATGCGGCCCGCGTGCAGGAGGTCGCTCCCGGACCCCTGCTGGACTTTTCGCAAGTCTTGTGGGGGTCAGGAGGCCCCACCAAGCTTGCCAAAAGTCCCTGGGGGTCCAGCGGGGGTCCGGGAGCGATCTCCTGCACTCGTGACGTCGGGTGACAGGAACCAAAATGGCGCCGGCGCTACCTTTGCCCTGTCATATGGTAAGGGTAAAGGGCCACCGGTGCCATTTCTGTTAATGCAGCCGTGGCTCGAGAGCGGGAGATCGCGCTGGGACCTCCCCCCCACTAGACCCCAGGTAATTTAAAACATTTTGGGGGGCTTCGGGAGGGTGGGGGAGGGTTTTAGGGTTGTTTTGGTGTGCTGGTTTTTCCGCCCTCCCCCGATTTATGATGTTTTACGATTTTTTACCAAAAAAAACCATGACGATCAGATTTCCCTCCCCCCCCCCCCCCACCCCAGCCAAAATCGATTGTTAAGACGATCGATCACACGATTCACATCCCTACTGGTTACCCAATCAAACTTGTCTGACAAATCAGATTTGTCTGTCGAGATTTACCTCTGATAAAACTATGCTATTGGATTCCAAAAACTGCACTATCCTCTGTTTTAGAAGCGATTTCATTAATTTTCTCGTTTCAGAGATCAGATTAACTGGTCTGTAGGTCCCAGCCTCCTCTTTATTTCCATTTTTATAAATAGGAACCACATCCACTCATCTCCAGTCCTCCAGAACTACTCCCGACTATATTGAAAAGGTCAGCCAGTGGAGCTGTCAGGACATCTTTAATTTCCATTAGTACCCTCTGATATATCTCATCTGGCTCTATTGCCTTTTTACTTTAATTTTAGTTAGCTTCTCGTGAACACATTGTTCCAAAAATTGATTGAGGTTTCTCGCTTTCAATTTTATTTGCATTCATTTCATGTGGTCCTACTCCAGGTCCTTCCACAATGAACACTGAACAGAAATATTTGTTAAGCAATTTTGTTTTTCCCTCATCAGCCTCTACGTATTCCTCCCCTTCACCTCTGAGTCTCACAATGCCACTTTTGCACTTTTTTCTGTCATTAACATATTTTAAAAAAAAGTCTTGTCCTCCATTTTACTGTATTTGATATTTTTTCTTGTTTGAATTTTTGCATTTGTGACTACTTTCCCAGCTTCTCTTAACTTTTCCAGATATTGTCACCTGTGTTCCTCTATCTGCAAATCTGTTGTGGCTTATGAATGTTAACCTTTTCTCCTTTACCTTTTCAGCTAATTGTTTAGAAAACCATAGCGACCTCTTTTTTCCTCTTTCTTTTATTTACTTTCCTAATAAAAAGAGAATGTAGGACAGAGATCATCCAAAGTTTAATTTTTAAAAGTATGATCACTTATTTTATTTTTATGGGATCATTCTAGGTGGGATCTGATCATGGTTTTCGAGTTGTTTAGTTAGCAAACTCTCAGAACGGGGGAGGATCCTAGCCACATGGATTGAAAGTTAATGAGAGTCTGCACAAGGATGCATGAGAAGCTTCTTTAAGGTGGGAAGAAAGACAGTGACACTCTGCCATGGTGGTGAGAGGGGATTGGAGACTGCAGCAGGGAGAGAAACATATATGGAGCAATATTGCAGGGAGAGAGATGGAGAGAAAAGGTACTTGGGGAGAAGAATGGAAGCAAGAGAGAAACTTCTCAAAAGAAAGATGGAAAGATTGGGAAAGAGACTTGAAGGAGCAAAAGATGCAGAAAAGTTGCAGGGAACTAGATGAAAGCAAGGTAAAGGCTACAGGCAAAATAGGTGGAGGCAAAACAGAGAGACTACATGGGAGAAGAGGCTGGTGGCAGGAAAGGTTAGACCAGCATTTCCCAACCTTTCAACAAAAATATTGTGTGGCACACCAGCCTTAATAGGAAAGGTAAACCAGACATGGGAGAGGAACCAAATGGTCAAAGGAAGAGCTAGGGAAGCATGGAAAGCCTCACTATTCTCTTTTCCAAATTTAAAAACAAAGGAAGAGTGGGGCTACAGAGACGCATAAACTTTTGAAAATGGGACCGTTCCCTCTATATACAAGTGCATGAAAATGGAGAAGTCAGCATGATACGGGCAGCCAGCTTGGTTAGTTGCCTTGGGTGCCACATGTGTGCCAGAGCTCCTCCAAAGCTGCTGTTCCCAACATTCAGACTGAGTCACATCCAGTGCTCTATGCATACTCTCCCCGTCTCACTTAGCCTTGGGGTAAGACAGAGGCTGGAAGAACTCAAAGGGGGAAGCTCAAAAGGGGAAAGATGAGGAGGTACTATGTGCACTGTGTGTGCCCTCCATGGTGCCCTTAATTACCACACTCCATGGCTCATACTGTAGTTAGAAAGACGAGGCAGGCATGATTACACATGTTCACAAAAAGGAGCTCCAACATGTATAAAAGCCACTGCTAGTATTTCTTGTTCCTGCAAGGTGCTAAGAGCAGATTCCAGGTACTGGTCTGGACCTGACCATCAGACAGTGGTGACTTTTCTGTAGCATACCTGATCAGGTCTAAAGGCACACCAGTATGTCACGGCATACTGGTTAGAAAACACTGGGAGAAATTATGGAGAAGAAAGAGAAAATTATAAAGAGCACAAAAAGACTGAGGAGGAAGAAATGGAAAGAAAAAATGGCAAAGGTATGGGAGAGAAAGAGGGGTTTGTGATGGAGAGAAGAATTAAAATAGAGCCTGGTTGGTTGGGAAGAAGAGATAGTAAAGGAGAAAAAGTTGACAGAAAACCATAAAACAAGAATTAAGGTGTTTCAAAAGAATGAAGAAAAAAAGTGTCAGAACAGAAATAGAAAGATAAAATACCAGAATAGCGAAAAAATGTTTTTCATTTTTCTGTTCAATTTGCTATACAGTTTTGACTCACATTACATGCTTAGATAACAGTGACTCTACACAGATATCTGCTGTAAAATATACCCTTTTGTGAGTTAAAGGATAGTGGGGCACAAAGTTTAGAAGTAGAGGGAAAAACAGAAAGGCATACAGACACAGGGAGAAGGGAAAAATAGCGCCACTAGGAGGAAAGCTAGGGACCCGTGTAAAGGAAGAAGATAAAAAAAAAAACAAAAAACTACACAGACCCTAAGGTTGGTAAGAGAAATTGCAGAGGAAAAGGATAATGGTGGAAAAATGGGAGGGAAACAGGATATGGTGAGGAAGAAGAAGCAATGCGTGGAAGAGCGGTAGTTATTTCTAGTACATATGATAGTGGAAAAATTGCAGATTAGGCACTAATATACCTTTTTAAATGTATTTATCAATTTCAAATATGTTGAACCAAAATAATATTTGCATAGTGACAGAGATAAGCATAAAGAAAACTCACAATAAGATGCTATTTCAAAACTTATACAATCAGTACTGCTTGTTCTCTTTCAAACCCTCAAATAAAGGAAGGGAAATTACCAGGAAAAAAAAAAGGAAAACAGAAGAATGAAATCATATATTGGAAAATCTCAGATAATTTAGAAAAAAAACTAAAGAGGAGACAATACAATAAAACCACCTCTGTAAAGACATCTTTATTTTCAGGCTTTGCTAATAACCAGCAACTCTATTATCCAATAGGGTCATAAAATATATATTTAGTATTAGAAATTTTGATCAAACATTTGGAAGGGTATCAAAGAAAGAAATCTTTTCCCAGGTTCTTCAACCCCTGATGCATCTGGTGGAACATTTTGTTCCTATTTTGCATCTGTTTATAGACACCTGGAAATAATTCTTCTGGCACCATAAATAACTCATCTTTATGTCTCAAAAGTCTCATCACAGAACCCTTATCAGACTCAAATAGAAAAGAAATCAATAAGGTAGCACATTGAGCCACTTTTTCAGTTGATGTCTAAAGGAGCGCAGTCAAATCTAGACTATCTACAGAAACTTATCAAGAATTCGGAACTGTCATTGTCACCTCTTCAGGTTTTTTAAAAGAGGAACTGCACATATTCTCACATTTCTCCAATTTAGAATGAATGACTGAAGAATCTTGAAGTGAGGCAATTTTAAAACTGGAAAAGGCAACTTGCTGAGACTGCAGCTCCTCAATCTTCCCAGCCTGCTCTAATGGAGTTCCCTAGATTAACTCCCACAGAAAGTGGCCATATCAAATAAATTGAACTTAGTTTCCCCCAAAGTAACAATTGTCTTCCAGCCTGATGTCTGTTGGTCTTACCAGAAAAGAAGTCCAAGAAGAAACAGGAAACTCACTGTTAACTGGGGGTCCACTATCCCCACCACATCTCCCCCCCCCACCCCCGCCCCCATACCTGGAAACTAAGTCTCCTTTTGCATTCACTGCCAGTTCTCTTGAGCTCTTGGGAGATCTTCTATTACTTCTGAGTAGGACATGAAATTGCACCATGGCATCTACACCTGCTGACTGGCCATCTAGTTCCATTGTCATAGGAGGATTTATCCGCTGTGGTCCCGGCTCCTCCAGGAGGAATCCAGAGCTGGTGGAGGAACATGGCAATTAGAGCTCAAAGTGTTGTATCTGCCTCAAGCCAGAATGCACTTCCCTCTATGCTGCCAGCAGCTAGGCTTGGCCTTGACTCGTGACTCCAAATCTCTGGCTGCAAATGGGAGCTATCGCCATCTGGTGAGAAGACTGACAACAAGAGGAGAAACTCCCTCCTCTTCCCCTTTTCACCATTGGGGTAGCAGTTAATTCCAAATTAAAATGAAAATAGGAAATACCATTTGTAGCGCCCAGGAGGAGCATTTCTATCCTTCAGCACCATCTTGGATCCCTCTGATCTTTTTAATAGGTTGATGTGTTAGCACATACATGGTATTTTCTGTCATTGTCATGCCTACCAGTGAATTCCACATATCTTTTTTTCTCTGTCATCCCCTGGTTTCATTTGTTTGGAATTTTCACAGCTGAAATTTGGCAATTCTAGGTGGAGTTGGCAACAGGATGCTGGTTACTTTTGATTCCATGAGGATCAGCAAGATGCATGTTCTTCAGCAGTTGTTATATTTATTTATTTATTTATTTGTTATTTTTATTATACCGAGTTTCATGATAGGAATCATATCAACCCGGTTTACAATTAACAATGTGAGTAAAGGCAGAGAGTAACAAAGTAAAGAACATTTCCCAATACAAGAACAAATATAGTATGAAACTTAACAAATATTATAACAATATTTTGGATGTGAGAAAGTTACAAAAAACATGGAAAAATAACTTGGATATGAAAGGGGAGGAATTGTAGAACGACTATAAGCATTTTAACCAGCTTATAAGCATTTTATAATATAATTTTATAATATAAAATTTTATATTATAATATAATATATATTTTATAATATAAGTAGAACGACTATAAGCATTTTAACCAGGAATTGCTAGCAGCAGGAAATCTTTCTTATGAACACAGGAGGTTTCAGGCCGCAAAGGAAACACTGTCGCAGAGAAAGCTGCATCTTGTGATATATCCTGGCAGCAGCAGGAAAAAGACAAGATTGCTGTAAGCATGCTGATCTCAAGGTTTAGAAACAAAATAACTTATAAATAATCCATTTAGCAGAAAAATGTTAACCTGGTGTTTGTGCCTTTTGTTAAGGTAAGGAACAGATATAGTCTGTACAAGACAGTACTTCCCTTTTTAGTCCTGACTACATTGAGCCTTGCTCCTCTTGCTTTCTCCCTTCCAGTTACATTCTTCCATCTTTGCCTGTTTTGTTTTTTTAATTTTCAGATATATTTATTAAGTAGACTTTAACAAAAAGGTAATAAAGCTAGAAGTATATGTAAAATTGTTTTTTTTGCCTGTTCTTTTATCTGCAAGAGGGATCCATTATCAGCTGCTACAGCATTTCAGGAAGTCAGGAAAAGTGGAGTCTTCACCTTTGTGACCCCACTGTACTATATGTTCTCTGACCACCCCTGCAATGGTGAATTTGCCAAATTGTTTTGTATTTTTATATAATTTACTAGCCGTTAAGCCCGTAATTTTCTCCCCCCTCATTTTCCCCTCCCCCCTCATTTTCCCCTCCCCCCTCATTTTCCCCTCCCCCCTCTAGTCTCCCTCCCCCCTCTAGTCTCCCTCCCTCCCTCTCCCTTCAGTCACTCCCTCCCCTCCTCCCCTCAGTCACTCCCTCCCCTCTCCCCCCTCCCCTCAGTCACTCCCTCCTCAATCACTCCCTCCTCTCTCCCCCTTTCCTCAGTCACTCCCTCCCCCCTTCCCCTCAGTCACTCCCTCCCCCCTTCCCCTCAGTCACTCCCTTCTCCTCTCAGTCACTCCCCCTCTCTCAGCTCATTCACAACCCCTTCGGATGGCACAAACTGAAGATCTCCGGGGGAGGTCCCTCCCTCCCTTGCGTGTGCCGCCGCCGCTACTGCTCCTCCCAGCCCCATTTTTGTTACAGGCAAGCTCTGACCGACGTGCTCGCCCGCGCATGCGCGGTAGAGCTGCTCTCTACTGCGCATTTGCGGCACGTCGGTCAAGCTTCATTTATCTAGTAGATAGTAGAAAAGTAAATGATAGATAAAGACCAAAGGGTCCATCCAGTCTGCCCAGTTAAGATTCATCCACTGTGTAGATATGCATATGTTCCTAAATGCAACCTAACAGTGTCTGTGTTTTCTGCCTGACTTTTAAACCCTCTTCCCTATCTGTCCAAAGCATGCCCAAATCTGTTAAAGTGATGGCCTACCTCAGTGCTTTCTTGAAGCCCTAATAAAATCAATGAAAATAAAGTTTAAAAACAGTAAAGTCCTCAGAGTGGGTTCTGGTGAAATGTGTTTAGGTTGCATAAAAATATAGACAGTATGCAAATCCAGATATGACTAGACAACTTGTTATAATGGTAATAAGGAAGGTGTCAGTAAGTCTGTTAGATTGTCTCTGTTTTTTATGTGATTTACTGTGGGACAGTTTTCACTCTTTTTTTTACCTTTTTTTGATGTATTTGGTTTGGTCAAGCTGCTCACATAATGGCCTTTCTATGGCATGTTTCCATTTCAGGGTCCAAGTGCTAGTGCATATGTAACCTACATCCGGTCAGAAGATGCACTCCGAGCTATACAGTGTGTAAACAATGTGGTGGTAGATGGCAGAACGCTCAAGGTAAGGTCACTTTGCTTTCTTTCTGATTGCAGGGATTGTTCAGAGCAGTGTTTCTCATCCACTGACCCATGGACTGTCAGCAGTCCCTGGCAGCATTTTTGCTAGTCTGTGGCGTGACAGTTATTGTAGGGGGAAGAAGATGTGCGCTGCAGCCTCTCTCTGCAGCTGCACAGGTACCGGCTCCCTCTCGGGCACCTGCAGACACAAAGTGGGACATTTTCTACTGCCCTAAATTACTGGGTCAAAATGTACTGGTAGTGGCTTGTCTCCAGGCCCTACAGCACTGCACACTGTTATTACTTCAGGGTATTGGGAGCATGTTGTCTGCATTCTTTGGCTCTTCACTACCACTGGTACTAAATAGCTGATCAGCAAAAAAATAAATAAATAAATTAAACAGGGTGCTGGCTAAGTAGTTATGAAGGCTGCTGGAAGCACCAGATCCTTTAAAGGGACAGCATCTACTTCCATTACTACCAATGTAAATATTTTTAACCCCTGGATGTGCTATCATTTGGAATAAGAAGACCTGATTTTTTCCCCTTTCCTGTTCTGGGTGCAAGAAGCACAGCTCCTTTGTCATGATTCTTGAAATTAAAACATTAGGGGCTGAGTTGACACTTTGGGAGCCTCTTGAAGTAGGAGAGTGTATGTACTCTCCCCTGCACCTTGGCCACAGAGGAGGCCTCCCATGCTCTTCAGCCATAGGAGGGAATTCCTCTTCCCTCACGTTTCAGGAGTCTCCCCCAACTTTATCAGTCATCCGGTCCATATCAGTTTAGGAGGTCAGCCAATCAGTTCCTGGTGTCAAAAAGGTTCAGAAACACTGGTTCAGAGAGGTGAAGGGGTGAATAAATGTGAATAAAGGCAAACTGGTGGATGTGTTGCATTTGGATTTTCAGAAGGCATTTGACAAAGTCTCTCATGAGAGGCTTCTAAGAAAACTAAAAAGTGATGGGATAGGAGAAGATGTCCTTTATTGGATTGCAAACTGGTTAAAAGACAGGAAACAGGATTTAGGATTAAATGCTCTGTTTAACAGTGGAAAAAGGTGAGTGCCTCAAGGATTTATACTTGGACCAGTGCTTTTTAATGTATTTATAAATGATCTGGAAAGGAGCATCCATATGGCAGATGAAATTTCATGTGGACAAGTGCAAGGTGATGCATATAGGGAAAAATAACCCATGCTGTAGTTACATGATGTTAGGTTGCATATTAACAGTTACCATCCAGGAAAAAGATCTCAGTGTCACAGTTACTATTGCATTAAAATTGTCGGCTCAGTGTGCTGTAGCAGTCAAAAAAGCAAACATTGTTGGGAATTCGTAACAAAAACCTCTCTAAAAGAGAAGTACAACATAGATACTGATGAAATTATATTATCAAGTTTTCTCTCTATCATTCTGGCAATTGGATTAACAGCAGAAATTATCTTGCTGGCTACTGATATGAACTAGAGAACAAACCTTTTTTCTGGGGTAATGAAGCCACACACATGGATGACATCATCTAACAATGATAACATGAACAGGGTTCCTAGAAAGCTATGGAAATCTGAGATAGTTTTTACATGAATGTATGCATGGAATTTTCAGCTCAGGCATCACCATGTGGGGATCCCCTCAAGTCCTTTTTTTTGTCCATGGACGATACTGGATGCTTTTCTCCTTAAAGAGGGAAAAAACACCCAATTACTGATTGTTAGCCTGATCTTGGCTCTTCATTAAGTTTGCTTTTTTTTTTTTTTTTTTGTCACTAAGCCTCAACTTTCTTGGTGCAGCTTCATTGTTTTTGGAATTTTGATTTTTCTGCATCTGTTTTTCTCCTAGGACAAGCAAAGATGGTAGCCCTCACATATGGGTGACATCATCCGATGGAGCCTGGCATGAAAAACTTTTGTCAAAATTTCTAGAAACTTTGACCAGTACACTGAGTTTGCCCAGCATTGGTGGAGCTCTTCAGTTTCCTTGTTTTCTTGATATTTTTTCAAGTGTTTCCCAAATTCCTCGTCAGGTCCCCCTTCGTGGTCGGCGCTTCCTTGGTACGGTAGGTTATTTCTCTGCCCTTTTTTCCAACTTTGCGGTGATTCCTGACTTCTCGCCTCAAGGTGAACACCAGTCATTGATAGCAAGCTGGATTTTTTTTTTTTTGGCGGCGACCAGTTTTTATCGGTGCCCGCGGAAAATGTCCATTATGGATCCGCATGAGATTTGCATCCTCTGCCTGGGGGCCTCGCACGATGTTCACAGGGGCCATCTGTGCGACCAGATGACACCCAAAGAGCATCGGGCGTGCCTCAATAAGATGGAGAAACTTTTCGGGGCTCCAAAGTCTCCTCCCTCTATGCCTGCGTCAGTTCCATCGATGCCAAGAGATCGCGGGGAGCCGTCCAATACGCTTCCCCTAGTGGTCCCTCTCGCCAGTACTTCCCAGGATTGAGGGGACGGGGATAGATCCTCTATGATCTCCCCGCTCTCCAGGACATCTGGATAGTCAGCTTCCTCGGCACCGGGGAAAGACCAGGCCGAGCACCGAAGGAGATCCCGCAAGCATAGACACCAGTCACTGAGGATGCACGGTTCCGGTCTCGGAACGGCATTGGCAGCAGCCGAGTTGCCATTGAAGCGGCACCGGCCATCGGAAGCCTCATCCTTCGATGCACCTGCTAGCCTTGGGTGTTCCCCACCGATGCCGGGCACCATGCCACCTCGGAGACCTGAGGAAGAGTCGGTGACGCCTTGTCCCCCTCCATCAGTCCTGGCTACTCTGACTTTCAGGAGAAGTTGGATCGCAGGGTCCAATCCGCTGTGCTCAAAGCACTCCCAAGTATTGAGCTTCTGTTGCCACCGGCCCCCATACCGGTGCCCAAGCCTCCGCCATCGATGCTAGCACCACTGCTAGAGCTTCTGGACATTTTCTTGGGCACCCTTCCAACACAGTCTGTACCCGAGGGACCTTTGCTTCCCCAGCGGCCACCGATGCCCTCCATCTGAGCGATCCAGATTTTCGGGTCCTCCAAGGAGGAAGATAAGGCCGGTACCATGTTTCCTCACCCACGGTTCCCCGAGCCTTTACTGATTCCCTCGATGCCAAGGGAACCATCGATGCCTGCGGTGCCCTCGAGGTCTCCGAAACCATTGGAGCCCAGGGTTGATACCCCTCACAGGCCTTGCCATGGCATGCTGGTCCCAGTGAGGAGGAGGGCAATTACGACCCTTGGGGTGATGACTCCACGAACTCGTCCTCAAACTACTTAGATCGCCACCCGAGGACTTGTTCTTTGCGGGTTTTGTCAGAGCCATGACTGAAGTCATCCCCTTTCAGCTGCTTATGGAGAAGGATGTGCGACATAAGATGCTGGAAGTGCTCCAGTTCTTCGCTCCTAAGGAAATTGTGGCAGTTCATAACCACAATAATTTTAAGGACCTCCTCCTTCGCATGTGGGAGCACCCCATTTCCATCTCCCCTGTAAACAGGCTGACACTACCTACTTGGTGCACCAGGCCGTGGGGTTTGAGAAACGTCACCTCCCCCACCAGTCAGTGGTCATGGCGTCCGCCTTGAAAAAGGCCCGCGCTCTAGCCCTCATGCCTCCGACAGGCTGTGAACACAGGGAGCTTGATGCCCTGTGCAGAAAATTCTTCCAGGGTGCCATGCTGGTGGCCTGCATTACCGCCTGCCAGCTTTATATGACTCAATATAACTGCAATCTCTGGAAACAGGTCCAGGACTTTGCGGAAGGCCTGCCGCAACAACTCCGGGCCTCTTAGCCATTGCCCTGCTGGGTCTCGAAGCAGGGAAGCATTAAGTGCAATCCACCTACGATGTCTTTGAGACAGTGGCCCATGTAGCAGCAGTGGGTATTGGCGCCAGGAGAATGCCGTGGCTTCGTACCTCTGAACTCCAGCCGGAGGTGCAGGATAGGCTGGCTGACCTCGCCTGCACAGGTGAAAACCTCTTTGGGGACAAGGTTTGGGATGCGGTGGCGCAATTGAAGGACCATCATGATACTCTTCAACAGCTGTCCGCCAGTGCCTCCGAAGGCCTGTCCTCGGCCAGGAAATCCTACAGGCCGGTTTCCTGGAAGCCCTTTTATCAGCAGAGGAAGTATTATCCTCCAGCCTCCCGGGCTCATATTCCACGCACCAGCTCCAGGGGCTGTCCTCGCTAGCAGCGAGCACCCAGACCCCAGCAAGCCCTGGCCACAGGCTTTTGACTGGGGGCGAGGGAGCGGAAGTCAGTCAATCGTACCACTGGCGCCGGATCCCCCGGTGGGAGGCAGGCTCCTTGCCTTCGCCCATCGCTGGGAAGAGATCAAGTTGGATCGCTGGGTCCTTACCATTATTCACCAGGCGTTACGGTCTAAACTTCAGCCAGCTCCCAGAGATCTCGCCCCCATGTCCATCGTGGGATTCATTCGTCCATCAGTCATACTTAGGTCAGAGCTCACTGCCCTCCTTTTGGCGGGCATGGTGGAACCGGTCCATCACAGTCAACAGGGCCGAGGGTTCTATTCAAGGTATTTCCTCATTCTGAAAAGGAATGGCGGCTTTCACCCCATCCTTGACCTCAGGGCATTGAACAAGTTTCTCGTATGAGAAAAGTTCAAGATGGTCTCTCTGGGCACACTGATCCTGCTCCTCAGAGGAAAGGAGACTGGCTTGCTCCCTCGACCTCAAGGAGGCTTACACACACATTGCAATCGTCCTCAACCACCGCAAGTACCTCCGCTTCGTAGTGGGGAAAACACATTACCAGTAGAAAGTGCTGCCCTTTGGGCTGGCTTCGGCCCCCCACGTTTTTACTAAATGCTTAGGGGTGGTGGCCACCCTACCTCAGGCATTGCTCGATGCACATGTTTCCCTACCTGGACGACTGGTTGGTCAAGAGGGACTCCCTTCGGGGGGAGCCTTGCATGCTCTGACCTTGATGGTGCAGACACTGCAGACAGTGGGGTTCGTCATAAAATTCCCCAAGTCTCATCTATTTCTGACTCCCTAGTTAGACTTCATAGGTGCCAGGCTGGATATAATGCAAGAGAGAGCTTTCTTGCCCCGAGACGATGCGATTGCCCTTGTCTTGCTGGCCACCCTTGTCCGAAACAGTCGGAGGGTGCCAGCTCGCCTGCTGCTCCACCTGCTGGGCTACATGGCGGCCTCAATCCATGTGACCCCTCTGGCTTACCTCTGCATGAGGAATAACCAATGGACCCTCTGTCCTAGTGGCGGCGGGCTTCCCAGGATCTTGAAGCACCCGTCTTGGTCACGGACCTTCTAAGTGTCTGTTTCCTGGTAGATCTATCCAACCTGGAAAAGAGGCTTCCCTTCCAGCCCCCTCAATCTCAGGTGATTCTCACCACAGATGCCTCTCCTCAAGGCTGGAGAGCCCATGTGAACGATATCCACACACAGGGTCTTTGGACTGCCTCCGAAGCTCGCTGCCAGATCAACCTCCTGGAGCTCAAGCAAACTGATACGCCCTGTGGTTCAGAGACCGATTGTCATCCAAGGAAATCTTGATTCGGACAGACAACCAAGTTGCAATGTGGTATATCAACAAGCAGGGGAGCATGGGCTCGTCCCTTCTCTGCCACGAGGTGGTGCCGGTGTTGTCCTGGGTCCTCTCATAGGGCATGTACTCTGAGTGGCTTACCTGTCGGGCCATCTCAACGTGTTAGTGGACCGCCGGAGCCATTCCTTCCAACCATACGAGTGGTCCCTCAGCTCAGAGGTATCGGACGCACTCTTTTGCTGGTGGGGTACACCAAATGTAGATCTCTTCGCCTCCACAATCAACCGCAAGGTGAGCAAGTTCTGCTCCCTGGTGCCGGGGAATGGTCTTCCAGCCTTCGATGCCTTCTCCCTCCACTGGGTGAAGGGCCTGCTGTATGCGTACCCCCCTTCTACCACTCCTCTCGAGGGATTCTGCTGAAGCTTCAGCAGGACAGGGGAGTCTGGACTTCAGACAAGCTCAGTCAGGGTGCACCTCAGCAAGATCAGTGCGTACCATCGAGGGTTCACTGGCACGCCCACTTTGGTTCAGCCCTTAGTGGGCCACTTCATGCGGGGCCTCCTCCAGCTAAAACACCTGCTACGGCCTCTGGTTGCATCCTGGGACCTCAACGTGGTCCTGGCGCGGCTCATGCATCCTCCTTTTGAACCGCCACATTCCTGCGACCTGAAGTTCCTCACCTGGAAAGTCATATTCCTGGTGGCGATCACTTTGGCTCATAGTGTCAGTGAGCTTCAGGCGCTGGTCACACATGATCCATACACAAAGTTCTTCCATGATCGTATGGTCCTACATATGCATCCAAAGTTTCCTCCCAAAGTCATGACTGATTTCCATCTCAATCTGTCCATCGTCTTACCCACCTTTTTTCCAAGACCTCATTCCCATCCAGGGGAGCGAACTCTCCATACCTTGGACCAGTGGTTCTCAACCTTTTTTTTGTCATGACACACCTGACAGATGCTGCTCACATGTGTGACACATTGCATGCTACATCTAACAGCTATACTAAAAAAAAAAAAAAAAAAATTGTAGATATTTTATTGTTGAAAATGATGCAGGAGAAAGATAAACCTTTAATTTCAATGAGAAGTCTGGGACTGATATGCATATGTAGCAATTTTTCAAATCAGACAAACTCTCATGTATTTCACTGTCAACCTCAAAATTCTGACTTCCTCTGGAGTTTATACAGAGCAGAGTTAGGAAATTTCCCCTTTCAACTCATCATACAAAAATATATTCAAATTCTGATATCCCCTCAATAAAATTACTTCAAAATCTCTTCCCTGCCAGGCACTTTGTGAAATAACATGATAACCTGCTAAAAAGACATCTAGAAATTATATAGCGTACTAGCAATACCATAAGAGTACTAACACCCAGGACTTGAACAGCAACAATTTTACCTATGAAAAAGCAAGACTGCAAATATAGAACACGGTACACTTACTAATGGAAAACCAAAACTAGCCAGACTGCTCTAGATTCCTACACAGAATCTACATCCTAATTAGCAGAATCCCTCACCTCTATCAGACATGTAGAATGCAGATTGACGCTTATCTAATACAGAATAAAAGACCATAAAATATAAACAAGTATGCAGAGAAAAACTAAAGCACCAAGAAGCTGAGGAGGGGAGGGGGAAGTGTGGCGAGGCAGGATACAGCATGCCTGCAACATTTCTGGTTTGGATTGGTGGTGGCAGTGATTGCCAGGGTTGAGGGAAAAGCAACAATAGGGAGCGGAGATGAGGAATTTTAAGTTCCATGTCCTTTCTCTGCACTCTCCTCAAGCAACAAGCACATGTGGCTGTTACAGAAAGCATAGGCTTGCTATGTCAAATTTTTGGTGACACACCTTCCACCCCTTGGTAACACACCAGTGTGTCCCGACACACTGGTTGAGATCCACTGCCTTGGACTGTAAAAGGGCCTTGGCCTTCTATCTGGATCGCACTGCAGGCCATAGACTGTCTACCTAGCTCTTCGTGTCCTTTGATTCCAACAGGCTGGGAGTGGTGGTGGGTAAACAGGCCTTTTCAAACTGGCTGGCGGATTGCATTGCCTTTTGTTATGCGCAGGCAAGCCTCCCGCTGGTTGGCAGAGTGAAGGCTCACTCTATGCGGGCTATGGCAACGTCGGTGGCACACTTATGTGCAGTTCCTGTTATTGAGATTTGCTGGGCCCACACCTGGAGCTCTCTTCACACGTTTACGGCCCACTACTGCCTGGACAAAGATGGATACCAGGACAGTGCCTTCGGTCAATCCGTCCTGCGCAACTTGTTCCAGTCCTGAACCCCCTACTTCGTGCTTCTGAGACAGTCCCCTGCTGGCCTACAGTGCCTCAGTTGTGTTGTGCCTGTTGGCACCTTGTTCGGTCGCTGCTGGTATCTCCAGTTCATAGGGACAGTCTGGAACTTGGTATTCACCCATATGTGAGGACTACCATCCTGCTTGAAATTGGAGAAAGCGCAGTTGCTTACCTGTAACAGGTGTTCTCCTAGAACAGCAGGATATTAGACCTCAGGAATCCTGCACACTTCCCCACAGAGTGAGTTCTCTTTTGGTTTGTTTTATTTTTCGCTCGCATTTTTCTCTGTGTTACTGGACTGAAGGGGGATCTCGCATGGATGCACAGATAGCATGCTGGTCAAAGCTTCTCGAAACTTTGACAAAATTTTTCCGTGCCGGGCTTCATTGGATGATGTCACCAATATGTGAGGACTAACATCCTGCTGACCTAGGAGAACACCTGTTACAGGTAAGCAGTTGCACCTTCTCAACATAGCAGAGAAGAAACCCAGCAGCTTCAAGAGATTGCCTGCATTGCAGTTGCAAGATGTCCATTATGGATCATAATGTTGACTGCATGCGTTGTTTGGGCTTAAAGCATGTTGTCCCTGCTATCTGCTATCACCAAGAGCAATCAAGCTCTAAAGATGACAGATGTCTCCAAATTGAGTTGGGGAGCTCATATCCAAGGGATTCACCCAAGGTTCCTGTCCTTAACAGGAAAGATACCATCATATCAATTTCTCGGAGCTATGGGCAGTAAGATACATTCTAATGGCTTTCAGGGACAAGGAGGTCAACAGAGAATGTTCCTAGGACAAACAGATAACCAGTAATCATGTACTACCCGAATAAACACGCAGTAACTGTTTATGCCTTCTGTGTTGTGAGTCTGACTGGGTATGGCACTGAGCATTTTTTAACTGGACCAAACTTGAAACCACTTATCTAGAGGAAAAGAGATCCTGGTGAACACAATTCAGTTCCTAGACCCCCGAATAAGTGATTCCTGGACCAGGACAAACAAGATATTCCTAAAGTGGGACACACCTGAGAGTGGTCTGTTCATTAACTGAGGGCAAGCAGGATGGTAGTCCTCACACATGGGTGACATCATTGGTTGGAGTCCGGTCTTGAACTTTGAGCTCAAAGATTCTAGAACTTTCAAACATGTCCTACTAAGCTTGTGCAGCTGTAGTTATGACACTGTCCCCTAAGCAGACTCCCTCAGTCTCTTTTTTTTCTTCCTGCAGAATGTGTGGTTACGGGAACCGTGTGTGTCACGGTATTCAGCTTTGCTCTCTCCTCACAGTTTTTGTAATGTGATTTTTTTTCTAGAGCTGCAGCTGTTTTCTTTTCCTTACCTTACGGTAATCTTATTTTCATTTTTCCTCCTCTTTCTACTGTCTGCCAGTCAGCCACATGATGAGCTTTAGTCACTGTGCAGCCTGGCAGAGTCTAATACTGTACCTTATTTAAATAAATTCAGCACCTGCAGTTTAGTGTCTGTGTCTTCTCCTTGCTCTTGTCTGTTTCTGTACATTTGTGGGTGATCACTGTAGGCCGCTGAGCCTGAAGACTCGCTTGAGTTCTACCCAAGCAGAAGTTCCATGTCGTTGACCGATTGATCAGTATCGATGCAGGTTTGGACAGTGAAGAGATCGAGGAACACACCATTCGTGGGGGGGTGGGAGCTCATCTCCCACATTCAAAGGACCCTAGTAGCCCTGGAAGACATAGTCTCCACTCCTGCTTGCCTCTGGCAGTGCAGTCTCCTTGTCAGAGAGGGTGAACAGGAGCCTGGCAAGCGGCATTGCTGCTGCAGCTTTGGTGCCATGCCGAGTAACGGATGCCGGTGTACACACCCATGCCAGTGCACCGATGGTCTGATGCGTCGATGTGAGGACTGCGTCGGGCTTCAGGACTGTCATTGAGCACCATGGTTACCCTGGACACCATTGAGATGCCAGGTTGCCCTCGATGCCAATGAGGTGTGTAACTGACCTCGATGCCAATGAGGTGTGTAACTGCCTTCTATGCCATAAGTGACACATGGGCGACATCAAGCGCCATGCACACTTTGAGCTTGCTGACTGGGCCTTCTGTGCTGTAGGCATCGGCGGGTGCTGTAGAGTCTCGATGCGCCAGAAGAATGGCATCAACCTTAGCGTCATAAGCACCTTGGGACTCGATATAGCTGAGAAGCAGCACAGACCTCTAGTGTTGTGGTCCGGACTGTGTCGGGGACTAGGACTGCCATTGAGCGCCATGGTCCCCCTCGACACCATTGGAGCTGCTCTCAATGCCAAAATGGCCCTTGATGCCATTGAGGTGCAGAGCTGCCATGGAGGCCATCAGACATGTTGGCCAGCAATGTCATTTGTTGGCACTCTCAATGATGTTGAGCACCATTGACGAGGCACTGGGATCGGTGGGGGTTTCGGGCCTTGGACGACCTTAGTACTGTTGAGCGCTATGGTCCTCGCTGAGGCATCCAGACACAGTGGTCCAGTGCCTTCAAGGTGTCCAGATGGGGCACAGAGAGGCATCATGCTGTCCTATCACTGGCCTATCGCTATCAAGCACCATGGATGCAATGATTTTGGGGGCCCTGAGCCACTGGGATCGGAGGGCATTGGAGGCCCCACCTAGCTTCGTGCACCATAGGTGCTAATGAATGCTAGGGTTACTGTCGAGGCTATCAGCAGCCATGGTCACTGGTGAGGGACGCTATTGAGCTCCCGGCATCGGTGCCCTCGGACATATAGGTGAGTCGAGGGGAACAGTTGATGGCACCAGCATTCATCAGTTCCTTTGGGCACCGCTGAGGCATGTCGGGGCTGTGTGTAGCTGCAGAGCCTCTGCAGGTGCTCCTGGCATCCTCGGTACCACCGGTCTATCAGTGCTTTCGGGCACTGGGCTCTCTATCTGTGCCGCTGGGCTGTCTATATCTGCGGGCGCCTGGGGCACCAGGCATGGCCCTATATACTGTCGAACTGGTCAAGACAGGGTCAAGTGCTGTTGAAGCCCTGGGTGCAGCATCGTTTGTTGCCATTGATGCGATTCATCATTGATGAGCGTGAGAGTGCTATGGGCCCAACAGGCACCGTCACTAAGGTAGGCCACAATGGATGTGGTCAGATGCTGCAGGACACCACCGCAGAGCTCCACCGGCACTGTCTGTCCCCATGGACTTTGCTGCTGCGTTCCATGAGAGAAACAGTGGTGTGCCATTCCCGATGCCATTTCAAGGGCTGTGTTCAGCTTCTTGGGGTGATATCAGGTATTGGGGTTACCATGGGGTCAATGCCAAAGAACGCCACCCACCATCTCGCCATAATCAGAGCCCCGATAGTACTGGAGACACCGCCGTCACCATGCTCCTGTTCATTCCATTAAGAGTTAGTGCGACAATGGAGCACAGCATATGCATTTGGGTATGGCATGCGTCATCTAGTCCTCCAAGTGCCTCAGGCGCTGGCAGGCTCTCTGACTGTGCAGTATACAGCTAGTCCAGGGTTCTGCAATCATCGCGTCAAGGTATCAGCTTCCTTGTCTGTTCTGCATCATAAGGTGATGGAAAGCACTGGCGAGGAATAATCGATCATATACTCTGTGATTGCTTTTTGGCAGCATGTAGTCTCCGACTAACAGGTGGTGATTGGTCCTAGCGGCAAACCAATGAACCCAGTGAGTGGGTTCATTGGTTTGCCGCTATCCGTTGGATGAGATACCACTGTATGAGTACTGGCCAGTGAGCTTTTATAGTGGAGTTCACTATTTTTCCAGTTGCCCTCTACTATATGGGTATGTGTATGTTTGCCTCGTGGTGAGCACACTAGATTGTGTGCTACAACAACAGGACTGACCTAAGACTGCGCTTCTGGTCGAACCCCTATGGGAGTGGATACCAGGTGGGTAGTGTTAGGAGTCATCTTCCGTAGAAGAGGACTATGTATTTTGACCTCTCTCATGTTAGAAATCCCCTTTGTAGTGAAGCCCCTGAGGCTCCATCCCTTGCAGGTTTATGGAGCCTTGATTCTTTGTAGGCAAGGACTGGTGGACAGCCTTGGCGGTCATTGGACCGTTTTTGCTGAGGTCCCTCTGTTGATTTCTGTGGTGGCCTACCCCATCTGAGGGTGACTGCAAGTGGCAGATTTGGTAGCTTCTGAACCTCAGTGATCAGTGACTGTAACCCAATCCTCACCTGGAGACTTGGAAGGTTTTTCGGTATCGGGAGGCCTCAATTCCTGTTGCTTTCCTGTCCCTTCAGGAAGGGAGGTATAACTGGGTTTCTAGGGTGACCCTTTATGATGAAGGCAGCAGTCCAGCAGCAGTCGGATTCCCCCCAGTCTTTTTCATCCAGTGTCACATGTATGATTTTTTTTACCTGTGACTAGCATATAAAAATCTACCTGTGTATTTCAGCATTTATAAGATTTATTTATCACAAAATGTTTTATCAAAACATATTAAAAATGTACATATTTCCACAGTACAATACAATGTACCACATATGTTAAACAACTCTCTCATTCATACAATATAATATTTTCTTCACAATTTTTTCAAATATATTTTTTAACAATCAGTCAACAATATATGTAAACTCTCCCACAAATACCATATCATTTGTTACTTCTCAGTGTATGTTTTTAGTAAACAATATATGTAGACAATATATGAACTCACACAAATACCATACTATGTTTTGCTATTCATTTGATATGGCCCATTCCTCCACATCCTAGTGGTAATCCTGATATTATTTCACTCCTCTTCTCATTGTTTCCTCAAAACATTCTTCTTTTCCCGACTCCTGTTTCACCCATGGTTTCATCAGGGGATTCGGAAAACTTTTCTAAATGCACACCACTCTTTTAACTTAAAGCCACTCTATTGAAATGGTTCACCATCTTTAAACATCCTGATGGTGGATGCGGCCGGCGCATGGAGTATACTGTGAGAAAGGAAGAGAGACAGTTTGTTATATGAGAAGATTGAGCAACGTCCATTTTGCGATTGGATAATATGAAAATTTTTGCAGTAAGGAACCAATGTATGGATGAGACGATGTTGCAACGAAGAGGGATTCAGTTTTGTAAGGAACTGGGGAGCCTTTTGGGGAAGGGGGAATCCTTTCCGAAGGGATGGGCCCCACCTTAACAAGTGTGGAACCAGGCTGCTAGCATTAACCTTTAAAAAGGACATTGAGCAGCTTTTAAACTAGAACAAAGGGGAAAGCCGACAGTTGCTCAGCAGGCAATGGTTCAGAGGGAGGTATCGTCAAAGGATACTAATGAAGCATTAGAGTTAAGGCATCCCAACAGAGAGGTTCCACTAATAAGAAAAGTAGTCCAAGTGCCTATAATTAAAATCTCACCTGAGCTAAAAGATTCCAGTTTATCCCTGTCAACTGAAAAGCAGAATGTCAATACAAACAAAAACACACTTTAAAATGTTTGTATGTTAATGCCAGAAGTCTAAGAAGTAAGATGGGATAATTAGAGTGTATAGCAGTGAATGATGACATAGACTTAATTGGCAACTCAGAGATATGGTGGAAAGAAGATAACCAATGGGATAATGCTATTCTGGGCTACAAATTATATCGCAATGACAGAGAGGAGCATCTTGGTGGTGGGGTGGTGCTTTATGTCCAGGATGGCATAAAGTCCAACAGGATAAAGATTCTGCATAAGAATAAATGCACAATCAAATCTTTATGGGTAGAAATCCCTTCTGTGCTGGGGAAGAGAATAGTGAAAGGAGTATACTACCATCCACCTGGCCAAAATGGTGAAATAGACAGTGAAATGCTAAGAGAAATTAGGAAAGCTAACCAAACTGTTAGTGTAATAGTAATGGGAGATTTCAATTACCCCAGTATTGACTGGGTAAGTGAAACATCAGGACATGCTAGAGAGATAAAGCTCCTGGATGGAATAAAAGACAGTTTAGCAATTAGTTCAGGAGCTGACCAGAGAGGGAGCAATTTTAGATCTAATTCTTAATGGAATGCAGGATTTGGTAAGAGAGGTGATGGTGGTGGGGCAGCTTGGCAATAGTGATCATAACATGATCAAATTTGAATTAATGACTGGAAGGGAGGACAGTAAGTAAATCCACGGCTCTGGCACTAAACTTTCAAAAGGGAAACGTTGAGAAAATGAGAAAAACAGAAAAAAAACTGAAAGGTGCAGCTACAAAGGTAAAAAAGTATGCAACAGACGTGGACAATGTTAAAAATTACCATGCTAGATGCGCAAACCAGATATATTCCACACTAAGAAAGGTGGAAGGAAGTCAAAATGATTACCAGCATGGTTAAAAGATGAGGTGAAAGAGGCTATTTTAGACAAAAGATCTTCATTAAAAAATGGAAGAAGGATCCATCAGAAGAAAATAGGATAAATCATAAGCACGGGCAAGTTAAATGTAAGACATTGCTAAGACTGGCTGAGAGAATTTGAAAAGAAGTTGGCCATAGAGGCAAAAACTCACAGTAAACATTTTTTTTAAATATATATCCAAAGCAGAAAGCCTGTGAAGAAGTTGGTTGGACCATTGGATGATCAAGGGGTTAAAGGGGCATTTAGAGAAGATAAGGCTATCAAGGAAAGATTAAATGATTTCTTTGCTTCGGTGTTTACTGACGAGGATGTTGGAGAGGTACCTGTTCTGGAGAAGGTTTTCATGGGTGATGATTCAGATCAGTTGAACCAAATCACAGTGAGCCTGGAAGATGTGATAGGCCTGATTGACAAACTGAAGAGTAGTAAATCGCCTGGACCGGATGGTATACACCCCAGGGTTCTGAAAGAACTTAAAAATGAAATTTCAGACCTATTCAATAAATTTGTAACCTATCATTAAAATCATGCGATGTACCTGAAGATTGGAAGATGGCCAGTGTAACCCCTATATTTAAAAAGGGCTCCAGGGGTGATATGAGAAACTATAGACAGGTGAGCCTGACTTCATTGCTGTGAAGAATGATGGAAACTGTTATAAAGAATAAAATCACAAAACATTTAGATAGATATGGTTTGATGGGACACAGCCAACATGGATTTGGCCAAGGGAAGTCTTGCCTCACAAGTCTCTTACATTTTTTTGAAGGGATGAATAAACATGTGGTCAAAGGTGAACCGGTAGATGTGTATTTGGATTTTCAGAAGGCGTTCGACAATGGCCCACATGAGAGGCTTCTAAGAAAACTAAAAAGTAATGGGATAGGAGGTGATGTACTTTTGTAGATTGCAAGTTGGTTAAAAGTCAAGAAACAGTGTAGGATTAAATGGTCAGTTTTCACACTGGAAAAAAGGTAAACAGTGGAGTGCCTCCAGGATCTCTATTTGGACCAATGCTTTTTAATATATTTATAAATGATCTGGCAAGGGGTATGATGAGCGAGGAGATTAAATTTGTGGATGACACTAAATTATGCAGAATGGTTAAAATAAATTAAATCTCAAGTCGATTGTAATGAATTGCAGGAGGACCTTGCAAGATTGGAAGATTGGGCTTCCAAATGGCAGATGAAATTTAACGTGGACAAGTGCAAAGTGATACATATAGGGAAAAATAACCCTTTCTGTAGTTACACAGAGTTCAGTTCTATCTTAGGAGTTACCACCTAGGAAAGAGATCTAGGGGTCATAGTGGGTAATACATTGATATCGTCTGCTCAGTGTGCTGTGATGATCAAAAAAGCAAACAGAATGTTAGGAATTATTAGGAAGGGAATGGATAATAAAACGGAGGATGTCATAATGTCTCTATATCGCTCCATGAGGAGACCGCACCTTGAATACTGTGTGCATTTCTGGTCACTGCATCTCAAAAAGTATATAGCTGCACTGGAGAAAATGCAGAGAAGGGTGACCAAAATGATAAAGGGCATGGAACCGCTGCCCTATGAGGAAAAGCTAAAGAGGTTAGGGCTGTTAAGTTTGGAGAAGAGACGACGGGGGGGATATAATAGAAGTTTACAAAATCATGAAAGGACTTGAACAGGTTAATGCAAATCGGTTATTTACTGTCAGATAATAGAAGGACCAGGCGGCACTCCATGAAGTTAGCAAGTAGCTCATTTAAAACAAATTGAAAAATATTCTTTTTCACTCAGCACATAGTTAAACTCTGGAATTCATTGCCAGAGGATGTGGTTACAGCAGTTAGTGTAATTGGGTTTTAAAAAGGTTTGGATAAGTTCCTAGAGGAAAAATCCATAAACTGCTATTACAGTAAATAATAAATTTGTGATTTATTCAACATTTGGATACTTGCCAGGTACTTGTGACTTAGATTGGCCACTGTTGGAAACAGGATACTGGGCTTGATGGACCCTTGGTCTGATCCAGTATGGCATATCTGATGTTCTTATATAGTAACAGCCAGGTCCCTGGTCATTTGGGACTGGGTTTCTACTCCCGTTATATTCTGATTCAAAAGAAAACTGGGAGCCTCTGTTCCATTCTGGACCTGCGAGCCTTGAAAAGGTTTCTAAAGAGAAAGGTTCAAGATGATATCTCTGGGCAGCCTGCTTTCCCTCTTGCAAAAAGGGGACTGGCTATACTCCCTTGAATTAAGATGCCTATACCCAATCGAGATCTTTCGAGGTCACAGGAAGTATCTCCGGTTTGTGGAGGGCAAACATTTTCAGTACCTCCGCAGCACGGGTCTTTACCAAGTGTTTGGCTGTGGTGGGGAACACCTGCGCAGGCTGGGTGTGCAGGTTTTCCCTTACCTGGAAGATTGGCTAGTCAAAAGCACTACCCAGGTGGGAGTGATGTGTTCCTTGCGCTTAACCATCCGGGTATGGGAGTCTTTGGGATTCATTATCAAGTACCTGAAGTCTCGCCTGAGCCTGTCAATGTGGCTGGACTTTATCAAAGCCCTGCCGGACACGACACAGGCGAAGGCCTTTATACCCCACAACAGGGCACTGTCTCTAGCATCCCTGGTGGGAATGGTACAGCGGAACTGGCAAGTCTCTGCCAGGCAGATGTTGAGGCTGCTTGGGCACATGGCCTCTACCATCCATGTTTCTCCCCTTGCCCGCTTGCATATACGCAGGACCCAATGGACTCTGATATCTCAGTGGCGTCAGTCCACTCAGTACCTTGATGTTTGCATCCAGGTGATGCGGTCTCTCCAGGACTCTATCCTGGTGGGGGGCCCTCTCCAACCTAGAGCGCGGGGTGCCATTTCAGTCTCTCCCTGTCCGGGCTGTACTCACCACAGATGCCTCCCATCTGGGGTGGGGAGCCCATGTGGTGAGGCTTTGCACTCAAGGCCTGTGGTCCGCCCAGGAAGCACAATGCCAGATCAACTTCCTGGAACTCCAAGCAATCAGGTATGCCCTCTGGTCTTTCCGGGATCGGTTGGCCAGCAGGATGGTCCTATTCAGACCAACAAGCAGTTTGCTATGTACATCATCAAGCATGGAGGCACGAGATCGTTCCTCCTGTGCCAACATGTATCTAGATATCATTAAACAGCTACTAAACCAAATGGAATTAGTAATTAATATAGAGAAGACAGAATTCTTACATTTAGAGAGAAAAAATACTGAAATCAAACATAGTCCAATCACACTAAAAAACAATCAACAAATAAAACTTGCAGAGAAAGTAAGAAACCTAGGAGTAATAATTGACCCCAAACTAAGCTTAAAACAACACATATCTCTAAAAGTAAGAGAAGGATACGCTAAACTCATGGTCCTCAGGAGACTTAAACCACTTCTGACAATGGCCAACTTTCGATCGGTACTACAAGCACTAATATTTGCGAGCACTGACTATTGTAATGCACTTCTACTAGGTCTTCCATACACCTCACTAAGACCACTGCAAATTCTACAAAACTCAGCCGCAAGAGTCTTAACTGGCAAAAGTAAAAGAGATCACATTACCGAAACACTGGCTGAACTACACTGGCTTCCCATCGAACAAAGAATACAATACAAAACGCTGTGCACCATACATAAGTTAATACATAACGAACATGCAGACTGGTTAAATACAGCCCTATGTGTACACATCCCTAACAGAAACCTAAGATCAGCAAACAAAGCACTACTAACCATTCCATCAGTCAAATCTGCAAGACTTACACAGGTGCGAGAGAGAGCACTATCACTGGCAGGACTCATACTATGGAACTCCATGCCCCTAGATTTAAGACTACAAAGAGACAGCAAAACCTTTAGAAAAGGTTTAAAAACCTGGCTCTTTAAACAAGCTTTTCTGAAAGAGAAGGGAGAATAGAAACCAGGGACAGATAAAGCACGTTCAATATAACAGCCACACAAACTGTATTCACCAAGTGTGGTCATTAAAGGACAAATCACAATTTTAAAGTAAATACATAATAATAACCGAGAGAGACATGGACATGATTAGTTACATTTAACATTATTGATCACCAACTATGTCACCGAACCTTATGGCACCCTTGTAAGTGTACGAATCACAGTATCATTAACTTTATGTGCCTTGATGTAAACCGTTGTGACGGTATCTTCCAAACGACGGTATAGAAAAGATTTTAAATAAATAAATAAATAAGGCTTTACCCTTGTTTGCAGTCGATTCCCGTTGAGTTTTTCCTTCAGGGCCTACTGGCCATCGACCGCACCGCAGCTAGATTTTTGTGGAAGCCGTGGCGTCAGGTTTTCGTTGGTGCCCCGACTGTCCTCTGGCAATGTCCATCACAGACCCGCCAAGGGTTTCTGTGTTGTGTTTGGTGTCCAATCATGACATCCTAACTTGCACCAAATGTGCCCAAATGACACTGAAGGGCCGTAAGGCCTGTTCAGAGAAGATGGAGTTTTTTTCAGGCAAAGCCACTGACTCCATTGACCACTTCGACATCGTCTGAGCCGGTGCCATCGACCTCAAGCCAGCAGCAGGACACCGGTGCTGCCCGCCCGGCACTGACTACTCCGAAGGCGTCGACTTCTTCCTCTTCGGCTGTGGAGAAGGACCGAGGAGAGCATCGTAGAAAAATGTCGACACCGTCACCGGAAGGCTCAGTCTGCTGATCCAGGCAAGCCTGTGGCATCAGCGTCGACTGAGCCACCAACTAAGAAATCCCGTCCAGAGAAGGCCCCATCCTCCTCTGCGACTGGGTCACTGAGGCGTTCCCCACCTTCATTGGTGCCGGGAGCCGCGACTCCACTTTCACCGGTGGACCCTCCGGTTACGCCAGCACTGCCTCCGTGAGGAATTGGATCGGATGATCCAAGAGGCCATCGGAAAGGCGCTGCGGGGCTTCCAGCCTCCATTGACGCCGGCACCGATGCCAGCTCCGGTTGCTGACCCGATTCCCGCAGTGCTCGCACCGCTACTGGGCAGATTGGATGCGTTGATCGGTGCCCTTCCACCAGTGGAACAGAGGACACCAGTATGTCCCATGCCTTCCACTCTGATTCCTTTGTCATCGAAGGACGAAGACACACAGAGACCGGAACCTATGCTTGGACCTTCCAGGGTCCTGCCACCGACTCGCCCGTCAATGCTACCGGTTCCATCGGTGCCCATTCTACCATTGATACCGTATCACCCTCCATCAGTGATGCCATCAGTGCCTAGACCTGATCCCTCGGGAATAGCACCATTCCTTCCCTCTGGAGATCCCACGGGAGCCGGAGACCAACCTTATGACCCTTGGACCAATGATTCTTCTCAAGATACTGATGACTTGCCTTCAGAACCATCTCCCCCTGAGGAGAGAAGACGTTCTCCTCCAGAGGATCTGTCCTTTATCAGTATTATAAAGGAAATGTCTGAGACCATACCATTCCATCTTCAGACAGAAGAGGACTCCAGGCATAAAATGCTGGAAGTGCTCCAATTTGTAGATGCACCCAAGGAGATCATGTCCATGCCTGTTCATGAAGTCCTCCTGGACCTGCTGAAAAGGAATTGGGCATATAATCACTCAGAATAGCTGAAAACCAGAGACTTTCAAAATAATAAACATCCAGCTATGAAGAGAACTTAAAATACAATGTTTTCTAGCAACCGTCATAAATAGCCACAATGAGCTGATGGCTTATAATGTCAAGCCTGTAAAGCCCTGGGCTTGTCTAATCATAGGTTGCTGAGAAAAAAGAGAGCAAACACTGTGTGAGGACCACTAATGTTTGCACTTATCTCATTCCACCAGTGACACTCGGATAGTATTTTCAGTCCTGAAGTGTATGCATTTTGAGTTCTCTTCATATCTGGATGTTTATTATTTTGAAAAGGAATTGGGAGCATCCAGGCTCTGTACCATCGGTGAACCGCAAAACAGATGCCGCATATCTGGTGCAAACTGCTCCTGGATTTCAGAAAACAGTTGGCCCATCATTCTGTGGTTGTGGAGTCTGCCCAGAAGAAGGCATGTCGGTCTAAGCCTCATTCTTCCATACCTCCAGGAAAGGAACAGAGATTCCTGGATGCATTCGGCCGACGTGTGTTTCATGGCTCAATGCTTATTTCTCGCATTGCTTCTTACCAGTTATTCATGACCCAGTATAACAGGGACCCTTTTAAGGAGATCCAAGATTTCTCTGAGTCTTTGGCAGACCAACTTCAGAATCAACTCAGTAGCCTGGCTCAGAAGGGTCTAGATGCTGGCAAGCACGAGGTCCGCGCTGCCTGTGATATTTTTGACACTGCCTCTAGGGTGTCCGCAGCAGGTATTAGTGCACGAAGGTGGGCCTGGCTAAAGTCCTCCAACCTAAGACCAGAGGTACAGGACCGCTTAGCTGACCTGCCCTGTGCTGGAGATAATCTCTTCGGGAACAAAATCCAGGAAACCGTAGCGCAGTTTAGGGACCACCACGAGACGCTTTGTCAGCTTTCGTCTGTGTCTTCTGATTTCTCATCCACCTCCAAGAGGACATTCAGATGGGACTCTAAGCGGCCGTCCTTCAAGCCACGAAGATGATATCCTCCTGCTTCTCAGGGTCGTCCCTCCAGGCCTTACCAGAAGGGTCAGTCCAGACAATCCCGGCCTCAGAAGATCCAGCCAGCCCCTCAACTGGGCCCAGCTGCAGGATTTTGACTCCTCGCTGGAGGGCATTTGCCAACCTCCTTTACCATCCGTACCCGTCGGCGGTCAGTTGTGCCATTTCACCAACATATGGCACACGATCACTACAGATCAATGGGTACTCGCTGTAGTGGCTCAAGGTTACCACCTCAACTTCCTGACTGTACCGGTGGACTCCCCACCTCGGCCGATGTGGGAATCATCCGATCACTCCCCTCTTCTAGAGGAAGAGATTTCAACCCTCCTCAAATCCCGGGTGATAGAACCGGTGCCCCTCTCCCTTCTCCCAACAGGGGCAGGGGTTCTATTCCTGGTATTTCCTCATTCCAAAAATGTTGGGGGGCATTCGTCCAATTTTGGACTTGCGCACCTTAAACAGGTATCTTCAAAGGGAAAAGTTCAGGATGGTAACCTTCGGCTCTCTACTTCCTCTTCTACAAAGAGAAGTTGGCTTTGCTCTCTGGATCTCCAAGACGCATACACACACATCTCGATCACTCCGTCTCATCGCAAATTCCTTCGGTTCCTAGTCGGCCACAGACACTTCCAGTACCGGGTACTGCCAATCGGCCTAGCGTAAGCACCTGGGGTCTTTACCAAGTGCCTCGTAGTGGTCACTGCCTACGTCAGGGGACAAGGAGTCCATGTCTACCTTTATTTCGATGATTGATTGATAAGGGCCTCAACTCAAAAGACGCACTAGCCTCCTTTCGTCTATCTCTCAATACACTGCTGACCTTTGGGTTTCTGGTCAACTATACCAAGTCCAAGCTAGTTCCATCTCAAACCCTGTTCTTCATAGATGCCAACCTGGATACCATATAGGCAAAAACCTTCCTCTCTCAGAATCGAGTTTGTACTCTCATGTCCCTGGCGCAATCTCTCCACGCTTGGCATTTCCTCATTTTGCTGGGTCACATGGCATCCTCGGTACATGTCACTCCGATGGCCCGCCTCGCCATGAGAGTGATGCAGTGGACCCTAAAATCCCAGTGGGCTCAGGCTTATCATCCAATGTCCAGCATTGTCCACATTACCAAGCAGCTCCACCTGTCACTGACCTTGTGGATGCAACACTCCAATCTTCTTCAAGGCCTTCCTTTTCAGGCTCCAGAACCTCAGATTACCTTGACGATGGGCGCCTCCAACCTAGGGTGGGGTGCTCATGTCGACAACCTGCAGACTCAGGGAACCTGGTCTCCAGAGGAAGCCAAACATCACATACTTTTCCTGGAGCTTCGGGCGATCAGATATGCCCTCAGGGTTTTTCAGGATTGCCTTTCAAACAAGGCCATCCTGATTCAGACCGACAATCAGGTGGCGATGTGGTACATCAACAATCCGGGAGGAACGGGCTCCTACCTTCTGTGTCAGGAAGCTGCACAGATATGGGCGTGGACTCTTTCCCACTCGATGTACCTCAGAGCGACCTACTTGGCGGACGTGGACAATGTTCTAACGGACAAGTTGAGTCGAACCTTCCATCTGCACGAATGGTCTCTCATCCCCATGGTAGCGGACACAATGTTCCAATGTTAGGGTTATCCACATATAGACCTCTTTGCGTCCATCCACAACCGCAAAATACAGAACTTCTGCTCACTCACTCGCAGCCGCCACTCACAGCCAAGGGATGCTTTTGGCCTCTCGTGGTCCAGCGGTCTCCTCTACGCGTACCTTCCACTTCCACTCATATCAAAGACTCTTGTGAAGTTGCGGAGGGACAAGGGCTTAATGATTCTGATAGCCCCTCATTGGCCACACCAGGTCTGGTTTCCAATCCTCCAGGACTTATCAGTACGCGGGCGCATCCCTCTGGGGGAGGACCCACTACTGATAACACAGAACGATGGGTGCCTATGCCACCCCAACCTCCAGGCCCCGTCCCTGACGGCCTGGATGTTGAAAGGTTAATACTCCGACCCCTTAAACTTTCGGAGTCGGTATCCTGAGTCCTGGTAGATTCATGAAAGCCTTCCACGAGATGGTCTTATCGTTCTAAATGGAAGAGGTTTACGGTCTGGTGCACGTCCATGTCCATAGACCCCTTCACTTGTTCCACTGCGAAGTTTCTGGACTATTTCTGGCACCTATCAGTCAGGCTTGAAAACTTCCTCTATACGGGTGCATGTCAGTGTGGTAGCCACTTTCCACAATGGCAGGGGAGATGTCTCTATTTCGACACAACACTTAGTAACATGCTTCATGAGAGGCTTACTCCACCTAAAGCCTCCACTTCGCCCTCCGGCCCCCGCTTAGGACCTTAACGTGGTTTTGGGATGGCTCATGAAATCTCCGTTTGAGCCTCTCCACTCCTGCGATCTCCGCTGTCTCACCTGGAAAGTAATCTTTCTTCTCGCTGTAACATCTGCTCGCAGAGTTAGTGAGTTGCAGGCATTAGTCACCTACCCGCCTTACACTAAAATTCTACATGACAGGGTAGTGCTCTGCACCCACCCTAAATTTTTACCAAAGGTAGTATCGGAATTTCATCTTAATCCATCATCTTCCCTACTTTCTTTCCCAGGCCACATTCCAACCCAGGAGAGCAGGCTCTACATTTTTTGGACTGTAAACGTGCCCTAGCCTTCTATCTAGAGTGCATGTCTGCCCACAGGAAGTCCACTCAATTATTTGTCTCTTTCGATAGCATCAAATTGGGTAATCCAGTGGGAAAACAGACCCTGTCCTCCTGGTGGCGGATTGTATCTCCTTTTGCTATCAGCAAGCAGGCATTCCGTTACAAGACCGTGTAAAAGCACACTCTATCAGGGCCATGGCAACCTCAATGGCACACCTCCGTTCGGTGCTACTCATTGACATCTGCAAGGCTGCTACCTGGAGCTCTCTCCATACTTTCACAGCCCATTATTGCTTAGATAAGGCTGGCAGGCAAGATTCCATCTTTGGCCAGTCTGTTCTTCACAACTTATTTTCATGTTAACTTCCCAACATCCTTGCAGCGACCCGTTCAGGGTTTCAGGATGCCTTCCTACCCAAATCCACCCCTGTTGTTGTGCCCGTTGCACGTCTTTGGGTGCATTTGGTGCATTGCTCGTGCATCCTCAGCTCTCTATTCATGCATGTGTAAGGACTACCATCCTGCTTGTCCTGTGAGAAAGCAGAGTTGCTTACCTTTAACAGGTGTTTTCACAGGACAGCAGGATGTTAGTCCTCATGAAACCCACCCGCTACCCCGTGGAGTTTGGTTCGTTCACGATTTGTTATTTTATTTTTCACTCGTACTTGTTGCTATACACGAATCTGAAGGGGGACCACTGCTGGATGCAGGGTTAGTGCCATGCTGAGCATGCTCAGTAGGTGCCAGTTAAAGTTCTAGAAACTTTGACAAAAGTGTTCCGTTATTGGGCTCCATCCTGATGATGTCACCCATGTGTGGGGACTAATATCCTGCTGTCCTGTGAGAACACCTGTTACAGGTAAGCAACTCTGCTTTATATACCTTCATCTGTAAAACAATCTAGACTGTTTACAGTTAAAATACAAGGATTAAAGAAGTACAATAAAACTGGTCAAAAAGACACAAATTAAAATTTCAGAAACGAAAATAAAAAATAAGTTACATAAGACTAGAATTAATAGTAATAAAAGTTAAAAGTATCTAAAAATTAAAATAAAGTAAAAATTTGAAAAACTAGGAAATCAATAATGTTAGTTGAGAGAGAAAAATCCAAAAACATAAAACAACTTCTGACCATTTTTCCGCTGTTAGCAAAGCAATGAAAAATTGCCGTAGGTATTTATGCTTACTAAAGACTGCCTAAGCTGAGTATTGGATGTGTATCTGACTACTTAGAAAATATTTTTTCATTTTTCAGAACTGAGATTCATAGGCTTTTTTGAATAGCCATGTTTTGAGGTTTTTTGTTTTGAAAGTTTTAAAGTCTTTTTGAAGTCTGAGCTCGTTGGATAAAGAGTTCCATAATTTGGGGCCTGCAACTGAGATTGCTCTTTCTCTTACCTCTGACAAATGTGCAGTTCTTATTGATGGCACAGTGAGGAATCCCTTATTGGACGACCGTACGTTCCTTTCAGGTGTGTGTAGATGTAGGGAAGCATTCAATCATTCAGTTTGTTCACAATTTATTGATTTGTGTATTATGCATAAAATGTTATACTCGATTCTTTGTTTTATTGGAAGCCATTGAAGATCAATCAAAGTTGGGGTAATGTGGTTGAATTTCTTTCCTCCGCACAATACTCTGGCGGTTGCATTCTGGAGCAATTGTAATGGTCTCAAACAGTTCCCGGGCAAACCGAATAAAAGAGCATTGCAATAATCAACTGAAGAAAAAAGCAGAATTTGTAAAATGGTTCTAAAATCATTAAAATCTAACAAAGGATTAAGGCTTTTTAAAGTATATAATTTAAAATAACCATCCCTTATTTTTCACTTTATGTCAAGTTTCATTCTAAAATCTGGATCAATTAAAATTCCAGGATCGCGAACTTGATCAGTTGAGTCGATCTGCATGAAATCGGTTTTAAAATGGAAAGTTCTGTTCAAATGTGAATTTCTGCTGCTTAAAATCATTTCTGCTTTTTGGTTATTTAAAATCAATGTCATTTGGGCTAAAAGCTGTCTAAACAAAGTTAGATAGATTTCAGTTGTTTTCAGTGTCTCTTCCAAAGAATTTTTAATAGGGATTAAAAATTGAACATCATCGGCGTAAATATAGTGAGTAACACCTAGTCCTGACAGCAGCTTACATAGTGGTAAAAGGTGGATATTAAAAAGCTTTACTGATAAGGAGGATCCTTGTGGGACTTCTGAATCAATATACATTTTTTAGAGTGGCATTTGTTTAATTTTACTTGATATTGTTCTGAAAGGAAAGACTTAAACCAGGACATAACTTCTCTTTTTATACAAATTTCAGTTAGTCTCTGAATTAAAATTTGAAAATGAACAGTGTCAAAGGCCACAGGAAAATCTAAAAGAACAAGTATAAAAGATTCACCATTGTCAAAACCTCTAAGAACAGTATCTGATAACGCTAAAAGCAAAGATTCAGTACTATAAAATTTTCTAAAACCAAACTGTGATGGATATAAAATGTTATGCAATTCGAGATAATCAGATAGCTGCTTCTGAATGGATTTTTCTAAAACTTTGGCAAGAAAAGGGAGATTAGAGATAGGTCTAACATTGTTAAAATCTGAGACATCTTTTTTGTTGTTTTTTAATATCTGTTAAACTATAGTGCATTTTAAAGGTACTGCCACAGAGCCTTCGGAGAGAGAGAGATTTACTATATCTGTCATCGTGGGTAAATTACATTCAAGGCAGAATTTGAAATATTTAAGAGATATAGGGTTTCAGGTTCTGGAAACACCTTCTGAATCAACAGTGATCCTGATCTATCAGATCTTATGGGCTTTACAAATGAGAATTTGGGTAAAACCAGCCTCCTGCACGCCCCCCCCCCCCCCCCCCACCACCACCACCACCACCACACACACACACAAATAGGCAGTTCAGTCTTTTGGATTTGAGATAGTTCATCTACTGTACCAATTGGTGGAATTAGCTTTGCAATGAGCTAAAAAGACCAGAAGTTTTTCCAGCACCTTTCTTGGTAAGGACCCAGGCGTTGGACAACTTTGGGAAGGTCATCTTTCAAAATTTGATGTTCATTGCCTGCATTATAGCTTATCAGCTGTTTATGATATAGTTCTTGACCGCATCAATAAGCTTAAGCCTTTCATAGAGTCTTTGGACAGGAAACAGGAACGATATCGGCAGGATCTCTGGATGCAGAGGCATGTGAGTACTACCTCATCTAGTTGGTATTTGAGTCATTCAACACTGTGACAAGATCCTCTGCAGTACCTATCAGGGCATGCTGGGTGGCCTGGTTCAGGGCTATCAGCTTGTGGGAGAATGTTCTTGACAAATTGGCAGAAGTCCCTTGTCTTGGAAAAAAATCTCTTTGGAGACACAGACAGGGGAAACTATGGACTAATTTAAGGAGCAGCATGCAGCCATTCAGTCCTTGTTGACAGGAAACTGTCAACCTTCTTCATATCCTTACTTTTCTTTTAAACACCCCTTATTCCAGAGATATCCTTTCCGCCAGTTTTAACAGTATCGCTTTCCACCTGAGCTGTCACAGCAACAACTTCCAGCACACAGATGACAGCATAAGATACATCAGCCTTAAATGCCACAACAGGCTCAGCCCAAACCTGGGCATAGTTTTTGACAAGACTTGACCTTCAGACTGCAGCCTTTCTGGTAGGAAGGAGTATTCACCTTTTCTTCAGTGTCAAAAGACCACCAAGGGCCATTAGGTCCTCAAAATTGTGGGATCTGGTTATCGATTGCACTTCTCCTGACCTCCGGTGCTACAGCTTTTCAAGAAGTACAGCAACCATCTTTGTCATCAGGGGATTTGTTTCTTCCCTTACCTGGACAATTGGCTGGTGATGGGACCTTCTGAAGCATGGGTGTTGGACTCCCTGCATAAGACATTTCAGCCTCTTCAGTCACTAGAGATCATAGTTGACTTTGCCAAGTTGAACCTAGTCCACGCACAGAGAATCAAGTTGATAAGGGTATGGATAGATTAATCAGAAGAGAACACATTGCTTTCATCAGATTGGGCCTTTGTCTTCAAGCACTGGTCCAGAACTTACTGAAGCAAAATCGAGTTCTGGTCCAAGCAATCCTGGTCGTCCTCTGACCCATGGCAGTAGGAAATGTATATGGTCCCAATGATGTGCTTCAACATGAGAGAGCTCCACTTTCAGTGAGATCATCTATGTTAGCCCTTGTCACACTCCCTACGAGTAAACATGGAGATGAAGTCATCCCTTCATTGGTGGCTACATCCAGACATCCTTGGGGTAAGTGCCTCTATACGAGTTCTGCCTCATCAGATAATGCAGGCAACAGATTCATCCACCAAGGGGTAGAGTGCTCTCACAGGCTCCTTCCAAACTTAGGGGGTTTGGTCGGCAGGGAAACCCCTGTGCCAGATAAACCTTTTGGAGCTGCAAGCCATTTGACGTGTGTTAAGAGTTTTATCCAATCTTCAAGGTAATCAAATTCTGCTTCAACCCGATAAACAAGTGGCCATGTTTTTTGTGACCAAACCAGGAGGCACAGGGTCCTGGAATCTCTGTTAAAAATTTGGGAGTGAGCCCTCAGCCACAGAGCTTTCCTCTACATGATTTACCTTCTTAGGATCCCCCAGTATACTGGCAATTACCTCAGCAGGGATGTTTGCCCCCACGAATGGTGTCTGAGCCAAGGATTGGCAACTAGACTAGAACTCAATCAACCTGTTCACATCAGAAAACAAAGTCAATACATTTTGTTCCATTCTTCAGAGTAATTTGATTATCTTTGAACTCATTTTTGCTCATATGGGATACAGATTTGCTGTATGCCTACACTTTGATTCTGTTGGTAGGCAGGACAGTGCAGAAGGTACTCAAGGACTATGTTTAATCCTCATTGCTCTAGCTTGCCCCAGGCAAGTGTGGTTCTCTTACCTCATCAAGTTGTTGGTTTGCTCATTAATCCCTCTGGAATCCAATCCAGCTTTACTAACTAAAGAAAGAGGAAGGTAGACTATGCCATTTCAGCCTCCCCCCCCCCCCCCTCAATCTGACTGTATGAAAGTTGAGTACTCGATAGGCTTCTCATTGCCACTATCTAGGGAGGTTGAGGACATTGTGATTTTGTCCAGGAAGCCATCTACTAGAAGAGTGTACAGTTTTAAATAAAAGTGTTCTTCATCTTGGTGTCAGGCTGGCTCACAGAACCTTTTTGCCTGTGCTTCCCAAGATCTCCTTCAGTACTTGCTTTCTCTCTCCTTTTTGTGCCTTAGTACATCATATGTCAAAGTGTATCTTAACACCATTACTGCTTAGCACCTTCGAATGATAAGGTGATTTACATCTGTTCTCTAGAATTGAAATTCATGAAGAGTTTGTGGCATACGAGACCTCTTGTTGCAAAGCCCACCAACTCATGGGATTAAAGTACATGTCACAAGCTCGAGCAAGTGGACCCGGAGATGGTTGATGAACAGGACCAAGGCACCTTACAGAAACATGAGGTAGAGACTAGGTCAGGTAGGTTGAAGCAAGCGGAGTTTGTTCGTAGGTGGGGAGAAGAGCAAGGGTCAGGGCAGGCAGCAGAGAAAAGCAGAGTCAGGAATCAGGGCGGATCTCAGGTGATAATCTTAATCAGGAATAGCAAGATGCACAGGAACTTTAGGAATCAGATCTGTTGCTCAGGCATCTGCCCAGAGGACTGAGCTTTCTTTTATATTAGAGCAGTGGAGATGTCATCAGTCTGTGCCTCAGAAAATCTTGGGTGCTGGGTTTATAAGACTGTGAGGTTGCGGTGGGCCCTTACTGAAAGCAGTAGGATGCAGCAGAGGCACAGGATGCTGAAGCCATGTGGTATGGCTCCAGCAGGCCTCAGGACACACTGCTGATCCCAGGAGCTTGAGGTACAGAATGCTGGCCGAGGTACAGAATGCTGGCTGCGGTGCAGCACTGTATGGTAAGCAGAATGTTATACTACCCTACTGGAAAGTGTTTTTTCTTTTCACTATTATTTCAGCTAACAAGAGTTAGTGAGCTTCAAGCATTGGTCCATTAATCTTCATACTTACAATTGTTATGCAATAATGTGGTGCACTTCACCCATCCTTAGCTTTTGCTAAAAGTAGCTTCATTTTATTTGAATCCAGCTCTTGTTTTGCCAGTGTTCTTTTCAAGACCTCACACATATAAAGGGGAGAAGACTCTTCATTCACTATTATCTAAAAAGAACTTGGTCACGTCAGGCTTCTCAACTTTTCATCTCCTATGATCCTAATAGACTGGGCATAGCTTTTGCCAAATGCATGTTGTCCAACTGGCTTGCAGAATGTATTGCACATTGCTATGCTATGACTGGCCTTCAGATCACTGACTCTGTCAAGGCTTATCAAGTGAGAGCCATGGCTATCTCAGTGGCTTGCCTACACGCCGTCCCAATGTAAAAACATATGCAAAGCTGCAACTTGGTTACACCTTCATATCCCACTTCTATCTTGACAATCTCTCTAAAAGTGACAGTGGCTTTGGTCAAGCAGTTTAGTGCAGCCATTTCACCCAGTGGTCCACTCTCCACAGGTGGTCCGGATTGCTTATTCAGTAAGTACTTCACCATGCAACCTTCTGCTTGGGACATGTCACGGAGAAAGTAAGTTTGATTACTGTAAATGGGGTTCTCCAGAGACAGCAGGATGAATTAACCATTCTTTATACCTGCCCACCTCCCTGGAGGGTTGACTACCGAGCTAAAACTAAGCTCTACAATTTTATTGAGGTGCTCATGAGGCAGCTCATGTGTGGGAACTCCCAGGCATACTCAGTAGTAAAGATTTCCTGAACTAGAGAGATGGGTCTATTTAGTGCTGTTTGATGTTAACCCATGTGTTTTTGGCTAATTCATCCTGCCATCTATGGAGAACCCCATTTACAGTAAGCAAACCTGCTTTATGGCATTCAGGGCTTAGAAAATCTGGATACCAAGTAGCCTGGGCACCTAATGTTAAGAACTTTTATGCCTGCCACTGGGTCAAGGTGGAAGGGCTATCACTAGCATCAGGCCCAGTCGAAGGAGCTGCCTCTGGACTGTAGAGGGAGAGGGGAGATTGTCTGGAGAGGATGGAGACACATTGGAAGTAGAAGTAGTATGCCAATTATGTAAGGACCTTCCTTTTCAGTTTTTATTTTACATTTCCCTGGGAATTTATCAGGGTTTATTATGACAAAAACAGGAGAAAATCAGTGGAAAAATGTAAGGCATTATTTTTCTGGGTAAATATCAGAGTTTATTTGGTGGACAGTATTAAGCAGATTCTTCCAATCAGCAGAATCCCTATCTCTGCCCCCATCCCATGCCTGGTATATGACTTTCTCTCCCCATACCCTTGAGAACTTCTCTATTCCCCACCTCCCACACCATGCAACAGTATTCATTCTTAATTAGGGGGGGCTCCAGGCTTCACCTTTCTTCTTCAGCAGCATGCTTGCTGAGGCTCCCATACTCTGAAGCACTGCACTTCATTTTTTTTGTGGGGCCAGGGACCCTTCCAGAAAGTGCTTCTGATGGACATGAACCACTTCAAATGTTGCATTGATGGCACCAAGCAGCAGGCACTTTGGCTGCCTGGGAGAAGGGGAGGTGGGACTTGAAACAGCACATCTGTGGCACGGGAGAGCAAGTGCTTTCACTGGTGGTGTGGTGGGGGGGTAGGACTTGAAACACTGCAGGTGCTTTGGCTCTTACTGGCTCACAGCAGTTGCTGGAGGCCTTGACACTGCATTTGCTACTCTTTAATCAGCCTAAAATTAAAGTGAAAATTGATTTAAACCAGTTGTCACTTTTGGAATTTAAGGGTGAAAATTGATTTAATCTGAACATGAAAGACCCTACAAATATGTTAAAACAATAATAAAGAAATATAACAAAAAAAAACAAATTAGGTTTTTAAAAATTTAAAAATGCATTAAAAAACTTGAAAGAAATTAGAAAGTTTTATCCCCTAATCTCTGATTTGGGGTGGCATCTAATTATTATAAAAATATTTTCATCCCCGAAGATATGGATCTGATGTCACAGGCAGAATTGCTCATTTAAAGAGCATAAATAAATTAATTGCTTTCAGAATTAATTTTCTTCAGGATATTTCATGAAGATCCTAGTTTTTTAATTGGGACACAAATTTGTTCTTTGCTCTCTCGACAGAGAAGGCAAGAAAAATATATGAAAGCCTTGATTTACAAGAATACAGTCCATCATTCTGTAGATCTTTCTCAGTAAATAACCCAACTGTTGCTCTCCTCCCCCCACCCCCACCAAGCTACATAACTCACATTTTACCCTTCTAAGCCCAGATGTCACCTCTATAAGATATATCTAAACCCCAAGGGACAGGAGACAAAAACATGTCACATTTTTACAAAATAAATTACCGTATTTGTTTCTGTTTGCTATTGATTTGGCGATGTCATTACAGTGCTGACAGAAGGTCAATCATAGGTGGTGTTATACTACCTTTTTGGTTTCAGAATAATTGTTGTAAAAGTGTTATAAAGAATAAAATCACAAAACATTTACATAGACATGGTTTGATGGGACACAGCCAACATGGATTTGCCCAAGGGAAGTCTTGCCTCACAAATCTCCTATGTTTTTTTGAAGGGGTGAATAAATATGTGGACAAAGGTGAACTGGTAGATGTGGTATATTTGGATTTTCCCAAGGCGTTTGACAAAGTCCTGCATGAGAGGCTTCTAAGAAAACTAAAAATTCATGGGATAGGAGGTGATGTCCTTTTGTGGTTTGCAAGCTGGTTAAAAGACAGGAAACAGGGGGGGGGGGGGGGGCGCTGTTCGCCACGATTGAAGATGGCTGCTCGTAACTGAGGCTCTGTACTGCCAAGCCGAACTATAACTAACATCTCAGGAAAATTGCTTTAATTCGGCAAACCGCCGTAGCACCAGCCGCAGCCCACTGTGAGGAACAAAACTGCCAGCGAAAAAAAACAAATCGCAGTGAGTGGAAAGCATAAGTCGGCAGAGACGGATTTGACCGGCTGTTCTCCCGCCCGCCATTCTGGCAAGCGTGGCCCCCGGGTGGGACGGACCGTCGGGGCAGCAATTGGGGACCATAAACAATAAAAATAAAAGCTTTGCAGACAGGTTCAACCCCCACAGCAATCCTTAAAAACTACGGTCGTGGGGGCGAATTTCGCGGGGTGAATGGACGCCGAGCTCGTCCCCCTCCCCCAGTGTCTCTGAACCGCATCGGAGCTGACGATTAGTGGAGCCTAACAGCAGTACATACATCAGATAACAGTGGATCGCTGCCTCCGGGGGACCCTCTTCACCTTTCTGAGTTTGTAGGGGGGCTGAGGGGCGGTGGAGGGGGGTTACCGGAGCCTGTGGACTGCAGCCACGTGGTCAGGCAGATAAAGCAGAGGACCCGCAGGAGGCCATCAACTACGTTCCTGTTATCCCTCCAGAGACAGTCACAGTTACCTTGTTATTCTAAGCAGCAGCCACATATTTTGTGGGGGAAACCCCACAAACCGTTACCAGTTAAAGACATTAGCCGTTTTTAAACACCCAAATTGGCATTAAAAAAGTCACCCTTGGGGTTTGCCGCGCTGGAAAATGGCGGCTTGTAACTGAGGCTCCGAGCGCAGAATAACTGCACTTATTAATTTCCCCCAATAAACTTACCAGGAGACGGCGACTTGCGACGGGGACCGAATCAGCTAGCAGGGTGCCTTAAAACTGCAAGGACTAAGGGGGTGCTGCTCGCTGCTCGGGGAGAGGGCGGCTCGAGTCTGAGACTCTTCACCACTGATAACTGGGCCCCTAAATACGTACCGCAGATAAACCCAAAAGCAGAGATCAACTGCAGTAACAGATTGAGCAGGCACTGTGCAGCATTTTCGCCTACAGGAAAAAGTCAGCCTGAGTCGAGACGAAGAAAATAAGAGACAGAGAAGTTTACCTCTTTGAGTTCACCCGCCCGCCATCTTGCTGCACGTGTGGTGACTGGATGCCCGACGTAGGCCAGTTGCGGCGGAACGACTGCTTGGGCGATTTAAAGTAGTGCACTCTGCCGGACAACAATAGAGACCAGAAACGGCCCTAATCTGCGGGCAAAATACAGCTACAATCGAACTTTAAGTCAAGTTGTGCAGAGAGCTGCGGTCTGAGCAGGCTGACTAGTGCAGGGGTCTCCCCCCTCCGCCCGCCCCTTCGGCACCACGCTAAAGTTGATCGCCACAAGAGCTGGGAGATAAGTACTCAAAGCAGACCTTTGATTTACGTTTTGTCACCTCTAGGTCTGCTGTCTGTAGTCAGCATTGTCTTGGGGGCGAGGTCGGGTGGAGTCGGAGAGGGTGCCTTGGATTTTAGTTAACATAGCCACGTGGCGGGTGGGATTGTAAGGAGAGCCTCAAAAGGAAAACAGCTTTGAATGTGTCTCAGACAGTCGACAGACTTCCCTGCAGTGTAAAACTTTAATGAGCCCTTGGATACAGGAAAACCGCATTTATCACCCTGTCATCAGTTTTACACCTTGGGGGCAGAGGTTCCTGACTGTACAGGGCTGCAGCGAGGGATTTAGTTAAGTGGATAAAAATTAAACAACGACAATAACACCGGAGCTTTCCTCGCCGAGCCAACCGCGTCTCTGAATAACGGCAACCAGAGCCAGGAGAAGATCAGTAAAATCAGCTTACATAACAACCCCAGCGGCAGGGCTAATTTGGCCTGGAGCGGAGGAGGACAGAGTACATTGGAGAAGCTGCGGGGCCCCCACTTTGAGACACTATCTCGGACAAACAAACACACGTAGATAGTTTATATATAAATCTACCATTGACACAGCTTACCGAGGCATCCTTCTCAATAAACAAAACTGCCCTCCTACAACAATCCCTCTTCAGCAACTAGAGGACGTATACGAAGGCGTGAAACAGCTAGAGGACCCAGCTTTCTCATGTGTCTTTAGGAGGTGATCCGTGGGGGGGGGGGGGGCACTGATGGAAGTGGCTGTGTTATAATTGCTTGGGGTTTGAGTATGTCCCCTCATCCAGTAGTTAATGTGGCTACTCCCGCTGGACCAAAGGAAATCTTTCTCTTACGCAACTTCCAATGAACTTCACTTGAGAGCAGTTCCTATTAAACATCCGCACAAGTCTACCTATCCTATTTAGAGTTAGCCTCCAGTTGATAGAGGGCGAAATGGCGGCCCGCAGGAAAGCCGCCATTTCGCCCTAAAGCAATTCGCCTTTCACAAATTAGCAGAAGAGCCAATGGCAGACAATCTGGTGACCCCACTCCCAGCCCAAGGCCTCGGCAGTGATGAAGAGGTGGATACAGGAAGGGGAGTGGAGGCCCTGGAGAATGTCCCGGAAGGCACAACCTCCAATTTTCCTACGAGGGATGAAATGCGAGGCTGGTTTATTGAATTACGGTCAGAAATGCGAAATCACAAAGCAGAAATATTAGCTTGCATGGAAAATATGAAAGAAGACATTGCCTCCTTGGGCTTACACGTGGACGAATTAGACGGCAGGGCGGATGGACACAGCGTGCAGCTGGAGGCTATGTCAACTCAAGCAAAACAGTTTACTGCAGAACTCGAGGCGCTGGGCGATAAAGTTGAAGATCTTGAAAATCGCTCCCGGAGGTCCAATATCCGCATTAGAGGAGTGCCGGAAGAAGAACAATATGCGGATAGCATGCAGACGGCGATATCCATATGCCAAGCTCTTTGGACTAGTTTCGGAACTCCCGTAGAGGAACCCGGCGGTATCCCGAGGGTGGATCTGGAACGGGCGCATCGAGCGCTGGGGCCTAAGCGAAACAATCAGCCAAGGGACATTATCATTAAATTTCTCCACTATCAACAAAAAGAGCAGATTGTGAAAATGGCACGGGCCCACCCGCAATGGAAGTGGAATAACCAGGATATTACCATCTACAATGATTTGGCGCCCGCTACACTGCAAAAGAGGTTCTTACTGCGAGAGGCGACGACGGTACTTCGTCGCGAAGAAATCCGCTACAGATGGGCCTTCCCTTTTGCGCTGATCTTCCAACATCAAGGCATTACGTACAGGGTTAAAACTTTAGCAGAGGCTGCTGAATGCCTCACTCAAGCTGGTATCCGCTTTGATTTCGCCATAGCCGCCCGACCCGCGGCTCCGATGTCTTCCGATGCCGATCTGCGGTGGAGACGACAGGGACCAGGCCGCGGACGACTGCGTCGACAACCAGTGGGCCCCAGGAATCTTACTCCCGAGAAAGGCTGAAGGAGCTAGACTTTCTCCATTGCTTGAATATAGAACGAACGAGGCCGTACTACATAAAGGACTTCCTATCTAAATTTCAATTTAAAGGTTTTCTAGTAATATGAAGTTCATTATTGATGAATATGGTTATTTTCATAGTATCCTGGTAGATAAGCTACATAACTGAGAAATGTTGCGTTAACATTAAGTATGTTGGGGTTCAGAGGGGGAAGGGGTGGAGGGGATGGAGCTGTGTGCAGCCGGCGGTACACGGCCGGTGCCCCCCCTCAGGGGTTAGATTCGCGGAAAATGGTGAGCGAATCCTTTTTGGTAAAGGCGAGGGTGGTAGGGGAGCTCAAAAATCTGTTCATCCTTTTTATAGTTGCCAGATCCCGTTTATTCTATGTTTCCAACAACAATATGCTGACGCACTCTCAATACCCAGAAAAAAAAAAAAAAAACCAAGGTACATTTGTTTTGCAACAGGACACCCCACAAGCAACCACACCGATGGTTGTCCTTTTGATTGATAATGGTTAGGTTGATCTCGCTTAATGTTAAAGGACTAAACACTCCTAGAAAGCGATTCCTCCTCCACAGCGAGTTATTACGTCACAAGACAGACATCGCATTCATTCAAGAAACTCATCTGAAACGTAAACATGAGCGACTGTTGCAGTTTAGAGAATTCCCTCACTCTTTTTTAGCCGCACGGGGAGCAGACGCTAAATATACAGGTACAGGGATTTTGATTTCAAAGCATTTGGTATTTGAGCATTTGTCCCATACAGCTGATCCGCAGGGGCGTTATCTCATCTTAAATATCCAGATCGGCTTGAAGAAAATCACGCTAGTGTCGGTCTACGCTCCTACCAAAGATTCAGGGCTCTTCTGGCAGGAATTACATAGAGTATTGGCCTTGCATGCGGATGGCCCAATTATCCTGGGAGGCGACCTTAATGTCTCGATTAAACCTGATATAGACACCTCTAAACCACATTCTCAGTTTCCGGGGTCCAGTAGAAAGGCACTGCGTAATCTTATATCAGACTGGAATTTAGTAGACATTTGGCGGAGCCGATATCCCAGATCTAGATCATACACTTTTTATTCTGCACCTCACGACAGTTATTCACGCATAGACTATTTTTTGATTGATAAGCTCCTGGGGAACCAGGTTGGGGGGTCAGAGATAGATGCCATCACTTGGTCTGATCACGCCCCCATAACTCTGGAGGTGGACCTAGCGGATAGAGATTCAGGTAGTCGGTTTTGGAGGCTGAATGAGTCCCTACTACAGGACGCAGATTTTGCGCAGGGACTGAATGACCAGATGCAGGAATATTTTAACTTGAATTCTGGGGGGGAGGTATCCCCTAACACAATATGGGAATGCTCCAAAGCAGTGGCAAGAGGGATTCTGATTGCTAGGGCGACTGCATGTAAACGCCAGGAACAGGGGGCACGTCTAGCTTTGCTCGGTAAAATCTCAGCCCTATCCCAAATCCATATGAAAACTCATTCTAAGCACTGCTATCAGAAGATACTGGCTCTCAAAGATGAATTAGCACAACTTGATAATAAGCAGATACTTTACGCTATGGACTCTTTACGACAAAAATACTATGAGGGTGGGAACAAGGCAGGCCGTCATTTAGCATGCCAACTTCGGGCACGGATCTCTCAAACTAATATATCCAAAATCAAAAATTCAGTAGGAGAGATCCTTACCACTTCGGCGGGAATACGTAACATTTTTACGGAGTTCTTTCAGAGCCTGTATCGGACTGAGGGTTCCATCCAATTATCTGACATAACTGCATATTTGCAGGAGTTGGACTTGCCAAGACTGACACAAGAACAACGGCAGAGCCTAGATGAACCAATTCAGCCTACTGAAATTGAGCTGGTGATTAAATCCTTGAAATCGGGTAAAGCACCCGGATTAGATGGGCTTTCTGGGGTATATTATAAAAAATGTGCACCCTCGGTGATAGAACCATTAGCCCAGTATTTTAATAATCTCCGGGAGGGAAACAGCATAGGGCCCCACAACAATACAGCTGGCATTACTGTTATTCCGAAACCGGGGCGAGATCCGGCACAATGTGGCTCTTATAGGCCCATATCGTTAATCAATATGGATCTTAAAATTTTGGCACGCGTAATGGCTCAGAGGCTCAATAGATTTCTCTCGCAGCTCGTACATACTGATCAGGTAGGATTTATCCCACAACGCATGGCGGCGGATAATATTAGGAAGGTTATTGATCTCATATGGTGGGCTAGGAAAACACAAACTCCTGCGGTATTATTATCCCTAGACGCAGAAAAAGCCTTCGACTTAGTGCATTGGCCCTTTCTTTTCTCCACTTTAAGACAAATGGACTTTGGGCCTTTCTTCTTGCATTGGTTACAACAGTTATATGACAACCCCTCGGCGAGGGTTAAAGTGAATGGCGGATATGGGACTGCCTTCCCTATTAGAAGAGGTACCAGACAAGGGTGTCCTCTCTCACCCTTGCTCTTTGCCTTGTACCTTGAACCCTTAGTAACCCGAATCAGACAAGCTAGGGATATACACGGAGTCAGATTGGGGCCTGAAGAATATAAGGCATCTCTGTTTGCCGACGATATCCTCTTAACTTTGACTAATCCAATACCATCCCTGGAGGGGGTAACCCGTGAGCTACAGCAATTTGGCAAAGTGGCAGGACTTAGAGTGAACTTCTCTAAGTCTGAGCTACTTGATGTGACCCTGAGTCCGGTAGAAATACAAACCATTAGCAGCAAGTTTCCGTATAAATGGGCAAAATCCCACATAAAGTATCTGGGGGTTCACTTATCTGCTAAGTTAACAGATCTGTATTATTTAAATTATGTACTGCTACTCGATAACTTAACGTTGGATATGAGCCGATGGAACAGACGCACCTTCTCATGGCTGGGAAGAATAGCCATCACTAAAATGACAATCCTGCCCAAATTTCTCTATTTATTTTCTGTCCTACCGGTGGAGATCTCTCCGCTTCTGATCCGCCGTTGGCAAAAAAGGATATTTGATTTTATCTGGCGCAGACGTCCTCCCCGAATAGCGCGTCAGGTTTTATATCTTCCAAAGTCCCAGGGGGGACTGGGAGTTCCTAATCTTCTAGGGTACTATAGGGCAGCTCAACTGCGGGCAGTAATTGACATTCACCGTCATCTGGAAATTAAACAATGGGTGACGATTGAACAGGCTCTTTTCGGTTCCATGGCCTTGCAAGCCATATTTTGGCAGCCTAGAGACACGTGGTGGACCGTTAAGGACGTCACATGGTCCCTACAGGTCACGTTGAACATCTGGAAGCAGAGCAGATGGCAAGTAGTCGGGGACTATAAATATTTCTACCAAACCTCTCTTCTTTATAATAGACATATTTTACAGGTGGCGGCTTGGAGGACTGCGGGTATCACCACAGTTGGTCAATTGATGTCCCAAGGGTCGCTCTTATCTATGCAGGGCCTAATGGATATCTCCCCCTTCCGTTCAAAAGATTTCCTGGCATATGCTCAAGCAGCTCATTTTCTTCAGACTATTCACCGTGCTAAAGAGTTAAGACCCAGTCGATCGCTGTTTGAGTCATTGGTGCAAAATAGTGACAGACTGAAGGGTATCATTTCTAAAATATATCAAGCACTTTTTCCAGCTAGTAAGGAAATTAGTACATTTGAGAGGCAATGGGCGTTGGACTTGGGGGAGCAATTAAGCCCACAATTTTGGGAGGCCATATTATATTTTGCTAGGAAGTGCTCCATTTCCGCAGGCCTGCGTGAAAATTGTTATAAAATGATATACAGATGGTACCTCACCCCAGATAAAATCCACAGGATATATCCGAATGCTTTGGACTCCTGCTGGCGCAACTGTGGAAATAGAGGTACTTATTTCCATATATGGTGGGACTGTCCAAAACTTCAAATCTTTTGGGAACTTCTATTTGCCTGGTTGAGTGACCTATTTCATGTGCCTCTTCAAGCGTCAGCCCTGATGGCTTTACTGCATGTGTTTCCAGATGTCCTTCATAAAACCCAGCAGCGCTTCTGTTCTCATACTTTTATAGCTGCTCGCAATTTGATAGCAGTAAAGTGGAAAACAGAACAGGTACCGAAGGTGCCGGAGGTCATAGATAAATTACATTTATATTATCGTTTGGCTTCATTAACAGCTACCAAATACGGGAGAATGGCCGCCTTTCGTGCCTCATGGAAATCGTTTGTGGAATATATTTCTTGCATGTAATCTGTTGTTTGATTAAGAGCTTAACTGTTCCTGGATAACTGGGGTGGGAGTGGATTATTCTTTACAAATATTCATATAGGGTATGAGAGTATTCGGGGGTGTGAATAAGCACTCATCATTTACCTTGGGGGATTCTGTAACAGAACGATTAGAGCTCCCCTACATAGGTGGGGTGGGGGAGGGAGGGGGGGAATTGGGGAAGTATTCTGTATTATGTATTCATCTTGCTATTGTAATAACTTTGTTACAATGAAAGTTAATAAAAGTATTAATTTCAAAAAAAAAAAAAAAAAGACAGGAAACAGAGTAGGATTAAATGGTCAGTTTTCACAGTGGAAAAAGGTAAACAGTGGGGTGCCTCAGGGATCTGTACTTGGACTGGTGCTTTTTAATATATTTATAAATGATCTGGAAAGGGGTACGACGAATGAGGTTATCAGATTTGTGGATGACACAAAATTATGCAGAGTAATTAAATCTCAAGCGGATTGTGATGAATTGCAGGAGGACCTTGTGAGACTGTAAGATTGGACTTCCAAATGGCAGATGAAATTTATTGTGGACAAGTGCAAAATGATGCATAAAGGGAGAAATAACCCTTGCTGTAGTTACACAATGTTAGATTCTATCTTAAGAGTTACCACCCAGGAAAGAGATCTAGGTGTCATAGTGGATAATACATGAAATCGTTGGCCCAGCATGCTATGGCGATCAAAAAAGCAAACAGAATATTATTAATTATTAGGAAGGGAATGGAAAATAAAATGGAGGATGTCATAATACTCTGTATCGCTCCATGAGAGATGAGACCGCACCTTGAATACTGTGTGCAATTCTGGTCACCGTATCTCAAAAAGGATATATCTGCACTGGAGAAAGTGCAGAGAAGGACAACCAAAATAATAAGGGGCATGGAATAGCTGCCCTATGAGGAAAGGCTAAAGAAGCAAGGGCTATTCAGTTTGGAGAAGAGACAACTGAGTGGAGATGTGATAGGAGTCTAAAAAATAATGAAAGGACTTGAACAAGTTAATGTAAATCGATTATTTACTCTCTCAGGTAATAGAAGGACCAGGTGGCACTCCATAAAGTTAGCAAGTAGCTTATTTAAAACAAACTGAAGAAAATTCTTTTTCACTCGGTGCATAGTTAAGCTCTGGAATTCATTGCCAGAGGATGTGCTTAAAGCAGTTAGTGTAACTGGGTTTAAAAAAGGTTTGGATAAGTTCCTAGAGGAAAAATCCATAAACTGTTATTATGGTAATTAATAAGCAATAGTAGCTTGTGATTTATCTAATGTTTGGGTACTTGCCAGGTACTTGTGACTTGGATTGGCCATTGTTGGAAACAGGATGCTGGGCTTGATGGACCCTTGGTCTGACCCAGTATGGCATATCTTATGTTCTTGTGGTAAATCCATTCTTATGTGGAATAGACTGCATAATAATGGTCGAAATTCATATTAAAGCAGTTATTTCTATTATTTATGTACAAGTTCCTAAATATTGTTTTCTTCTTTTTTTGTCTTATGTAGGCTTCTTTAGGCACAACAAAATATTGTAGCTACTTCCTTAAGAATATGCAGTGTCCAAAGCCAGACTGCATGTATCTACATGAATTGGGGGATGAAGCGGCCAGCTTTACTAAAGAAGAGATGCAGGTAGGAGCATACCACAGAAGCACTCTGGTGCTTCTGATGTAGAAATACACTCCGATTTCAGTCTTTACTGCCATGTGTAGGAGTAACCTTAACTTGTTCTGTGTTTTATTGTGACTGTTCGGATATATACCAAAAATTAATACTGTAAAAATGAAAAAAGAATCCAACAAAATATAACATTTCATCATGGAGTCAAAGAATGATTAATTTATAAAGTTGTGTTATATTTTCATAAGATGGTCATACAAAACTTAAGTAATGTTTTTTTTTAAACTCCATAGTGAAATTTAAAATATGTTAGTATGTATGACATTGTTATGCACTACCACAAACATTTTTGTGAAGGTTACAATTAATAAATCTGTGATAAATACATAATTAAAAGGAGGAAATGTTATTTCCTCTGCTTCTTCTATTAATTTCTGTAAGCCTTTTAAACTATTACTGTAGAATAAGTATTACCAGTTGCTCTAGAATTTTTGATGAGCTGAGAGAGGCATCAAGGGAGCTGATAGGCCACCAGTCATTAGGCAGAGTAATCGGGCAGACTAGCTAGGCCAATTGGTCCTGATTTGCCAACACTGTTTTACTGTTAAGAATATAATATCATTTTTCCTATATATGTTTTATTTACAAAGTAGCATCATTGTATAAGGCACTGTAAATATGTAATATAAAAAGACATGAGATAATTACAATAAAATATGATAAACAATGGAGACAAACAGGCATACAGAGCTGTATGACTTTTATTCCAAAAGGCTTAAAATCTAAGCATGAAGCTTTAAAAGAGGAGTAGAGGAGTAGATGAATCTGTATAACAGTCAGAGAACTGCTGATTTTATTTATTTAGTTTCTTTATTTATATAAAACTCTAAATATATATTCAAGAATGGAACACTGAGAGGAGAGGCTGGTGGCTGAAAGGAATCAGTAAGTTTTTGCTTGGGACATTGACATTGACTTTTTTAAAAGTATTGGGGCAAAGTTAACTATTTGGGAATATTATTTAGTGTGTTTGTGTGTTTGTGCCTTTAATAGTCAGTCAGTAAATAAAACAAGTTAGACTGTTTGCATTTTTAAATAGTCAGTCAATAAGGTAGCAGTAGGTAGTGTGTTTATTTTTTAAAAAGTCTGCCTGACTATTAAAGTGTCCTCCAGACTTTTAAAGAGCTAAGTGTTTTATTTAATAAATAACTGAGTGCATTGTATTGAAAAACAAAAAAAATCCACAAAAAAAAAAAAAAAAAACCCAACAAAAAAGTAGCCAGAAGCTAGAAATAAGCTAGGAGCAGTATATACCAAAGTAAAAAAGTTGAATATTTCAGCTCAGTTACTCACCTTGGAAAGGTGTTGAGGTAGTGTGATTAGGTTTGAATAGGGAACAAACATTTGTTAATCAAGGGAGCTGTGAGTCACTCAGGCTGACTAACTAAAGTTAGACTGTTTGTAATTCCCAACCCTCCCACCCCTCGCCCACCCACCCCAAGCTCATCCCTTAATTTATAGGCAGGTGCCACTTGCACAAAAAAAAACCCAAAAAAAAAAAAAAAACCCCATCAACAAAAACTTTATTGAGAATTCGATCAGACCCCAGTAGGCCACTACCAGACATATAGTGAATTCACTAATACATTTAAAGGAACTTAGACACATTCCTAATCCCATAGCAACCTAAAACTTAACTAGGAACTGATCAAAATTGAGATGAAGGCAGCAGTCCAGCAGCAAGAGGGGGGCTTCCCAGTCTTTTGCATCGAGTGTCACATGTATGATTTTTTACCCACCGGTGAGAAGTTGTACATGTGCACGCGATGCAAAGAGCTCCTGGCTCTCAGAGAACGAGTCCGATCTCTGGAGGCTAGAGTGGCAGACCTGGAGGAGCTGAGGGAGACAGAGAGGTATATAGATGAGACCTTCAGGGACATAGTAGTCCAGTCCCAACTTCAGACTGGCAGCCCTGGTGCTGCCTTGGAGGAAGAAGGTCTCATAATGGGAGAGCACCAACCAGATGTAGCAGGAAAGGATCCTGTAGCAAGGACCTGCTCTCTAGGTGATGCATTGTCCTTTCGCACTGAGGATATCTCCCCAAGGCCTACTGCCCAGGAGGGAAGGGTTAGGTCGGCCGTCATAGTTGGTGATTCGATTATTAGGAATGTAGATAGCTGGGTGGCTGGTGGGCGTGAGGATCGCCTGGTAACATGCCTACCTGGTGCGAAGGTGGCGGACCTCACGCGTCACCTAGATAGGATTTTAGACAGTGCTGGGGAGGAGCCGGCTGTCGTGGTACACGTGGGCACCAACGACATAGGAAAATGTGGGAGGGAGGTTCTGGAAGCCAAATTTAGGCTCTTAGGTAGAAAGATTAAATCCAGAACCTCCAGGGTAGCATTCTCTGAAATGCTCCCTGTTCCACGCGCAGGTCACCAGAGGCAGGCAGAGCTCCGGAGTCTCAATGCGTGGATGAGACGATGGTGCAAGGAAGAGGGATTCAGTTTTGTTAGGAACTGGGGAACCTTTTGGGGAAGGGGGAGTCTCTTCCGAAGGGATGGGCTCCACCTTAACCAGGATGGAACCAGACTGCTGGCGCTAACCCTTAAAAAGGAGATAGAGCAGCTTTTAAACTAGAACAAAGGGGAAAGCCGACAGTCGCTCAGCAGCGCATGGTTCGGAGAGATGTATCTTTAAAGGATACTAATGATGCACTAGAATTAGGGCATCCCGACAGTGAGGTTCCAATAATTAGAAAAGTAGTCCAAATGCCTGTAACTAAAAACTCACCTGAGCTAAAAAATTCTAACTTATCCCTATCAATTAAAAAGCAGAATAAAAATACAATCAAAAAACAAACTTTGAAATGTTTGTATGCTAATGCCAGAAGTCTAAGAAGTAAGATGGGAGAATTAGAATGTATAGCAGTAAATGATGACATAGACTTAATTGGCATCTCAGAGACATGGTGGAAAGAGGATAACCAATGGGACAGTGCTATACCGGGGGTACAAATTATATCGCAATGACAGAGAGGAGCAGTCGGGAGGAGGTGTGGCGCTTTATGTCCGGGATGGCATAGAGTCCAACAGGATAAACATCCTGCATGAGACTAAATACAAATTGAATCTTTATGGGTAGAAATCCCTTGTGTATCAGGGAAGACTACAGTGATAGGGGTTATACTACCGTCCACCTGGTCAAGATGGTGAGATGGACAGTGAAATGCTAAGAGAAATTAGGGAAGCCAACCAAATTGGTAGTGCAGTAATAATGGGAGACTTCAATTACCCCAATATAGACTGGGTAAATGTATCATCGGGTCACGCTAGAGAGATAACGTTCCTGGATGGAATAAATGATAGCTTTATGGAGCAAATGGTTCAGGAACCGACGAGAGAGGGAGCAATTTAGATCTAATTCTCAGTGGAGCACAGGACTTGGTGAGAGAGGTAACGGTGGTGGGGCCGCTTGGCAATAGTGATCATAATATGATCAGATTTGATTTAATGACTGGAAAAGGAACAGTGTGCAAATCCAAAGCTCTCGTGCTAAACTTTCAAAAGGGAAACTTTGATAAAATGAGAAAAATTGTTAGAAAAAAACTGAAAGGAGCAGCCACAAAAGTAAAAAATGTCCAAGAGGCGTGGTCATTGTTAAAAATACCATTCTAGAAGCACAGTCCAGATGTATTCCACACATTAAGAAAGGTGGAAAGAAGGCAAAACGATTACCGGCATGGTTAAAAGGGGAGGTGAAAGAAGCTATTTTAGCCAAAAGATCTTCATTCAAAAATTGGAAGAAGGATCCAACAGAAGAAAATAGGATAAAGCATAAACATTGGCAAGTTAAATGTAAGACATTGATAAGACAGGCTAAGAGAGAATTTGAAAAGAAGTTGGCTGTAGAGGCAAAAACTCACAGTAAAAACTTTTTTAAATATATCCGAAGCAGAAAGCCTGTGAGGGAGTCAGTTGGACCTTTAGATGATCGAGGGGTTAAAGGGGCACTTAGAGAAGATAAGGCCATCGCGGAAAGATTAAATGATTTCTTTGCTTCGGTGTTTACTGAAGAGGATGTTGGGGAGGTACCCGTAATGGAGAAGGTTTTCATGGGTAATGATTCAGATGGACTGAATCAAATCACGGTGAACCTAGAAGATGTGGTAGGCCTGATTGACAAACTGAAGAGTAGTAAATCACCTGGACCGGATGGTATACACCCCAGAGTTCTGAAGGAACTAAAAAATGAAATTTCAGACCTATTAGTAAAAATTTGTAACTTATCATTAAAATCATCCATTGTACCTGAAGACTGGAGGATAGCAAATGTAACCCCAATATTTAAAAAGGGCTCCAGGGGCGATCCGGGAAACTACAGACCGGTTAGCCTGACTTCAGTGCCAGGAAAAATAGTGGAAAGTGTTCTAAACATCAAAATCACAGAACATATAGAAAGACATGGTTTAATGGAACAAAGTCAGCATGGCTTTACCCAGGGCAAGTCTTGCCTCACAAATCTGCTTCACTTTTTTGAAGGAGTTAATAAACATGTGGATAAAGGTGAACCGGTAGATATAGTATACTTGGATTTTCAGAAGGCGTTTGACAAAGTTCCTCATGAGAGGCTTCTAGGAAAAGTAAAAAGTCATGGGATAGGTGGCGATGTCCTTTCGTGGATTGCAAACTGGCTAAAAGACAGGAAAACAGAGAGTAGGATTAAATGGGCAATTTTCTCAGTGGAAGGGAGTGGACAGTGGAGTGCCTCAGGGATCTGTATTGGGACCCTTACTGTTCAATATATTTATAAATGATCTGGAAAGAAATACGACGAGTGAGATAATCAAATTTGCAGATGACACAAAATTGTGCAGAGTAGTTAAATCACAAGCAGATTGTGATAAATTGCAGGAAGACCTTGTGAGACTGGAAAATTGGGCATCCAAATGGCAGATGAAATTTAATGTGGAAAGTGCAAGGTGATGCATATAGGGAAAAATAACCCATGCTATAATTACACGATGTTGGGTTCCATATTAGGTGCTACAACCCAAGAAAGAGATCTAGGTGTCATAGTGGATAACACATTGAAATCGTCGGTTCAGTGTGCTGCGGCAGTCAAAAAAGCAAACAGAATGTTGGGAATTATTAGAAAAGGAATGATGAATAAAACGGAAAATGTCATAATGCCTCTGTATCGCTCCATGGTGAGACCGCACCTTGAATACTGTGTACAATTCTGGTCGCCGCATCTCAAAAAAGATATAATTGCGATGGAGAAGGTACAGAGAAGGGCTACCAAAATGATAAGGGGAATGGAACAACTCCCCTATGAGGAAAGACTAAAGAGATTAGGACTTTTCAGCTTGGAGAAGAGACGACTGAGGGGGGATATGATAGAGGTGTTTAAAATCATGAGAGGTCTAGAACGGGTAGATGTGAATCGGTTATTTACTCTTTCGGATAGTAGAAGGACTAGGGGACACTCCATGAAGTTAGCATGGGGCACATTTAAAACTAATCGGAGAAAGTTCTTTTTTACTCAACGCACAATTAAACTCTGGAATTTGTTGCCAGAGAATGTGGTTCGTGCAGGGTAGTATAGCTGTGTTTAAAAAAGGATTGGATAAGTTCTTGGAGGAGAAGTCCATTACCTGCTATTAGGTTCACTTAGAGAATAGCCACTGCCATTAGCAATGGTTACATGGAATAGACTTAGTTTTTGGGTACTTGCCAGGTTCTTATGGCCTGGATTGGCCACTGTTGGAAACAGGATGCTGGGCTTGATGGACCCTTGGTCTGACCCAGTATGGCATTTTCTTATGTTCTTATGTTCTTAAGTAAGAGTAGTCTTTTAAAATAAGAAACATTTTAGGTTGTGCAGACTCTAAGGCATAACTCTTTTTGGCAAACTCAAGCATTGCAAATTCTGGGCTGTAATTTCACTTAGGTTGCTTACTCATTAAAGGGTAGGTCTATCCTGGATGACACCTACTCCACAGTTTCTGCCTGAAGGATCTTTTGTTGAGGTAAGAATAAAAGATAAGTGCAAGCCCTCTTAGAGGAGACATTGTGCTGACACTGAATACAAGCTCTAGGCATCAGATGTTGAATCTTTCTGACTGATGTGTGAGCATGTGCAATATGATTAGAGAGGACCCTGCAACTGTTCCAGAGAATGAAATAGGAGCAGTGGGGAATGCTGGACTCCTGGACTCTCCCTCTCTCTCTCTCTCTCTCTCTCTCTCTAATCCCTGTAGTACCCTTTCTAAAGTTTGATGTAATTCAGTGGCTTAATGATGGGTACAAATCGGAGCCTTACTTGTTTAGGCAGTCAGTTCCATTCGGAGAGCAAGAGCAGAGAGACATAGGAATCAAGAGAGACTATTACTATGGCTGCCATTTCTGTGTTCATGACTGTCTTGTGATTTTCTGTTTGTTCCATGAGTCTCTCTAGTTGTGATTATCCCCTGTGTATGCCACTGTTTTCCTACAAGCGAAGAATCAAAGGGTGATCGGTGTAAAACAGCCTTTATTAGAAAGAGCCCGACTCTGGCCGAGTTTCGCTCCTAAATGGAGCTGCCTCAGGGGCTATCGTTGTGGGTTGTCTTCAATTGTGATTAAACACTGTACTTTCAGTACACTGTAGAAGCGCTAAACGATGTGTGGAACTATGACCTGACAATTTCAAAATTTGTTTTTGAACACGGCTCTTAAAGGACTTTATATTATTCTATACATGCAATCAACAAATGCTGAAGACTAACACGCCAAGTTGCACAGCCTGGACTGTACATGTTTTCTGAAAGTACAGTGTTTAATCACAATTGAAGACAACCCACAACGATAGCCCCTGAGGCAGCTCCATTTAGGAGCGAAACTCGGCCAGAGTCGGGCTCTTTCTAATAAAGGCTGTTTTACACCGATCACCCTTTGTTTCTTCGCTCATCGGCAATTTGGATCGGCTTCCGCTTTGTTTTTTGGGTCCAACTGTTTTCCTACATACATATTTGTTGGCTCTAAAACTTTTTTCTGCAAAATTGACCAATTCTTATAATTCATTTTTTTCTGCCTAGACACTGAGGTAGAACATTTTTTTAATAGCTGGTTAGCACATGCCTCCTTCTCACACACCTAATCATCCTACTTTTTTGTTTTTATATAGAATCATCTCAGTGAAGGAGGAAGGCTCTTTTCTGTAACTTTTTTCATTAAAGCAAAGTAGTCCCAGTGTTCAAATCTGGTATTTATAAGATACTGTTTCCTAGGGGTTACAAGGAACACTAGTAAAGGAAACTTTTAATTTTTATTGAAATGAAAGTATAAATGATCAGAGTAGTACAGTATGATAACTCTGAGCAGCAGTCTTTAGAGAGTCCTTGTGGAGTCTGCAGTGTTAGCCTCTCTGTATCCGATTTTCTGGATTGAGACTTGAGATTGCTTAGCTCAGCGTGTCCCAACAGATATGCAGTCATAGTTAAAGAAGTGTGCCACTGCGCCCCGTAGCTTTGCTGCTACAGAAGTTTTCCTGGTTCTGATGGCAACACAAAGCTCATCCCATTGCCGCATATGCTGAAGACTGTTGCTCCCCAATCCTGGTGGCGCCATGAAGCTCATTCCTCTGTCATCACCGAAGTCTCCTCAGTCCTGATAATACCGCAGAGCTCATCTGGCTGCTGCCTCTGAATTGTCCGCAATGTTGGTGGCACACAAGCCTGTCCGGTTACCACCGGCAAATTCTCCATGGTGCAATAGAGGCCATCATTTTGCTGCCAAAGTCTCTCCAATGCTTGAAGTAGTGACAAGAGTCCACCCCTTTCCAATTACTGCTCTCCAGTTCTGATAGCAGCAGTGTCACAGAGCTTATCCCATCTCTGAAGATGGTGAAGCTGCCAGTGGGAAGCCTGCGTGACCCAGTGTGCATGTTCAAAGCTCATGGGCCTAAACAGCTAAATTAATTGGCTTTCCTAATTTCACACACAATCTACTTTATAACATTCCTCACTTTGGATCGAGTCCACCCTAAGGATCCAATCACCTTCACGTCTGTTACGCTCTTCCAGTCAATATTTCTTAGACATTCCTTCTTCCAAATCAGCGTTATCTATTTGTGACCAGAGAACGCTCTTTTCCCATTTATGGCTCCACATTATGGAACTTCCTACTGAGTCACATTTCCCTAACCCACGATAAGACATTTTAAAAACTTTTTAAAGCATACTTGTTTAGCATAGCTTTGCTATTCTTGACTGACACCCTTTAATGATGTGTTCCATGTGTAATCTCAGCCTTGATTAACAACTGTTGTATGTTGACATTTTTTCATTGTCTTGGTTATGATCAGCATTCCTGTAGCATGATGATGATGGTTTTTGCCTGTTTGTTGTTTTACAAAATTGTATGGTTTTTTTTTTATTGTACCCCACCATGAACATTTTGAAAGGGTGGGTAATAAATACTTTTAAGTAAATAAATAGACTAGCCTGCAAGTTTTGAAAATTCTCCTGGACATCAGCTGCTCATGCAGCAGAGGAGGAGGAGGAGAAGAGCAACTGCAAGAGCAAGCGCTGTGACAACTCATGCCCAAAGAAGGCACATACGAGCCGATACAGTACAGTGCACTCCGATGGAACGCACTGTTAACCTGCCATTGGACGTGCGTTTTCGACGTGCTAGCATTACCCCTTATTCAGTAAGGGGCCAAAAACGCGCATCCAATCCCCCAAACCTAATAGCGCCCGCAACATTCAAATGCATGTTGATGGCCCTATTAGGTATTCCCGCGCGATTCAGAAAACAAAACGTGCAGCCAAGCCGCACATTTTGCTTTCAGAAATTAGCGCCTACCCAAAGGTAGGCGCTAATTTCTTCTGTGCACCCTCCGACTTAATATCATGGCGATATTAAGTTGGAGGTCCCGAAGGGTAAAAAAGAAAAAAAAAAATTGAAGTCTGCCCGCGGCTGTCGGGTCGAAAACCGGACGCTCAAGTTTGCCGGCGTCCGGTTTCCGAGCCCGTGGCTGTCAGCGGGCTCGAGAACCGACGCCAGCAAAATTGAGCATCGGCTTTCAAACCCGCTGACAGCTGCCGTTCCGGTCCAAAAGGAGGCGCTAGGGACGCACTAGTGTCCCTAGCGCCTCCTTTTGCCTGTTTTTACCGCCGGGCCTCATTTAAATACAGAATTGCGCGCACAGGAGAGCGGGCGTTCGCCCTCTCTCCCGAGTTTTTACTGTATCGGCTCGATAGTGGTCAGAGCCTGCTGCAGCACTGGCAGTCTTCTGAGGAGAAGAGCAGTTGGAGCAGGAAGCTAAGAGAAGGGCAGAGCACATGAAAGCTGATCATTGGTTGCAAAACCAGAAGGGAATTATGCACTGCAGAAGAGTAAATAGTAGTGAGTGCAAATGGAGCAAGTAAGGAAAATGTTTCCAGATTCTGCAACTCATGGCATGTGAGGGCGATGGAACTCAGCAGCTCAGGTGAAAGTATGAGGGGCCAATAGAGGGGATGATATAATGGAATGGAAGAGAATGAGGGGAAGAATTGTTCCCCCTTAGCAGCTCTATAGATTAGGTTGGTGGTTCTTTGGAATGGGGGTGCAGTGTCCCACAAATTTATTTTTATTTCTATAACTGTTCCATAGGCTGAAAAACACTGGCTTAGCTTATAGCAGAATTGATATAAGAGGTGCCATGCTGGGTCAGACCAAGGGTCCACCTACCTAGTATCCTGTCTTTGAGAGTAGTCAATCTGAATTTTTTTGAAGTATCTGGCAGATCCCAAAGTGTAGATGTATTTCATGTTGCCCAATCTCAGGAATAAGCTTTTCTCAAGTCTACTGGGCTTATAATTGTTTTATGGACTTTTCTTCCAGGAACTTGTCCAAAACCCTTTTAAACTCAGCTGTATTAGATGCTTTGCCCACATCCTCTGGCAATAAATTCCATAGCTTAATAGTGCATTGAATGAAAAAATACTTCTTACAATTTGTTTTAAATCAGCGATAGTTAATTTTATGGGTTGTCCCCTAGTTCTTGTACTTTATGAAAGCTTAAGTAAGTTTCCTTTATCTGTTACAACCCACTAATGATTTTATAAACTGTATCATATCTGTCGTTTCTTTTCCAACCTGAAGAGCCTTAACCTGCTTAGTCTTTCTTCATTAACAAGTTGTTCCATCCTCTGTCACTTTTGTTGCCATTTTCTGTACCTTTTCTAGTTCTTCTATATCTTTTTTGAGATAGGGTTACCAGACCTGCATGCTGTATTCACAGCATAGAACTATACAGAAGCAAATAGTCTCATTTTTATTCTCCATTCCTTTCCAAATAATTCAAAAAATTCTTATTTGTTTTGTTTTGTTTTTTACTGCAGCTGCATACTGAGTTGAGTATTTCAATGCATTGTCTAGAGTAACTCCAAGCTCCTTTTCCTGAGAGGTGATTCCTAATATGGAACTCAGCATTGTACACCTTTAATGACAATTATTTTCCTTATGCTCATTAGATGTGTACAGTTTTGTTTTGTGTTTTGTCATTTTTTGCTTGATTTTGTTTTTAAAATGTTTTTTTTGGGTTTTTTGTTTTTCGTTAAATTCATGGTTAGTGCACTAACAGGAAACTAAAAAAAAAATTGTTAATGGTTCCAATGAAATGAAGTAGATAATGTCTATTTTAATGTGACAGTTTTCACAATAAATTCCAACTGTCATTTAGAAGCCCAATTCCCTAGTGTAGCATGTTCCTTCTGCAGATCCTCACAATTTTCTTGTGTTTTAACTATTTTAAATATTTGTCATTTGCAGATTTGATCACCTCACTCGTTGCTCCCTTTTCCAAATGATTAATGATTGCTAAGCAATACTGGTCCCAGAAGAGATCACAGGACTCCACTATTTGCTTATTTCCATTGGGAAAACTGACTCTTTTTCCTATCTTTCTACCAGTTATCTATTTACAGTAAGGCACTGCTTCCTATTTAGTTTCCTGAGGAGGATCTCTTTCAAACATTTTCTGAAAATCCAAATGCACTGTATTGACGAGTTTACCTTTGTCCACAGCCTTGCTCACACCTTCAAAGAATTCTAATATTTTAGTAAGGCATAATCTCCCTTTGCTAAATCCATACTGGTTCTTCTCCATTAAATCTTGTTTATCTGTATATTTAGTAATTTTATTTATTGATTTTGACTTGATTATCTACTTTATCAAAATCCACAATAAAATTCATTACAATAAAATACAAATTTTGTTCTTAACAGATTTTTCCATTTTAACTGGCTTACTGATCTGTAGTTATTTGGGACATCCCTGGAGCCCATTTTGAAAATTGACATTACCTTAGCTACTCTCCATTCCACAGGTTTAGAGTCAGATTGGAACGAAGTTAAAGAATACCAGTAGCAGTTATGAAATTTCATATTTGAGTTCTTTTAGCACCCTGGAGTGAATACCATCAGATCCCAGTTATTTGCTATTGTCAATTTGCATTATTTCAAGATTCACATTAATTTGTTTGTTCCTCCAAATCATCATGGTTCTGATTTGGATATGTTCCCAATATCCTTGACAATAAAGACCATAGCAGAGAACTAATTTGTTTTTCTGCTATGGTCTTTTCCTCTTTTAAAATACAGGGAGGACAAGGTAGATAGGAATTAAGGTATAAAAAGATAGATCAATATCTGGAAGGGATATTGGCGGTCCTGGATATAATCTGTTCACCATGGACAAGCAGGTACAAATACAGCTACACAAGTGGATAATGATCATCCGGTGCTTTGGAGTGTATATCTCATCCAGGAAAGAAAAAATAACCTTTCAGGGCATGCTTAGGAATTCCTGCATTGCCATCGTCACATGAGTCTCTTCAGTCTGTTTCATCTGCTGAAGCATGCAGTCTGTTTTGGCTGTCTGGAAGAGAGGAGGTACAGGGGAAATATGATTAAAATGTTCAGATACCTGAAAGGTTTTAGTGACGTACGACCTTCAAATCTTTTCTAATGGAAAGGAAACAGAACTAAAAGTTAAAAATGAAACTCCGTGGGAGGGGGACAACTTAGGTCCAACATCAGGAAATATTTCTTCACGGGGATGCCTGGAATGCCCTTCCAGAGGAGCTGTTGAAGACAAGGACAGTCAAAGCATTGAAAAGGGCATGAGATGAAAAACTGTGGATCCTTAAAAGCTAGAGGATGGAAATAAGGAAAAGAGTGCATGGGGTAACTTGCTGGTGCACAAGTTACTACTCTTAACCAGTAAACCTTGATGCATTTTGTTGCATTTGTGGACCCTTAGGCTGAGGCAGGTTTGGTGCAATCTACAGGGAGGAGCCCTGCAGGTTCCCACCGTCGTCAGGTGGACCCAGAGAAATCAGATACCCAGCTGGAGCTTTGCCTATACCAGCCTCATTCCCCTCAGGTTGAGCCTTTGGGTGCCAGGGCTGGCAGGTCTTAGATGGGGACTCTGCTGATGGCAGATATGGAGGGCCTTGGATAGCAGGGTCATAGGCGAGCAGAGGTCAGACGAGTCCAAGGTCTGGGTTGTGGTTGGAGTCAGGCGGCGGTGCAGCATATCCAGGAGCAGGCAGTGGGTCGGTGGCAGGCCACGGTCAAGTGTATCTGAAGTCAGGCCAAGGTCAATTCGGGTATCTATCCAAAGGGAAGAAAGGACAGGCAGGTAGGATGGGTCAGGCAAGGAACACTGAAGACTGGACTGGACCAGAAGACAAGAGGCTGAAGACGAAGCTGGGCTAAAGACAAGACACTAGCAACACGCTGTACACCATTGCAGTGGGACCTGTTGCTGAGGTGCTGAAGTAGTGTCAACAAGGGCCTTTTATAGGCTTGATTATGACATCATAGGGAGATGCCTTGAGCCTCTTCCCGCCTGGGCCCTTTAAATATGCTGACGTGCCTTAAGAGGAGTGGGACCATCAAGCAAAGGTATCATCCTGCCATGTGGAGTGTCGGCTGCGTTTTGCTGTGTGGGGGCACAGTGGGTCACCATGGAGAAGCCTGGAGGGACTGAGCCATGTCAGGAGGCAACATGGAAGGCCTGGCTGGGGAGGTAAGTGAAGTGGTTTGTGGGAATAACCCACGACCACTGATCATAACAGTATACGCCCTCTTAAGCTCCCTCCCTGAGACTTTGGGTTTCTTGGAGTATCGATAATAGAAGTTGGTACCCCAAGAGATCCAAAATGTTGGAGGCTGGCTCTAAAGAATTTTCTTCTGGGCCGTAGTTCTTCCAAGAAAGGAGGGATTTAATTCTTTGCAACTATGGTGGGAATCCAACACCTCATCCACTTCGTCAGGTGTTTGGTTCATTCCCATAGTTCAATTAATTCCTGGGTGGAGAGTTGAGCTGCTGGTGAAAGCAATGTCACAGGTATTTATTTATTTAGACATTTTATATGCCATCATTCCAAATGAAGATCGCAACAGTTTACAAAAGAAACATTCATACTATAGATCAACACAACACTGATTAATATAAATCTACTGTGATTTTATGATATATATTAACTAAAGGTTTAGGCTAGCAGGTTTGTAGTACAGCAGATCTGTTTCAACAGTTTTCACAGAATAGTCAGGTAGTTGTCTTAAGATACTTAAAATATCTCATTACTTATTACTCTTTCTTCGCTTATTATCTTTGAACTTGATATTGTAGTTCTCTGCATTCTGATATTTTTAAGTTAGGTTATATACAGGGGAGGCAGTGGTTGTTTCCCATAGACCAGCTGAAATGGGAAGATCCAGTGGCTTTGCTAATAAGCATATTATAAGAGAACTCGGCCCACTGCAGAAAAGTGGCCCAATTGTCCTGGTGCTTATTGACATATGAGCTAAGGAAGGTCTTGAGTGTGGTTAATGCACTCTTCTTGTCCATTACCTTGCGGGTGATAGGCAGTAGTGTAATCAAGTGTAATGCCGAACTTCCTGCAGTGGGAGCACTAATAGCATTCAGTGAACTGGAATCCTCTATCAGACGATATGTGTTTGGGCAAGCCATGCAGGCAAAAGTCATGAGTGAAGAGAGACACCAGCTCATAAACGAGTTGCAGTAATCTAGTTTGGAGTGAACTAGTGATTGCAATACTGCTCGAAAGTCAGTGGAGGATAAAGCTTAAGGCTACAAAGCACTCGTAACTCATTAAAGGCATTTGTTGCAACTACCTTTATATGCTGCTTCAAGGATAAATCTGGTTCCAATTGGTCTTCTAAGTACTAGCGATGAAACCTTAATTACCTGTTCCTCAAACTGAAAAGAGGAAGGGAAATTCTCCAGTGGGAATCTGCTTATTATCATAAGGTTTGTCTTCCTGATATTAAGATCCAACTTATTCTGAAACATCGATTCACATATGGCGCAGAGATAGGTTAACGTTTTGTATAAAGAAATAATTCCTTAGGTTACTCATGAGTCTACCCCCTTTCATCCTCATCCCATGACATCTTTGTCTAGCGCTTCCTTTCCATTGAAGGAGGCCTATATCCTCTTCATGGAAACCTTAGAGGTATTTAAATGTCTCTAAGAGAAATCAGGGAAGCTATCCAATTAGTCAGTGCAATAATAATGGGAGATTTCAGTTACCAATTTTATAACAAAAGGAGTCAATACAGTAACCCAATAGGTAAAACTGTCAGTAACAAGGGCAACCGAATAAGATTTAAATTATAGCCTAAGTGACGGTGTCATCAAGCCAGACGTTGTGATTTTAACCCAAAACCCAACCGGTCCTCTAATCATTCACCATCACTATAAAACTTGATTTTATTAATTGAAAAAATAATTTTTGAAAATTTTTTGATTTTATCATAAAGTTAAGTCAAAAAGACTTTCAGAAACAGTCTTTGATAGACACTCAACTCCGTTGACAATGTGAAGAAGAATTGATAAGCAATCTCTCAATGCATTTGCCTAAGATAGAACAAAAACGATCTTAAAAAAACATTCTCAAAGTGAAAAGGAAAGGCAAAAACTTATCTGACCACCGTAGGCTACCAGTTCAAGATGGACACAAAGTCTCAGAAGTTCTTCTTCATCGCAAGGAGGAAACGAGGCTGATGGCCTCTCAATAAATATTCAAGCAGATGTGATGTCATACGATGACGTTGTTGAAAGATGCAAATCACAGAAATTATTAATCAATTATCGCAGCATGTAACACAAGCACTATATCATAGGAAAAGGCACAGTGTTAAAAAACATGGACAGAAGACTAGAAATATAAGATGATTATCCTAGGAACATACGCAAATCGAGATCTGTGTTAAGTCCCGCCGGACTGACTGTCCACAGACGATAAATCCATCGCTGCTCTGATTTCAAAAGCTGTACTTCACGATTTCCCCCACGACAGTGTGTAGGTATGTGATCAATAGCACAAAAGGTAAGATCGGTGAAAACATTATGAGCCAAACAGTGGGCAACCAAAGGCTCATCAACGTGGGAATTTTTTATGTTGGATCGATGCTCAATCATCCGCGTTTTGAGAAGACGTTTGGTCTTACCAACATACAGTAGATCACATGGGCAACGGATTAAATAAACAACCATTGTAGATGTACATGAGGTTGCATATTTCAAGAAAATTGTATAACCTGATTTTAGAGTGATACTCTGAGTCACTGACATAGACATCGGACAGACAGAACAGTTATTGCAAGGTTGATGAGAGCCATTAACATCAATACTGTTGTTATTAGTAGCAAAATCAGAATGCACCAACATGTTTTTTTAAATTGGATGCCCTAGAGAATGTGATTCGAGGGAGGGATTGAAAAACCCCATGCAACTGTAAAACATGCCAATTATCATAAATAGCTTGTCGAATCCTGTGTGCCTGAGGAGAGAAAGGCAAAACACAAGTGTACAAGGAAGAATTGTCATCAGAGGCAGAGGAGGGACGAAACAACCACTCGCGATGTGCAAACTTGGCACGTAAATAAGCCTTCCGAATACATGAGCGTGGATACCCACATTGCAGAAATCGTTCAAAAAGACCTTTAGCATGTATCTCGAAATCAGCAGCAGTAGTGCATAACCTTCGTAGTCGTATAAATTGACTAATTGGAAGATTGGAGAGCATACTGATTTTCGAAAAATAGAGGTTCGACCATGGCCCCCGATTTGGCAAACTTATATATGGACACTTTTGAAGATCATTGGCTAACTCAGAACCCTTTTTCTGGTCAATTGGTGATATGGAAATGTTATATTGACGAAATGTTTCTAGTATGGAGAGGCTCCTGTGATAGTTTTACTTCATTTTTGAGCTGGCTAAATACTTGCGATCCCCATTTGAAATTCACATCAGAGATCAATGATTCCTCCATATCTTTTTTGGATATTCAGATCACCCTTACTGGGGAGGGTTTTATGACCTCTATTTTTCGAAAATCAGTATGCTCTAATACTTACCTTTATTTCCAAAGTGCTCACCCCAGGACTTTTAAAGCCAATCTTCCAATTAGTCAATTTATACGACTACGAATGATTAGAGGACCGGTTGGGTTTTCGGATAAAATCACAACGTCTGGCTTGATGACGCTGTCACTTAGGCTATAATTTAAATCTTATTCGGTTGCCCTAGTTACTGACAGATTTCAATTACCCCAATATTGAATGGGTAAATGTGACAACAGGACTTGCTAGAGACAAAGTTTCTGGATATAATAAATGATTGCTTCATGGAGCAATTGGTTCAGGAACCAACAAGAGAGGGAGCTATTTTAGATTTAATTCTTAGTGGAACGCAGGATTTGTTGAGAGAGGTAACGGTGGTGGGGCCACTTGGCAATAGTGATCATAACATGATCAAATTTAAACTAATAACTGGAAGGGAGACAATAAGTAAATCTACAGCTCTAACACTAAACTTTCAAAAGGGAAACTTTGATAAAATGAGGAAAATAATTAGAAAAAAACTGAAAGGTGCAGCTGCAAATGTTAAATGTTCAACAGGCATGGACATTGTTTAAAAATACAATCCTTTGCTTTCATGTTTACTAATGAGGATGTTGGGGAGATACCAGTTCCAGAGATGGTTTTCAAGGGTGATGAGTCAGACGAACTGAACCAAATCACTGTGAACTGAGAAGATGTAGTAGGCCAAATTGACAAACTAAAGAGTAGCAAATCACTTGGACCGGATGGTATGCATCCTAGGATACTAAAGGAACTCAAAAATGAAATTTCTGATCTATTAGTTAAAATTTGTAACCTATCATTAAAATCATCCATTGTACCTGAAGACTGGAGGGTGGCCAATGTAACCCCAATATTTAAAAAGGGCTCCAGGGGAGATCCGGGAAACTATAGACCAGTGATCCTGACTTTAGTGCCGGGAAAAATAGTGGAAACTATTCTAAAGATCAAAATCATAGAGCATATAGAAACACATGGTTTAATGGAACACAGTCAACATGGATTTACCCAAGGGAAGTCTTGCCTAACAAATCTGATTCATTTTTTTGAAGGGGTTAATAAACATGTGGATAAAGGTGAACCGGTAGATGTAGTGTATTTGGATTTTCAGAAGGCATTTGACAAAGTCCCTCATGAGAGGCTTCTAAGAAAACTAAAAAGTCATTGGATAGGAGGCGATGTCCTTTCGTGGATTACTAACTGGTTAAAAGACAGGAAACAGAGTAGGATTAAATGGTCAATTTTCTCAGTGGAAAAGAGTAAACAGTGGAGTGCCTCAGGGATCTGTACTTGGACCGGTGCTTTTCAATATATATATAAATGATCTGGAAAGCTATACAACAAGTGAGGTTATCAGATTTGCGGACAATACAAAAATATTCAGAGTAATTTAATCACAAGTGGATTGTGATACATTACGGGAGGACCTTGCAAGACTGGAAGATTGGGCATCCAAATGGCAGATGAAATTTAATGTGGACAAATGCGAGGTGTTGCATATAGGGAAAAATAACCCTTGCTGTAGTTACACGATGTTAGGTTCCATATTAGGAACTACCACCCAGGAAAAGATCTAGGCATCATAGTGGATAATACTTTAAAATCGTCTGCTCAGTGTGCTGCAACAGTCAAAAAAGCAAACAGAATGTTAGGAATTATTAGGAAGGGAATGGTTAATAAAATGGAAAATGTCATAATGCCTCTGTATCACTCCATGGTGAGACCGCACCTTGAATACTATGTACAATTCTGGTCGCCACATCTCAAAAAAGATATACTTGTGATGGAAAAAGTTCAGAGAAGGGCAACCAAAATGATAAAGGGGATGGAACAGCTCCCCTATGAGGAAAGGCTGAAGAGGTTAGGCCTGTTCAGCTTGGAGAAGAGATGGCCGAGGGGGGAGATATGATAGAGGTCTTTAAGATCATGATAGGTCTTGAACGAGTAGATATGAATCGGTTATTTACACTTTCGGATAATAGAAGAACTAGGCGGCATTCCATGAAGTTAGCAAGTAGCACATTTAAGACTACTCGGAGAAAATTATTTTTCACTCAACGCACAGTTAAGCTCGGGAATTTGTTGCCAGAGGATGTGGTTAGTGCAGTTAGTGTAGCTGTGTTCAAAAAATGTTTGGATAAGTTCTTGGAGGAGAAGTCCATTAACTGCTGTTAATCAAGTTTACTTAGGGAATAGCCACTGCTATTAATTGCATCAGTAGCGTGGGATCTTCTTGGTGTTTGGGTAATTCCAGGTTCTTGTGGCCTGGTTTGGCCTCTGTTGGAAACAGGATGCTGGGCTTGATGGACCCTTGGTCTGACCCAGCATGGCAATTTCTTATGTTCTTATGTTCATATTTCCAATATTCCATTTCCTTTAAGTTAGACATGTTTAGATCTTTAAATCTCTAAACGTATCCACTTTAAATCAAATTTTTCATGATAGAGTAGTTCTGCGCACACATCCTAAATTTCTGCCTAAGATGATGTTGGACTCCCATCTTAATTAGTCAGTCATTCTTCCAACATTCATTCCCAGGCTACAGGTCCACAAAAATGAGCAAGCACTGCACAGTTTGGAGTACAAGAGAGCCTTGGCCTTCTACCTGGAGCAGAATGACCCCCTTAGAAAGTCCACCCAGCTTATTGTTTCTTTAGATACCAACAAACCTGAGATTTACATTGTCAAACACACTGCAATCCTGTTGGCTAGCCGATTGCATCTTCTGTTATGCCCAGGCAGGTCTGAATCTGGTAGTTTATTTCAAGGCTCATAGTGGTATATTTTAAAAGGAGCGCGCACGGCCTATATGTGCACGCGCACATATACACCCAATTTTATAACAGGCGCGAGCATGTTATAAAATCCGGGGTTGGCGCACGCAAGGTGGTGCCCAATTGTGCACCTTGCGTGTGCCGAACTGCGCTGGCTTCCTCCGTTCCCTTCCCCCTAGTCTGACCTTCCCACCCCTTCCTCTAATCTTCCCCCCCCCCCAGCCCTACTCTAACCCCCCTGCTCTTTATTTTACCTTTTGCCCCTGCTGGCCGATTGCCGGCACACGACCTCTGACACAGTGGCAAATGGCCGCTGTACCAGGAGCCACTGACCCCGCCCCTTTTGCAAGCCCCGGGACTTACACGCGTCCTGGGGCTGTACGTGTGCCACCGGGCCTTTTGAAAATAGGCCCGGCGCGCGTAACCCCCTTTACACACGCTTTGAAAATCTGACTCATAGTGTCAGAGCTATGGCAGCATTGTTAGTCTACTGCAGATTGATTTCCACTGATAAGATCTGGAGTTCCCTGCACACATTCAATTTGTATTATTGTTTGGATAGCGACTCCTGATATGACAGTAAGTTCAGCCAATATATCCTGAGGAATCTTTGAAGTCGAGAACCCAACTCCATCCTCCCTAGGGCCCATTGTTTTTTGTTCCAGGCTGCTTCTATAAGAATAGATATGCAGAAAAATAGCTTGTTGCCTCAAAAAGCAGCAGTTTCCCATTGGTACCGTTTTGGTTTTCTTCACTGTTTTTTGTTTGGTACAATCTGTAGATAGGGATTTCCCACTTTTGAGGACTACCCTCATATTTATCCTTGGATGAAGAGTTGCTTATCTGTAACTAATGTTCTCTGAGAACAGAAGGATTTAGTCTTCATGAAATTTGCCCACCTCCCCTTGAAGTTGACTTCTTTAAGTTAAATTATAGATGGAAGGAGCCTCCCTTGGAAATCCTTGGCATTATGGCATGCTTCACATATCCAGTGGGGTATGCTCGAAGTTCTAGAAACTTTGAGATAAAAATTCTGTCTCTGGCTTCATCTGATGATGTCACCTACTTGTGAGGACTGATATCCTGCTGTCCTCGGAGAGCAACAGGTAAGTGACTCTGCTTTCTGAGTGTAGGCTAATATGATACATGTGGTCATCCTTGGATATACAGCTTGCTTAAAAAGATAGTATGTTGATTTCAACCTTCCCAAAGCTGTCTTGGCTATATATGAAACTCAGAATTCTGGAACAAACTTTGAAAAATGAATAATTGCAAGCCATGTCATGGAATATAACATTGCCCCTTAAATGAATTTATTTTTCATGTCATTAATTTAAAAAAATTCCCAAGTAAATTTGGCTGGTAATACACACGAGTTTGGTGGAACTCCGTATGTAAGGTAGTAATACCTTTGAAACACATTATAATTCAGACCACCAGTTTTTCACAGGCATGGCTGACTAAAACTGATTCTGCTCCTAACAGGGAGGCAAACACCAAGAATATGAACAGAAACTGCTGCAGGAGTTATACAAACTAAATCCAAATTTCCTTCAGCCATCTGCGGGTACAGTCGACAAGAACAAAAACAAAGTGATGGCACTGCAGAGGTAAGTTCTCACTAATTAGTGATAGCACCTTTTTTTTTTTTTAATACTAAAAGTTATCACTACATATTAGGTTTAGAATAAAAACAGGCCCCTTATGCTTTTTATTTTTTACATTTCTGACGCCATTCTTCTCCTATACATGATTGTGGGTTATGTGTTCTAGCAGTTAATTACTATCTGGTTTTCCATGAGTATCTGTAAAAGTCCCATTGTACATATATAACTAGTTATGAGGTCTTGTTTATTAAATATAATTAAGCATAGATGCTATTTCTGCAAAGTTCAATATTTTCTGTAGGCTTATGAGTCAGGTGACCTGTAGTGTGCCACATTAAGGAGCTTTTCATGCTTAGAGTTCAAGAATTTACAACTCTGTTTTTTCCCAAGTTCTCTTTGCTCCTTTAGTCATTTGTGCTTGTTTTAAAACTATACTTTTATATACTATTTTCTTTATGTAATTTATGCTCCTCATTTGACAGTAACTTACTTTGAGATTGTAGGGAAAAATGGGAACTCAGGACCGAAATAATAAATAGATTTTCCCCTAGCAGCTATATTCTGCTCTTAGGAGTTTTCAACTCATTTGGAACCTGCTCAGCTGAGACTGGTGCCATGAACCTGTATTTTTTACCTACCCGACTCTCTCTCCCCCAATTTTATATCCTACTTCACCCACCTGCCTACTGTCTAGTCCAGCCATTGAGACAATAGTCTTCTAGAGAATAGACATGGACCATGTTTCCTCTTTAAGACCTGCCTCTTTCTGCATGCATTGTTACTTGAAAATGGGCTCTGCTTCTGAAAAGTTGACCCCAATCCAGCTGTCCTCTGAATGTAAGATTTCTCATGTAGCACTGTCAAAATGCCTGTTTTCCATTTTGAAAGTTTGCAGTAGATAGTATTCTGTGATGCATAAGCATTAACACAAGTTTATCTACTGGTGGATGCATTTCAAAACTTGGCATCTGTTTTTGTGTTTTGACATACCACTAGTGTTTTGGTGCTGCATGAAAGCTTTTGCACACAATTGCTTCAGTGATTCAAGGAATAGCTTTGCACAGAGTGCTTTAATGTCTTTTGAATGTATACTTGCCTCATTATGGTTCTCCACGTGCCAACATGACTCTCTCAGATGTTTATTACTCCCGAAGACTCAGCTAATTCTTAACTATGTGAGTGCTTGGGTAGTTCTTAGACTTTTTATTAGTGCTATCCTTGATACAAAGGCACTTCTTTATGAAGTTTCAGTACTTTCAAGCTACAAGGTATTTTGAATATGCCCCATGGTTGCCCAGCAGCTCCTCCAGAAAGCTACCATTTCTTGTGAGTGTTTGCATATCTCAATATTACTGTGCCTTAAGATGGCATTGTTATTATCAATTTGCTACTTTCAGGACCATGAAACTGCTTGCTACCTCAAGCATTTTTCAGGGGCTTGAGACTGCTTTAACGCCTCTGAAGACTTATCTGTTGAATATTTTGGGATAGTCTTAATGAAGCAATACTTGATTTTTTTCACTACCTTGAGGTTGCTTAGCACTTGATGACTTTTTATTTCTTGAGGCAGCTGCAAAGCTTTTGTTTGTATAGTAACTAGTTCTTCACTGTTTTTCTGTGTCTTGAAGATTTCTTTTCTTACTATTTAGTGATGTCAGGTGTACTTCACATTTCATGAGTGCGACTGCTTCTTGAGATAACCTTAAATTATCAATATTCTAAAGATGCTTCTCTTCCTAGAGATTATTTTGCTGATTTAAGAATATTTGTATGCCTGAAAGAGCTGTCTCTTTAAAAATGCCTGAAGTGTTTCAGTCATTGGAAAAGTTCAGAGATATATTGTAGGTTCTTTGGAGTGGAATAGAAAGCCCACTGGTTAGAACTGCAGCCTGAAAACAAAAGAAGCCAGGCTTCAAATCGCATTGACACTGTGACCTTGAGCATATCATTTCACCATCCATTGCTTCGAGCACAAACTTAGGGAAGTGATTTTCTACCCCAAGATATTTTATCGTAGGAGGGGCCAAATATCACAGGAGACACCCCTGTGATATTTAGCTCCTTCCCGACAAAACATGGTGTAATTTTTGACTGCGGGAGAAACGAGCAACCAAAAATCAGGCGGTGAAATGGGCCTAGTCGCATAATAGTTGCCCACCTCAGCTGGGGTCATCAATGCATTAAAAGGCCTAAAGCTCAAAAAACTCTCTCCCGCAAAGTGGCAAATTGCTCCTGGATGTGTTTTCAGACTTCTGCCCACCCCCAAACCCCCACAGAGGCAGCTTGGACCCCCAAAAGTAAAAAATAAGTCCAAGAAAACGTGTGGCGATGCCCCACCCCCTTCTCCTAGTTGTCAAAATCACCTCCTGCTCCAAACACAACCCCTCCTCCTTCCAATAATCCCCCCTCATCCACCTTCCCCTTAGTCAAAATAAAAAAAAATCCCTGGGTTGTAATGGCTCCTTCCACCCCCAACTAGTAAGAAAAAACTGTGGTAGTCTAAAGGGGGATATCTTATCTTCACACCTTCCTACCTGTAAAAAGTAGCATTGGCGTATAGTGGAGACCCCAAGCTCTGGGCCCAATCGATACCATTTTCCAAAATATCATCTTTGCCCCCATCACATAATAGGGTTAAAGTCCTGGGACTGGCTTTTGGCCATGTGAGGGTGGGGGCAGGGGTGAGTTTCTGAATTTTACTGTGGGACCATCGGGAACCAGCACTAATGTCCCAGTGCTCTTGTGGTAAAATAATATCTCCCTTAAAAGGAATAAAATAATGGGCTGATTTTTTTTCTAAGCCAGTCATATTATTCTATTTGCATAGGATTAGGTATGCATGAGCTGTTTTGCATGGATTTGCAAAATTCATGCATGCAAATACCATGCAAAGCAGCCCATTGTAATACGGGTGAGTTTCTGTCCGAAAACTCATGCAATATCACCACGATAAGGCTATTTTGTGTGATATGCAGCATTTATTACAAAATAAGCACTGTTTAATATACATTGTAGCCATATCATAGCTTTGTGAATCTAGGCCTTATATTGCAAGCCCTCTGTTGCCAGGAAAGAGCCTACTTTATCTGAATGTAAAAGCCTACTGTATCTGAATGTAACTTGCCTTAAGCTAAAGGTGTCAGCTAAATCTTAAAAATACATTTGATATTCCTAGATACTGTTGGGAATTACTGTAAACTTGTATCTCATGAATCCTTCAGCTCTTAAAAGGGACACTCCATGTCAAGTGGAACAATTGAGAAAATCATCCACACTTGACTTCCTTCAAATTGAATAACATTTTTGTGTGGATGTTCACTAGGACCTCAAACAGAAGTATGCAGAATGTTTCAGCTGTATCTCTATTGGTTCAAGATCTAGAGGCATCTAATGAAGGTTACTCTTTAGAGTACTGTGCTCCGTGCAACACAAAATGGCCACTTTGTCCGGGCACCGCAGCCAAACAACCCCTGTTAGGGGTCTGAAATTTTGTGGATTATTATAACCTCTGGTGCCAAGTTCCTGTGCAAAGTTTGGAACTTAACATGAGCTTGCCACCCTTTCTATAGGCCAGCAAATTATGTGAAAAATTTTACAAAAGAAATTTAAAGCCTACTTTGGCTCCTCATTGCTCCTGATGTGTACTTCAATTCAGGCCATAACTGGATCAGTAGTCATGGCCCATGATGTACATCTAGGATTAGCACTAGGAGGCTTTGCAGCCAACTGGAAGCAAAGATATAGTTACATAAAGACGTCACCTTTTTATACAAATTTTCATCCTTTTTTTGGGTGCAAATATCTCTACTGTGTAGTTTATATATTTTTTTCCTTCTAATGTCATTTGAAAGAGCACCTTTTTTACTACAAAAATCACCCTGTTTCGTCTTTGACCCAGCCTTGCTTTCGTCAGAATTACAGTACCAAAGACAAGTATCATTTGCATGCGTGAATGCACTATGTTGAGTGCCAAAGATGGCTCTTTTTAACTGTGAAACATGCAAATGAGCTAGAGATGTGAAATTTTACAATGCAGTTTAGTTTACTGTGCTTACCACACTTTTAGCTTTTGACACATATTTGTTTAGACATATTTTCATAAATTTGTCAGTCAGTGCAAAACCTTGTATGCTGATTAGTTACCTTGCATTGGTCAGTGGTGGTTGAGCCACTGTAAGTCAGCAAAATTGACAACCCCATCACCTAGGGGCCACTCCAGACAGCCGTACAAGGTACCAGCCACAGGTTTCCAATCTTTTATTTAAGCACAAAACAAGAAAAGGCAAGAAACTACATACAATAATTGCTTAAATTGCAGATTTCACAAAAATTCACTTAGTGATTTTTCCTGCCTTGCACATGCTTTTGAATGTCCCATCAATGCATGACAAAGTGGCTTGTGAATAAATGTACTGCCTGCCTGATGAAGTTGTTATGGGTGCATCAAGGATAGCAATAATGTGCTCTTCTGGAACCCAGCAGGTGTCTCTACAGGGCGGCCAGTAAAATGACCCGGCAGAACTTTGGGGGTGCAAGAAATTGATCAAGACATCTCGTTCCTCAGTTGAGACTTTGCATATATGGCCAATCCACCAGGTTTTACCCTAGATGCAAGCTGTTTACTGACCATGTTGGAAGCTGGATACTTGAAGGGAATGAAAATATTCACATTCATGTTCTAGAACACTTGCAGTGAATGAGGTGACATCATTCAAAATTTTGCTAATGGAAATGTTAGTTGCATCAGTGGGCTTGAATTGATGATTTTCCCTTGTGCCAGCAATTGGCACAAGGGAAAATCATCAAGTCAGAGCAAGATATGTCTTCCTGTACGTACCCGGATCAGTCCAGACAGTGGGTTGAGCATCCTTTCCAGCAGGTGGAGACAGACTAAAACTTGCAGGATGCCCTATATCAGGACAGCCTATCCTCTAACCCTTCAGTATTCGTCTGTCTCCAGCAGGTGCAGCATCTCCCCTTCGGTTCTCTGCTGTAGGCTAGTCAGCCTCTTCTTTCTCTTTAGGCTCAAGCAAGTACTTCTTTTGGTTCTTGTTTTTAAAAAAAAAAAAAGGATCTCTGAAGGAAATTTCTGCCTCCTTTAGTGCTTTTCTGTTTTTTGTGTGGGAGACGTCCGTCTCCCAGCTCTTGCCCGGCTCAGGGGGGGCTTGTCCCCTTTTGCAGGAAGGGGTTCCCTGCATGGTCGCTTCGCTATCTCCAGGTCACCAATGACTTCCGGGTATCGGACCATCTCTTCGTCCTTTGGAGTGGTCCCAACCGCGGTAAGCAGGCTTCTAAGACCACGATTGCGCGGTGGTTGAAGGAAGCCATTTCCTCGGCGTATCTTTGTCAAGGTCGTCCGCTTCCTGAGGGTCTGAAGGCCCATTCTCTGCATTCTCAGGCTACTTCGTGGGGGAGAGTCAATCTGTCTCCCCGCAGGAGATTTGCAGGGCCGCCACTTGGACGTCTCTGCACACTTTTGCTCGGCACTACCGTCTGGATGTACACGCTCCGGTGTTCGGTTCCTTTGGGCGGCAAGTGCTTCGAGCGGGACTGTCCCAGTTTAGGGAAGCTTTGGTACATCCCACTGTCTGGACTGATCCGGGTACGTACAGGAAAGGAAAATTAGTTCTTACCTGTTAATTTTCGTTCCTGTAGTACCACGGATCAGTCCAGACGCCCTTCCCTGTCTGTCTTCTGTCCTCTCGAAGCTTGTTTTCTTACAGGTCTGCAGATTTTCATATTTTCCTTGGTGCAAGATTACTGAGCATTTATACCAGAAGCCTTGGTGGTTATTTTATACCAAGTTTATGCAAGAGCGTATAGGTATACTATGCTTCTACATTAATCTATGGTTGCTCCGTTAAGCTTTTTGGTTACTTGCTTGATCCTATTCTTGGGTTTATTGTTTTATGCTTTGACATACATTATACTGAAGGGTTAGAGGATAGGCTCTGTCCTGATATAGGGCATCCTGCAAGATTTAGTCTGTCTCCACCTGCTGGAAAGGAGGCTCAACCCACTGTCTGGACTGATCCGTGGTACTACAGGGAACGAAAATTAACAGGTAAGAACTAATTTTCCTATAAGCTACAAGCATGGTAAGCCCAACAAGCTTCGCCACACTGTAGAATTTCATATCTCTAGCTCATTTGCGTGTTATGCGCAGGGTGCCAAAGATGCCTCTTTTTAACATAGCATGCCTTCGCATGCAAGCGATGCATATCGATTGGGACCTTAAATCTAACTAAAGCAAGATCGGGTCCAAAATGAAACCGGGTGACTTGTAGAAAAAAACATGCTCTTTTAAATGACTTAAAAAAGAAAAGAATTAAAAGCTACACAGTAGAGATACTTGCACCTTAAAATTGGCAAACATTTGCATAAAAAAGTGACATGGTGTCTTTATTTAATTATATCTTTGCATTCAGTTGCCTGTAAGCCTCTTGTGCAAATCTTATAGGTATATGCCATGGGCTATGACTACTGGTCCAGTCTGGAGCAATGAGGAGTCAAGGTAGGCCTTATATTTCTTTTTTAACATTTTTCACATACTTTGTTGGCCCATAAAAAGGACGGCAAGCTCAAGTTATGTTCCAAACTTTGCACTGAGAATTGCCACCAAGGGTGTGCTAATCCACAAAATTTCAGGCCCCTAATAGGTGGTGTTGGGCTATAGCACTTGGACAAAATGGCCATTTTAGGCTGTGCAGAGCATGGTACTCAGAAGTAACCTCCATTCATCTGCCTCTAGCTCTCCAACCAATGGAGATCCAGGTGAAAAATTTAGTATGGCTTTGGTTGAGATCCTAGAGAACATCTGTACAAAATTGTGTTCAATTTGGAGGAGATTAAGCATGGACCCCTGGTCCACTTCATAAGGAATGACCCAAAAGTATTTGGCATATGAGCTCCTCTTATTATCCCTTGTGACCTCGTGCTTTGGTAGTAAAGGTTAACATTTGTTTGCAAGTGTTATAATTGTGTGTTCTGGGAAACTAGGCTTTTGATAAATTTTGTGAACTAGTAGATGTAGGCATTTGTGTGCCAGTGTTATAATCGTATTTGTTCTGGGAAAAGAGACTTTGGATTAATTCCTTTCGCTAGCTAAATTTAGTATTTAATTGCCATTCTTAGAATTGTGATTTAGCAAATGACATCTAATTGATCTGAGAAGGTGAGAGTACTGGTTCCTAGGCAGCTAATCACTAATTTGACTCACCCCCTCCCTATCCATTTTTTACTCTTCATAGTCAGTTTTGTGATGTATAGATTACACCCATTAGGAGGAAAACCTTCAAAATGCTGCCAGTTAGTGATTTAGAATGACATTCAGTTAACCCTATGTCCGATATTAAAAACAAAAACAAAAAAAACTGAGCTTCTAAATTTAGGTTCCTAAGCTAAGTTAGGCATTTAGAATCCTAAGGTTTCAGCTGAAAATTCACATAAATTTAGATGCTTAAAAGTTCTTAAACCTAGATTTAAGCTCCTAAATTAGATCCCTAGTTATGAAAATCAGTGCTAAGGTTCTGTTTCCTTGCCTAACTCCGCCCCAGTAGCCACCCACATTTTAGGCTTCTAAACTAGGAGCCCAACTTTAGGGACTCAGTCCTAGTATATTTTCAAAAGGGCCAATTTAGGTTCCTCAGCTCTTAAAAACTTTGCCTTCCTGTTTTTGGGAGTTGACTAATTTTAGTTCTGTTGCTTGTCATTCACAGTCACCTAGTAATAAAATTTAAAAACCTTAGATTTAAAAGACAAATTAATTTTTAAACACTTAAACTAAGACATAATCACTTGTTAATCAGCTTTTAAAACTTTAGCAACTCAACAAAATTAAGATGCAGACAGAAGTCCAGCAGCGAGATGGGACTTTCCATTTTTATGCACTACTTACCACATATATGTTTTTCTCTTTGTGAGAGGTTGCATGTGTATACCTGGTGCAAAGAATTACTGGCTCTTGGAGAACAATTCCAGTCTGTGGAGATTAAAGTGGCTGACTTGAAGGGAGCTGAGACAGACAGAGAAGTATACAGAGTAGACCTTCAGGGACATAGTAGAATGGTATCAACTTAAGTCTAGCAGTTCTTGTGCTGCTTTGGAGTAGCACAGTCACTTGACAGGAGACTATCACTTTGATATTACAGGATGTGATCCTGCAGCTTAGACCTGCCCTCCAGATGATGTTTTATCGTCTCTCTGAGTATGTATCTCCTGATGCATGTGCCCAGGAGGGAAGGGTTAGGACGGCTATTATAATTGATGATTCGATCATTAGCAATATAGATAGCTGGATGACTGGTGGGCCTGAGGATCACTTGATAACTTGCCTACTTGGTGTGAAGGTAGGATAGGATTTTAGAAAGAGCTGGGGAGAAGCCGGCTGCCATCATATATGCAGGAACCAATGACATAGGAAGGTGAAGAATAGAGATTCCTGAGACTAAATTTGGGCAGTTAGGTAGAAAATTGGAAACTAGAATCTCCAGGATTGCATTCTCAGAAATGTTCCCCATTCCACACTCAGGACCGCAGAGCCAGTCTGAACTGCATAATCTGAATACATGGATGAGAGATGGTGGTGCAGTGAAGAGGGCTTTAAATTTAACAACTGGGAAATGTTTCTGGGGAAGGGGCGTCTTTTCCAATTAGATAGGCTCCGCCTTAACTGGAGTGGAGCCTAGCTGTTTGCGCTTTTTAACAAGGAGATAGATCATGGAGGAAAGCCAGCAGTCATTCAGAAGGCTCAAAGTTAATTATCTTGTAAGGATACTTGTGAAACAGGGAAGTTAGACTATCCCAGTAGAGATGTTGTAGTTCGGCTGAAATAGCACATACAGATGTAGATAAAGAGTATCATTTGCTAATAAGCAGGTTGTGAATACAAAGGGAAATTAAAATACAAATAAAAAAACATACTTTAATTATGTCTTTACTTTAATTATGTGATTACCAGAAATCTGAGTACTGTATTTTCCAGTGTATAAGTCATGTTTTTGTTTCAATGATTTCAGTGACTACAACTTATACACTGGTACAACTTATATACTGTCACAATCTCTCTCTCTCTCATATCCTCTGCTGTTAATCTCGCTGTACAAACAAGTGCATCTTTTTCAAAGGTGCAACTTATCTACCAACTTTTTCATCAAAATGGCAATTTATAGGGGGAATATGATTTATACACTGGAAAATATGGAAATAAGATTAGTGAGTTATATGAGGATCCTGATGACACAGACATTTCAGAGACATGATGGAAGGAGGATAACCAATGGGACACTGTGATACCAGGGTATAAATTTTATCAACTTGACAGGTTGATCAAATTGGTGGCGGGATAACACTTTATGTAAAAGATGGCATAGATTCAAGCATAACAAAAATCCTGCATGAAACAAAATGCTCTATGGAATTTTTATGGGTAGAAATTCCATTTGTGATGACTAAGAATATAGAATTGGATATATGCTATTTGCCACCTGGTCAATATGAAGATACTGATTGTGAAATCCTAGATGAAATTAAAAAAGCGAATACATTTGATAAAACAAATATAATGGGAGATTTAAATTACCCCAGTATTGTTTGGGTTATGGTCTGACCAATGTATACTAGAGAGGTTAAATTTCTAGATGCCAAAAATGACTGCTTCATGGAGGAGTTGGTCCTAGAGCTGATGAGACGTCCGCCTACTTTAGATGTAGTCCTCAGTGGAATGCACAGCCTAGTGCTAGGAATTACTGACATGGGGCCACTAAGCAATAGTGATCAAAATGCAATCAATTTTGATATAATCAGTGGAGGAAGGAGATTAAATAAAACTACTGCAGTAATATATAACTTTCAAAAGGAAGACTAAAATGAGGAAGGAATTTAGAGAGAAATGAAAAAGAGCGGTTGCAAACTTTGTGAGAGGCTTAGACATTGTTTAAAAATATAATTTTGGAAGCTTGTCGACAGTCGAAGCCCGAAGCGCACTGATAGCTCGAAGTGTTCGCACGATGCGCATTTGATGTGAAGCTCGACGCCAGTGCATACTACGGCGCCCAAATCGACACACATTCACACAAAGGCTTGACGCATAGGCCGAAGCAGACTATAACAAAGCAGCACGGATTGCCCAAAACAGGGGGACTTCCGGTTAAGGAAGGAACAAAGGTGGGAGAAAGATCAAAGCCAACGCAGTCCGACAGGGAATTGATGCATTTGCATACCACCTTAGGAAAATGGGGCACAATAGGAGAACAGAGGACAGACACTTCTATCTCAGGCGCACACAGGAGACATCGCTCTAAAGACAGCCACAGGAGCCACTCAAGGGACACAACACGAACCCATTCCATCGCCTCCAGTCCTCAATCGATACAACAGTCGCCATTATCAAGACAACACTTGACAAGTGAATTTTCGTCAGAGGAAGAGGGCATGCAGCTACCATCCAGATTCTCCTCCTCTACCACTTCTAGCTCAAGGGTTTATTCTGACTTCTCTTCGAGGCTCCCACAAAAGGTGGGAGCAGAAGGAGAAGACATCTTATTAGCGGCTATATCTCCAGGTCGCAACACAAAACAATCGAAGCCTCATATGCCACCTCAAGCGCAGCAGGCTTTTTCAACCTTATCGCTAGCACTTTCAGGATTCTTTGACTCCCTGCAGTCTGCTTTCATGCTCCCTCCATCTCCTGTGGCTAGTCCAACCAGATCGCTCTCTGCATCGAGGGAGCCAACGCCAAAACCCATAGTAAGGACCCCTCCGCCACGCCCAACCACACAGATACCATCTCCGTTACCCTTTTGATCACCTCGGTCGTCTCCAGACACGTCCACAGGATATTCTTCAGATCCAAGAGATGAAACTCCAGAAGCCTACTCTCCCCCGGAGGAGTTGTCATACCCCAAATTTTTGGAAAAGATGGGGTCCATCCTCTAAATGTACAAAAGGTACCAGACCAGAGATCAGAAACCTTAGGTCTACTTAAAATCTTTGATTTACCGGCAGAGCCGACATCATTACCATCACACACAGTTCTGGACGTGGTTTTGGAAAAGATGTGGGAGACACCGCTTACCACGGCACCAGTATCACACAAAGCGGACTTAAAATTCCGCATGCAGCAGTCCCCGTACTACACACAACCACAACTTCCTCATAATTCTATAGTGGTCGAGTTGGCCATGCAAAAGGCTAAAAAGTCAAAATTGCATCTGTCGGTTCCCCCAGGTAGGGAGAATCGCTGCCTGGATGAATTTGCACGAAAGATATTTCAATCCTCCATGCTTGCAGCAAGAATTGATCAGCATCAATTCTATATACTCCAGTATTTATACGAATGTGTTCAAGCAGTTAAGGGCTTGCTGTTCACGTCGGACGTATCTACACAATCCAAACAACAACCCCTTATCGACATCGAAGAGGGCATCTGTCATCTGCTTTGGACTGTTTACGAGGCATTTGAAACCTCCTCGAGAGAGTCAGCAACAGCAATTGCAGCTCGCCGAACAGTGTGGCTACGTGCAAGCACTATTAGGGAGGACGTAAATAGTAAACTTGTTAACCTCCCATGTAAAGGGGGAAATCTCTTCAGAGATAAGTTCCAAGAGACGGTAGCGAATCTCAAGGAGCAGGCAGTGGCGGTCTTTCACTAGAAGGCCATACAGGTCATATTCATCCTACAGGCCTGCACCCTACCAACAGCAAAGAGGAAGAGGTCGTGCTAGATCTCAACGCGGCACAGGGCAACAACCATCTGCCTCAGCTAAACAGTCACAATCTTTTTAGAGATTCAGAGGCCACCACCACAATCTGTAACACCGCCAGGCAGAATCACATCAAGGATAGCGGCATGGACTGCCATAACATCAGACAGTTGGGTGCTGGAGATAGTACGACATGGGTACCAACTACCATTTGCACAATTACTCCCGCTCCCGCATCTCATATCAACAACTTGCAGGAGCATTCAGAAACAGCGATGGAAGTACAATTGCTACAACAAGAAGGAGTCATCGGATCCCAAGAAATCGGGGGGTCGCCGCCCAATTCTAGACCTCTGAGATTTGAACAAATATTTACAAATAACAACCTGAGGCCGCCGCTGCTGCTGACGCTACCGCTTCTGCTGCCGCTGCAAGAGGAAGGCCTGCGCGATCGGCGCCCAGACCCATCGGGGTAAGGCCTTTTTGTTCCCTTCCCCCCGGCGAGCCTGATCTGCGATCGCACAGACAGCATCACAGCACAACAGCTAAGTCCCTCCCTCCAGACTTACCATCCAATCGGGGAGACGAGAGGGATTTTAAATTTCACCTCTCTCCGGCGCCGCTGACAATAACAACCTGAGGCCGCCGCTGCTGCTGACGCTACCGCTACCGCTTCTGCTGCCGCTGCAAGAGGAAGGCCTGCGCGATCGGCGCCCAGACCCGTCGGGGTAAGGCCTTTTTGTTCCCTTCCCCCCGGCGAGCCTGATCTGCGATCGCACAGACAGCATCACAGCACAACAGCTAAGTCCCTCCCTCCAGACTTACCGTCCAATCGGGGAGACGAGAGGGATTTTAAATTTCACCTCTCTCCGGCGCCGCTGACAATAACAACCTGAGGCCGCCGCTGCTGCTGACGCTACCGCTACCGCTTCTGCTGCCGCTGCAAGAGGAAGGCCTGCGCGATCGGCGCCCAGACCCGTCGGGGTAAGGCCTTTTTGTTCCCTCCCCCCCGGCGAGCCTGATCTGCGATCGCACAGACAGCATCACAGCACAACAGCTAAGTCCCTCCCTCCAGACTTACCGTCCAATCGGGGAGACGAGAGGGATTTTAAATTTCACCTCTCTCCGGCGCCGCTGACAATAACAACCTGAGGCCGCCGCTGCTGCTGACGCTACCGCTACCGCTTCTGCTGCCGCTGCAAGAGGAAGGCCTGCGCGATCGGCGCCCAGACCCGTCGGGGTAAGGCCTTTTTGTTCCCTTCCCCCCGGCGAGCCTGATCTGCGATCGCACAGACAGCATCACAGCACAACAGCTAAGTCCCTCCCTCCAGACTTACCGTCCAATCGGGGAGACGAGAGGGATTTTAAATTTCACCTCTCTCCGGCGCCGCTGACAATAACAACCTGAGGCCGCCGCTGCTGCTGACGCTACCGCTACCGCTTCTGCTGCCGCTGCAAGAGGAAGGCCTGCGCGATCGGCGCCCAGACCCGTCGGGGTAAGGCCTTTTTGTTCCCTTCCCCCCGGCGAGCCTGATCTGCAATCGCACAGACAGCATCACAGCACAACAGCTAAGTCCCTCCCTCCAGACTTACCGTCCAATCGGGGAGACGAGAGGGATTTTAAATTTCACCTCTCTCCGGCGCCGCTGACAATAACAACCTGAGGCCGCCGCTGCTGCTGACGCTACCGCTACCGCTTCTGCTGCCGCTGCAAGAGGAAGGCCTGCGCGATCGGCGCCCAGACCCGTCGGGGTAAGGCCTTTTTGTTCCCTTCCCCCCGGCGAGCCTGATCTGCGATCGCACAGACAGCATCACAGCACAACAGCTAAGTCCCTCCCTCCAGACTTACCGTCCAATCGGGGAGACGAGAGGGATTTTAAATTTCACCTCTCTCCGGCGCCGCTGACAATAACAACCTGAGGCCGCCGCTGCTGCTGACGCTACCGCTACCGCTTCTGCTGCCGCTGCAAGAGGAAGGCCTGCGCGATCGGCGCCCAGACCTGTCGGGGTAAGGCCTTTTTGTTCCCTTCCCCCCGGCGAGCCTGATCTGCGATCGCACAGACAGCATCACAGCACAACAGCTAAATCCCTCCCTCCAGACTTACCGTCCAATCGGGGAGACGAGAGGGATTTTAAATTTCACCTCTCTCCGGCGCCGCTGATAATAACAACCTGAGGCCGCCGCTGCTGCTGACGCTACCGCTTCTGCTGCCGCTGCAAGAGGAAGGCCTGCGCGATCGGCGCCCAGACCCGTCGGGGTAAGGCCTTTTTGTTCCCTTCCCCCCAGCGAGCCTGATCTGCGATCGCACAGACAGCATCACAGCACAACAGCTAAGTCCCTCCCTCCAGACTTACCATCCAATCGGGGAGACGAGAGGGAGTTTAAATTTCACATCTCTCCGGCGTCGCGCGCCAAAGGCGCGCGACAAAGGGGCTTGCCCCTTTGTGCGCCCCTTCGTGCAGCCCCTGAGATCATACTCTTTTTCATTATCTGCTTAATTCTTCTTTCATACCTTGATTAGAATTCAGCATATCATCTTTAAATCTATAAATTACATTGGCAACAAGATTCAAGTCAGCTGATTCGTGTAAGGGAGACGAGAATAGATCCCAAGCTTTATTCATCAACAGGAAAACAAATTGAAATTGTAATCCAAAATCTCCACAAACCCTGGAACCTCAACAGATAGTGTTCCCTGATCCTAAAGCCAGCTTCGGGTCAATAATAAGCCAGTTTACTGGCCCTTGAATCTTCATCTTCTTTGGAGCACTCGAGTAAGCCTCTAATATTCTCTCTATACCACACAAACAGATCAACATGCTTCTTGGTTTCCCTATCCCTATACATCACCATGTTTGCCATGGCGAATACTCCATACCAATCATCAAGAATCAACGTAAACATCAAACTAAGCCTCTCCCACAACACTACAACCGTCATCAAAGGCTAATTCCAATAATGATTTCACCAATCACACAATTCCTCGGCCTTTCTCTGTTATCTCTTACTCTATTCAATGCTCAATCACTTTCAAAAAAAACTCATATCTTAAACGACTACCTTACTGAAGTAAACCCAGATATCTGTGCAATCACAGAAACGTGGTTTAAACCTTCAGATTTAGCTCTGTTAAATCAACTACCAACTCAGCTTTATGATTTTTTTCTCCATACCTAGAACCAAAAGAAAGGGAGGAGGTCTGCTTCTCGCAGCCAAGAAAGGTCTAAGAATATCTTTACAACATTCATATACCACATCAAAATTAGAGCTCTCTTTCTTTAAATCTGATCATTTACAAATTGGCCTAATCTACGCTCCACCAGGATCTTTAGATTCTGACCCTTCACCAGTCATTGAACTCTCTGCCAAATACTTCAACCCAGACAAACCTGCCATCTTACTGGGTGATTTCAACTTACATGTCGATGCTTCACCACAATCCCCAAATTGTGTTACCCTACTCTTGGCTCTCAACTACATGGGCTTCACACAAATTATAAAAGCCCCTACCCACAAAGCAGGTCACACTTTAGACCTTATTTTCATTAATCAGTGCATCTCAAACACAAATACAATCACATGTTCACCTGTCCCTTGGTCGGACCATCAAATCATCAACACGACCTTCAAGCTTTCACAACATCCTCCACTTTCGTTCCCAAAAAACACTATTCAATTCAGGAAACCTTGTTCTACAGACCTTCTCATCAATCAGTTCACTAATGAATTATCACATCTCGATCTCTCCAACGCATCTACAGCCACCACCTCATGGTGCAACATCACCAAAAAGATCGCAGACATTACCTGCCCTTCCATCACAAAAGTAGTACAACCTTCGCCAGACAACAGGAAACCCTGGTTCACCCCAGAACTGAAGCTGCTTAAACAAGAGCTAAGAAATAAAGAACACACTTGGAGGAGAAACCCATCCCCCACAACATTAGCTATTTATAAAACCTCCCTCAATGCTTATAGGATCACCATACTGAGAACAAAGAGAGATTTTTTCTCAAAAAAAATACATCATTTCATATTTGATTCAAAAGCACTTTTCTCCTACGTTTCAGCTCTCACTAAACCATCACCTCCTACCATTCCTGATGATCAAGCACTCAACAAAGCATCAGAACTAGCAGAATACTTTAAGGATAAAATTGACAAACTGACTATCTCTTTCTCATCATCTTTTTCATATCCCCCTTTCCCTCACATTACCTCACCTCAACTAAATACAACGCTGGAAACTTTCGAGACCACTTCAGCACTTGAGATAGAAAACATATTTAAAAAAATGAAACCGTCATCTCATCCCTTAGACACAATTCCTACTAACCTTCTCATCGCAATAAGAAACTCCATATCAAAACCAATTGCAGACATCATTAACTGCTCTCTCTCCCAGGGTCTAGTTCCTGACCAACTTAAATTAGCCATTCTCAAACCTCTACTTAAAAAACCTAACCTTCCAACCACAGATCCAGCTAACTTCCGCCCAATAGCTAATCTGCCATTGATCGCCAAAATTATGGAAAAGATAGTCAATAAACAACTATCTGAATATTTGGAAGAAAACAACATTCTTGTATCTTCCCAGTATGGCTTTCGGAAATTGTTAAGCACTGAATCTCTCCTTATCTCTCTTACCGATTCTATTCTATCTAATATGGACAAAAAACAACCACATCTTTTGATACTACTAGATCTCTCTGCAGCCTTTGACACTGTCAACCATTCATCTCTATTAAAATGTCTGGCAGATATAGGCATTAAAGGAACAGTCTTCAGCTGGTTCAAATCCTTCCTAGCAAATAGACAATTCAAAGTAAAGATTAACAACAAAGAATCACAACCGATCCCTTCCAACCGGGGGGTCCCTCAGGGTTCCTCCCTTTCCCCTACCCTCTTCAACATTTACCTCTTACCTCTATGTCATCTACTTACTAAACTAAACCTAACTCACTATCTCTACGCGGATGACATCCAGATACTCATCCCAATCTCAGAATCCTTACAAAAAACCTTGGCTCACTGGAACAATTGTTTGCAACAGATCAATCATCTTCTCTCCAGCCTTTGCCTCATTCTTAACAACAACAAAACTGAGATCCTAATCATCAATCAAGACATCAACATCAAACTTCTAAACCCAGCTGACCTACTCAACTCATCCACTCCCATATTAAATCACTCACCACATGTTCGAGATCTAGGTATCATGCTAGACAATCAGCTCAATTTTAAAAAATTCATAAGCACAACCACCAAAGACTGTTTTTATAAGTTACAAGTCTTAAAAAAATTGAAGCCTCTTCTTTATTTCAACGATTTTCGGATGGTCCTACAAGCCATTATTCTATCAAAAGTCGACTATTGCAATTCGCTTCTCTTTGGCCTTCCATATTCATCCATCAAACCCCTCCAAATGCTACAGAACTCTGCAGCCAGAATCCTTACCAATACGAATAAAAGAGATCACATCACCCCCATTCTCAAGCTCCTCCACTGGCTGCCTATAAAGCAAAGGATCCTATATAAAGTACTCACCGTAATTCATAAATCCATTCACAATATCTCTCCTCTTCAATTATGTAACCAACTACGCCCTCACTCCTCCTCTAGACCCATCAGAGGAGCATATAAAGGCACACTCTATGTACCTTCAACAAAATCCTCGCATCATAAACGTGCCATATCTACAGCAGGCCCCATTCAATGGAATGCGCTCCCACCAGACATTCGGCTTGAGTTCTGCCACTCTTCATTCAAAAAAAAACTTAAAACCTGGCTCTTTAGCCAAGCTTTTCCAGGACCATGATCATCATTTTTTCCCCTCCAACCAGCAAGAACATATCTTCTTCACAAACCCCCATTTTCCATACCACTACCTACTTCGGTATCTAATCTCTTGCTGCAGGACACTTGAGACTTTCTCACTTATACGTTATAATTTTTATGCTCAATAAGACCTGTCAACTTAATTGTTTAAGTCTTTTTTTTTTTTTTTTCTCCTTTATCTTTTGGTCATCAATGTTACAACGTTATTGTTAAATTTTGAACTTATGTACACTGTTCCAAGTTTCATAACCTTGTTCTATGTAATGCCTTTTGGCAATTTTCATGTTCTGTTTCAATGTAAACCGATGTGATCTTTATTTCATATAGGAACACCGGTATATAAAAATCTAAAAATAAATAAATAAATTTGATAACTGCAAAGTTCAAGATGATGTCCTTAAAGACGATATTGCCTCTTCTGCAACCCAACGATTGGATGTGTTCCATAGACCTGAAGGATGCATATACCCACATCCCGATACACCAATCTTCGTGGCATTGCCTGTCCTTTCAATTCAAGGACAACCATTATGTGGTTCTTCCATTTGGCCTCTCGGCAGCCCCTAAGAGTATTCACGAAATGCATGGCAGTGGTGATGGCCTTCCTCCGGCAGAAGGGTATGAAATTGTTCCATACCTCGACGATTGGCTTCTTGTGGCATCAAACCCATCCACCCTACTGCAACATCAACAGCAGTTAGTTCGCTGTTTGGACGAACTGGGACTGGTCATCAACTACAACAAATCGTTCTTGACCCCGACTCGGGTCCTACAATTCATAGGAGCTCGACTGGATACCACTCGAAACTGAACTTTTCTGCCAGAGGACAGACGCTCGGAAATACAACTACTACGTGCTCTACGGTTAACGCAGCAACCTTCGGCACGCCAGATACTAACCGTACTGGGACACATGGCGGCAGCCATCTTTACAGTCCCCAATACACATTTACACATGAGACATCTGCAATGGGGATTGAAACGTCAGTGGAAACAACACTCTCAACCTCTAACTCACAGGGTGAATCTCACCACAACAACGACAACCGACGTGACTTGGTGGCTCAGCAAGACCATGCTCACCAAAGGTGCCTTATTCAACACTCCCCCACACAACATCATGTTATCCACAGATGCCTCTCGAAAAGGATGGGGAGCGCACTTAGATCACTTAGAGACGCAGGGACTATGGTCCCACAATGAAAAGAACTTACAGATCAATCTGTTAGAACTCAGAGCAATTCGCAATGCCTTTCTTCCGCAGCTCAAAGGTCGAAAGGTAATGGTATATACAGACAACCAAGTAGCAATGTTCTACATAAACAAACAAGGAGGGTCAGGTTCATGGACCCTTTGCAAGGAGACACTGCTCATCTTCAACCATGCGCATCGCCATTCCATTCACCTCTAAGCAACTTACCTACCGGGAGCGATAAATACATGAGCAGACAGGCTCAGCAGAGTATTCTATCCTCACGAGTGGACTCTCAATCACCAAGTGACTCTCGATACCTTTGCTTAGTGGGGAATCCCATCCATAGATCTCTTCGCCACAGAAGCCAATAAGAAGGTTCCTCGATTCTGCTCGGTTTGGCCCACTCAACGCAGAGTGGCACAGGATGCATTCCTACTCCCTTGGATGGAAGAATTAATGTATGCATTCCCTCCGATTCCGCTGATAACCTGGACAATACAAAAATGTATCCAGGATGCAGAACAAGTAATCTTAATAGCCCTGGCTTGGCCCCGACAGACGTGGTACACTTATCTCCTGGCCCTCTCCATAACAGAACCAATCAGATTGCCAGATCTTCCAGATCTCCTAACACAGGAAGACGGCACTCTTCAGCACCCGATGCACGCATCCCTCTACTTGACAGCATGGAGGCTGAGCGGATCCTCCTGACAGAACAAGGAATTTCATTAGAGGTACAAGCAATCCTCGTGAACTCAAGAAAGCCTTTCCACTACACGAGCTTATGGATTCAAGTAGAAAAGGTATTCCTCTTGGTGCACATCTAAAGGAATAGAACCATTGGACTGTTCGCCAGAGGCCCTTCTGGACTCCCTTCAAGGTTTATATCTAACTGGACTAGCGACAGCATCAGTTAGAGTTCATCTTAGTGCTATTGCCGCCTATCATAGACCACACCAGGGACAGTCAATTTCATTGCACCCATTGATCTCTCGGTTTCTAAGAGGCTTACTACACCTCCGACCACCAGTTACTAAGCCTCCAATCCCATGGAATCTAAACTAGAATAACTAAAATATCTAGAAGGAATAACTAAAATATCTAGAAAGAATAGCTAATGCTTTTTCCATTTGAACCGCTGGAATCGGCTCATATAAAATACCTTACATGGAAAGTGGTATTCTTAGTAGCAGTGACTTCGGCACGTCGAGTCAGTGAACTTCAGGCCTTAGTTCACTACAGCCCATATCTTCAGTTCTATCATCATAAGGTAGTCATGAGAACTCACCCGTCGTTTCTTCCGAAAGTGGTCTCTCATTTTCACTTGAACCAGTCAATTGAATTGCTAACGTTTTTCCTAAACCTCACAATAATGAAAGAGAGTGCTCTTTACATACATTAGACTGCAAGTGTGCTCTAGCTTACTATAAGCAGAGAACGCATTCCCTATCATGGGTATCACAACTATTCGTCTCCTTTCATCCTGAGAAAATGGGCTCTCCAGTAAAAAAAAAAAAAAAAAAAAAAAAAAAAAGGACCATCTCCAGTTGGATAACACAATGCATTCAATTCTGCTTCGATAAACATGATTTATCTCTTCCTTCAGCGCCACCAGCTCATCAGGTAGGAGCAGTAGCAACCTCATTGGCTCACTTAAAATACGTGCAACCAAGTGACATTTGTAAAGCAGCCACCTGGTCTTCTCTCCACACATTTAAATCGCACTACTGCCTAGATCAACAATCATCTAATGATGCAAAGCTGGGCAGAGCTGTTCTGCATTCTATTTCAGAATAATTCATTATTCGACTATCCACGTCGTATTACATTACGCAAATCACGATTACAGATACCTACAGGCATGATCAAGAACTTGGGACTCCCATGACAGCATGGCTAATTCAGCCCTGCTATCGATGGGGAAAAAGCAAGTTTGCTTACCGTAAACGGTGTTTCCATAGATAGAAGGATGAATTAGCCATGCTGACCCACCCGCCTCCCTGGATAGTCAACACATACTACTACCGTACCTATACTGCTTAATCACAGACTGATGAGACTGCAGTTTCCTGCGCGGGAACTCACGCGCAGCCGCACAGAGCAAAGCTCTGCTTTTTTCTTAGGAAGCTCTGCCTCCCGGGCCCTGATTGACAGTTCCCTTGACAGCATGGCTAATTCATCCTGCTGTCTACGGAAACACCGTTTACGGTAAGCAAACTTGCTTTTCTGTGGTCCCATCACTATTTTATTCAAATTTCAATTTCTTGCACCACAAGACGACAGAAGTCGGGTATCCGTGCAAAGAAGTAGAAGTGTCCACCAGTTGATACTGATTAATTTAAATCTCAGTGGCAGGACATTTATTTAACATCCTATATCCAGTCACCAACTCAAATTTTATCGCATTATGATCACTGTTGCCAAGTGGCCTCATTCTTTATTTAAAATTCTTATATTCCATAACTTTTGAGAATTCATCCAGTGTGGATAACAAGCGAGACAATAAAAAATGCACCAAGCCTTTATTATTCCAGGAGAGACAATAATAAAATATACAAAAACAGTCAAGATAAAACAAAGATAATTCAGTTAAAAACAGCATGATATTCTTCTAACTCATTTACAGAGCTTAAGGATATTGGGGATGGTGCTGTGCTGGTTTTGCTATTTTTTGATGAACACAAGGCAGGACACCCAGATTGGTGATCATTGCTTCTCATGGCAAAAATTGAGTTGGGGCATTCCTCAAGCTTCAGTGCTGTCTTCTGTGTTAAATGTTTATCCATTGGGGATAGTCCTTCTGATCTTGGGTATATGTTACTTTATATATGCTGATGATATTCAGCTATTTTTTCCATGTGAATCACATGGAGTGTTCCCTGTAAAGTTTTTTCATGAGTCTCATGCACAAATTAAGAGTTGGCTAACTTACAATGACTTTTGTATGAATGTTAAGAAAACTAGAATTCTCTGGGTGAGTAGGTTCCACTAGAAGGTACACAACAACACTTTTGCTTTGATGGAATTATGCCTCCTATTCTTTGTGAAATACAAAACTTAGGGTTTTTTTTTAAGATTTGCAGTGTACTCTAATACTCTATATCTGCCATATGGCCAAAGTGGCGCTTTATAAACTAGAAATGTTAAAAAAAAAAAAAAAAAAGCTTGATGCCATCTGACCTGTTCCAAACAGCAGTACAATCGTTGGTTTTCGGCCACACAGATTATTGTAGAACCTTACACATTGGGCTCCCAATTAGGCTGCTGTTGCGATGCTGTCCGCAGGCCTAGCCGCTAGCAGCCTCTTACCTCTTCCAGCCAGTCTTCTGCTCCCCGATGTTGTCCGCTGTGCCCCGCGGTCCGGAGACCGCTCTGCTCACCGCCGCTGTTGACTCTCCTCTTCACGGCCTGGAGGCTGCTGCTGCTCTTTTCCACGTGGCCTGGGAGCCGCCGCCGACTGGGCCTTCCATGTGGCCTAGGAGCCGCTGTCCTCCTTCTCTTTGCGGCCTGGAGGCTGCCATAGACTCCACTGTTTCTTCGCGGCCTGGAGGCCACTTTCGACATCCTCTTCAGTGGCCTGGAGGCCACGCCGAAGCTCCTTTTCTGCAGCACGGAGGCCGCCATCAATCTGATCCTCTTCCACGGCCTGGAGGCCACTCCGGAGCTCCTCTTCTTGCAGCAGGAAGCCGCCATCAATCTTCTTTCTTAGCGGCAGGGAGCCGCCGTCATCAGGACCTGTTTCATCCTGTGCGGCAGGACACCGCTCTCCAAGGTCCTGCCTTCTTCCTTAGGCGTGCGGCTGCACCTCCTCTGTCCATTTAAAGGGCAAGCAGTGGGCTGTCTTCCTAGGCTCCTCCTGCTGACGTCCTCTAGGTGTTTGCTCTTCAGCCCTATAAAGAGGGCCTTCCTTCACTCAGTCTTTGCCTTCGCAAGGAGTTGGTCATGGAGTTGGACTGCTCCTGGATCTTCAGTTCCAGCTCCTCGTGCCAGGAGTCCTCCTTGATCCTCCTTCAATTCTTCAAGGCACTCTGTTCCTCTTTGGTACTCCTTGTCTTCGTCCATGGTTCCTGAACCTTCATCCTCATCTTCGTTCCACGTCCTGGTCTCTCAACGGATCCCGTCCTCTTGTTTCCAGATGTCCTGATGTCTCCAGATGTCCCGACGTCCTCTTGTCCCCGGATGTCCAGATGTCCTCTTGTCTCCGGATGTCCAGACGTCTCTGTCCTCTGATGTCTTCATCTGTCATGTTCCAGACATCCTGATGTCTAGATGTCGTAGATGTCCTGATGCCCCGAGGTACCAGTGTCCTCTTGTATCTGATGCCTTACGTTCCAGTCCTGATGTTCCAAGTCCCGAATTCCAAGTCCTGATCGTGATGTTCCGAGTTCCAAGTCTCAATCATGATGTCCTTTGTCCAGTCCTGATTCTAAAGTACCATCAGCCCCTAGCTCCGGGTTCAGTTTGCCTCGCCCCAGACCTCGTCTTCAGCTGACCTTTCCTGGGAGTAAATCTGTATCGATCCAGTGTCAATGTCCGGTTGGATCTGTCTTCGAGCACTGCCCGGATTCCTCCTTCATCCTGAGCCTCAGTCCTGCTCATGTTCCGCTCTCTGCATGGTCCGCAACCAGCCTCTTCAGGTTGTGTAGGGCACTGCCCCTCAGGGCGCCCTACACAGCCCATGTCGGCTGTGTAGGGCGCCCTGAGGGGCAGTGCCTGTCTAAGTCTCCGAGTATCCTGAGTCCTTGTCCTCGTTCCTTCCAAGTGATCTCGTCCAGGTTCCAAGAATCCTTGCCTCATCTCATCTGAGTTCCAAGTCCTCGTCTGAGCCCTTCCAAGTCCCAACAGTCCTCGTCTGAGTAACCGGAATCCTCTTTTCAGTCTACGTCCGATATCCTTCCACATCTGATCATCTTACGTCTGAGTTCCAAGCGTCCTCGTCTAGTCTAGTCTGAGTTCCAAGTTCCAAGTGTCCTCGCCTCATCTGAGTTCCAGTACCATCGTCTGTCCTCGACCTCTGTCCATCCTGCCGCTCCCTAGTGGCAGATCCGAAAGGGCTATCGAGTGGCCGGAGAACTACCCCAGAGACCAGCACTGCGTTGCTGGGTCTCTACCGGTGCATGCAGGTTCAGTAGAGGTTAGAGCTCTGTGGTCAGCCTGTTCCTCCCGTGCTTGGAAACGTCTTGCCTGCCGTGGCACTTCCACAGAGCTCCTCTCTGCCAATACATAACTTTCCAGGAGTTTAAATTAAATCAAAACATCATAACAGCTATGCATGGTTCCAGTATATGTAGCCATTCTAAACTTACTGTCCAAGATGTGGATCAGTCCTCTTTCTGCATTACCGATGGTAAGAAGAATAGATCTAAGTGTAAAGTTAAGAATTGTTCAAGTCATAAAGTGCAACTGCCTCACAGTTCCAAGGTAATGGAAATGTTGCCTCAGAAAACAAAACTATCCAAGATTTATGCTAATAATTGACTAGGGAAAGATTGTAGACATCTGTATAATTTGAGTAAGAAGATTTTTCAATCTGCAGTGCTGCAGAACAGAATATCAGTGCATAGATTTATATGTTGCAATACTTATATTTTACAAACATTCAAATGCCTCTGCTCTTCTTCTGGCTGATCTTTAAGCAAAATTCGAGCCATATATTAAAATGCAGATGATATTCTAAGCATCTGATAAAGGCTATCTATGACAATTCTAATACATCTTCTGGATCCTCAGACATAGCTATAGCTGCCAGAAGACTACCCTGACTCAGCTTATTGTCTTCTCTTAGATCTGATCCTCTAACTGATGCCTCTTTTACAGGGGACAACCTATTTGCTGATAATATTAAGGAAACGTTCAGCTTCATAAGAGTATTATACAACTCTACAGGCCCTAACCTCAGACACGGCAGATCCAGTATCCTCTTAGAGAAGATACCAATTGTAGTCATGTAGTGAACAACTTTTACTATCATGGTAGAGACTATGCTCCTAACCCTTACCAAAACAACAGGGAATTCTCGCCCTATGGTGCTACAAACAGGCTAAGGGGGGTGAGGCAGGGCCAGATGGGCCAACAGGATTTTTTTTCCCTCTTCCTTCTCTCCTTTCCTCAGAGAGTTGCTTGCCTAGTATTTCCCCCCTTCCTCAGAATGCAGACAAATATGGAGCAAGTAATACAGGTCCTGGCTACTGGCAGCAACAATTGCAAAATGCTTTGCAAGTCCAGATCAACCAACAGCAGGCACTGCAGGAGCAAGTGGCTCAGCAGAACACCCTGCTGACTCAGGTGGCACAGGCAGTTCAAACCTCAGTGTCTAAACCACCTCCCTTGGCCATGGCCTTACTGAAGATGACTCCTGGAGAGGACCCCAACAGCTTTTTAAAGAGTTTCAAGCAAACTGCTAGGCTGACCAGCTGGTCAGAGGACAAGTGGACTGCCTATCTAAGTAACTTATTAATTGGAGACTGTCAAGCAGCTTTCCAGACCGTGAACCCAATGGCACAACAACATACCAAGAATTGAAGATTGCCATTCTTCAGAAAGCTAGACTCGCCCCAGAGACCTATCAACAATGCTTCTGGTGCAGATTCCTGCAGCCTGGGGAGAATCCAAGAAACATTTTCTATAGGCTTTGCAATGTCACCTGGAAGATGTTCCTCCCAGAGGGGAAGACTGGTGAGGAAGTTGCCAAGACAATTCTCCTTGTGCAATTCCTAGATAGCCTTGGATGGCCCAGGCAGCAATGAGTCTGCCAATGACCGAATCTGACACTAGAGAAAACCTTACAAGTAGCTGAGGCCTACTACCAGGCTCACTCTTTACCAAAGACACTGCGCTTTTTGGAGAAGTTAAACTATGATCTTAGAAGCCAAAGATACCCTAAGAATCAGAAGCTCTGGCTGTCGGAAGAACCAGTCAGAATGCAGCTTGTAACCCCAGTGCCCAACCTGGAAAGGACCTATGCTTCACTTGTGGAAAAAGCATCCATTTCACCCAGACTGTTCCCTCCGTGAAGAAGCAGCTATGGACATTATTGCTGTGACACCATTGTATTGTCATTTTGCGGATATTCGCATGGAAGAGACTGGCTTCTTCGTAATTTCAGTAGAAATAGATGGCATTCCAACACAGGCCGTGCTAGATTCGGAGAGCATGAAGACCCTCATTTGATGTGAGTTAGTGAAATGGGTCCAAATCCATATGATAACGTGGTGATGTTGACCTGAATACATGATGCTCACAAACAATATCCAACTTTTCCAACTGCAGTTAGACACCCATTAACCAAGACAAAATAGAAGTGGGGATTCTTTCACGGCTTCCCTACCCTGTTCTAATTGAGCAAGAGTGTCCGAACTTTAACTATCTCTGGGCCCTGCTCATGATGAGGTCATCCACCACCAATAATGAGGCATTACCATTCCTTGAACTCTTCCCCATAGAGGACATGGCTTGTCTCTGGGGTTTTGGCGTTTTTGAGACTTTAGGAAACAGCAGAGACAGGGCAAGTATAGTTTTGCAGCTGACCAAGAGACAGAAGGAGAGGCTACCTTCGAGTCAGAGGAAGAACTGCCCCCCAGCTCGAATCTTTTGCTTGACCTCTTTAACTGTGAAAGGGAGGGTAAATCAGAGTGCTTCAAACACACCAAGAGGGAGAACGAGTTCTTTAAGTGGGCACAAGAGCACCTACAGAGGCTGGATGGTAAACCAGTTCCAGGAGCTCTGGCAACCCTGCCAGCTTCCACATATTTCATAATGAAAAGTGACCTGCTATACAGAGTCATCATGGGGATTATGGAGGGAAGCTGATAGAGCAATTCCTAGTTCCCAAGGCCTACGCCAAAAGGTCATGCAACTAGTGCATATTCATTTGCTAGGGGGTCATTTGGAAGAGAAGACTCAGAGAAAATATTGCTTTTGCCCATCCTGCTTTACCTGCCAACTCACTAAGCTTGCTGATGTTAGGGTGGCACCTCTAATTCCCATGCCCATAATCGAACCCCTTTTGAGAAGGGTGGCCATGGGCCTCATGAGGCTGTTAGAACAACTTGGAATTATAAGTATATTCTTGTGATCCTAGATTATGCTACAAGATACCCAGAAGTACTACCCATGAGAAATGTGAAAACCCCTGCAGTGGCTACCGCCCTAATGGAAATTTTCTCTCAGCTGGGGCTCCCTAAAGAGATCCTGACAGATCAAGGAACCAGATTTGTCTCTAAAGTAATGAAGCAACTCCGTAGCCTGCTTAATGTGAAAATTCTACGTACATCAGTGTAGACTGACGGCCTCGTGGAGCGCTTGTTGGACACTCAAACCCAGTTCTCTGCTGCCTGCCTTGACCATAGCCTATGGAACCTTTCCTAGCCTTCACCAGAGACACACAACTAAGACCTGCCGGCTCCTGGAACCCAAAGGCTTAACCCGCTGGGAAAAGGGCTAGTAAAAGCAAAGTTCCCAATAGTCTCTGTACCGCCTTTTGCCAGTTGGCAGTGAGGACCTACTAAACCTTCCTGGTAGGTTGTGTCAACCTCACTCCAACACAAGGGTCCACAACTCTAACACTAAAGAGAAAAAAATCACCAGGACCAGATAGCCTCCACCTTAGTGTTCCAAAAGGACTAAAAGATGAAATGCTAACCTCTTACTAGTAACCTGTAGTCTATCATTTAAAACAGTCATGATACCTGAATTCTGGAAGGTGGCGAAACTCTCACTCATTCTTAAAAAGAACTCCAGGAGTGCTGGGCAAAATAGAAGTCATTCTTAAAATAAAATTACTGACCATATAGATAGACATAGCTTAACGGGAAAGAGCCAATGTGTTTTTAGCAAAGTGAAGTCTTGCCTTACCAATTTGTTAGGTTTCTTTGAGGGTGTAAATAAACATGTAGATAAAGATGAGCCAGTTCATTTAGTGTATTTGGATTTTTAGAAAATAATTGACAAAGTTTCCCATATGAGATGACTCAGGAAATTAAAAAGTCATGGGATAGGAGGCAATGTCCTTTTGTAGATTGGTAATTGGTTAAAAAACAGGAAACGGGTTAGGATTAAATGGTCAGTTTTCCAAATGTGGAGAAAGGTCATTAGAAGAGTACCAAAGGGATCGTTACTGGAACCTTTGCTGTTTAACATATTCATAAATGATCTGGAAAAGGGAATGACCAGTAAGTTGATCAAATTTGAAAATGACACAAAATTCTTCAAAGTTGCTAAAATAGCAGCATATTGCAAAATACTGCAGATGGGACTTTGTGAGACTAGAATACTGAGCAATTGAACAGCAGATGAAATTTAATGTGGAAAATTGCAAAGTGATGCACATATGGAAAAATCCCAACTACAGGTTCATAATGCTGGTTTCTGTTTTGGGAGTCACCACCCAGGAGAAGAACCTTGGAGTTCTTGTGGAAAATATGCTGAACTTCTCAGCTCAGTATGTGGTGATGGTCAAAATAGCAAATTGAATGTTAAGAATGATCCAAAAAGAATGGAGAGAAAATAGAAAAATATCATATTGTCCCTCTGTTGATCCATAGTGCAAATGATTCTTGAGAATTGTGTGTAGTTCTGTTCTTCCCAGCTTAAAAACAGGAATAGTGGAACTAGAAAAAGTGGAGAGGAGTGTGACAAAATCATGAGAGGTCTAGAACGGGTAGATGTGACTCGGTTATTTACTCTTTCGGATAGTAGAAAGACTAGGGGGCACTCCATGAAGTTAGCATGGGGCACATTTAAAACTAATCGGAGAAAGTTCTTTTTTACTCAACGCACAATTAAACTCTGGAATTTGTTGCCAGAGGATGTGGTTAGTGCAGTTAGTATAGCTGTGTTTAAAAAAGGATTGGATAAGTTCTTGGAGGAGAAGTCCATTACCTGCTATTAAGTTCACTTAGAGAATAGCCACTGCCATTAGCAATGGTAACATGGAATAGACTTAGTTTTTGGGTACTTGCCAGGTTCTTATGGCCTGGATTGGCCACTGTTGGAAACAGGATGCTGGGCTTGATGGACCCTTGGTCTGACCCAGTATGGCATTTTCTTATGTTCTTATGTACTTATGTTCTTATGATAAAGGGGATGGAACTGCCCTCCTATGATGAGGGGCTATGCAGGCTAGGACTTCTAAGCTTAAAAAAGCGACATCTGAGAGGGAACATAATAGTTTATAAAATCATGAGTAAATAAATGTTATTGTTTGGGATAGTTGTGGGTGGATCCTTGGGCCGGTGGCAGATGACCACACCCCCGGGGGAAGATCCCGAGAGGGACCACTGGTCAGGCTCAGTTTGGAGACATACACTAGTTCTTTTATTAAACAGTATATTGAACCACCAGAGGTGGCAGTAGTGAGCTGGAAGCGCCCGGCTGAGCTGTAGTCCCTCAGACACTGGAACAGCGATCCCAGGATGGCAGAATGGATGTGAGTAAGCAGGGTATGCAGAGTTCAGGAATAGAACCTTGATGGTAACACTCACACAATAGTCTCTTGAAGCAGCCCAGGAGCTGGAATGGATTAGGCCCTCGAGGAGCGAGTACCTGGTTCCAGGGAAAGCTCTGAGAGAAGAATGGTAACTCACTGGTGTTATAGGCAGCGATGACTTCCTGGCAGACGTGGTATTCAGAAGCAGGTCCGAGAACGTGGGCCCTTGAGCGAGTACCGGTTCCAGACTGCGACCTGAAAGGCAAAAGAGAAACGAGGCCCCCGAGGAGTGAGTACCCCTGGTAAGTCCGAGGAGGCAGAGTAGCTAGGAGCGTAAGAAACATTTCCTTTCCTTTCCTTTCCTTGCTAACTCGATTAGTTAGCGAATTCAGAGACCTTAAATATCCGGTGCGGATGACGTCATCTCAGGGGGATGCCCCTGAGGTTCGCGCCACTGCTGGTACTTGAGTCGGGGCCGCGCCGCGTGTGCGCCCTTAGGCTTCTGGGAAACATGGCGGAGTGCAGCGTCTTGCCGGTCCAGGGACGCCGCAGCAGCCAAACATCCAACAAGCAAAGAGGGAGTCGCCACAGAGGTAAGGTGGGCGTGGTGGAGACATCGGGCAGCGACGGTCGCAACAATAAAGGATGGTTATTTATTCTTTTACAAATATTAAAACAACCCAGCATAGCAGGGTTTAAAAGAGGTTTGCCAGATCACGTGATGCAGTGAGCGGTGAGGACATGTTCCTGGGCTATTCTAGGTGCCACTGTCCTCTGGACTTGCTTTCAGGCTTTTTTTTTTTTTTTAAGAGATCTGTGTGATCTCTTTGTGAATTTGTTTTTCTGCCTATTGTGCCTGCTAAAGGCCTTAAAGAGAATGAGAAAAATAAAGCGACCGAATCCAAAATGGCGACTGACTCGGCAGAACAAATCAAGATAGCGCAGCTATCATGCATGAAGTGACGGGTGTGATTGCTGCAATGGACAGTAAATTCAAGAAATTAAATACGTTGGTGAGTGCTATTGATGCAAAATTGACTGATTTCGCTCATTGCTGTACAAGATAATGCGGAGAAGGTACAGGAACCAGAAGGGTGGGTTAACAGCCTAGAAAATACCTTGCAGGCAATGCAATCCAAAACTGATGAGCTTGAGAACTGAAGTCGCCGAAACAACATTCTGATGTTGGGAGTTGCAAAATCTATTCCAGAATCCCAGCTTATGGAAATATTTACCTTGTGGCTGTTAAAAGAGCTGCGCCTGAAGGACAATGTGATGAAGGTCCTATTTGAGAGGGTATGTTGAATTGGGCCCTGGGGAGATCTGACTGACCAACCCTAGCCCATTATTTTTTTTTTTTTTTTAATAGAGAGCGCATCAACAAAGGATAAGTTACAAGTTTAAAGATAGTTTTATACTCAAAACTGAGAGAGACCTGGACATGATTCATCACATTTAACAATTAACATTGATAACAAACTATGGGCCTCATTTTCCAATATCGCAGCAGTAACGCACGAGGGGACGTGTCCTATGCAAATAAGGCATTTTTCGTGCAGTGGGGAAACATCGCCGCACGCGATGTTTTCGCCATTCGCGGAACTGGAGTCGCAAATCGCGAAAACATCGTGCACCGCGATGATTCATTGGTTGTTTTATCGCGGTCCACGATATTCCCAGCAGCCCGTTTCAGTATCCTGGGAGGGAGGGAGGGAGAGAGAGAGAGAGACTATAATGCCTATGCCCTAGACAAGTATTTGTATCCCTATGGGAGGGCCACCTAGTAACTCGAGGTGGGGATTAGGTATGAGCGTCGGGGGTTGGGGGCCACTTTCGCATTCCACATGAGACGTACGGAAAGAACAGTGGTCTCTAGTGAAGATTTGCTGGCCGTCGGAGTGAGGAAACTCACTCCAAGAAGAGATTTGGGCAACGTTCTCTCCACCTAGCTTGTTTTTGCCCAGGTAGAGTGTCCATCAAGCTAGGTGGAGAGAACGTTGCCCAAATCTCCTCTTGGAGTGAGTTTCCTCACTCCGACGGCCAGCAAATCTTCACTAGAGACCACTGTTCTTTCCGTACGTCTCATGTGGAATGCGAAAGTGGCCCCCAACCCCCGACGCTCATACCTAATCCCCACCTCGAGTTACTAGGTGGCCCTCCCATAGGGATACAAATACTTGTCTAGGGCATATTAGCGCGATTTGCGAATTTATCGCACGCGGTAAACTGCTTGGAAAATGAGGCCCTATGTTACCGAACATTATGGCACCTGTGTAAAATGACAAATTTTAGAATCGTTACTTTTATGTGCTTTATTGTAAACCGTTGTGATGGTTCCCACCAAACGACAGTATAGAAAAGACTTAAAATAAATAAATAAAATTATATGATTGCTAGATTTTGCTGATAAGCTTCACATTTTAAAAGCTTACAGAGAATTGCTAGAATTGCATTATGAGGGCACGAAAGTGCTGCTCTTCAGTGATTACTCAGCAAAGGTGGCGGCTAAGTGTCGAGATATGGAGCCCTTTTGCTCTCACTTAGCCAAGAAGAAAATCAAATTTGTTCTCTTCTTCCCAGTGGTTCTATATTTCCAATTGGAAAGAGGTTTGACACACCAGCAAGCAGCTAAGGAATTTCTATCAATAAATGACCCGAGCTGGAAGTCCCCTTGAAAATGATCTGGTGTAAAGTACTGTGTGAAAAAGGAGGCGTTTTGCATGCAGTTCCATTGAGAGGAAATTTTTTTTAAGCTCCTCTTCGTTACTAATCGATGATGTTAAGTTCAAGATCTCCTTTTGGTCTGAGATCTGGCAGTTTGTTAACCCTATACAAGAATGCTGGGCCAGGTTTTCAAAGCTGAAGTCAGATATTCTGATGGCAGAGGATTGGGAGTTCTGTTTTGGAGCTCCTCTTTGCAGTTGGGCAAAATCTTGTTGATGCATTTAAAAACATAAGAAATTGCCGTACTGGGTCAGACCAAGGGTCTATCAAGCCCAGCATCCTGTTTCCAACAGTGTCCAATCCAGGCTACAAGTACCTGGCAAGTACTCAAAAACTAAGTATATCCCATGCTACTGATACTAGTAATAGCAGTGGCTATTTTCTAAGTCAACTTGATTAATAGCAGGTAATGGACTTTCTCCATCAGGAAGTGTGAGTTCAGTGACACTATCCTCATAAGACCTAAACAAGCTGGGAAACATTTCATCTATACCTTGTGCTGTGTTCCTGGATAGTGGAATTTATGCCTCAAGCTGTAATCTCAAGGTGGGGGAAGCTGACAACTGTTAGACAGGAAGTCTGGTTCTCTACAGCATTCCTCATTGTGACTGAACTTAAGATAAATACTGTTGAACGTTTGAATTACTTGTTGTTTTTACAAGTCTACAGACACTTTTTAAGTTGATTAAACTGTTTTGGATGGATAGAAAATATGCTTTCTATACCTATGATGGAGTGTTTGGATGTGGGTATGAATGTGGGATTGTGTCGACCTAAATGCTGGGAGGTGGCACCCGAATGCATCTGGTTGAGTGGTAATGTACTTGAGTGTATGTGTGAAATGAGAAAAAAAAATGAAGCCTTTGAGGGTTGAAATTTGGGTTTTGGGATCAGGATGAGTTAAGGGATAGAAAGAGGGGAACTAGAAGGAGATGGGCAAATGGGAAGGGTGGGGAGATAGGGAACAATGGTAGTCAGCTATGGAATTCAATATTAATTCAAGGGAGGTGCTCAAGCTGGGGGACTTTAATAGATATATTTCTGGCTAATAATATTATAAGTTGGAATGTGGCTGGGGTTGGATTCCCTATTAAACAGAAAAACATTTTGACAGAATTGTATAAGCAGGATGTAATGATAGCCTTGTTATAGGAGACCCATCTTTCGGTGGAAGAACATAGTCTAAAAAGGGAATGAGTCAGGGCATGTTATGACGCAGCAGCTCCAGTTTCCAGGAAAGCAGGTATAGCTATTTTGTTTCATAAGTCACTTGCAGTTGTAGAGGATAAGGTAATCATAGGCCAATGAAAGTGATTGTTATCTGAGTGGATCAAATATTTGGAGAAAGGTTGGGAATTTGTTCAATATACGCTCCAAATATATATGATCACAGGTTTTTTTCTGATTTAGCAGCAGTGTTATTGGACACGGGTGATATCCCACTGATAATTGGAGGAGATTTTAATTGTGTTGCAGACTCTTCTATGGATAGGGATAGTGTGGTCCAGAGAGGAGATCTAGGTCCTAGTAAAGGGATACCCTTTCTATGTCATACTTTGGAGTTAATAGATACCTTGCAAACATTGCTCCCTGGAAATAGAGAATACACCCATGTATGTAGAGCTGATCATTGACAGAGAAGACTAGATTATTTTTTTATTTCAACGGCTAAATTTTCTCAAGTTCATTCAATGGGTATTAGTAATCTATTGCTGATCATGCACCTGTGATTGACATATGCTTTTGAGAGACGGGAATGCATATTTTGGTGGCGTATGCCCTTGCTTTTAGTAGAGTTGAGAATTTTAAGATATTTTTAGGTGAAAAACAGGAAGAGTTTACACAAGACAATGGTCAACTTGCTGATTCCCCGCAGTTATATTGAGAGAAAGCGAAAGTGGTGATGCGAGGACATATTTTAACATATTCTATTCACAAGAAGAATCAGATGAACAAGGAAATCCTTAGATTGACTAAATTACTGGACCAGGTAAAGAAAGTATTATCTCAGAATATGAATGAAAGTAATAAAATAAACTTGTTTGCTTTGCAGGGGCAAGTTAAAACACTGATGCATGAGGACTATGACTACTTTTGTATCATAAATATAGATGTTTTTCAATTTGGAAATAAATGAGGAAAAGCCTGGCAAAATTAGTTGTCATGTGATGGTCCTCACTTTATTCCTGTCTTGCAGGATGAACAGGGGGTTCGACACCATGCTAATAAAAATAAAAAATAGCATATATCTTAAAACAATTTTATGCTGTTATACTCAGGAGGGAGTCTGAGCTTTGTCACAGTGGATTCTTTTTTGTGAGGGGTTGCAGTTTCCTCAATTGGGGGACGATGAATTAAGACATCTTAATAGACCAGTTAACATAGGGGAAATAGCTGAGGTTGTAAAAACCCTCAAAAACCATAAAGCACCTGGTCCTGATGGCTTTACAGCTGAGTTTTTGTTTAATTCTTAAGCTTCAAGCATTCCCTGTTTTGACTAAGTTGTTTCAGGAATGGTACAGATAGAGTGGATGCCATGCACAATGCAGGAAGCCTGCTTTACGGTTATCCCTAAGAGAGGGTGTGATTTGGAAAACCCAGCCATATAGGCATATATCTCTCTTAAATGCTGATGTTAAAATATGCCAAAGTTTTAGCAGTCAGGTTGGTGAAGCTGTTGCCAATACTGATATTACTGATAATACTGATAATACCAACATTTAAAAAAAACCTCAAAACTTGGCTCTTCTTACAAGCCTTCCCTGATCCATCAAACTTTCATTAGATAACTACTTAGCTTATGAATATGAATATGAATTCCGAACTTCGCCACTCCAATACTCACCTCATTCACTAGTTTGCTATCCTAATAAGCTAACTAGCTATAGACCAGGCTCGGACATTTCACATTGTATTTAATTTAATACACTCTTAAGGCTTCTCTTTTCCAGCTGATCCAGCTTCCAAGTTCAAGGTCCTTGTTATTATGTAACTTTTGCTTCTCTGCTTTTGTCTCCGCTAATTATAAAAAAGTTGTTCCTCATGTTACGTTATGTTATACTGTTCTACCCCTGTTCGATGTAAACCGACCTGATATGGTATTCAACCTTGAAGGTCGGTATAGAAAAATGTTAAATAAATAAATAAAATAAATATCCCCAGAACAGGTGGGATTTGTTACTGGTCGAACGGCAGCAGTGAACGTGAGGAAAATACTAGTTAGTTTAATAACTTGCCAACAGGGGATTGATAGCCCAGTGTTAGTAAGTTTTGATATAGAAAAAGCCTTTGACCATTTGGATAGAAATCTTTATGGATGTGTTATGTTTATATGTGTTTTGTGGATCTTTTGTGTAAATGGTGCGTTTGTTATATAGGACTCCCTTAATGGCAGTAACTGTAAATGGCCTAGTTTTTGGAATTTCTCTCTTCAGTGAGGTACAAGCCAGGGTTGCCCACTTTTTCCCTTCTTATTTATACTTGCTATGGAACCGCTGGCTAGGCATTTGTTGGCTGCTGATAAGATAGTAGGGATAGAGGTGGGTTCTAAAGAAGTAAAAACAGCATTGTTTGCAGATGACCTGTTAGTGGCATTATCCAAGCTGGCAGATTCCTGTTGCAGGAATTTGCCTTTGTCAGGATTGCAGATTAACAGGGGGAAGATGATGGTGCTAGATGTGACAGGTCGATTAAAGACCAATTGGATAGGGAGAATTCCCATTGCAGTGGATGGAAAAAGAATTAGTGTATTTAAGTATTAGGATACCTTCAGTATTTCTCACTTATATCTTGTCAATGTAATCCCATTGTTGACTGGGATAAAAAAAGGTTGACTAGTTGACAGCATTTCCCACTTTCATGGTATGGAAGAATCCAGTTAATTAAAATGATTATTCTACCCAAATGGCTTTGTTTTGTGGTTATTGAAGTGAGATATAATTGCCTAGAATAATATGGTATCTGAATTTATATGAAATCAGGGGAAACCATGTATGAAGCTGTCTCAGCTCCAGCTAAATTTGTGGGATGGTGGGTTAAAACTTCCCAGTCTGCGGCTATATAATGTTGCCTGTTTAGATAGGAGAGACTAGTTCTGTGTCAGATATGGAAGTAGATTAACTAAAGTTAGGCCTATGTCCCTGTGTTATCTTCTTCATGCCCAGTGCTTCAGAAATACCTGTGCCGTTACCAATGAAATACCTGTTTCTGCCTATTATTAAAACATGGCATTGTGTAAGGGCCAAATATAGATCGTCTGCTAGAGTATCCGTCTGTTTTGCCTATCAGAGGAAACGCATTTCAGCCAGGGTTAGATAGTGGGATTTTTCAGCAGTGGGAATTATGTGGGTTAAAGAGGCTAGATAATAGATAAGGGGTGTTAACTTTTCAAGAGTTAAAAGGAAAATATAATCTAAACAATAGAGATTTCTATGCTTATCTACAGTTACGCCATTATATTGAACCAGTATTACAAAATGATAAAGATTGTTTCTTGGCAGGCACTTTTGAAGCTGATGTCATCCATCCCATCTCAAAGAAGGGAATATTGTCCAAACTATATAGGAGTATGTTGGGAGAGTGGAGCTCGGACTCCTTTACTGTGATAACATCAAAATGGTCTAATGACCTGAATTCTACCTTGGAAGAGGATGATTTACAGTTTGCACTGCGGAGAATAAGCAAATTGATTGAGAGTGCGGATGTATGTGAAATGTACTTTAAGATCTTGCATAAACTATACTTTTCCCTGTGATAGCTTTTAGAGCCCGTATAACTTTGGAAAAGAAAAGTTCAAATGTGATACATTTGAAGGTACCTTTTGTTTTTGCCCACTTATCCAGAAATTTTGGGATGATATTTCTGAGCATATTTCAAAATAGGCAGGATGTCAAGTAACAGTTGAAGTAAAGCTGTGTTTATTAGACATACTGGATGAGCATACTATAGCAACTGAAAATTTATTTGTACAGAAAGCAAGCTGTATGATTAAAATATGTACATTGTCACAATGGATGAGTGAGAAACCACCTAGTCTAGAAATGTGGCACAATCATATGCATGCTTTATTACTGATGGAAAAATTAACAGTGGCTCACAGTAGTACAAAGAGATGTCAAAAGTTTCTAAAAATTTGGGATCCATATCTTAAATCATTTTCGATGAGAGTGCATAGTTTGAGTGTGAATACGTTAAAATATTAGTGATGGGAATTTTTTTTTGGGGGGGGGGAGGGATAGAGGAAACTGAGCTAAAGGTGTGTGGAAAAACTTTGTTACTATGTCATGCTATTAATGATGCATTGTTTGTTAATAACCTTCTGCTCAATAAACAGAATTTTCCTAAAAGAGATTTGGACAAGTTCCTAGAGGAAAAGTCCTTAACACATTTTTAGCCAGGTAGAGTAAGGAAAGCTAATATCCCTGGGAGTTAGGAGTAGAAAATAGTTATACTTTATGGGATCTTCTAGGTAATAAGCCGCTGTCTGAAATATGATGCTGGATTTGATGGAGCTTGGTCTGACTCATCGTGGCTTTTCTTATATTCTCATGCTCGTACATTTAGAATTTCTAAACCTTCAGCCTGAACAGCAATAGCCGCAGTTACAAAACAGGCCACATGCTAGAGAAAGACCTCAATCAAAAACTATACAACAGTCAATTTAAAAACTTAACAGCTAATTTTTGACTACAATCTACTTTCTCAACAAAATGCCTTCCAGTGGATGATTTGGGGAGGAGGAAGATTATGCTTTTTCTTTCACCAGTGGTCCCTCATTTCTATGGACCTTGTAATCCTCAACATTGTTCTGAAAGAGTGCAGGTTAAACTTCCAGATCCTCCACCTATGTTTCCCTACTCTTCACATTGCATTACCAGAGAACAGTTGCCCATAATAAAAGAAGAGCTAATGACTCTGTTGTTGGCACATACTATAGAACCAGTTCCAGTCATAGAGAGAGAAAAAGGGTTTTACTCAAGATAACTTCCTAATTCCCCAAAATCAGGTAGCCTTCATCCTATCCTGTACTTAAGGAAACTGAACAGATACTTAAAAAAAAAAAAAATTCAAAATGACCCCCCTTTGAAGAAACTGCACAGGAACTGTAAAGAATGTTCGATCCCTGGGCCTTCTCCTAACTCAGATGAAATAAAAATCACACCCAAGTTGACTGTAATAAGTATTACTGCTTTATTGATGTGCACATATCAAGAGAGTCTCTGGCATGAACATGTCTCATCAGAGTTCTAGAAATCACAACAGCAGCAGGAATTACATATCTCAGCTTTCTTAGGTCATCCTGATCTGTAAATTTCCAGCCATCCTTTCTCATTTAGAAGTGAATGATTGGTTAACAATGTTAGATCTCTATTGTGTACATACATATTTCTATCCATCCAAACCACAGGAAATATCTCAGGTTTACAATAGAGGATGAACATAACAGTACAACATTCTCCCTTTTGGCCTCCTCTGCAAAACCAAGGGTCTTCATAAAATATCTAGTAGTGGCCTACCTAAGGAAAAACAATGTCTTATTTTTTCCAAATTAATTTGATTTTATTCCACTTTTCAGACAATTCAAAGCAGATTACATAGACAATTGGCTGATATCAAGCAGATCCTTAAGAGGCCAAGATATGTACAATATTCATAGTTTACATTCTGCTTTCACTGGGATTCATTCTCAAATATGCAAGACCCATCTTACACCATCTCATCACTGGAGTTCCTAGGAGCATGTTTGGAAGCTGGGAAAGCCTTCCTTCCTTTTCAAAGAATGAGGAAGCTAATATAATTAATTTGTTCACTTCACAACCAGAGATCAGTATCAATGAAGAGATTCATTGAACTAATTGATCTTTTGGCAGCCACAGTACACATGACACCTTTCACATAACTACATGTGAGAAAGTTGGAGTGGCATTTAGATGCCATGGGAATCAACATTTCTGGCTGCTATCATGTAAGATATAATTCTCTTTATTTTCTGGACTCTCGAATGGTGAGGTAGGATCAACTACTCAGTTTTCAAATTGGACACTTTTTCCATCCTTCAAGGATTCAAGAGACCTTGACCATGGATGCCTCTAGTCAAGCTGGAGAGCTCATCTAGGAATAACCTGTTCTCAAGACAAATGGATCAATTAGAAAAATAACTTCATATAAATATTATGGAAAATAAGGCCATTTTCAAAGTCCTCACAGCTTTTGAACCTTACATTAAATCTAGAATACTTTCCCTATTATGAATTATATAAGTTCACCTAATCAAGGACCTGTCTTCCTCAATCTCGAGCAACAACTGCTCATCAAAAAATGTCTGCTACGAATACGCCAATCATTTGTTTGATAAAATAATTAGACTAAAATCTCAAGTTGCTACCTGCTCACCAACCATAGACTATGAAGAAAAACATGAGCTAGCTTAAATGAACCACTTTCGACAAAGTATCTAAACAACAAATCACTCAAATCATCACTAAAATAAAACCTGAAAATCACCCACATGACCCCATTCCAGCCAGCTCTTTAAAACTAATATATAGCATTATCACCCCAATAATCACATCCTTAATCACTCTCGGAAGATTTAATCCCATATAGGGTGAAAGAGGCAGTAATAAAGCCTATACTAAAAAATAATGCCAAACTTTTGTCAAGCATTATTGTCTTCTAGAGGAGGATTCTCAAAAAGATGTCATCTTTTGTCAAGCAGTACTAAAAAATCTCTTTATACTCTGTCAGTTCTCTCACTTTCTGCAGTCAGACAGGTTGCATATTCCTCAAGGCATACAAAAATCTACTTAATCAACCCTCAGCTTGGGAATACCCACTTGTGTGGCTGTATATGCTCCTGCTTATCCTCAGAGAAAGTGAAGTTGTGTACCTATAACAGGTGTTATTTGTAGAACAAATTAGCCACACAATCCCACCCGCCTCCCCTTGAGTTGAAGTTCAGCTAGTGAAAAGACTGAGGAGTCTCATGCAGGGCTAGTTCATGTAATATCTTGCACATACTTGGAATGACTTCTCAGTAGCATATCCATGGCTATCAGTGAAGTCTTCCCACTTGTGTGGTAGTTTGTCCTGCTGACTGCAGAGAACACCTGTTACAGGTAAAGCAACTTTGTTGTAATTTGATTAAAAAATAAGCTATGTTATAAACCTTTCATTACATTACATCCATTGTTGAAGTTAAAAGCACTTAAACATATAAAAACTCACACTGACACAAAAGTGCTTTTTTTTAAATTAGATTTTGATCTGCATGGAAACTGGTATTTGTATGTTACATTTCTTATATTTCATTTTTTATAATATGAGATTAGTCCAATTGGGTTTAAGCTGGTTCCATAATTTTTAGAATGGTATTCTATGATTATTTAATATGATTATTTATTGTTGGTCTTGCTGGTTTTCCATATATCATTTATGCCTATTTATGATTTTGATTATTTGCTACTACTTATCAATTTGTCATTATATATGGTGGCTGTTCTGTGATTAATGTGATTAGTAATTGAGGACATTGGTTTAAAGATATCTTATGTTTATTTGTGTGGTAATTTGTGGTTGGGTTCATTTGTTGCATGGATTAGTATTTTAATATGAACAACAAAGAGTACTAATGTTCAAGGTGGTATGATTTACTGACCCTTGTTTTTATTTTACTGTTTCTTTTGATTTTATTGTGCTTTCCATTGTTTTCTCAGATGACAGTCACTTTATTGCTTGACTAATTTTAATTTAGCTGAGTATGGAACTTTGCTTTTTGCCTTCATAGAAATGACATTTATTTATTTTATTTATTTTTAATTTTTATATACCACCGGAATTCCTGTATACAAATACAAATCAGTCCGGTTTACATGAAACGAAAAGATTGCCCTGGTCCTGGGAGGTCAGACATAATAAATAACGGCAGAAAGACACATTGCCCATCCAGTATGCCCAGCAAAGATTTTTATCAGGGTTGTAACTCCCTGTTTCTGTGGAAGCTACCCCCACCCCGTCTGTTTAGGTTTGTAACTGCCTCTCTGTGTATGTGTTCACACATCCTAGTTTATCTCTTGTCTTCAATTTCAGTGTCTGGGTTTTTTTGCCTCCTCTAGTGGCATTCCAGATATCCACATCCTTTCCATGAAAAAAAAAAAAGTTCTGATATTGGTCCCTCAGTCCTTGGAGCTTCATATTATGCAGTCTAGTTTTAGAACTTAACTTTCCACTAAAAAAGAAGCCAACCCTCTTGCATTACTAATACCTTTCAGATCTTCAAAAACCTGTATCATACCCCCCTCCCACCCACACATATGCGTGCACTCTGTCTTACCTCTCCTCTATGGTATACATTTTTAGATTCTCAAGTCTTATATGGCTTCTGTTGCAGACCCCACATCATTTTAGTTGTCTTTCTCTGGACTTCCTCTTGCCTTTCTATCCTTTCTGAAATCCACTCTATCACTCTAATCTATCACTCTATCTATCACTCTATCTATCTAATCACTCTATCACTCTATCTATCACTCTATCTATCCTTTCTATCACTCTAATCGTCCAGCAATCTTCGCCTTCACACACGCAACAACCATCGCACTCAACCACTTTACAACCAACCACAACCAACCCCAAACAGTGCTCGACAAGTTCGAGCCCACTTCCACACTATTTATTTATTTATAGTTTTTTTTATATACCCGCCGCTCATCAAAAGATATCACGTCGGTGTACAATGAACAGGGAACTTACGCCGGAGCGTTATACATTTAACAGGATTAAATAAGCATTATACATTTAACAAAAGTAAGAATATATATATTTGAACATAAAACAGTAGAATCTTTTATAACAGAACTATCATTTAGGATTAACTGAGCTGAGTTAAACAGAGCTGGAAAGTAAAAGGGATTTTAGGAAAATTAGGTAAGAGGTTAGGGACAGGTTAGGAGGAGATTGGGAGTTATAATTAGGAGTGATAAGAGGAGGGAGAAAGCGCTTCGGGTGCAATTAGAGCAAAAGTATGGAATGGTAATTTACAGTAAGGACATAAAAAGGGGAAATTAGAGATAGTGTAGAGAAAGGGGGTGTTGGGTAGATAAGGCAGGGCATAAAAAGGGGAAGAAAGACATATATATTTCCAGGTATAGGCATGTGTAAATAACCATGTCTTGAGTTTTTGCTTGAAAGTTTTGGGAGATGGCTCAAGGCGCAGTTCAGTGGGCAAGGTATTCCATAACAATGGGCCAGCAAAGGAAAGCGCTCGTGCTTTGGTGGAGGCATGGTTATATATTTTGGGTGATGGGGTCTGTAATGTGGGCGAGGTATTGATTTTCTGGTAGGTTTAATAGAAGTTTGGAAATTGCAGTGAATTATTAAACCATTTCATTTCAGGATTGTGGAGGGCTTTATGGATCAGTGTTAAGTCTTGTACTGTATGCGATATTGAATGGGGAGCCAGTGAAGGTCCTTCAAAACTGGCGTAATATGTTCCTTTGAGTTTGTGTTGGTAAGGATACGGGCTGCAGTGTTTTGCAGAATTTGTAAGGGGCGGATGGCATTTTTAGGTAGGCCTAGGAGGAGTGAATTGCAATAATCTGTTTTGGAAAACAACATGGCTTGTAAAACTGTCCGGAAATCAGATGCGTGAAGCAAGGGTTTCAATTTTTTGAGTGTATGTAATTTGAAAAAACATTCTTAAGGATTGCACTGATAAATTTTTTGAGGGTCATTTGGTCATCAATAATGACTCCTAGGTCTCGGACTTGGTGAGAGAATTGTATGTGCGTTGGTGTTATAGGTAAGGTATTTACAGTAAGGACATAAAAAGGGGAAATTAGAGATAGTGTAGAGAAAGGGGGTGTTGGGTAGATAAGGCAGGGCATAAAAAGGGGAAGAAAGACATATATTTCAGGTATAGGCATGTGTAAATAACCATGTCTTGAGTTTTTTGTTTGAAAGTTTATAAAAAATAAAAGACCTGGGAGTCATCCTAGACAGTGGATTCAGCCTCAACAAATTCGTTAATAACACTACAAAAGAATGTTTCTTTAAATTACAAACCTTAAAGAAACTAAAACCACTCCTCCTATACAGAGACTTCCGCATTGGTACTACAGGCCATCATACTCCCAAAACTGATACTACTGCAACTCCCTCCTTCTAGGCCTACCAGCATGCACCACAAAACCACTTCACTAGAAATTGAGAATATCCTCAGAAGATTAAACCATCCTCTCACCCATCAGACCATATTCCATCAAACAACCCTGAGTCTGATCACCAACACCATAGCCAAACCTGTCACAGACATCATCAACTGCTCGCTCACCCAAGGCCATGTACTTAACCAACTCAAGTTAGCCATGCTCAAACCGCTCCTTAAAAAACCCAACCTTCCCACCTCAGACCCAGCTAACTTCAGACCCATAGCAAACCTCCCTATGATAGCCAAAACTATGGAGAAAGTTGTTAACAAACAACTCACAGAATTTCTTGAAGAAAACAGCATCCTCACCCCAAACCAATTTGGTTTTCGTAAGACTAGGAACACCGAATCGTTATTAGCCACCCTATCAGACACTATTATCTTTAATCTAGAAAAAGGCCAACCTTGCCTCCTCGCTCTCCTCGATCTCTCATCAGTGTTTGACACAGTAAACCACCAGTGCCTCCTGCAACGACTAACGGACATAGCATTACAGGAACAGCATTCAACTGGTTACAAATCATTTTTGGAAAACAGAGCATACAAGGTCAAGATAAATAACAAAGAGTCTCACGCCATCGAATCCAAAAGGGGAGTACCGCAAGGATCATCCCTCCTCCCGACTCTCTTCAATATATATCTTCTCCCGCTCTGTCAATTACTCACCAACCTCAAGCTAACTCCACTTTCTATATGCGGATGACATACAAATCCTCATCCCTATAGAAGACTCACTACACAAAGCTATGTCACACTGGAATAATTGTCTGTCAACTATCAACAATCTTCTCTCCAGCCTCAAACCTAGTCCCTAAACACAAACAAAACTGAAATTCTCATTATAGCACCGGAAACTATGTCCCACCCACACCTCTTAATGCTAGCCAAAGCCAAGATACCTTTTCGCAACAAATAAAAGACCTGGGAGTCATCCTAGACAGTGGATTCAGCCTCAACAAATTCGTTAATAACACTACAAAAGAATGTTTCTTTAAATTACAAACCTTAAAGAAAACTAAAACCACTCCTCCTATACAGAGACTTCCGCATGGTACTACAGGCCATCATACTCCCAAAACTGGACTACTGCAACTCCCTCCTTCTAGGCCTACCAGCATGCACCACAAAACCACTTCAGATGGTCCTTATATGCCTCAGCAAGAATCCTCTCAAATGCCAAAAAAAGAGATCATATTACCCCAATCCTTCTTCATCTCCACTGGCTCCCGATTAAATTCAGGATCCAATTCAAATCCTTAATGATGATACATAAAGCTTTGCACAACATCGCACCGCTCAAGTTAACATTCCAAATTCAACTACACACATCTACAAAACCGACCAGAAGCGCTTATCAAAACAGACTAACCACCCAACCGGCTAAATCCTCGCTGAGGAAACGCGCTCTATCCACAGCGGGCCCTTCACTCTGGAACTCGCTTCCTCCAGACCTTCGCCTTGAACCATGCCACGCTACATTCAAAAAGAAATTTAAGACTTGGTTATTCAAACAAGCATTCCCGTAGAACCAAGAGCAGGAAGAAAATCAGTCACATATTTTCCGATTACCCCAGCATATTTCACATAACCTTGTTATTTAACCATGTTATTTTTCTCATTAACCCTCATGTTATTTTACCAACTGCTATTGTATTTTATTTATTGTCATTTTTTATTGCCATTTTTCATTGATATTTATTGTTGTTTATTTATTAATTATTTATTAACTGTTATTGCATTTATTTTCATCTATTAATTGTTATTTATTAATTGTTAGCATTGTTATATATATATATTTTTTTCTGTTTCTTGGATTAACTATGTTCATTGTAAACCGCTAACTTGAAGCGATAGTTACTGTTCATTGTAAACCGGGGTGATATGTATATTATACAGGAACCTTCGGTATATAAATCCGTAAATAAATAAATAAATAAATAAATAAATGTGGTTTCCAGAACTGAACGTAGTATTTTAGATGAGGCCTCACCAATGGACCTATACAAGAACTTTATTATCTCCTTTTTCCTGCTGGTTATGCCTCTCTCTATATATTCCAGGATTCTTCTAGATCTAGCCACCACGTTGTCATTTTGTTTTGCTACCTTGAGATTATCAGAAGCTATCGCCTCAAGGTCTCTCTCGTGGTCAGCGTACAACATCTCTTCTCCCATCATCTCATAAAGCTCCTTCAGATTTCTACAACCCAAATGCATGACTTTTTACTATTTTGCATTGAATCTCAATTGCCAAACACTCAATCACGCCTCAAACTTTCTTTGTTTACTTCTCATTTTGTTTTCTCCCTAAAATGACAGACATTTCCTTCTGCAGTATCACTCACAAAAATATTGAAAAGAACCATCCCAGGACTGTGTTCAATGCTGCTCCCCAAGGGGAGGAACTAGCAATTTGTAATACTCCGTAAGCGGAGTTAATGATCTGTTGTGGGTTGGCTCCCACAGAGTGGCAGTCTGTATGATACCACTCTAGTAGTGTAAGGAATAAACAGTAAATGGAAACTGGTGAATCCTTGGGCCGATGGCAGATGACAGTGCCCCCAGGAGGATATCCTGAGAGGGACCACCGGCTAGGCTGGAGTATGGAGACAAACACAGTTAGTTCTTTATTAGACAGGAAGTAGAACCACCAGAGGTGGCAGTAGTGAGCTGATGTGCACGGCAGGGCTGAAGTCCCTCAGATACTGGAATTGCAATCTCTGGGTTGCTGAGCTGTAGAGAGAGACTATAGGAAGTGAGTAGACAGGGTATGCTGGATACATAACCAGTAGTAGATGATACACTCACATTTGTATTTATCTGTAATGGCTTCTATGTAACAGAGAGTCTTCAGTATTTTTCAGGAACAGGAGCCGAAGGCAAGTACTGGTTCCTATATGCAGTTCTGGAATAAGAACTCACAATCTCTGTACCTGCGATAACATCTTAGACAGAAGAGAGTCCTTCAGAGATTAGGAACATAGGCCCTCATGGAGCGAGTACCGGTTCCTAACTGTAATAGAACTCAGTGTTCACGTCTGCCATCGCTTCCAGGCAGTAAGGAGTCTTCTGAGCATTCAGGGACGTAGGCCCTCGAGGAGCGAGTACCGGATCCCATCTTAGCAAGCTGAAATCAAGAAGAGAGAGCGGAGCCCCCCGAGGAGCGGGTACCCCTAGTAAGTACAAGAAGGGCAAAATAGCTTGGGCGAATCGTAACCAGGAAGAGTATGATTCGAGTCCTTGCTAACTCGATTCGTAGTTGCAAGTAAAGGCCTTTTAAGTTGGAAGCGGATGACGTCACTTAGTGGGGGATGCCCCCGAGGTTCGCGCCCTTGCCAGTACAAACTCTGGAGCACGTGCCCATATGTCATCAGGAACATGGCGGATCCGCAGCGTCAGGCCAGCCCGGGGATTCCGGAGAGACGCAGAAGGGAGATGCCGCGGCAGCAGCTGTCCCTCAGACCTGGAGGGAGTCGCCAACACAGGTAGAGAGGGTGGAGCAAGGGCGAAGAACAGGCACGAACGTAACAGACTGATCCCTGAAGCACTTCACTAATCATCACTCTCTTTTCAGAGTGAATTCCATTTACTACCATCCTCTGTCATCTGTAACTCAACATGTTTTTAATCCAGTTCTCTACTTTAGGACCCAGCTCTCAGCTATTCAGTTTATAATAACCTCCTATCTGAGACCATATTGTAAGGGTGCTTTGAAAAGGTTTTCCTGAGAAACCAGGCTAATTTGGTGACAGTAAAAAATAAAAGATAATTACAGTAATTAAAAATTGCACTAATCAAACTTGTAAAAAAACATCCAAAGCTGCTGAAATGCTAGAATGTATGCTAAACATTAAAAAGTACAGAATTTAGTTTTGCCTTCTAGGCTCAGTTTACAAGAAATCACATGACTTACAAGAATCCTATCTTATTAGCATATATGAGATAATGCCCCTACCTCCATCATCGAAGCAGAGAGTGATGCTGCTATTGCATCAAAATCATGTAAGCTAATTGGTTAAGAGTGGTAATCCCCATGTTTTTTGATAGGTGTAGTAACTGCCGCTCCATGCTGGTTACTGCCCTTGCACCCTTTTCTTTATTTCCTTAATTACTTCTTAGATGGCTTATAGATTCAGAATTGGAATCTATGATCCATCTACAAGAAGTGAGCTTGGTACGTTGGTAGAGGGAAATCTTGCCAAATATAAAATCTCGGTTTTGCTCAAAGTTAATAAATATGCTTAACTAACCAGACTGTTAAGGTGGTCAGACAGTCCAAAACTTTATTAAGTGCTTCCTTGAATGAATGTTTTAGGTATGAAAAATTGAATGTCTGCATAAAAGCAATACCCAACATCCATATTAGCAAGAATCTGGCAGATGGGAGAAATATAAAAATTAAAAAGGGATGCGGATAATGCTAAATCCTGGGGAGCACCCTTCTTCAATTGAAAAATAGAAGATTTTGACTCGGGGAGCCCTATTCTCTGGGTATGTCTATCTTAAAAAAGATGCAAACCACTTATAGGTGTTGCGACCGTCGCTGCCCGACGTCTCCAGTACGCCCACCTTACCGCTTTGGCGACTCCCTCTTTGCCTGTTGGAAATTTGGCTGCCGCGGCGTCATCTTGCCATTCCCCTCCGGCATCCCCGGACCGGCTGGACACTGCACTCCGCCATGTTTCCCAGCAGCCTAGGGCACGCGGCAGTGCCCCGACTCAAGTACCAGCAATGGCGCGAACCTCAGGGGCATCCCCCTGAGGTGACGTCATCCTCACCGGATATTTAAGGTCTCTGAAATCGTTAACGAATTGAGTTAGCAAAGGCTAGGTTACCGGGCTTTTCTCCAGGTATCGGCGTATGGGATTCGCTCTCTGCATACCTTGCTACTCTGCCTCCTCGGACTTACCAGGAGTACCCCGCTCCTCGGGGGCCTCGCTTTCTCTCTCTACTACTGCCACCATCTGGTGGTTCATATACTGTTTAATAAAAGAACTAATGTGTGTCTGTCTCCATACTCTGAGCCTGACCGGTGTTCCCTCTCGGGATCTTCCCCCGGGGGCATGGTCATCTGCTTCCGGCCTAAGGATCCACCCACAACTACCACGAACACTAATAATAGGTAGTGTCAGCTAACCCAGTCTGCTTTAGTCATCTTAACACCAATATATGATGAATGGTATCAAATGCCACTATCAAGTAATACTAACAAAAAGTTTGAAACCACTATCAGAATCTCTTCGGAAAGCATCCAAAATAGAAAGCAATTAAGTCTTTGTGTTATGTCCAGCTTGAAAATCATATTGGTACATATCCAAGATGGAATGGTTTTCCATAAAAGCATATAATTGTTTTAATACCATCTTTTCCAGATCTTATGCTATGAAAGACAGGTTTGAAATGGGACAGTAACTTTCAAAATCACTAACATAAAGGGTGTGGTTTTTTGTTTGTTTGTTTGTTTTAACTGACCTGACAGAGGCAGCTTTCAGAAGTTCAGGTACATGTCCTCCTTTCAACAAAACGTTTGCAAAGACTCTAATGTAATTGGACAGCTCATGTCTTAAACTCTTCATGGAACATTTGAACACTCATTTAATGGGAAAAAATTGGTGGTGGTAATCATTTCACTAATCACCCAGACATAATTTGCTGAAGGAACCCCATAAGACCAATGGAGCTGGACTATCATCATCTGAGTGTTCCTTATTGAAACAGGAAAGGAGGTGGCTAACTCAAATTTTTTGTTTAATTAACCTATTTCTTCAGAATTCAGTCTGACGTGATCTTTTTTTTTTTATATTTTATTTATAACATTTTTCATTATTACATATCAAGCGTTAACATCTTGAGTTTTATACAGGTTGTAATAACGTAGAAAACATTCCTCCAGAATAATTCAGTCATTATATATATATAATCCCTTTCCATTTCAGAGAATCTTTCTATATACTGAAACTCTAGACCTGTCTTCCAAGCCCCCACTATAAAGGGGTCCGAAATACCCAAATTCCTAATAATTCCAATATATAATAACATCATTTACTAACCTTAGGGATATTATCTACTTACTCGTAAGAGATCATTTCACATCTAAAGAGCTCTGTTTTGTGGGTCCTGGTGTGGAACTCAAAGTGGGTTTTAATCTACTTTCAATAAACTGGGATAATTGAGTAGGTTGTGTAAAACCATAAGTGTGACCCTCACTCTTAATTACTACACTTACAAGGGTACTTCAAAATGAAGTACATTTCCATCTATACAATAAAAACTGTTCCTATGCTTCTGAGTTGAAGGTGTCAGATATCTGGAAAGAGCTGAACTCTCTACATCCCAAAAATTCTTTAGATCTATTAGCAAAATATTTCTTGAAAACCCAATCTCTATCAGATTCCAACATAATGATACTATCAATGTTGAGGGCTCAGCTAACGTCTCTTCTGATAATTCCAAAATCTCAGAAAGATTAATACTATTATCCCGTATTGGTTGTCTTTGCTGTAATTCATGTACTTGCAAGTTCCCAGTATGCCTTACATCTGGGGATTTTTTTTAAAGGTGGCAAATAGAATAGTTTAGAAATTATGGGGCAAAGTTGCTTCCGGTATATTCAAAGCCTCCATCAAATATCTCCTCCATACTTGTATTGGTGTTAAAGTGGGTATTTTGGGAAAATGTATACAACGAATATTTTTTAATCTTGCCATATTCTCTAGTTTTTCTACCTTCATTTGCAATATTTGATTTTCCTTTATCAGTTCTAATTGTAAATCATTAACCCTTCCAGATTCAACTTTCATCTTAGATAATTCACTCTTCATATTTCTACTATCGATATCTAATATTTCAACATTCTTTTTTACTTCATTAACAGTATTTACAATTACTACCAATTGTACCCCCATAATTTTATTCACCTCATTTATAGCTTCCCAAATATATTCTAATGAGAATGTTTGAGGTCTTATCAAAGGTTTAAGCTGAGATATAAAATGTCCCTCTTCTCTTCTACTGGAACCCTCTTCAGTTGCTCTGATGGAAACTTGGTCGGTTCCCTGGGTGACACTATAAGCTGTAGGCTCTTCCTGCTGACCTCCCTGCATCGTGGGGGACTCCTTCAAGCCGACCCCTTCGGTCAAACTCGTGTCTCCTGGGATCTGCATGAACCTCTTGGCTGGGTTGACCAGCGGTGATCTCTCTCCTGGGGAGAGTGCTGTCAATAGTTTTAGGGCACCGGAGGACTCTTCCCACCTCTCGGTGTTCAACGAACACTCTATCCCCCTCTCTATCCCTTGGCGTATGTGTGCATCCATAGGTCCCACTTTAGAGGTAACCTCGGTTGCATCAGAGGCCTGGTGCTCCCTGGCTCTCCTCTTATGTGCAGAATGAGGCATCATAAGATTGTTTTCAAAAAGGGTGCAAACGTGCTAGGTTAGACAGAATCTTGGACCCTACATAATCATTGAAGGCCGAAGGATCGGAACAGTTAAATATCCAGAAATGAATATATTTAAGGAATAGTACCTTATTTTGCCAAAGTCCCACCAGGTTTGTAGCAAAGCCGCACGCCCCTTTGGTACGCCGGCGGCGATGACATACCACAAAGGGGCCAATTATATGGGTCCTTTGGGCATCGCCCTCAGATGACATCACAGTGGGAGGGACCCAGGAAAAACCTCAGTCGGGGCCGTCTAGTATAGCCGCACCCCCCAGTAAGGCCTCCAGGCCTTCTCTCTCTGTGTTCCTTTTCCTTGCAACCTCAGCAACACACTGCAAAGGGGCCGATTTATATGGGTCCCTTGGGCGTTGCCCTCAGATGATGTCACAGTGGGAGGGACCCAGGAAAAACCTCAGTCAGGGCCGTCGAGTATAGCCGCACCCCCGATAAGGCCTCCAGGCCTTCTCTCTCTGCTCCTTTTCCTTGCAACCTCCGTGATTTTCTTTTTTTTTTTTGATAGATGATGTCTATGGCTTCCCTATAGAAAACAATTCACAGGAACAATTAGTAGCAGACTGAATTTGAGCAGAAAAGTATTGATGTTTTATAGAGTCAGCCCTAACCCTAAAGTCATTTAACTTAGCGAAGTAAACTTCATAGTGACATAGTAATGATGGCAGAAAAAAGACCAAAATGGTTCATCTAGTCTGCTCAGCAAACTTCCCAAGGTAGTAACTGCTGCTTTGTACAGGTTATCCCCACATTTCTGTTAAGGGTAGTAACTACCACTCTGTGCAGGTTACCCCCAGGCACAATGGGACTTAGACCAATGACATTTTAGTCATCTTGGTAGTTATTTCAGGGAAGTCAACTTGGGGCCAAACCAGGTTGACTTCCCTGAAATAACCATCTATTAATAAGTTTACATTTTTTGAGGGCAACCTGATCTAATACTGACTGCAGTGATTGTTTCCATAAATTGACAGCCTCGTTAGCATAGGATACGTCTGTTCTCTGTCTTTGGCTCCCAGGCTTCCTGAAGCCCATTATTATCATAATGGTTGTTTTTCAATCGTGGGTTGTTTTTTTTAAGAATTGAAGTTTACAGACAAATGTTTTATCATGGCTTGCAGCTCAGTTAAAGAGTGATTGGACCAGGGGACTTCAGAACAAGTTGACTTAAAATTAATAAAGATATGACAATTAGTTTAACAAATATAAGATCTAATGCGTGACTACGTTTGTGAGTTGAATGCTGAATTATTTGAACCCATCTAAATGCTTCTTTGTATTTAGAAAACTTCACAGCTATTTGAGAGTGAGAAGACTTCGACATGAAGGTTAAAATTACCGAGCACAATACAATTCTTCACGTCAACATCAAAAGTTAACAGTATATCAATAAAAGTAGAAACAATAATGCAGAAAAGAATGAGGAGAGTAAACAAGGCGTATGCCCCAATCAGTATTAAAAATGGCAAGTGCCTCAAGATGAGTTACAGATTCGAGATGTACCAGCTCCATATTAAATGATCTCTTTACAAGGATTAACAGCACCCTCCCATGTCTAACCATTCTTGGTTGAAAAAAAATCTGATAGTTGCTCACCTCTAATTATTTCAAGAATGTCATATCCGATTCAAGTAACCAGAACTCAGTGATATAGAATACGTTGAGCTTATTTTGAGGAAAATCAGCTACCACAGGTATTTTTTTCTTACAGCTTGAATATTAATTAGACCGTAAACTGCAAGGAATGCTGTGAAGCAGATAGAACTGTTGTACACCTAAACCAAGACAGTATATTTGGCCTGACAAATTGTCTTCATGTAGTACCAGCATTTTGTCCTCTACCTCGAAATATTGGCATAGATTCACCCACTGTCCCTGAGGAATTTCACTGGTTGTAAATCCTTAAGTTAAAAAAGGTCTCAGCATGACAAAAGTGCGCCAAAGGGGCAAGCTCCTTTTGTATGCTCATTTGGCATAGAAGGACGTGTCTGCCCATGACATGCGGTCACATAGGCGTCTTCCATCCCTCTTTACCTCTGTGCTTCGAACTGATGACAAAAATGGCTGGGGTTACATAGTCCCACCAGGAAGGCGAGGGTACGATGAAAGGCACTGTAGTAGCAGCAAAATTAGGTGTCTGGATCATAGATGACTCAGGAGCAATCTAGGGCAGAGTTCAGCCAGATGACAGTCTTCTTTTAAAATCCACAGCAAAAAGGTCACGTGACATGATGGCGGTGTAAGACATGAGTGTGATTAGCTCTGGGTCCCCACCTCCATTTTTGCTTTTAAAAACAAGCAAGTTTAGGAATCACATGCAAATACCAGGAGCTCCTTTTTAAACAAATCTGGTGCATTTGAAATGCAAGCTTTTTTTGCAGGAGATTGGCAGGTCTTATGGCCTCAAAACTGCAGTGCCGGAAGAAGGAAAAAAAACTAAAGTGGCAACACAGAAAATGGCAGCTCCTCATAGCGCTCCTCCATCTCCGGAATCGGGGGAATCCAGTGGTACAGAGGTAGTGGAGTCTCAAGTTTGAAAAAGTTTATGCTAAATTTGATGAGATATTTGCCCTTCTTGCCATTTTGAATAAGCGAATGCAGGAGATACAGCAAAATGTGTCTGATTTAACAATTGAGTGCACACCTTAGAAACATAGAGAGTTTCCCTCAAAGCAGATTTTAATCAGCAAGCTCTCAAACTAGACAATCTGGAAAATAGATTGCGGAAGGGCAACTTGTGCTTTATTGGGTTCCCCGAGAGTATCCGAGATCACGAATTAGCTGAGATTTTAGAAGAATGATTGCCATGTGCACTGCCACTCAATAAAAAACATGACGAACTTAGAATTGAAAGGACTCACCAGTTAGAGCCAAAATCTGAATGGAGAACCAGACCATATCCAGTAATACCTAAACTGCTGAACTCTACACATTTATTTATTTATTTATTTAGTGATTTTTTTTTTTTATATATACCGCGGCACGTTAAAAACATCACCTCGGTTTACAATAAACAATAATTCAGCAACAGGTTTTACAGACAAATTGAAATAAAGTGGACATGATATATATCAAAATAACAACAAAATAAAAACAAATACAATAAACCAATGGTGATCATATTCCCTAGTTAATGGCAAGTCTAATAATAAATGGTAGTTCAGAGACCAATAAAGTCAAAATTAGCAGTGAGAAGGATAAAATCGGCGTGGTAGCAATGATTCAGGGAGAACAGGATGGATATAAATTGGATATACTTCAAGCATACTGAAATAATCAGAAGCTTGTCTTTGAAGGAAAGTCGATGCTGATTTTCTAGGACTACTCAGCACTGGTCGCCAGAAAACGCAAGGCTTTTGCACCAGTTTGTGCTAAGTTAGTCGAGAAGAATATACAGTTCATGTTGTTGTTCCCAGCAAAACTGCGGGTCATTTATGGAAATAAAACTCTGTTTTATGAATAAGCTGAATAGGCTACAGTGTTCTTGGAAGCACTGTCTACAGGCCAAGCAGGCTGAGAAGGAGTATGGCTAAGGGGAAGAGGAAAACGGGAAGAAAAAAAAGAAGAAAGGAAAACAAAAAATGAGACTGGTTGGATGTCTGTTCAGCAGAATTCCAACCATATAGGTTATAATAGTACTACTCGAGTGAGTTCCTGATACTATTTTTTCTTTTACAGCTGATAGAATTTGTTTGGTTCTTTGTTGTAGTTGGATATTTTGTTGGCTTGATTAAAGCAGTTCTCCAGTAGTTTCATTAGCCAATCTGGGTTGACTATGAAAGCAGCCTTAGTCATCATGACTGAAAACAAACTTATTGAGCCACAAAGTGCCTGCATATTGGTATCCATTTGATAATGCAACAGCAGGCAATCTGGGCCTTTGACAGCTTGCACTTCAAAATGGTTGGCGATTATGCAGCAGAACTCCAAGTTGAAACAATATCATGGTAACGCTATCCGATGGAGACCTTGGTTATTTTCTTTTTTTATCAAGCAGTACTCCATTGTTATTTCGTTAAAAATACTAGACCCTCAGTTTAGTTTAAGAAGTTACTCTACGGTTTTCTTCAGCAGCCCACAAAGTTAAAAAAAGAAACCCTCAACAATGATGAACGGAACCATATTTTTCTTTTTTTCTTTTTTTTTTTTTTTTTTGGCAAAAGGATTGCTAATTGGTCCATCTTTGAGATCAAGTTGACTGATAATTTGGACTTTTGATAGATTGCATTCAAGCAGCCATTAGAATCAATTGTCGAACATATTTTTTTATTTAGTTAGTTTTTCTTTTCTCTCTCTCTCTCTTTCTTATTTTTAAATGTTTGAAATTGATGGTAAAGGGAGGTTGGGGATCCACACATCTATTACTGGGCCTCGTGCCCCTTTGGAAAGGGGATGGAAATCAAAGGGAGTAAGGAAAATGGGCAAGGGGAGTGCAGAGTGAAGGAGGGGAGGGTGAGGATTGGAGGGGGTGGGAAGGCTTACAGGAGGTAGGGTTTGGAGCTGTAAGACTTGGTATAGATATTAAGTAGGGGGAAAGATCCAATCGAGAGGTATGTGGTTGGGGTGGAAAGAGTTGTGGATCTTAGTCCAGGCTGGGGGGCTTGGATCAAGATTTGGGTAATCTTATAGAAGATGGGGCACACCCAGAATTTGGATAGATAGGGCATGCTTCATTCATTGCTTAGATATACCACTTGGTGTGTGTCCGGGATAGGGTCTGTATATAAGTGTTACAAAATATTGCAAGCCTTGAGATGTCAGAAGGTGCAATTGGCATTATTACAGGAAACACAGATGAGAAGGAACATAAGAAACTCCGACAGAGCTGGGTTGGGGAGGTTTATTCCTCCCAATCTCCAAATAAGGAAGCGGAGGTAGCAATTTTGATAGGGAAACAACTTCTATTCCAAGCTACCAAGATTATAAGAGATCTGGAGGGTAGGTTCTTGTTGATATAACCACTTGTAATGTTTATGCCCCAAATACATTTCATTATTTTTATTATTTAAAGGTTTTTATATACCGATAACTGTTTGCACATTGTATCGGTTTACAAATAACGTATAACAAAGAAAGAGAAAATACATGGAACGATTTGGTTACATGGAATGGTCAGGGAAAGGTACATAACATTATATGCATATCATACATATCATAAAATTGGTGAAACTATTAGCCACTGAAACTCATGGTCTTCTCTTGATGGGCAGGGATTGTAATTGTGTTCAAGATTTGAGTATAGATAGGTCCTCAGGAATTAACATGGTGGGTGATCATTCGTCAAAAGAAGTTTCGTATGTCTGTAATAGTTTAGACCTGGTCGATGTTTGGTGAACGTTGTACCCATCTAATAAGGAATATGCACATATCTTTAGCTCTCATGGGTCACATTCACGCATAGACTATTTGCTCGTGTGGGGCCAGGTTTTCTCATGGGTAGCTCAAGCAGAGAGAGATTCCGATCATTCCCCGTGTGATTGGACTTTGGAGGATTTTATCCCATAGAGTCAAAGATTATATGGAAGTTCCCGAGGTAACTATATTCAGATATGGGAAGATTACATAACTTTTAATGCAGCCCATAGAGACATGCCAACACTTTTCTGGGAAACAGCACAGACAGTATTGAGGGAAGAGAGAATTTCCTATGTGACGGCTCAGAAGAAGGCTTTGGTGTAAGAGAGCTAGGAAAAGGGGCTGCCCAGTTCTCTGTACTTCCTTTTAAGGTGGTCCCCTGACCAATCCCCTATGCCCTCCCCTCCCACCTCTCTACCTCCCCTCTGCCTTACTTGTCCCGTCTCTCCCTCTATTGTACACACCTAGATCTAGCCAACCCCCTCCTTGTTCCCACCCCCCTCCCCCCATCCTTGTCATAGGAGGAAGCAGGGTACAACTGCTCTGCTGCTCCAGTTGTGCCCTGCTCCCCTGAGAGTCTGGTTGCTGGTTCCTTAATAGCAAATTGGATATCTGACTTATCTCTTTGTTACAACAAAGGTCTGTCTCTAGAAGGTTATGCAAAAGCACATAATGTAAAATCAAAGGTAGTTTATGCTGCTCTCCTTGACTCTAGCTCTGTTGAGAATATATGTAAATCTGCTATATTAAGTTCAGTACATACATTTACCTCTCTCTAATGTTTGGATTTTGCCTCCCAACGTGATAGTGAATTTGAACAATCAATACTAAAAAATCTGTTTAATAGTTTTTTGTTTAACTTTTTCCCACCAAATACCCTTTTTTGTGTGGATTGCCTTAAGGAGAACGTGGGTAGGGGACTTCAAGACAACCATTAGCTTGGGAATCCCCACATGTGTGATTAATTTCATCCTCCTTATACATAGAAAAAGTAAAGTTGCTTACCTATAATTGGTAATCTCTGTGGATAGCAAGGTAAATCAGTCACACATATTCTCATAATCTCAGGTATATGACTAAGGGGGCCTCACAACCATGTGGTACCCGTTGAGCATGAGCAGAAAAGCCTGGTTCGGATTCCATCCTTGGCGCTGTCAGATGACATCACCCACATATATGACTGATTTATCCTGCTTCTCACAGAGAACACCAGTTACAGGTAAGCAACTTTGCTTTGCTTCCTTACAAAGACCACATTGGTACTCTGAAAGTGAGTGTTTCTTTTTTTGGCCCAGCAGAGTCTGCCTGCTTTTTGAGCATCCTGCTCAATTAGAACGATCCTCTACTGGCGCTAGAGCTCAGTGAGCCTTTATTCACAATTTTTTCTTTATTTTTGTTACTCTCTTGTTGAGTACCGCCATCAGTGCAATATTTCTCAGCCATGAAGCAGAGATTGACTCCTTTTGGATCTCAGTAAGTGTTAACCCTGTTTCTCACCACTAGATGTTGCCATAGTTTGATGATTGGGCTAGTCTATAAGATATTTTTGTAAACAATATGTTTTAAAACCATTTTCTTCTTCTATAGGAGGGGGAACAAAAGGTGCACTAAGACTGAAAGGAATGTTATAAATTAAATTATTTAAATGGATAAGGATAATCTGCTTTAAAGTGCCTGAAAAAGCAGAATATAAATCAAATAAATACATTGAAAAAGTGACTTCTTAAAACCAGAATGATCTTAGATTTTCTAGAAAGTATAATTTTCCTAAGGGCATCATCTAATGGTGCCACTCTGGTAACCTCTGTATCCTGTTAGTGACTCTTCTTTGTGCTTTGCTTTGTGATTGGATGAAACAGAGAGCAGTGTGTAAATGAAGATAGTCTTTTCCAAGTGGATTTCTTTTGCAGCAATCTTAAAGTTACTTTATAATGTAGTTAATGACACTAGATAGCAATTTTTTTCATCTTTGTTCTACTAGGTAAAAGCCCTTCAGTAGAACCAGTTAAATATTCTTATTCCTAATGTTCAGAAAAGCATACTTCTCAACATATTTGAGCCATGAAGGTTGGAAGAGTAAGTAAAACCCTACATCCTTGTGTTTACTATCTTGGAAGAACGTCTTAACATTTTCTTTTATTTCATTTTGACTGGAGTCATGATCCTGTCATTGCTAGAACTGAAACATTCCATAATATGATCTCCCAATTAATACATTATGGAAAAAGCAGTTAAGAATAGTGTAACACCTGGCAGTAGCATACTTGTTCAAATGATCTGTCTCTGTGTGCTCTCTCCAAAGATGATGGGGTTCAGGCATATTGCACTGATTTTGTGTTTGAGTTTTGGTGATAGCTCCTTCTGACTCAACATCTGTGAGGGGTATAATTTTAGCAAATACTTCACTTTCATCCTCAGCTGCACACACTTTTTATTTCTGTGCATTTAAATGTACTAACAAGGCAACCGCACTACTTTATGCCTCATCTGGGCAGTCATCGTTCAGAGGGTTAGGAAGACAAAATTAGATATTGACAACAAATATTTATCATAAGAAATGAAATCATGCTTGTATGGTCCTGATAAGAACTCAACCTGCTCAGAACTCTATAGCAGCAGGTCTGTCCTGGAGTGTTCCAAAAACGCACACTTTTCACAGACTATAGCAGTCCCCAAAAACTTTATCATGCTACTTTTCCAGACACAAACACTTCTGATTTCCTGTGAACTTAACAATCTTGGCTGAGTTTAAAATACCCAGAAATTATGGCATCTGTTTTGCCAATCTTGCAGTAATGCATCAGTTCTATGGCAGCTGTAGAGAATTGTACGTTTCACTTATGGATTGCCTCGGATGGCACCTTATTGCTCTGGTTATGCCTCTGTTCCCTTGGTTTTTATGTCTCATTCCTGCAATTCTGCTTTGTCAAACCGCATTTCCTCTTACTGCATCCACTTTGCCGTCTCTTTCCTTTATGCTTCATATCCAATATGCTAAATTGTAGATAGTGCGCAGTATGTGATAATACATCCACATCATCAGTTTTAGAATTTTGTGAGCATAACCTACACATATTGGAGGACCTGTTGGACTATTCTTGCCTCCCGCAAGCAGAGGACCGCAATATGCCTTTTGGCCTATCCCTCTAGTCCTCCCAGTAATAAGGTGTGTTGTCTAAATATTCTGATAAGTCCTCCAAGCTCTATGGCCTGTGGGTGGCCGTCTTGTTCCTGTTTAAACTCTGTTATATTCCAGCCTCATAGTCTGTATTTGAGCAGAGCTTGGGGGGGCCTACATTTGGTCTTGTCTTTGGTCCTAGATTCCAGTCTTGTTTTGCCTTAGTTTGTAGCCTAACCTTGATCCTCCTCTTGGGTCTACATTGCTTGTTTCTGTTTTGTCCAGATTGCTTCTTGATTCCTGTGTTCCTGTCTGGTTCTAGTTTGCTTCATGTACCTTGCATTCCTGCAGAGGTCCAAAACTGCTTCACTGGGTGCTGCCTTGTCTCCTGGTTCACAAAAAAACGTGTAGTGACATATAATATATTATAATCTTTATTAATATTACAGCGAAAATATTTCCCAAACACTTTTATCTAAAAGGTTTTCAAAACACAGACCCAAGGAAATACCAACCTAAAAATCCCAACAATACATTCATACCATTCACACTTCCCTTCACATACATATCCACTAAAAAACCTTGTTACCCCAACCTTTTATCTTGTATATTAAATTCTTTCAAATATTCTTATAATTTCAAAACAAATTTTTCACAAGCAGAAAAAATTTTCTCATTAACTGACACATGATCACTTTGTATCAACAATTATATTTTTCTCACCTCTTACCCACCCCTGTTTTTATTTTTTTTGTTTGTTTTATTTATTTATTTTTTTTGGAGATAGCAGCCCTCCATCCTTCCGCTCGGTGAAGGTAGAACACCAACTACTGGCCACTGGCATCCTGCTCCGTGAATGCCTCTGTGGCTACTGCCGCTCCGTGCAGTGTTTTGCTGCCTCCTCTTTATTCACGCCCTCTAGACTTGATGGATCCACAGTGTTTATCCCTCGCCCCTTTGAAGTCGTTCACAGTTTTAGACTTCACCACTTCCTCCGGAAGGGCATTCCAGGCATCCACCACCCTTTCCGTGAAGAAATACTTCCTGACATTGGTTCTTAGTCTTCCTCCCTGGAGCCTCAGCTCGTGACCTCTGGTTCTGCTGATTTTTTTCTGACGGAAAAGGTTTGTCGTTGTCTTTGGATCATTAAAGTTTTTCAACGTATCTGAAAGTCTGAATCATATCACCCCTGCTCCTCCTTTCCTCCAGGGAGTACATATTTAGATTCTTCAATCTCTCCTCGTATGTCATCCTATGAAGACCCTCCACCTTCCTGGTCGCCCTTCTCTGTACCGCTTCCATCTTGTCCTTGTCTCTTTGTAGATACGGTCTCCAGAACTGAACACAGTACTCCAGGTGAGGCCTCACCAAGGACCTGTACAAGGGGATAATCACTTCCCTTTTCTTACTCGATATTCCTCTCTCAGCATCCCAGCATTCTTCTGGCTTTTGCTATCGCCTTGTCGCATAGTTTCGCAGACTTCATATCATTAGACACCATCACCCCAAGGTCTCTCTCCTGCTCCGTGCACATCAGCCTTTCCCCCCCCATTGAATACAGTTCATTCGGATTTCCACTCCCCATGTGCATGACTTTGCACTTCTTGGCATTGTATCTCAGCTGCCATATCTTCGACCACTCTTCCAGTTTCCTTAAATCCCGTCTCATTCTCTCCACTCCTTCCGTCGTGTCCACTCTGTTGCAGATCTTAGTGTCATCCGCAAAAAGACAAACCTTATCTTCTATCCTGTCCGCAATGTCGCTCACAAAGATATTGAACAGGACCGGTCCCAACACCGATCCTTGTGGTACACAACTTAAAACCGCTCTCTCTTCAGAGAAAGTTCCATTTACCATCACGCATTGTCTTCTGTCCGTTCAACCAGTTTCAATCCAGGTCACCACCTCAGCACTCACTCCTAAGCTTCTCGTTTATTCACCAGTCTCCTGTGCGGAACCGTATCAAAGCTTTGCTGAAATCCAAGTAGATGACATTGAGCGCTCTTCCTCGATCCAATTCCTTGGTTACCCAGTCAAAAAAGTCAATCAGATTTGTCTGACAGGATCTTCCTCTGGTGAATCCATGCTGCCTCTGGTCCATCAATTCTCCGGACTGTAGATAGTTCACTATTCTCTCTTTCAACATTGACTCCATTACTTTTCCCACCACCGAAGTGAGGCTAACCGGTCTGTAGTTACTAGCCTCCTCTCTGTTCCCACTCTTGTGAAGCGGGACCACCACCGTTCTTCTCCAATCACTCGGCACCACTCCCGTTTCTAGGGATCTATTGAACAGGTCACACAGCGGTCCCGCCAGCACATCTCTGAGCTCCCTCAGTATCCTTGAATGAATCCCATCAGGCCCCATGGCTTTGTCCACTTTCAGATTCTTTAGCTCTTCCCATACATTATCTACTGTAAAAGGATTTTCATCTGTTCCACTTCCCCCCAGTTTCTTGTTGTGTAGAGATGGTCCTTCTCCAGGGTCTTCTTTAGTGAACACAGAGCTGAAGTATTCGTTTAATATTTCTGCCATTTCTTCGTCTCTCTCCACACATTGATCATTTCTACCTTTCAATTTCACTATACCACTATGGACTTTTCTCTTTTCGCTGATGTATCTGAAAAATGTTTTGTCACCATATTTTATCTCCTTGGCAATCCTCTCTTCCGCTTGACTTTTTGCCAACTTGATTAATTTCTTCGTCTCCCTCAGTTGAATCAAATATTCTTCTTTGTGCTCCTCCCTTTGGGATCTTTTATATTTCTTGAATGCTGTTCTTTTAGCTTTAATTTTGTCAGCCACCTCCTTTGAGAACCAGATAGGTTTCATTTTTCTTTTGCTTTTCTTTACATTTCTAACATATAGAGCAGTTGCCTTGGCGATTGCTCCTTTTAGATTGGTCCACTGCTGATTCACATCTCTCTCATTTTCCCATCCATTTAGTTCTTCCTCTAGGTACTTCCCCATTTCTTCAAAGTCCATGTTTTTGAACTGTAAAACTCTGGTCTTTGTGCTTCTTTTCCATATTCTTTTAGTGATATTAAACCATACCGTTTGATGATCACTGGTGCTGAGGTGGGCGCCCACCTTGACATCAGAGACGTTATCTCCATTATTGAGCACTAAGTCGAGTATAGTTCCTTCTCTCGTGGGTTCCAATACCATTTGTTTGAACAAAGATACTTGCATGGCATCCACTATCGCTCTACTGTTTTTAGATTCTGCAGATGGGATTTTCCAGTCTACATCTGGCATATTAAAGTCACCAACGATCACCACTTCCCCCTTCTTACCTATCTTATGGATGTCTTCAACCAGATCTCTGTCCAGCTCTTCCTTTTGGTTTGGAGGCCTGTAAACCACTCCAATATAAATGGATGCTCCATCATCTTTTTTTAGGTCGACCCATAGTGCTTCTTCTTTGCCCCAACTTCCTTGCATCTCAGATGCTTGGATATTATTTCTAAACAACGACCTGTTATATGATGATGAGTTGAGTGTACCTTCATACGATGCGACCGGGAGGTTCTGCTATCGTGTCTATGAGCCAATATTGGCTTACTAATCATTAGGTACCTCAATGGTTGTTAGGTTATGTTACTGTCCACAAAACCGTGCTTAGTCGGAGAATTAATTTCAATATTGTGGATATTTGAACACTGGCCTTAGCCACCACTTTATCTGAGACTCATTTTAATAGTCAAACTTGTGCCGCCGACACCGGGGTGTTTCGGAGCTGTCTCCTTCTTCAGGGGCTGTACTTTAACAAGAACGACTTCATGAATATTGTGGAAACTTGCTTGCCAAGGCAGTTAGATTAATTCCTGTGGACTGCGGCGTTAGTGCTGTCAATGAAGCTCCGTGTGAGTTGGAACGGCTGCTCTCCGCTGCTTCTTTACTGCCGCCTGCTCTCCGCCTTCTTTACTGCCGCCTGCACCTTCAACTCCTTCTACATCCAACCTGCTGTAATTTTCGGCTGATTCATTTTCAACAACAATACTTCACCGTTGCTTCACTACAAAATGACTCAGCCTCTAGCTTGCTAATCACCCATATGTGAGGACTAGCATCCTGCTTGTCCTGGGATAAAGCAAAATTGCTTACCTTGTAATAGGTGTTATCCCAGGACAGCAGGATGGTAGTCCTCACGAAACCCACCCGCCACCCCGCGGAGTTGGGTCTCATACCTTTTTATTATTTTATTTTTTGCTAAAGCTTATTGCTGCATACGAGACTAGAGTGAGATCCCTGTGGCAGAGAATATCATGGCATGCTGGGCATGCTCAGTGGCCTCACAGTGCCAGTCAAAAGTTTCTAGAAACTTTGACAGAAGTTTTCCCGCAATAGGGCTCAGTCAGTGACGTCACCCATATGTGAGGACTACATCCTGCTGTCCTGGGATAACACCTATTACAAGGTAAGCAATTTTGCTTTCTGTATAGATTTAGATGTCTTTTATATAACCAACATGTGAATTAGTGTTAGATGTGATTGCTTCTTGAGAACTATGTGCAGTTTAAATTGCCCCATCTCATTAAAGATGTAGCTATACTACCGTAGAAAATATATATAGAAGGGCAACAACAATGACAAAGTGGATTGAACTGTTCCCTTAAGAAGAAAAGTTTGGGCTTTTCAGCTTGGAGAACAGATGACTAATTGAAGAAGATATGATAGAGGTTTATAAAATCATGTGTGGAACAGTTATTTACCCTCCCAAATAGCGTTAAGTGAAAAAGATATCTTTGAGTGCTTTTTTTTTTCTGGAAAAAAAGGATGCTGGTACTCACATGCAGGGCTTCTCCTGGGGAAGGAACCACTGCCCAGGGCCCCATCTCTTAAGGTAGCTCTGCCCCCTGCAACAGACATGAAAGCCATTATAATACAACTGTGTCTTATCTATATAATTTCTTATTCAAAAGTCATTTTCAAAATTCTTTTTAGAAAAATGAAGAGAAATCAATGAAATAAAAAATTAACATACCTTTGGGCAAGTTTCAGAAGAAACTCCAAATCTGAGACATGCCTTGAATAGACTCAGTCATAAGAAGAACACTGATGGCAAATGAAGACTATATGGTCCATCCAGTCTGCCCTTCTTGATATTGCTAATCTGGTTTGTGCCATAGTAAATATATTGGAGTTTGTTTGTTTTTGATGCCTATTGCTAAATGATGCCCATGAAGCAGCTAAGACTGAGCATATTTTGAATGGTTGAATTAAGTTAGAGGAGGTCCAATAATTGTGATAGCCATCTGTGCTGATGATGTATTTATTAACAAAGAAGATCTTGATGGAATCAAAATAAGATTCATCCTTGAAAAGCCCTTTCACACTCACTTGCAGAAAGAGTGATGTCAAAAGTATATTTCAGTGGAAATAATTTGTCTGGCATCATTTTCTCTTCCTGATACTCTCAGAAACTGCATATCATCCCCCTTTCATTAAGTTGAAGTCTTTTGGACAGCTATCTGTCTGCTGTCTCACTATATGTTATATGCTTTTGGATTATCTTCTGGCCAATGTTTTGGATTGGACACTTTGATCTTTTTCATTACATCATCTTCATCATCAAGTAGTCTCTCTCTCTAGATATAAGAACATAAGAAATTGCCATGCTGGGTCAGACCCAAGGGTCCATCAAGCCCAGCATCCTGTTTCCAACTGAGGCCAAACCAGGCCACAAGAACCTGGCAATTATCCAAACACTAAGAAGATCCCATGCTACTGATGCAATTAATAGCAGTGGCTATTCCCTAAGTAAACTTGATTAATAGCAGTTAATGGACTTCTCCAAGAACTTATCCTACACTACACTACCTACACTACCTACCTACACTACCCACCTACACTAACGGCACTAACCACATCCTCTGTCAACAAATTCCAGAGCTTTATTGTGCGTTGAGTGAAAAAGAATTTTCTCCTATTAGTCTTAAATGTGCTACTTGCTAACTTCATGGAATGCTCCCTAGTCCTTCTATTATTTGAAAGTGTAAATAACCGATTCACATCTACTCATTCAAGACCTCTCATGATCTTAAGCCGCCTCTTCTCCAAGCTGAACAGCCCTAACCTCTTCAGCCTTTCCTCAAGAGAGGGAATGGAGCCAGTATATATGTGTATGGAGGAGAGGGATTGGAGCGAGCGCCTGTATGTGTGGAAGAGAGGGAGTGGAGCCAGCGAGTGTGTGCCTGAGAGAGAATGAGCCAGTGTGTGTGTGTGAGCCTGAGAAGAGAGGGAGGCAGCCAGCTTCTGTGTGTCTGACTGTTTTGAAAAAGAGTCTGTGTGATCATGAGGATGAACGTGTGTGTGTATATGAGGGAGGAGAAAGTTTATGCACCTCACTTCCCCTCCTATTAATCTGTGACTATCTCAGGTTGACCAGAAGTCAAAAGTTAGCAAGTATGTAGAGAATGATTTTTTTCTAATCCTTATTGATTTTAATTAATTGAGTGTTATTTGATGTGTATGCTGTTTTGAAATATTTATTGATTGGGAAATTTTTAAAATATATATCATATGAGTTTTTAATTATTGGCTGTTATTCTCTTAATCCACTGTGTTGAAATATTGATTATTTTTATTAGTATGGTTTTATTATTATGATTAATGCTTTATGACTTGATTTTATTGTTCACTGTTTTCTGAGGAATGGTGATTCCTTTGTTTTTCCATTGATGCACTACATATGGAGTCTGACTTGTTGCGGTTTCCATTTCAGTTTGTCTGCACTTTTCCATTTATGGTCACTTTATACTGTATTTGGTTAGGGTTTTTCTGTGATCTGCATTTGTGGTTGAGGTTAAGTATTCTGCTAATGTGTCGTTTCAGTGTAGGGTTCTGTAGAAGCTTGTTTTGTTCTGTTTTCCATATAGGAGGTATATTGCTGTTTGCAGGGTCACATTTTCATAGGGTTATAACTGTTTGAGTGCTAGCAGTTAGTGCTGTTTTGGAATGTGAAGTTTATGGTAATTGTAATTTAGTTTACTCATGGCTTTCTGAAGACCAAGCCCACGCTCAACATACATTACAATATTTCTAATACCATATATATTCCAAGGATCTTTTTGGCTTTTTTTACAGGGTTTTATGGTTGACACCACAGCAGTGCATATAAATATAATATACATGCTATTATGATATTTTTATTTCTCAAACCATACTTTGATTGTCTTTTTTCATGTAAAATCTTTTATTATAAATGCTTAATTTGGAATTGTGTATGGAGGGGGCCATGGTGTTGGGAAGGCTGGGCACAAAGCTGTAAGATCCATTTAGAGTGCCTAATACCCTTCACTGACCCTGATTAGAAAAAGAATACAAATAAAATGTGAAAAAAAAAACCCCAAAAAAATAGAATGAGAAGGGCCAGCACAGTAATTGTTTGCAAGTATTGCAAAAAAGTTAGCACTGACCCTGCATGACAGCACCGTGTGGTGACGCGATGGCAGGGTTCCTACCCTTCCCCAGTGAAGAGATCACACACAGTGGTGCCATGTGGTGATACATTGGCAGGTAACGGGGGAGGAGAAAGGGGGGAACGCAAGGGAGACAAAACAAATGCATTGGCGCCAGAGACCTTCGCTATGCCTCTGGTCAGGGGAACGGAATGTTCTTAAATCTAAAATAAGAATATATATAAAGTGCTTTCACTCGTACTTTCTTATAACTCTACTACTTACGTAGAATAAGTAGCTTAAACTTTCTAAGAACTGGATGGCTATCTTCTTCCTGTTAGCTTCATGGCACCTCTAACATCTTTATTACATAACACATATCTTAATGGGTCTCCATTACTTATCCCAAAGAGATAGTATGCTTTAATTAAAGCACTCTTGTAGCATTATTAGTCTACATATTATTGATATAACTATCTAGCTTCAAAAGCAACATACTGAGAGCTGGGAATGTTATAAGTAATTTGTGTACTACTCTTCATAGAGAAGACTTCCCGGACATTAAAGGTTTGGATACAAGAACGTTAAAGTTGCATTAGGTGAGGGAAAGCTGAAACCCCACTGGTATCTCAGTGGATTAAGAAAAGTCATACAGCAGCCGATTTAAAATTTGCAGCGTTAGCAAGGGGAAGGTAATTTTTCAAAATGCCCTTTTCAAAACAAACAAGCCTTTATTTTCAGGTGGAATACAGTTATATCCTGCTGACAGAATAAAGAAGCTTTTGAGGGATGTTAGAGGAGGGTTTTGGTTGAAAACTCCTGCACTCAGACCCGCCCTGATGATTCTTTGAGAAGCAAATCAGCCAGCTCTCATTAAGTTGCTTTTGAAGCTAGATAATCTACATATTATTGATTTAACTAAAGCGCTCTTACAACATTATTAATTGTAACATATTTTCTGTGATAGGCTATGGAAATCAGTTAAGATATATAATAAAGATGTTAGAGGTGTCATGACGCTAATGGGAAAAAGATAGCCATCCAGTTCTTAGAAAGTTTAAGTTATTTATCCTACGTGTAGTAGTGTCATAAGAATGGACCACTGAAAGTACTTTATATATATTTTTATTTTAGGTTTAAGAACATTCCGTTCCTCTGACGCAGGCATGTGATGCCAAAATCTCAGTGTCGGGAAAGAGTTCAAACTGGTAGAGAAAACTCATAGAAATACAGTGGATAGTGTAAACAAGAAAGGAGGTTGCCTCATTATGAAGTAAAAGAGATACTAAGACGGGTTCTTACTAGAGCTTGGGGTCTACTCGAAAATTATATAGAGGTAATTGTCCTCTTACTCTACATAAATGTTATACTGGTCAAGAAGATTTATACAAATGTCATTGTCCTCTTATTCGATATAAATATCTGTCATAAGTGAGCTTTTGTGTATTCATATGTGTGCTTTTGTGTAGTATACATTGCATGGTAAAATGAAGATGTATATGCTTTAAAATGTTCTGAATGTTTGTAAATTTTAAATTGTTTTTGTAAAACTTGGATGTAAAATTTATGAAATTGAGATATAAATACCATAAATGCTGATGATATTGCCTATAGAATTAGAAAAAGCTCTTTAAAATGTTTTATTCCACAGTTCTTGTATATTGGGACACTGTCATTCTAAACATGGCCATGAGCAGGTATAAAGTTCAGTGAATATATTCCTGGATAACTTTAAGCTTATTTAGAGTTCTTGTATACCGTCGTTCCAAGTGAAAATCACTAGTTTATGTGGCTATATTCAAAAAATATAGCTGTATAAACTGATGGACTTTAAAAAAAAAAAAAAAAAAGTCTGGCAGGTGGTCCATGCTTTCTTCCCCCTGAGAGGTGTTGGTAGGGGCTGGTGGGCGCATGTCCCTTCAAACCCTCCCCCATCCCTTTGAAATCTTTAAAAATCATGACGGGCCAAAAGGCCCAAGAAAGCTCGAGCCTCCCCCTCCCGATCGATTAGTGTAAAATTTGAAAAATGCCCTCTGTTGCTCTTCCACCCACCAGCAAGCTAAACCCATCTTTCCACTCCTTAGGTACCTTGTAACTGACCCAATTGCCAGGGCCATAGTACAAGCATACCATTCCTGGCAGAATCACACATTGCCTTTTGAGCAATGCTGGTTGCATAAGCTACTGGTGTTGCTGTAGTAGCTACCAAAGTTGAAATGAGCAAATAGCAGATTTAAAACAAATCACAGAAAGTACTTTTTTACTCATGGCACAATCATATTGTGGTATCTGTTGCCAGAAGATGTGATCAAGGCGACTAGCATAGGGTTTAAAAGAGGTTTGAACAAGTTCCTGGAGAAAAAGTCCATGAAACATTATTAGCTGGGTAGACTAAGTAAAGCTATTGCTATCCCAGGGCGCGAGTGACAGGAAATTGGTCTACTTCATGAGATCTGCTGGGTATTTGCGACCTAGACTGGCCACTATTGGAGACAGTATGCTGGGCTAGATGGACCTAGGTCTGACCCAGTATGGCATTTATGTTCTTATACCTGACCACCAAAGATAGCTAGCCAGTTTGGTTTGAAGTTAGTTGGATAACTTTTTATTCAGGGATATTCAACGGGACATTTATCTTATTGAATATCCCTGATAACTTATCTGGCGAACTTTTGCTAAGTTATCTGTTTTTCAGCTTTTTGAATATTGGTCTCTTTGTGTTTGAGATTCAGTTGAGTTTGTGCAGGATGAAAAGTATGTACATATATTGCCAGTGAGGCACCCTTTTGTGAGAATTTAACTTTATATATACAAAAATAAACAATCATATAATAATTTTAGATACACATTCTGAACATGAATGGCTTCATTTTGGCTTCACGTTCTAAAAATTTATTTTACTATAATCTACAAAATCAATTGAAGCAGAGCATGGCAGATTGGTCGCTCTGGATTGTCAGAGAGACAGTGAAACCTACATAAACTAATAAGCTCTTTCATAAAGAATGAAACATACTTAGAAAAGGGTTGTAAAAAGAAACACCTGAGAAAAATGTAATATTTATTCTAACTTGATATTACTTATAGACAGCTTCATTTCAAATCAGTAAAGCTTCCTACAGAGGGAAGCTATATTATTAGTCACCTGTCCCATGTGTAGTACAGATAAATCACAAATCTAAAGCTATTCCTGTGTGTGCAGTATATCAGAATAATAATTTGTTTGTTTCTTGTTAACTTTATTTTTTTAATATTATGGGAGTAATTGTTTTTGTTTAACACCCCACATAAAGTCAGCAAAAACTTGTGTATGTTGCACTAATTTTTTGTGTCATTTTACACACATACTTTTGAAAATGCAGAAGTATACACATAAGTTCAAACCCCTCCCTAACTCTATGAGAACGCTTCTTCTCAGTCTGGGTAAACTCATGTGCATGTAGAACATAAGTGCATAAGTTTAACTACATAAGGTGCAGGCAATTTTATAGGAATTCATTTCCATGGGTAAAGTACTGTTTCTACTGCAGAAATGCTCTCCATGTTAGGATGCTGCATGCTCCAGCCCTGAGATCTACAGTATGTACATACTGGGGCGGATTTTCAGAGCCCTGCTCGCGTAAATCCGCCCAAAACCGGGCGGATTTACGCGAGCAGGGCCCTGCGCGCCGGGAAGCCTATTTTACATAGGCCTCCCGGCGCGCGCAGAGCCCCGGGACTCGCGTACGTCCCGGGGTTCTCGGAGGGGGGCGTGTCGGGGGGCGGGGCCGGAGCGCGCGGCGTTGCGGGGGCGTGTCGGCAGCGTTTTGGGGCCGGGTACGGGGCGTGGCTACGGCCCGGGGGCGTGGCCGCGCCCTCCGTACCCGCCCCCAGGTCGCGGCCCGGCGCGCAGCAGGCCCGCTGGCGCGCGGGGATTTACGTCTCCCTCCGGGAGGCGTAAATCCCCCGACAAAGGTAAGGGGAGGGTGTAGACAGGGCCGGGTGGGTGGGTTAGGTAGGGGAAGGGAGGGTAAGGTGAGGGGAGGGCAAAGGAAAGTTCCCTCCGAGGCCGCTCCGATTTCGGAGCGGCCTTGGAGGGAACGGGGGGAGGCAGCGCGGCTCGGCGCGCGCAGGCTATACAAAATCGATAGCCTTGCGCGCGCCGATCCAGGATTTTAGTGGATACGCGCGGCTCCGCGCGTATCTACTAAAATCCAGCGTACTTTTGCTTGAGTCTGATGCGCAAGCAAAAGTAGGCTGATCGCGCTTCTTTTAAAATCTACCCCACTGTTCTTTTGATGTTTCAAGGCTCTGCTATCTCCTTGCTGAGGACATCTCTGGACCATTCATTCTTTGTGGATGTCAGAATAGTAGCAAAACAGGTTTCTGATAATGGTAGAGCAAAACAGCTACCACATGTATATAAATAGAGAGAGAGAAAGATTTAAACAAATTATATTGTAGACAGTATACACCTATGAATAAAGTGTTTCTGAAAACATAAGAAATACAAATTAGTATATAAATGAAGCACTCATGAATTAATTTAAATTACATAAAATCAATTTTATTTAAATACCTACTAACCTTAGATTAACAAAGTACAAAAATCAATTAAAACATATACTATAATTTTACAACAGCAAGATAACTAATCACCAGAGATGAAATGAGCAAAAATCTAGTCAAAGTCCTTCGATTATTTCTTTCTTTTGGAGCTCCTAAAGCTTATGTAAAGCCATCATCATTTAGAACTTCGACAGCATATGTGATTACATTAAATATAACTAACAATTCTTCTTCTCCCAAGTGAATGGAGCAGTTTTTCCTCTCCCCAACACAGGCCTCTGTTCGCCAAAGATGGCTTCCTCAGTGAGAAAAAGCTGCACCACTCAGAAAAGAGCCAATCATATATGTATCAACATGTGATGCTGGGAAAGATGCTTACAATCGGAAATTAATTTGCTCCTTTATGTTCAAAGCACTTTGTCACTCTTGATCTTTCAGATCAAGAATGAAGGAGAAAGGTTGAGTTTTGATGTTATCCAGTAGAATCATGAGTGACAAAATGCTTTAAACATAAAGGAGCGAATTCATTTATGATTGTGAGCATCTTTCCCAGCATTATATGTTGATACATATATGACTGGCTCTTTTTTTGAGCCATGTAGCTTTTTCCTCCTGTGGAAGCTATCTTTGGCAAAACAGAGGCCTGTGTTGGGAAGAGGAAAAACTGCTCCATTCACTTGGGAGAAGAAGAATTGTTAATTTTATTTAATGTAATCACATATCCTGTCGAAGTTCTAAATGATTATGGCTATACAAAAGCTTTAGGAGCTCCAAAAGAAATAATTAATCGAAGGACTTTGACTAGAATTTTGTACATTTCATCTTTGGTGATTAGCTATCTTGCTGTTGATTATAGTATATGTTTTAATTGCATTTTGGTAATCTAGGGTTGGTATGTACTTAAATTACATTTTTTATGTAATTCAAATGAATTCATGAGTGCTTCATTTATATATTCATTTGTATATATATCAGGTTGCTGTTTTACAGATATCGATATACCGTATGTATTTGAGCAAGGCAATGTGGCAAAGCTTTAAAAAAAAAAAAAAAATGCAAGTATGTATTTTGTCCTGGAAATGAAATGAAATTAGTGAGGTTTAGTTTTAATTATTTTTAAATGTAATTATGTTCTATTTCTGCTTTATAAAAAAATAGAAAAAAGGAATTGTGCATGCCCAATTCCATGAATTTTGGAACAAGAAAGTTAAGCACATTCATTTTTTTCCAGGCTAGTTGGTTTGATATGCTTGTACTATTGCTATTGCTAAGGGTTTTTTTTTTTCCCTTCTTTACTTTCTCAGTCCTGTGGACAAACCTTCAGATGCATTCAGTATAGGAAACAATGACAACTTACAACAGGTATGGAGAGTGTTTTATTTCTGGACACCACATCTTTGCTAAGGTGATCAGGAGGCCTGAAGAATGCTTGAAAGGTTAGAGGAATCAGAGCTACTTTCTATACAGAAGAATGTTGAGGCAGCTTGGGGACACAGCTAAAAAAATGTAAAAAGGTTTGAGAATGTTGATAGAGTGGAGTATAAATATAAATTTAAGATAAATAGGTTTAGGACCCTAGCATGACATTAATGAGAGATCATATCTGGGAGGACTTTTTGGTCATATGGTAAATAGACAAGATCATATATTAGCATTGTCTGCATCCAAACAAGTTACCAGAAAAATTTGACCAGTATAAAAATCCAATTTCAAAAGCACAAAGTACCTTGGCAGTAGGCAGAGCAATTTCAATCAGTTAAAATAATTTATCATAAAACAATGTCTAATGGCTATATTGCTCTATAGAAAACTGGAGTCTTTTAGGTTGCAATAATTTTTAAAAGACCAACAAATGAGATTAGAGTACATTAGGTCATATAAGTCCCTTCAGATGGTAAATGACAGCAGAGTTATTTATTTACAATTATTTCTATACCATCCCTTCAAACAAAATGATCAGGGTGATTTACAGTATTAAAAGGTACATAAACTTAAGTCATTGTAACATCACATACAACAGTATCATATTAAAACCATTGTTAAACTTAAAACATCATTATATCCTAAGATAAAACAATATCAATTCTTATCTTTAAAAGATAGATGTGATTTTTGGTTGGTTGGATTTAGATTTTGTTTTTCATTGGGTGGACTTTGGCAGTAAAAAGCTGGGTACCACTAACCAAGATACAATGCCTGATATTTGTTGGGATATAAAGTCCTAAAAGGGCCATCCAGTCTGCTCAGCAACATGTTTAGGGAAATAGCTGCCGCTCTGTGTAGATTATCCCATGCTTTCTGTACAGGTTTGTAACTACTACTCTCTTCAGAAATGAGGGTAACCTGTGCGATCGCAAAAGCTCATATATTAAGTTTCTCTTGTTAGTCTTTTAAAAGGTATCATTACTCATAAAATAATTACATTTATTCTAGTTGGTGACTCAGGGCTGAAGTTCTCCAGCATGTTTTGTAGGTAACATGCTACATTTTTCCAGAGGGTGTTCTTTAATAAAATAGTTTCCTTCAATTCTGGTTTTGTGCTTGAGTGCCCAGGTACTTTGTAGCTTTGTACCAGGTTGGTATGTATTGAAATAAAATTGTTTTTATGTAATTTACAAGTGCTTCATTTATATATTCATTTGTATGTATATGTGTATATATATATCTATATATCTATCTATCTATATATATATATATATATATGATATGGAGACCACATGCTGACAGTATAAAGGAGATGTTGGGGAAAGATATAGGGCTATGAGTTGAGCTGACTGCATTGGAGAACTTATTGACCACGGCAAGCGAGGAAAAGATGATGTCAGAAGAGAGCATATGTTTTATGGGCTAAAGATCAGGAGAAGTCTTGTGGAGAGAGTCAACAATGAGGTTGCCAACCATGTTCCAAAACATCACGGAGGCCATGAACTGACACTAGAAAAGATCATGTTAAGTGAAAGTACAAAAAATGTTAGCCAATATATAATTTAGAACAGATTACATTGTAATTATTAAAGAAAAATTTTAATTTGTATGTAATTGAAAGAAATATACATGTTAGAAAAATAAGTGTTAAGTCTTGCCTTTTCCATTATATATCATCCTAAATTTCTATAGCATATAAAAACACATTTTCACAGGCTTAAAGAGAAAAATGTTTTAAACAGTCACCTTATTCTTTTGTGGAAAAGGTTAGCAAAGTGGAGCTGAGTGCTCATTGAATAAAAGAAATCCATGGCCCTGCCAAATGAGAGAATTCAGCTGAGAGAATATTATATAGTATTTTACTCTTGCACCCTTTTTCTTTTCAAGTATGCTCACTAGTAATTTGTATGGGTTTTTTTCCCCTAAATTGTGTAAAGATAATTAGTAATTTGACTAAATCTTATTTTGAAGTTCACTATTGAGTTTGACTCAGCAACTTATAATTAAAATAATTTGTAGTCCGTTACCCATAGCACTTGCTAGAATGATTTCTGCTTGACTTTTTCTCATTTTACCTATACTTTCTTTCTGTTGCTAAAGTGATAAAAATTACTTGATCTATTTTTCTTTTTGTGTATCAAAATGATTGGTGTAGATATTAGCATATTCACAGCCATAACATGCTAATATGTAATAGAAACTTTGCTTTCCCCAGTGGATTTATCTCCAAAAGCAAAATCTTGAGAAATTGAAATTGTATAATTGCTATAGATTTTTCTTCTTGTATAGTAGCATTAGTATTCTAACTTTACAATAGGTATCTTTCCAGCTATCATTAGTTTGCAAAGAAAAGTATTTTTTTATTACAGTTTTAGGCTGTATTTAATTCCTGACTTTCTTTAACTACTAGAGTGATAAATGATTGTTAAGTGCTGCTTAAGGAACACTGTCCATTTTTTATTCTCATTTGAGCACTTGAGAACAGATATGGTGTAAACTGGTCCCTTCTGTTCACTGATTGCTTAGACATTATAAGAGAGATTGGTACTCTGAAACAATGTAAGCCCATCACTTCTGCTATGTGCTTAATTATGAGATGATGCTAGAGCTGGAATATCATTATATCTCAAAACGGGCACAACTGTACTCTTCTGAGGCATTTTTAACAATCATAATCTCTCAGAGAAATTTTATCTTATTGAATTTTATGGTGCCTTCAGATAATGTGCTGAAAAAAAAAAGTAGCTGAGATATGGGGATGGGAGTGTTCTGGACATTACAGAGGCAGATGACTCAGTACCCATTCACTCCCTCACTGCATTATTGTCCATACATATAAGGTTAAACATTTTTTTTATTATTTAATTAAGGTTTTCTTAGTGTCCAGTCAGATGAATCCAGAACAAGTGAGTTGTGCATCTCTACCAGCAGATGAAGATAAAGCAAACAATCATCACAGTATATATACCCCTGCAGTGACATCAGCCTGCCAGTATTCTCCTTCTCCAGCAGATGGTGGACATGCATCTTCCCACTGGGAATTGCTTCATTTTAAAGAAAGGAGAATTAAGGACATAAATTTGCCCCGCTCTCCTGCGGTGATACTAAATGGTCCCTCCCACAGTTGAGAATTCCTGAGGTAATTTCCGTGATCCCTCAGACAAATCCCTGATTTTTCATCAGGTGTGGACGTAGCCAATTGAGCAGCTGAAAGGCAGCGGGTACAGGAAGCCGAGCATGGCGGTGATGGCACATGCTCCCTTCCCCCCACAGCCAGAGACCATCTCTGTACTCAGCAGGTAAGATGGGTAAGTTTAAAAAATATATATATATATATATACATATATATACTACAAAAAACACTTTAGCTAGAGTGGGATAGGAGCACTATATGTATTCATTAATTAACATTTTATATCAATATTGATCCAACACTGTGTAGCATAATTCTTAATTTTTATTACAAAGGTATAGTATCAACAAACATTGATTACAAAAAGTTATATATATATATATATAGTTACATCATCTCACAATATTAAATATCACTTCTATCAATCTTAAGTTAAATTAATACCAATGGTTACACATAACCTAAAACTCTTTGCCCAGTAGCCTCCCTGAAAGTCTATTCATAACTCCATACCCACATTCATACTCATTCATCCATCACTCACATCACACTTCATAGAGAAACCATTTCCAAATTATCCCACCACCTCATTTTTAAATCATGCCAATAAATTGATGTATTAATATTGTCAACTGTCTGACTGGTCTCTCTGTCATTCAGCGAATTGATTTTACATAGAGAATTCTCAGCACATAAACATATTCTTTAAGTAGATCATTAACTTGATATAATTACGTTGATCAATTATTGTAGACAATTAACAAATTGATATCTCAGATAAGGTTTCACAGGACAAGCAGGATGGTAGTCCTCACATATGGGTGACATCACAGGATGGAGCCCAATCACGGAACACTTTTGTCAAAGTTTCTAGACCTTTGACTGGCAACTACTGGGCATGCCCAGGATGGCACTAACCCTGCAACCAGCAGGGGTCCCCCTTCAGTCTTCTTTTTCCCGCGCAGCAGTAGCCACGCGGTTTAAGGAGCTCCACAGAGATTCCTGACAGGAATTTTTCTCACGGAATTACTACAAACCTTCATACTCCACAGGGGTCCCCCTTTCAAATTTTTGCTCCTGCGGTACTCCGGTAAGTTTTTTACCTGGTTCCAGTCGATTCCCGTCAAGTTTGGCCCTTGCGGCTTACAGGCCTTCGACCGCACCGCAGCTCAATTGTTTCAAAAGCCATGGCGTTGGGGTTCCGTCAGTGCCCTGACTATACTCGCACCATGTCCATAATAGACCCTCATAAAGTTTGTGTAATGTGCCTTGGGTGCGAGCATGATGTCCTGACTTGCACCAAATGTGCCTTAATTGACACCAAAAGGTCACAAAGCCAGAATGGAGAAAATGGAACTTCTCTTTCGTTCCCAAACTCCGACGCCGTCTATTGCATCGACATCATCCGAACAGACGCCGTCCACTTCGCACCAGCATCGGGCACCGGCTGGTGACCGTCTGGCGTCGACGACTTCCCGACCATCGACAACCTCTACTCCCCCTCAAGATCGAGGGGATCATAGAGAGAAACATCGGCATCGACACCGAAAGCCTCGGACCATCGATGAAAGAAAATCATCGACTTCGCCATCGTCCGAGCCGCCATCGAAGAAACCCCTTCCAGAAAAGGCATTGACCCTTTCTGGGACTGCGTCACCGAGGCAACCCTCATCCGGACGGGTATCGGGAGCCACGACTCCGCCTTTAACGGTGGTCCCTCCGTCTATGCCTCTGCCTCCTCCTTCCCTTCCGGAGCCGGGGCTGCTTGCTCTAGGTCTCCGTGAAGAGCTGGACCAGATGGTTTAGGAGGCCATCGATAAGGTGATGCACATGTTCCAAGTTCCTCAGATGCCGACACCGGTGCCAATTGTGGAACCGACCACCGATCCCATTCCGGCAGCATTGGCACCGCTGCTCTCGAAGATGGAAGCGCTTATAGCCGCTTTTCCACCGATGGCTCCTGGGTCACCGGTGGCTCTGGTGCCTTCTCCACTTACTCTTTCATTGGGAGGAGAAACACCGTTCCGTATTCCTCCATCGGGAATCCTGCCGATACCTCAGGTATCAATGCCGATCAGGCCATCGGCATCACCGATGCCTCCAGTACTTTCCTCGATGCCTTCAGAGCCTAGACCAGGACCTTCAGGAATACCATCATCCCGTCCTTCTCAGGTTCCTAGAGGGACAGGTGCTGATCCTTATGATACCTGTACTGACGATTCATCTCAAGACACCGATGATTTACTATCTCCTCCTTCTCCTATGGAAAGCAGGAAGCGTTCTCCTCCATAGGACTTGTCCTTCATAAATTTTGTAAAGGAAATGTCCGAGTTGGTTCCCTTCCAATTACAGACTGAACAAGATGATAGGCACCAAATGATGGAGCTGCTACAATTCCTGGATGCTCCCAAGGAAATAACCTCCATCCCTATTCATCAGGTTCTTTTGGATCTTCTCAAAAAGAACTGGGAACACCCTGGTTTGGTAGCTCCAGTCTGCCGAAAGGAAGATACCACTTACTTGGTCCAGTCAGCCCCAGGGTTCCAGAAACCTCAGCTGGATCAGCAATCCATGGTAGTAGAGTCTGCCCAAAAGAGGGCACGATGCTCAAAACCACTCTTCCTTCCCCCCAGGTAAGGAACAGAAATTCCTGGATGCCATTGGCCAGTGTGTCTTCCAAGGATCAATGCTCATCTCTCGGATCGCCTCTTACCCAGCTGTATATGACCCAGTATAATAGGGTCTTATTCAAACAGATACAAGACTTTGCAGAGTCCCTGCCTCTGCAATTCCAGGAACAGCTTCAAACCCTGGTATACAAGGGTTTTGAAGCAGGAAAGCATGAAAAAAGATCCTCTTATATCTTCGACACCACTTCCAGGGTATCTGCAGCTGCCATTTCTGCAAGAAGATGGGCTTGGCTTATGTCTTCGGACTTGTGCCCTGAAGTACAAGACAGATTGTCCAATCTGCCTTGCATAGGAAACAATCTGTTTGGCGAACAGATCCAGCGGACGGTGGCTGAACTCAAAGAGCATCATGAGACCCTTCGCCAACTCTCTCTGATGCCTTCTGAGTATTCCTCCAAACAGCCATTCAGGAAGGATACTAAAAAGTCATTCATCCATCCAAAGAAGTCGTATCCACTACCTTCTAGAAGTCATTCCACGCGACCTTTCCAGAAGGCCCAGTCTCGTCAACCTCTGAAACAAAAGCCACAACCAGCTCCTCAGCCGGGCCCTGCTTCCGGCTTTTGACTTCTGCATAGAGAGCAGCAGCCAGCGTCCACTGCCTCAGATACCAGTGGGGGATCGATTGTGCCATTTCAACAACAGATGGCACACAATCACCTCAGACCAGTGGGTCCTTGCCATAATCTCTCAGGGTTATCACTTGAACTTTCTCTCCATCCCACCGGATTCCCCACCTCGGCTGACGTGGGGAACATCCGACCACTCACCACTCCTGGAACAGGAGGTTTCCATCCTCCTCCAGTCCAGAGCAATAGAACCAGTGCCCCACTCCCAACAAGGCGTAGGATTCTATTCCCAGTTCTTTCTAATCCCCAAAAGGTCAGGCGGCGTTCGTCCAATTCTGGACCTACGTGCCCTCAACAAGTACATAAGAACATAAGAACATGCCATACTGGGTCAGACCAAGGGTCCCTCAAGCCCAGCATCCTGTTTCCAACAGTGGCCAATCCAGGCCATAAGAACCTGGCAAGTACCCAAAACATAAGTCTATTCCATGTTACCATTGCTAGTAATAGCGGTGGTTATTATCTAAGTCAACTTAATAGCAGGTAATGGACTTCTCGTCCAAGAACTTATCCAATCCTTTTTTTAAACACAGCTACACTAACTGCACTAACCACATCCTCTGGCAACAAATTCCAGAGTTTAATTGTGCCTCCACCGAAAAAAGTTTAAGATGGTAACCTTGGGTTCCCTCCTTCCTCTTCTGCAAAGAGGAGACTGGCTCTGCTCTCTAGACCTCCAGGACGCGTACACACACATTGCAATAACTCCATCTCATCACAGATTTCTGAGATTTCTGGTAGGCCTCAAGCACTATTAGTACCAAGTTCTACCATTCGGCCTGGCATCTGCACCACAAGTCTTCACCAAGTGTCTCGTAGTAGTAGCAGCAACCTTCCTTAGGACTCAAGATGTTCACGTCTACCCCTATCTTGACGATTGGTTGTTCAGGGCTCCCACTGAGCAGGCTATTCTGTCGTCCCTACGCCTCTCCTTACACACTCTGATTTTGCTAGGATTTCGCGTCAACTTCCCAAAATCCTGCTTAGTCCCATCTTAAACTTTGTCCTTCATAGGGGCAGACTTGGACACCTTTCAAGCAGAGGCATTTCTGCCTCAACAGTGAGCTCTCACTCTCATTTCTCTCGCACACCAGCTTCAGTCTCAGCACCGCTCGACTGCACGCCACTTCTTCATCCTGCTGGGACACATGGCATCCTCAGTACAGGTTATTCCAATGGCCCACTTGGCCATGAGAGTCATGCAGTGGACTCTAAGGTCACAGTGGACTCAATCCATCCAACCACTATCGACCATTGTCCACATCACCCACCCACTGCGACAGTCTCTAGCCTGGTGGAAAAATCAGATCAATCTCCAAGGCCTACCCTTCCAGGCTCCAGACCCTCAAATAATTCTCACCACCGATGCTTCCAACCTCGGCTGGGGAGCTCATGTCGCCAATTTGCAGTCCCAAGGAGCTTGGTCTCCAGAGGAAGCCAAACACCAAATCAATTTCCTGTAGCTATGAGCAATCAGATATGCTCTCAGGGTATTTCAGGATCACCTTTCCAACCAGGTCATCCTGATTCAGACAGACAACTAGGTGGCCATGTGGTATATCAACAAACAGGGAGGGACGGGCTTCTACCTACTGTGTCAGGAGGCGGCACAGATATGGGCGGAGGCCCTTTCCCACTCGATGTACCTCAGGGTCACCTACTTGTCGGGAGTGGACAATGTGTTGGCAGACAAGCTGAGTCGCACCTTTCAACCGCATGAGTGGTCCCTCAACCCCACTGTTGCGGACTCAATATTCCAACGTTGGGGTTACCGCCGCATAGACCTCTTTGCGTCACCTCAAAACCGCAAAGTAGAGAACTTTTGCTCTCTCACTCGCAGCCAACACTCACACCCAAGAGACACATTCTCCCTCTCATGAGCAACCAGTGTCTTATATGCCTTCCCTCCACTTCCGCTTCTCTCAAAGACTCTTGTGAAGCTACATCAGGAGAAGGGAACCATGATCCTGATAGCACCTCACTGGCCACACCAAGTATGGTTTCCGATTCTTCAGGACCTCTCCATTCGCAGGCACATTCCCTTGGGAAGGGACCCATTTCTGATCACTCAGAACGACGGGTGCTTGTGCCACCCCAATCTTCAGGCCTTATCCCTGATGGCCTGGATGTTGAAAGGTTGATTCTTCAGCCACTCAACCTTTCGGAGCCAGTATCCCGTGTCCTCATTGCTTCACGAAAGCCTTCCATGAGAAAATCTTACCTTTACAAATGGAACAGATTTAAATCATGGTGTTCTGTTCAATCACTTGATCCCTTTACCTGTTCCACCACGAAGTTTTTGGACTATCTCTGGCACTTGTCAGAATCAGGTCTTAAAACTTCTTCCATCAGAATGCATGTCAGTGTGGTAGTTGCCTTCCATAAAGGTGTTGGGGATGTTCCTATTTCAGTACAACCCCTTGTAACACAATTTCTAAAGGGCTTGCTCCACCTCAAGCCTCCTCTGTGCCCTCTGACCCCTTCTTGGGACCTCAATCTGGTTTTGGGTCGGCTCATGAAGCCACCATTCGAACCTCTCCAATCCTGTGATCTACGTTATCTCACCTGGAAAGTGATTTTTCTTTTGGTGATCACATCAGCACGCACAGTTAGTGAGTTTCAGGCCCTAGTTACCTATCCTCTTTACACTAAATTTCTGCACCACCGGGCAATACTCCTCACTCACCCTAAGTTCTTGCCTAAGGTAGTATCGGAGTTTCATCTTAATCAATCCATTATACTACCTACCTTCTTTCCCAGGCCCCATTCCAATCCGGGCTCTGCATACCCTTGACAGTAAATGGGCTCTAGCATTCTACCTAGACCGTACAGCTGCCCACAGGAAAAGCACTCAGTTGTTTGTCTCTTTCTATTCCATCAAATTAGGGCAACCTGTGGGTAAGCAGACTCTCTCCTCCTGGTTAGCGGACTGCATATCTTCTTGCTATCAGCATCAGGCATTCCACTTCAAGACAGTGTTAAAGCACACTCTGTCAGGGCCATGGCATCTTCAGTAGTGCTGAAGATGCTCGGTGCCGCTTCCTGATATTTGTAGGGCTGCTAACTGGCGTTCTCTCCATACCTTTACAGCCCATTATTGTTTGGATAAGACAAGATTCCATATTTGGCCAATCTGTTTTGCGCAACGTTTTTGCAACTTGATGTGCCAACACCCTTCTGCCTGCCCGTTAGGGTTCAGGATGCCCTCTACCAAATTCCACCCCAGTTGTTGTGCCTGTTGCACGTCTTTGGGTACATTTGGTGCATACTTGGACATCCTCAGTTCGGTATTCACCCATATGTGAGGACTACCATCCTGCTCCGCAACCAAGGAGTGCAGAAGTGTCTCTCTGGAACATCAATTAGCTGGAAGCCAGGGCGGTCCGGTTGGCATGTTTACAGTTCGGCAACAGACTGCAGGGTCGATTAGTCTGAATAATGTTGGACAGTTCAACAACTGCGGCTTACATCAATCGGCAGAGAGGTACCAAGAACCAACAAGTGTCACAGGAAACAGATCAGCTTATGGAATGGCCGTGATGCATCTCTAGATGGTCTCAGCCTCACGCATTGCAGGCAAAAACAACATAAGAGCAGACTTTTCACAGCAGGGAGAGTCTGGACCCAGGAGAGTGGGTGTTGTCAGATGAGGCGTTTTAGCTGATTCGGGATCCTAGAGCTGTTGGCGACTTTGCGCAATGCAAAAGTTCTGCGATTCTTCAGCCACAGAAGAGATCCAAAGTCATTGAGGATCAATACCCTGGTGCAGAAGTGACCAGAAGACAAGTTGCTGTATGCCTTTCCTCCATGGCCCATGTTGGGCAGATTGATTCGAAGAATCAAATGCTTGGTCGCTCCAGATTGGCCCCAGAGACCGTACTATACAGATCTGCGGAGGCTCCTGGTGATTTCGCCTCTTTGACTTCCAGCTCGAAAGTTCTCCACTTTCTTGACCTATTTATGGGTTTGGAGAGTGTTTGAAGCCTGGTATGAGGATCGAGGTACTCTTCCTTCCTTTGTCAAGATTCCACTCATTTTGGAATTTTTGCAAGATGGCTTGAATAAAGGCTGGGCTCTCGATTCCTTAAAGGTACAAGTAGCGGCTCTCACCTCTTTCAGGGATCAGGTAAAGAGTGGATCCTTGTCGGCTCATCCTGATGTGGCCCGTTTTCTGAAAGGAGTTGAAACATCTTTGTCCTCCTTTGCGGTTTCTGGTGCCCCTAAGGAATCTTAATTTGGTTTTGGATTTTTTGGCAGGCCCTAAGTTTAAACCGCTACGGACTCTGTCCTTGCTGTTGCTGACTTTGAAAACTGTGATCCTTGTGGCAGTTTGTTCTGTGCATAGGGTTTCTCAACTGCAAGCCTTGTCTTGCCGGGAGCCATTTCTCCAGATGTCTCCAGGGGTGGTACAGCTGTGTACTGTTCCTTCCTTTTTACCGAAGGTGGTCACTGAGTTTCACTTGAACCTGTCCATCTCCCTGCCGTCTCTGGACAGAGAGAGAGAGATGCAGATGTGTATCGTCTGTTGTGACCCTTGGATGTCAAGAGACATATTGTCAGGTATCTGGAGGTTACTGAGCCTTTGCAGAAGTCAGATAGCCTGTTTGTCCTTCACGGTGGTACTAGATGGGGAGAGCCAGCCTCACAGGCTACAATAGTTCGCTTGATTAAGGAGGTAGTCACAGCTGCATACATGGATGCTGGGAAGGCATTACCTAGTCAGGTTAGGGTTCATTCCACTAGGGCTCAGGCAGTGTCATGGGCAGAAGTTAGGTTGTTGTCTTCCATTGACATTTGCCGAGCTGCGACATGGGCCTCCTTACACACCTTTTCCAAGAATTATCGTCTGAATGTTCAGGCACAGCAGAACTCTGCCTTTGCACGAGCGGTTTTGACTGGACCGCGGGCAGCCGCCTGCCCTACTCGGGAGTAGCTTGGGTATATCCCACTTGTTCTGGGTTCATCTGACTGGACGCTAAGAAATGAGAAATTACTATTTACCTGATAATTTCCTTTTCTTTAGGACAGTCAGATGAATCCAGCTTCCCTCCCTTGGCTGCCGAATGATTACATAATGGTGGTCCTGTGTGCTTCCGTGTAACAGGGATTACTGGTAAGTGTTAATCCAGTCCATAGACTAGTGTTACATCCTTGTCTGAGCTCAGTGTTGCCTGTTGGCTGAGTATTGAAATAGCTATCTGTTTTTAATCAAATGTTTTGCTAGTCTGTCCACAGTTGCTTTTGAAGAAAATAGTGGCAGGCTGATTTCATTGCAGGGGTATATATAATATATATATTATATATACTGTGACGTCAGTTTGCTCCGTCTCCATCTGCTGGTAGAGGTGCACAACCCACTTGTTCTGGGTTCATCTGACTGTCCTAAAGAAAAGAAAATTATCAGGTAAGTAGTAATTTCTCATTAGTTTTTCTCTCTTGAACAGAGTTTCCCTGTTGACTGAAGGAAAGCCACCTCTAGGATTATTGCTGCACTCCCCACTTCCTAATTACCTCTCGTGCCAGCAATGGCCAGCACTGCAGTATGCACTTGAATTTCCTTAGTACAAACACTGAACTTCAAGCCTGTCCCACATTTTGCTTTTAACAGAGTAAAACATAGAGATTGTAAAATGATGAAGCATTGCAAATGTCCAGGAAAAATAAAAATTGAAAACATATCTATAACAAAACTGGTGGAGAGTAGCTTAGTGGTTAGAACACAGCCAGAGAAGCCAAGATTCAAATCCTGCTTCTCCCGATGGTACTGCATGTATTTTTTTAACAAGTCACTTCACCTTCCATTGCCTCAAGTATAAACTTACTCTACTGGATTTATAACTCCCCTTGAGTTCAGATTTGGGAAGGCAAGTAATGAAATTCAAATCCAAAGAATGCACGAGAAAGGAGGAGAAACTATTTGATGATCCCATGTAATTCTATGTACAGAAACATTAATATCAGGCTACATATATATTAATATAAGATTATATTCTATATATAGATAGTATCTAGCTCTGATTGTTCATAGCATAGCAAAGTTGAGGATGAAATTTCAACCAGGTTTGGATATGGAATTGTTGTTTAATCTGGGGCAGGTTAACATTGTCTTGTTTTCCATTGAGGCATGTATATTTTATTTTTGTTTGTTCTTCTGTATTTTAGATATTAACCAGTGACACACCATCACCCCCACCAGGCTTATCCAGACCCAATACAGTGATCCCCATTAGTTCATCCAATCACAGTGCTCGGTCTCCTTTCGAGGCAGCCACAATAGAATCACAGTCGCTCTTCTCTGACAACTTCCGGCATCCCAATCCTATCCCAAGCGGTCTTCCTCCCTTCCCCAATTCACCACAGGCGTCCAGTGACTGGCCAATGGCACCAGAACCACAGAGTCTCTTCACATCAGGTACATGGAAGCATCATCTCTTTGCTTTGTAAGAATGTAACATCAGCATTGGTGTTTTCATTATTTTTGTTGTCTTTAATTTGCTGCAATACCATAATTTGGTTTCCCTGCTACTCCAGTTGGATACATGGAAATAAAGGTTATCATAATAGTTTTAGATGATAACTTTTTATTGTAGTGGTTTGATTCCTTCCTGGAAGGGAGGAAGTTGTAAGCAGGCCAAATGCTTATCTATTGAAGATCGCTGCCTGTGTCACAGAATAGGCTGAAGCTTAATCTTCAAAAAACCAAGGTCTTTGGGATTCAAAGGCCTTCTTTACAACTGTTTCCCTCTTCATTTGATGCTTGAGAGGGCAGTACTCCAAAGGAGTGAGCAAACCAGAGGTTTATTTTTTTTTGGGGGGGGGGGGGTGCGGGGGAGACTTCTGTTGACTAGGGTCCCTCATATACCATCTGTGGTAAAATCCTGATTTTTCATCTTCATTAACTGCGCCAACTGCACTATGTATTAGAAAGCAAAGATCTAGATCCCCTTATTCATTTTTTAATTACACATAGATTAGACTATTGTAACTACTTTCTAGTGGGTTTGTCCAAGAAAAATCTGCTTAAATTACAAAGGATACAGGACGTAGTTGCCTGCTTATCAAGATTACACTCTTGGGATCCTGTCTTTCTTGCTCTACATGCCCTCCATAGGCTCCTGATTGAATTTCATAGCACATTTAAGATCTTATCTTTGCCCTTCAAAGTGTTAAATTATATGATCTCACAATATTCAAAGCATCAGGTTTGCCAACATTTTCTTCAGCTGAGATTCTCGTTAATACTCCTGTGGCTGGAGTATGGCTAGAGAGTAACTAGGAAGAGGGTTTTCCTGTGTGATCATTAACCTATGGAATTCCTTAGCTAACTCCATTCGGCACATCCAACATTATTTAGCTTTTAGGAACATGGCAGAGTACACTTTTTACTAAAGTATTTTATTTGATTCAGGTTTGCTTTTTTTCTGTCCTGGACTATAACTGGAGTTGAATTTACATAGCTTTTTTATTGATTGTCTTATCTATAAAATGGAGTACTTATTCTGATTGTGCTGTTATCTGAGGTAGGGTAGGTTTAACTGAAAGAGAGGTTGGAGGTTTTTTAAACTAAAGATTACTTAGTTTGTTTTGCCATTTATTTTTAGTTTATCTTAAATTCTACTTATTTTTAATCTGTTATTTTGCACTGTATTTTCTTTGTTTAGATTATTTACATTATGTATATTTTATATATAACATGTTTTAATGGTTGTGTACTATGTTGTTTGTTACATTTCTGTATCACCTTTAGACAACTGTCCAAACCAAAGCGATTTACAAAATGTGAAAACAATACATTATATAATATCATACAATATATAATATTGATTTTTATGCTGTATTTTTTATATAACAATGAACTATAATTATTAATAGCTGGAGCCCAGTTCAATCTCCCTTACTGTGTACAACAGAACTACCACCCCAACCATTCAGCAATAATGTATTTTTAAAACAGCGCTCTTCATACCAAGAAACCCATTCTACATCCCCAGCATACCTAACAAAAGGATAGCTAATCTGGTCTCCAGCAATGACAGCCTGCTTGGATCCTGCATTCCCAACAACAATAAAGTACATACTTTGAGACTTCATGGTCATTCTCCTGGGCCATCCAAGCTTTACCCACTTCATTCCCTGAACCAATGCCACCAGGAAAATGCTCTTGTCACTCCGAGCAAAATATTTTGACAAAGTGAATAACCAAATCAAAATAAATTTATTAGCTTTCAAGAAGTATGCTTTTATCAGGACTGAACAAAATAAGCTAAGGATGAAATTGACCCAGTATACAAGTTTGTTTATTTATTTTATTTATTAAAAATGTATTTGCACACTCCACAGTTTGAGGCAGGTTACATTAAAAAAAAAAACCCCAAAGTAAATTAGAGGCTTGATTACAACAAAAGTATTTATTTTTAAAACTGTAAAGAGTTTTAAAGTTAAAGGCTTGGGGAAGTCAAGTATTTAGAGAGCAGTGAGAAAGCTGAAGTAGACAAACAGCATTATTTACAGCTATGGGAAGATCGTCTGATAGGTGAGAAAATCAATATCTCTATTAAGTCTCGTGTTTGTTTTGAAGTATTTGATCATTTTAATATATAGAAATAAGGGTCAACTTAGTTGATAACTTTTTTATTGGACTAAGTTAATATATCTGTGACTAGCTTTTAAGAGTTATCCTCCCTTCATCAAGTCACTGAAGAAACAGTGCAGCTACACTTGGTTTAAGTACAAAGTCAGCTAGGTCTTTGGCTGCCTGCATATACCATTACAAAGCAACAAAAGGAAGGAGTGGGAAGTTGTGGGAGAGGTTGACAAAGGTGAGGAAATGCAGTAAAACTTTACAGCTGAAAGGGTCTATATCTGATATTGAGTGAGAAAGCCAGTATCTTCATTAAGTCCTTTTGTGATTGTTTCAAAATGTTTGATCATCGTAATTTCAAATGTTTTGTATTCTTGGGTACTCCTAAAATTCCATTTAAATACCTTGATTGTGAGGTCATTAAAAGAGTGATCATCCTTTTGAGATGTGTTCTACTAAGCTGTCATTCTCTTTTTCTCTGTAATATTATATGTTATGTCTATGAAGCTTGATTCTTGTCCTTATTTTTTGGATTCCTACATTCTTTGGAAGTTTTGAAGCTTTAAATGGGCTAATACAGCAACCTCGTTTACTGTATTCTATGGAAATTGTAAATGATAAGATATGAATTGCAAAGAAATAAGGGCAGGAAGGAAGTTTTCTGCAAATGTTATCAATCTTTTGTAACTTCTTGTTTGTTGTTGTCCATTTCCCATAGAAACCATCCCTGTCTCCTCCTCCACAGACTGGCAAGCTGCGTTTGGGTTTGGATCCTCTAAACAGCAAGAGGATGAATTGGGTTTTGACCCTTTTGACATAACCCGCAAAGCCTTAGCAGACCTGATCGAGAAGGAACTCTCAGTCCAAGACCAGCCCTCCCTCTCACCTATGTCTCTTCAGAACCCTCCGCCACACACCAATGCCAAAGGGCCAGGCTCTGGCTTCCTGCATCCTACCTTGCCTACAAATGCCAACTCTCATAGTAATACCTTTTCAGTCTTGCCACAGCGATTCCCACAGTTTCAACATCGGGCAGTTTATAACTCATTCAGTTTTCCAGGCCAGGTGACTCGCTATCCTTGGATGGTCTTCCCACGCAATAGCATCACTCACTTGAATCACACAACAAATCCAACTTCAAACAGTAATTTCTTGGACTTGCACGTCCCACTACAGCACAGCACAGGTCTAGGAGGGATTCCTATAGCAGGTAAGTAGAATCAAATGACCATAGATGTGTTCTCAAATTTCTGACGTCCATATTTTTAAGTCTGGAACAAGGGGAGGAAAAGGAGTCAACTATCAATGCAGGAATGCTACATCATGCAGATACAAATAGGCTTATTTCGTGTTGTAAATCAGCAGGTCATATTTTGCCTTCCCCTTGAGGAACAAATAATGGGGCCTTGAGAACCTTTAACTGACATCTTAAGCAGTGCTAGGAATTAACAAGAAAATATGCTCAACTTTTTGGGCTTCTACATTATGCATTCTGATCTCTTGCTGTAGTTTAATCACTGAGCTTCCCTGATAGATTACCCAGAGTAATAACTAGTAGGGTAATGTCTATAAAATGATTTGGTCACAAACGTAGTTTGTAACTCACCTAGCATTTCAGATAGAGCAATTAATAAATATTTTCAGTATTTCTAAATAAATGCCGAATTGGTAAAGTATTATGCTATGTTGCTACAGAAGCAAGCCTGAGCACTCAATGACCCCTCTTCCAACCTGTTAAAACTGATTGCCAAGCAAATGTCATTGTAGGTCAATGAAAAGATTGTGCAAACAAAGCAAAAAAATTCAGGTGAAAATAGTTTTCATTGCTTGCTGTTAATTTTATGGGCTGATTGATGCATGGTAGTGTAGAGAAATCTTCTAAACTTAAAAGTGGATTGTCATGCATTTTTTTGTTAAGAATATTGCTGTGTTATACATTTACACCTTGCTATGTATTTATATGGAATGCTGCACTTTGTTTCTAAAACATAAACTAAAAAATGTACTAATAAAGAATGTTACTGTAAATGACCTTTGTAATCCCTCATAAAAGGCTGTGAGTTTGCTAAAAACATCTGTTTTAAAAATCAGCCTTGTCTTTTTGGTATTTTGAACATGGTGCTTGCATCTTATTCCAGTAGTACCATGGAAGTTGAAACCCGGCTTCTGATTTCACTGCAGGAATGCAGCTCATTCCTCTTTGTCCTGCTGTACCAGTCCAGAAAAGTGAGTTGTTCCTCCCTACCAGCAGATGGAGGTAGAGAGCACAGCTTTTTCTGTAAAGTCATCACAACTGCTTATATGTGGTGTAGTCCAGAAAATTCCTCAGTATTCTCGATTTATAGCAAATGGTAGGACATACTGGTGGTGCAGCAGGATTTTTTCTGACAAAGCCTGCCTAACTCTTGAGGTCAAAGCAAGATAGCGGATTCTCCAGTATTCTAGTGCCAGACTCCTCTAACACCAAGGGTAGTGTGCCTGCACAGTGAGTTACCAGTCCCATAGGGTGTTTGGTTGAGCCTGAGGGGGTTCGAGTTGACAGATATTTTAAAAAGATTAAGAGAATCCTCAGAGCCTGCCTCCCCCCTATCCTGTCTCCTTCTGGCTCATCTGCCTTTAAAGATTTATTTATTTATTTATTTATTTATTTAAAAAAGGAAACAGGAGAGCATCTCCAGAATAACATGAGACTCTTTTTGTGCGAGCAGTGTTACTGGCATTGGGGGTAAGTCCCTCTCTGTTTTGGAAGTTAGCACCTTCAGCATTGCTCTAAATTCACCGCCCATGCTCCTGATGAAGAAGGAGAAGGACTTGCTTGCAGCTTAGGGCTGCAAGTGCACTTTTTCCGCTTTGGGGATTTTATGCGCGGCTTGCCTCAAATCCAGAGGAGAGCCTGGAGAGAGTTGTAAGGCCTCCATTTATGGGTAGGGCCGGCCGCCACAGGAATTGAGTCGTCGTCTTCCCATTTGAGGAACAGGGCATCAGGATCTACAGAGTCACTTTTTTTCGGTGGGAACACCTATCATTTTAGCCGCAGTTCCCTAAAAAAAAAAAAATATGGCCCCCTACAGAGCACACTGGCCATTTTTTTGGAGCTCCCATGTTTATCCCCTATTGGGGATGGGTTATCTAAAGTTCCTGTTCTTTCTGGCCCTACTTCCTCTGGGACATTCTCCCTGGAGTTCTTCAGATTTCTCCATCAGATCTTTTATGCTATTCAGAGGCCTAATTGAGACATACAGTTGTCGGGGGTCTTCTGCCAAAGGACCTATTCCTAAGTCTGTGGCTCACTTGTTACCTTATAAACAAGCCGGGGCCTTACGATTTGGGAGATGCCCTCAGTTTAAAAAAAAAAAAAAAAAAGTTGTTTTGGTTATCCAACTTTTCCATAGGGATGAGATTGCTTTCCTTTTTGATCAGTTGATCGCTGCTTTAAAATTTCAGAAGGTCTGTATAAGTCCACTAAGACAGTTCCCCCTTCACTCCAAGATGAAGAGAATGGTGATAGTATAATTGGAATCTCCAGATTCTTGGCTCAAGGGAGTTAAATGTTTTAGTAAGCTGTTATCTGCTACCGCAGGATCCATTGCAGTGATTGTCCTTGATGGCCAAGGTGGATGCGCTGATTTCAATGGTTGCAAGGAGAACAACTGTTACTGTTGAACTTCTTGTAAGGAACCTCCAGATAGGAGAATTGAGATTTCCCTTAAACACATGTGGTGGTGCATGAGATTTCCCTTAAACAGATTTGTGGTGCATGGTAGCTCAAGGTCTCCTGCCCTGAGTCCAGGAACTTCTCAAAGGGAATGAGGCTACCTGCCTGGAGTCAGTTGCAGCCTTCATTGCAGATGCCTTGAATGATCTTATCAGGATTTCATTTCACTTGCTTCATTGATTCCTGATAGGAGACTCTTGTGGTTAAAGCATTGGGTGGCAGATTCCTTTCAAGGGAAAACTACTTTTCGGCAAGGATCTGACTTAATTGGTGAATAATTTGGAAGATCCCAAGCCTAATAGACTCCAAGAAGATGAAGGATATGCCTTTTATTGGCTCAATAGAGACCAGGTACATTATCATGATGCCGAGAGGTATAGGCCAGGCAGTCCTTTCAATTTAGGGGCAGGAACCAGTCCTTTCTTGGCTCAACGAAGTCAAGAACATACTCTGTAGACTTCTCTGCAGCTGGTAGACCTTCCCAATCAAGTCAGATGGGTTTATTCTCTAGTGTTCCCTGTAGCAGGCACCTGCAATAGTCCTACCATAAGTAGACCCACATAACTTCAGACCAGTGGGTCTTGGAAGTTATTCAGTACAGCTGTGCTCTAGAGTTAGTTGCTCCAGTCCCCAACACCTTTATTGTTTTTCTTTGTATTTCAGCTGTCAAAAGGGTGGCAGTGCAGACCACGATCCAGAGGTTGAGGCTGTTAAAAGCAATCATTCCAGTTTCTCAAGAAGCTCGAGGTCTAGGAAGGTATTCCATCTATTTTGTAGTTCCAAAACATGATGGCTCTTACAGACAGATTGTCAATCTGAAGGGGATAAACTACAGCCTTCATGTATCCCATTTCTGGATGGAGACTCTGTGTGCTCTTGTAGGGATATGGGAAGGAAAAATTCTCACTTCTCTGGATCTGTCAGAGGCATACTTACACATGCCGATAAGGGAGGGCCATTAGAGGTTTTTTTGTTTTTGTATCCTGAACGAGCACTTTCAGTTCAGAGCCCTTCCCTTTGGGTTAGTCACAGCTCCAAGAACTTTTACCAATAGAATGCTAGTGGTAGCTGTTTGAGGAAAGACGGGATTATGCTTCACCCTTATCTGGTCCAAATCTTTTCAAGGAGATATCAGAGCCTCTGACAGAGTTGTCCAGCTGTTAGAAAGGTTTGGGTTCGGTGATCAATTGCGTAAAGAAAAACCTCCCCTCTTAATCTCTATCTGGGGGCTCAGTTCGATATGAAAAAAGTTGCATTACTTAACTCACTTGAGTGTTACTAAGTTTGTAGCTCAAGCACAGAGATTCTCCCTGCTAAATGCTCCCAGAGTTTAAGATTACCTGCAGCTACCGAGATGGATGACCATCACCATAAATTTCATTCCCTAGGTCACAGCTCATATACATCCCCTGTAGGCAATGTTACTGTCCTGTTGGTCACCCCAGTCTCAAGATTTCAAACATTGTCTTCCTTTCTCTGCTGCAATGAGGGACAGTTTTGCTTGGTGGGCCTCTCCTCATAATTAAAGAACATGGCTCAGGAACCTCCCTCATGGATATTTCACATGGATGTGAGCCTATCAGATTGGGAAGCATAATGTCTGGATCAGGTAGCTGAAGAACTCTGGTCTCAGGAGGAAGCTTCCTGGTCCATCAACTGGCTGGAAACCAGGGCAATGAAACCAGCTGTTTAGCAGTTTCTTCCCTTAATAAAGGGAAAAGGGGATAAGAGTGCTCTCCAACAAATCGACTACATTTGCATACAATGAACAAACAATGGGGCACACAGAGCCTGGGAAAGGGCAGAAGAAAGGTCACTCAACTTTTAGCAGCACATATTGTGGGACAGGAGAAATGTTCAGGTGGATTGCCTAAGCAAGAACCTTTTTGGATCCTGGAGAATGGGAACTCAGCCATACTGCATTTCAGATGATTATGGACCCTTGAGGTATTCCTCAAGTCAATCTCATTGCGACCCACAAGAATGCCAAGGTCCACTAGTTCTTCATTTAACACAGGAAAGTTGGATCTGAAGGTATATGTGCTCTAGTCCAAGCTTGACCAAGATGCGTTTTGCTGTATGTATTCATTTCATGGTCCTTAATAGGGAAAACGGAGAAGGAATTGGTCTGAATGGTCTTGTTGGCTCCAGACAGGCAGAGGGGCCTTGATGTATAATTTTGGTAAGACTGCAGGTAAACCTACTGCAGTCTTACTAAAATTGATCAGAGGCCTTCTGTCTCAGCATCCAGGTGTCTTGGATGACCCTATCTCCCCTTTTCACTTATGGCTTAACTCTTGAGAGGTTGTGTTTGTGATGGAAAAGCTTTTCCTCTATAGTTTCCATTCTGTTCAAAGCCCATAAGACGTCTACTTTTGTGGCATATGCCTGAGACTGATGGATTTTTGAGCCATTTTGCAAGGAGTGTTCAGTTCCTTCATGGCAGGTAGATGAGGCTGATATTTTAGCCTTTCTCCTGCAGGGTCAGGATAAAGATTTGGCATTGAATTCACTGAAGGTCCAGACTGCAGCTATTTCCTGTTGCAAAGTAAAATGCGAAACCTGTCAGTGGCTTTCCATCTGATAATGAACACTTTCTTCAAGGGGTTGAGACTGTAACCTCCTTTAAGAACTCAAATTTGGTTCTCATGTACATATATGTGCCCCCTCCCCCGATAGGTGCCTGTCATGTATTTGTCTCTAAAAGCAGTGTTATGGATTAGAATTTGTTCATTTTGGCATATTTCAGATTTGCAAGCCTTATCCTATAGGAATTATTTTCTGGTGTTATCTGCCAGTTTGATGACTATTCAGCCAGTGCCGCCTTTCTTACCCAAGGTACTTTCACTATTTTGTCTGAATCAGTCCATTTGCCTCTCGGATTTTTCTAAGGACGAGTGTCAGGGTGCAAGCAGATCTTTGAAATTTTTGGATGTCCATCAGGTTGTTCTAAAGATATCTGGAAGTTATAAATTTCTTTTGATGGTTGGATTGGCTATTCATGTTGTTTGGGGGTCCTCGCAAGGGAGAGGCAGCTTCCAAAGCAACCTTGGCCAAATGGCTTAAGGATACTGTTTCCTCAGCATATGTACTCAAGAATCGTCAAATTCCATCTGTTTGAGCTAATTCTACCAAGACTCAATCCTCTTCCTGGTTCAAAGCTGTGACTGTTGAGCCAGAGGACATTTGTAAAGTGGCTACTTGGTGCTCTTTGAACTCTTTTGTCAAGCATTACTATTCGTATGTTAGGGCTAGGGAGGATGCAGCTTTCAGAGCTGGTGCCCTTAAGGTGACCCATATTACTTTCCTTTCATATTAGTTGTGCTTTGGTATTTCAATTTATCTAGACTGGTCTAGCAGGATGAGGAGGAAGGAGAAATTTCTTACCTGTTAATTCTGTTCACTTTCGTCCTGCTACACTAATCTAGGGCCATCCCGGGAAGTTAAGTTGTGATATGGCAAAGAACATGCTTCTTCCAGATCATATGGATGATGATAAATTCCTATTCACAGGAATTTTACAAGATGTATATGAGTTTTGTTTTTATTTGCTTCCTGTTCTAGTGAGGTGGTTCTGTCAGAGGATCTTGTTCTGAAGTTTGTTACAAGTTTATTTTCTATTAATATTTGGGATACATTTAGGATTTCTTATTAAAATACTGAGGAATTTTTTGGACTGCACCACATGTAAGTAGCTGTGATGACATCACAGAGAAAGCCGTGCTATCTCCATCTGCTGTTAGGGTGCAATAACTCACTTGTTTGAACTGGTGTAGTAGGACAAAAGGAAAGGAAATTAACAGGTAAGAAATTTCTCCTTATGCAGATCTGCAGTGATGTTACTTCAGGAATGCGGTTTCATATATCTAACTGCAGTGATGTCATTGCAAGAATTTCGTGCAATCAGTAACATAAATTAAGTATCACTATTGCAGTGCTACATTAAAAATATAAAAACAACTTTTTAATCAGATTCTTTTCTCAAAATTTTAGCCTTCTGTATGTAAGTGTTTATAGAGTTTATAGTAATATTTTGAAAGTCTGAAACACTTTCTTTAAAACTGTAAGATAAAATCATAGAGGATAACTTTCAAAACTGCTTGCGTGTGTCCATATATGCATGTATATGGACACATGAAAAGCTGCTACGGTATTTTATAACTGCTCAAATGATACACACAGGTTATAAAATACGTGTGCACGCAAACATGCTTGCTTGTGTAAAAACTGCAAGCCACGCAAGTTTGGACTTTTACTGCTAAGTAGCGGTATTTTGGCTAGATAAGGTTGAAAAGTGCTTCTTAGATAAGTTTTTAAAAACGCTACCTTTCGAGCTAAGTCTGATTGCCGGAGAAAGTAGCACTTTTAGACTTATCCGATTATCTGACTTAGCCAGATATGTAGTGTTATATAAGAATTGTCCAGCTAAGTAGTTCCTGCTGCTGCTTAACTGGATACATCAGAATTTAGCTGATTGAGTGCCACCACTTATCCAGATAAGTTTGAATTTGTCCATTTAAGTAGTGGCAAAGGCACTACTTAGCCAGATAAGTCAGAATTTAGCCGGATAAGTGTGTACAAATGATATAATCATGTATAAACATGATATAACTTCAAGTTTTAATGGAATATGTGAGTAGATTTCACCCACATTATTTAGACACGTTTACGCCCTGTAAGTCGGCTTTTACATATGTAAGTCGGGGGATTTTCTAATATGCGCGCAACAATAAAATAACCAGTTTTACCAATTAGTCTACCAGTTCACCCTGTCCATCTTCAGCTCGTGAAGACCCTCCTAGCTCTTCAGCCTGAATTTCCTCCATTTCACCCAGATCCCCCTACCCCCCGTACCCAATAACGTTTTCACTTTTAAGATGTTTATGATCACTTTTCCTGATATTCACATTATGGCGTGTGATCTTATTTTTAGGTTGAAGCTTAATTGGGGTCTCATAATATGGAGCTTTATAATGAATATGAAGTACGCATTATTAATATTCCTATTATAATTGAACTGATTTTATTAAACTATGGGTGCATAATTTTCTTCTCTCAGTCAATAAGTTGGGCTGAATTAGCCATGATATGTTGGAGACATCATCTGACAATGCCAAATGGGCCATCTCTATGAACTCAATAAAAATTTACCGAGCATGCATGGTGTTTCCCGCACATGCTCTTCCTTGTGAGACCCTTAATCTGATTTTCTCCAAGTTTCCACACTGAAGTGTGACCCTCTCTCTTGATAGTTTTCTATGGTGTATTTTTTTCTTCAGTACCTTACTGTGTATCTCCTTTTTTTGCTGTATCGACAGCCCCTTAACAGCACTTTTCAATGCTATCCTTAAGTAAATAATTATACATTTTTTTCAATTGTAAGAACAAGATGTCTGGGGAAAGACCCCATTGTATATTTATTTATATGTAATCTTCCTAGTACAGCTGGACTGCTATAAGTGGAATATAAGTATTTTAAATAAATAAGCCAGTCAGCTTCAAATCTTGGTTCTGCAGGTAAAAGATGTCTATTTCCAATGCACATGAGGTCTGCTATAGGTGTTCGGGCTCAGACCATAACATGGCATACTGCTACAATTGTGGTAAGATGTCCCCTAGGGCCTAGCAGTCACGGGACTGAAAAATGCAATATCTCTGGAGGACACTCAAGGAATATTCTCATGAATTTGGTCATCTGAGCTGCTCCAAAAGCTCTCATTGCGCAAAGTCAAGCAAGGGCTCTTACCATCACTGCTCAAGAGTGAAAACTCCTCTTCTGCCATCTCTGCAGGCTTGGAGTTGAGAAAAGTGCAGAAATGCTGGTCACTGGAAGAGGCATAGTCATCAGTACCTAAGCAAGGCTCATTCCCAAGGCAGAACTCTCTGAAGCCAAAAGGAAAGAAACAGCATGACAGTATGCCTGGGGCCCCTTCATCGGTACCAGCCTCAGTCAGTGCCAAGCTGCAAGTCTTATCATTGGCATTGAAGACTCCCAAGGTGCTGCACAGTTGATGTCTTTGGCTCAAGAGTGTGCCAAGGTCAGGGCAGGGTCATGCAGTTATCAGAATCAGGCAAGGGTTGAAGCAGGCAGCAAGTAGGGCACAGTCAAGATTCAAGACAGAGGTCAGAGGCAGGAGGCAGACAAAACATTATTCTGGGTCCATAGCAGGGATCAAAGGCAGGCAAGAGACAGAAGAGAAGTCTGGATCCATAGCAGAAGTCAGTACCAAGGCAGGCAAGCGAAGTGCAGAAGCAGGGCACAGCTGGAGGCAAGGCAGGGCAGACACTGAGCAGAGCAGAGAGGGCTGGACAAGGCAGGAACAGGAGCAAAGAAATAAGGCTGGATCTGGAACGCTGGAGCAACACGCACTGCGGTAAGTAGGAGAACCTGTTGCTGGGGTAAGGTTAGAGATCGTGGCCATGGTCTTTATACCCAGCCGCATGATGTCATAAGTGCACAGCCCCATTTCCCTTGGAATCTTCAAAAGACACTGTGCCGCACATACACAAACCTAGGGACCCGGTAGTGTCAACATCATGATGGTGAAATTCAGGCCAAGCCGAAGGCTGTTTGCATTTCCAGATGAGTGCTGCTGGTCGCAGGACAATCCCGCGACCGGCAGCTCCTAGAACCCCTGAGAGACCCAGCAGTGATCCCAGTACATAGACTTCTCTGAGATCTGCAGTTCAGAATGTGGTAGAATACCACTGCGTGCCTGCCAGTGGCCAAGAAATTGGATCTCAGATATAAGATGCAATCAGCTCCTGGTTTTGGTGTAGTATACCTACCATACCATTCATCAATGGTGTAATCAGCCCTCAAGACCACAAAGAAAACTAGGAAGATTTGTAACACACCTCCAGTTTGACTCCAATTTACTAGACATCTTATGGAAGAAAGTGTTTCAAATTTACATGCTGATTTCCCATATAGCAACACGCCAGCTGGTTAAGTACTTACATGAATGTATTAAGAAGATTAAATCCCTCTCAGAGTCTTTAGACCCTGAACCAGGCCCGGGGGATGTAAGGCAGTGAAGAAACTGAGGAGCATGAGCGGCATCTGGTCTGCTGGATCTGTGAAGTTTTCAAGACCGCTGTGAGAATTTTGGAGACCACCATTGGAACCCATAGGCTGGCTTGGTTACATTCCAGCAGGCTGAAAGAAGATGTCTATAACTGGACTGCAGATGTCCTATGTTCAGGGGACTGTTCGATGACAAAGTCAAGAAGACTGGCACATGTTAAGGAGCACTAGACTGCTATCTAATATCTGTCAATGGGAGGAGGCAATCAATTTATGGATCCCAGATGCCTATATTTGCTGTATATGCATGCATTCTTTAAAAGGCGCTGCTTATAGTCTTCTGTCCCTCCTTTGCAACAGGAACAGCTTCCCACCAGAGGGTGTCAAAGGGAACAGTACCAATCTAACTCCCATAACAGCTGCAGGGGAAACCTGGACCCAGATTTTAATGCATCTCAAGCCTGACTCCTTTCTGCCTCTGGTTGAGGAGAGGTTTCATTCTTTTCTCTCAAGAATAGTAAAGGATCTCCAAGGATTTGTGGGTTCTGAACATTGTGGAGTGTGTTTACCACTTGTGCTTTTCTTGCCTTCCCTTGACCCAGTAATTTTCAGTCTTCAGTTCAGAGTCATCTTAGTTGGCACAGCTTCATCTGGATGTGGATAATCACTCCAGCTGAGAGCAATAGACAATTCTCCATGGACAGCAGGACAATCAGCCGCAAAAATAGAATGACGTGATCTGATGACACTGGCATGGACATGCTTTCTCCTGGCCATGCACTGGAATTCCCACGCACCAGCCCTACATGTGAGTTTCCTCAGTCTCTTTCCTTCTGCTGTCATGATTGGACATTGGTCTCTCTAGTGCCCACGATTTTTTTTGCCCCATTTGTTCTTTTAGATTACTTTCATTTTATTTTCCTCAGTTCTCAGTTTTTCTTTCTTCCATTTTTCACTGTGAGTCTCCTAAAAAAAAAAAAGAGAAAAATAAAACAGTTTTCTGTTAGTAGCCATGTCAGGCAGCCAACTATTCAATCTCTGTAGGAAGGGTAAGCCCAAAATGCCTATGAAGGACTTAAATAAAATTTACCTCTGCTGCTTGGGACCTTCGCATAACACTTCAAATTATGAGGTGTGTGCTAAGATGTCACCAAGAGCAATCAGATAAAGGCAATTTAATTTTTCAGAGGCTTCCTCTTTGGAAGGTAAAATTCCCTCATTTGTAAGTAGACCATCATCTCATAAACAGATCCAAGAGTAAGGGTCATGAATCTGCGCATAAGACATCACTTATGGAAAACATATCTATAGTGCCAAAAATATCTGTACTCCTCAGAGCTGACCTGCTCTGCGCTGGTCACCCCATTATTAACATTCGCATTGACCACATCGGTGCTGACAGCATTGGAGCAGACCACATAGGCATTGAAAATATTGGAGCCAAGAATATTGAAGCAACCTACTTCTGGTACAGGATACTCCCCATCAATTTTAGTGCCCGAATCAGATGCTACTTCTGAAGTATTTCCTCTGGACAAAAACAGCTAGGCATTTGTTCAAAAAATGTGGCATGATTTTGTAAGATGATGCCATGTACCTTCGTAAGAAGATTCTTGTATTCCTGAAAGACTTTTTCAGAAAATCGAATCTCCATCCTTCATTTCTCCTTTTCAAAACCACAGTTTTCTCAGCATAGATCTATTCACTGATTCACATACAAGATTCAAACTTTGAGGCTTATGACTCTTTCTGATCATTCCCTCCCAGAGTCCCCAAAAAATCTCCAGAGCCATATCTGTAGATGGAGAGAAGTAATAAACTACCAGAAAATCTTGCTTGTCCAGCTTTTATTCAGAAGTTGGCAGATTTGATTCCTTTGTCAATTCAGGATGCACCAGAACCATCGGCAGAATTTTCTAGAGTGCCTTGATATATCTGTCATGGCTCCTAAAAATCCTTTGTAGTTCCAGTGCACAAAGCACTAAGAAACCTACAGTATATGATGTGGGCTTCCCCACTTTCTATAATACCAATACCAAGAATGTTTAACCTTAAATATGAAGTAAATAAATGCCCAAGCCATGACAGGATATAGCTTCCTCCTGATTCTATTGTGGTAGAATCAGTAATACACAGAGCAAAGAAATCGAAGATCTAATCAAATTCTCCTGGAAAAGAATCACACTTCTTGACAATGTGGGCAAAAGGTATCAATTGGCCATGCTTCTAAGCAGGATGTCTGCTCATCAGTTTCGATTAATACAGTATTTTTGTATAACATTCTACAGAAGATCAAAAATTATTCTGCTTCTATTTCTCCAGAATTGTATGCTGAGTTCCCATATAGAAGCACACTAGCTGCTATATGGGGAAATTTTTGAGTCCTGCTTATCTGATGCAGATGAATATTCCAAACACCTAATAAAGTCCATATATATAATAACTTTGACACTACTTCCAGATCATCAGTGATCACAGTAACTACCAGAAAGTTAGCATGATTAATGGCTTTGGGCTTAAAGGAATATGTTCATGAAAAAAAAAAGCAGATTCTTTTTGCTCAGGTGAAGAAGACAGTGAATATAAAGGAACAGTGTACATCACTTCAGACTCTTAACTAAGGCTTTGATAGATCCTACAGCTACTCTATGGAAGTAACAGCCCTACATGAAGCAATACTGTTTTCCTCACAGACATTATACATCTTCCCCTTACCAAAGGCAGCATTATCTGCTTCATCAGCAACAGACACAATGTAGAGAACATACTAGAAGCAAAAAATCAAAATACACTCTCAAGAAGTATCTGTGAAGGGTAAAAGCCAGCTGAAATTCAACATATAAATGAGCTACCAACCCAAGACAATAACCAATATATCCCGTGTGAATACACAACAAAATTTTTTTTGTTTGTAAAGACCTCATACAAAGGCACACCGTTCCATGCTAGTTAGCAAAGGTTTATGTATACCATTAGTATAATCATAGGTCCTTTTTTTTTTTTTAAGCATTTTCAATTTGCTCATTGTGATAAAGTGAATATGATCATTCAAAAAGTCAATGTCATGCTGTATTATTTAGTTGTACTGTGTATATACACTTTATGAAACATGGCATTGATGACAAGAAGTCTTGTAACACTTAGCTTTTAAGCTGTTGGAGGAAATGCCTGAAATCTTAGTCGAAGAGGCTTGTATGGTATGAGCCCATAGTAGAGACAGGCCTCAGATTAAATCAATTCAGCAATTAACCCAGAAGAAAATGAGTTTTTGACTACAGAAGAAGGAAGACTTCATTTTTTTTCTGCTACTAAAGGGCCCTCATTACCACTGACCAATGGGTTGTTGGCATCATCCAGAAGGATTATAGATTGAATTTAGAGACTCTTCCTCAGAATGAATTTTCAGGTCTTGCATAAACCTCCCAAGGAACAATCACACAGGATAAAACAGGAGTTGAAATTTCTTCTCATGCAGTAGAACCAGTTCCTTTAATAGAAAGAAACAAGGGGTTTATTCAAGATACCTCCTTATCCCCAAAAAGTCAGAAGGCCTTTGCTTGATCTTGAATTTAAGGGAATTAAGGACATTTCTCAAATGAGAAAAATTCAAGATGAACTCATTGGGAACTATCTTTCTACTTCTGGACCTCAATGATTTACTAACAGCTTTGGAACTCAAAGATGCTTATACTTGCATTCCCATTCATCCAGACTACAGGGAATATCGTATATTCACAGTAGAAAATTAGTATTATCAGTACAACATCCTTCCATTTGGTCTCTCAGCAGCCCAAGAGTCTTCACAAGGATGAAGAACATCTTGGTATTTCCTTATTTAGACATTTGGCTAATAGCTGGTAGATCCTTAGGAAAAGTCAAAATTCGATGACTTACTGTTCAAACTCTTCTCTCAGGATTTGCTCTCAACTACAACAAAATCCTGTCTATTACCTTCTCATTACCTATAATTTATAGGAAAAGAGTTTATTTGGATACCCAAGCAGGGAAAGCTTTTCTTCCATTTTAGAGACTGTCAAAACTATTATAAATAATAGTTTTGCTTTGCAGCTGACTTTAATGTTAGCAAGACAATTCATGGAAATGCTTGGTCACATGGCAGCCATAGTGCATATCATCCCGTTTGCTTAGCTACATATGAGAATTCCTCAATGGCTCCTAAAATGTAACTGGAATAAACTTACTCAGCCTCTTTCTCCCAGAATTCCAATTACTCTTCCTCTGTGCCAATCTCTAAATTGGTGGCGTCGCCCTCCCTGTCTTCTGTTAGGTCATTGTTTCCACCACCACCACCCAACTTCAGGTGACTTAAAACTACAATGCATCAACTCCAGCATGGAGGGTTCACTGGGCCACCTGTGTTCTCAAGGAATGTGGTCCAAAAAGGAACCAACTCTTCACATAAATATTTTACAAGTAAAGGCAATATTCAAAGCATTACTAGTGTTTGAACTGTTTACAAAGCAAAAAGTAATTCAAATTCCATTAGACAATATTATAGCAATGTACTACATAAAAGAGGAGGAATGGGTTTTGAGCACTGTCAAGAATTCTTAAACATATGGACTTGGACAGTAGACAGACAGATGCATCTCTATACCATGCACATCCCAGGGAAATCCAGTGTAGCAGCAGATTTTCTGAACAGTCACCTACAGCTTCACGACTAGTTACTCCAAGCTGCCCACTTCAAAGTATTTTCCAGCATTGGGGAGTTCAAGTGGATTTTTTTGCAGTCTCATTCAACCACAAACTTCCAGTTTACTACTTAAAAAGACCAGATCCCAAGGCCTTGGCGTCAGATGCTTTTGCAGTCTCTTGGGCAGCAGGCCTGTTAGATGCATATCCCCCAATTTCTCTGATCTCCATGACAATTCAGAAGCTAAGAACGCAGACAGTTCTGAAGTTAAGCCTTTTTTTGGCTTCACCAAGCTCTGTTTTCTTGGCTCCAAAGACTGTCAATTTTTCAACGTTTGTCTCCTAACATTTCGATATCTTCATCTTAAACTTCGCTTCCTAGCATTAACAATATGGATGTTTAACTCTGATGTTTAGAAGTTCTATTCTTTTATTACAAAAGCAGTTCTAATAGCAGCTAGGAAACTGTCTACCAGACATTCCTACGGATTCAAGTGGAAAAGGTTCTCTTTCTAGTGTGAATCTCGGAACCAGTATTCATTATGATGCAAAACCTCTATCTTGTTACAATATCGTTTTAATCTTTTTAATTCAGAATTTAAGTCAAATTCTTTGAGTGCATCTTAGCATGACTGCAGCATTCCATCATCTGCTGAAAGATCTTCCTGTGTCTCATCTTCCCATAATATCAAGATTTATAAATCTTCACTCTCCTATAAAAGATCCATCAGCTCAATGGGATCCAAACCTAGTCTTACTGAGGCTGAAGAATTCCCCATTTGAGTCAATGGCATACACTAATTTTAAATTTCTAACTTGAAAACTCTTCTCGTAGTAGTTACTTTAGCTTGTAGAGTCAGCAAACTCCAGGCACTAGTAGTAGACCCTGCATACTCAAAGTATTCAAAAATAGAATGGTTCTCAAGACTCATCCAAAATTCCTGCCCAGAGTTGTTTTTCAATTTCATTTAAATCACTCTATACCTCTTCCTGCTTTATTCCTACCTCATAGAAATAAAGCAAAACAAGCACACCATACCTTGGATTGTAAAAGAGCAGTATTCTTTTTTTACTGGAAAGAATGAAGCCTTAGAGGAATTATTTCATTTAGTCACATCCTGTGATCCAAACAAACAAAACCGTCCAGATGGGACATATACATTGTCATCTTAGCTGTCTGATTATATCTTCTTTTGTTATAAAGAGGCAGGTATGAACCTTCCTATCAAACTTAAAAGCCTATCAGATTTGAGCAACTGAAACTGCAGTATTTTTTCTCCATTTTGCCTCCATTCTTGAAGGCATGGTGCCTTCGTTAAAAACAGCTGTGGTCTGTCCCTTATTTAAAAAAGCCAACATGGATTCTGTAAATCCCACTAGCTAATGGCCAATCTCCTTCATACCACTTCTCACTAAAATATTAGAGAAAGTTGTCCTTACTCAGTTACAGGACTGTCTGGAGGAGAATAACTTCCTCCATAATAATCAGTTTGGCTTTCGCCTGTGATATAATACGGAATCCCTTTTGCTTTTCAATGTCAATAATATTCGGCAGGGTTTTGACTCTGGTATTAGTTATTTCCTCATTCTATTAGACATATCAGCTTTTGATACTCTCAATAATACACTTTTGCTGGACCATCTAAAGTCGCTAGGCATTTCCTGAATGAAGTTTGTCTTCTCATATCTTGATTGTTATGAGTAAAAGTATTATTATTACTATACAGACCCCCCTTATTATTAGTTCCTAATTTGAAAAATTGTTTTGGTAAATTTTGGTTAAAGTATATTTGGGAATGTTATGGTTTTCAAAGAAAGGATTGCCTAATTGTGATGTAACATGTTCTATGTTAAATATTTGTTAAAAATCCCAATAAAGATATAAATTATAAAAAAAAAAACAAAACTTGAGGGTTCTCATTGATTCCTCCTTTTCTCTATGGCCGCAATTTGGATCCCTGGTTCAATCTTCTTATTACAGGCTTTGCCTGCTTTCCCCTCTGAAACCGCTTCTCTCTTGTCACCCCTGGATTACTGTAATGGTCTGTTTTTGGGTCTCCCCAACTCTTATCTTCATACCCTTCAACTAATCCAAAATTCTGCAGCTCATCTAATCTCTGGGACATCTCTACATAGTCACATTTCTCTGGTACTTGCTGAGTTGCACTGGTTGCCCATCATTTGGTGCACACAATTCAGAACTCACCTGGATCTTTAAGGCCCTTCATGGGTTAGCCCACCTTGCTTATCTTCTTCTATTTGGATATACCAACCATCCCGTAATCTCCACTTTACTTCCCAGCATTTACTAAAATTCCCCTCCTGCAAACAAGCACGGCTATTGGAGTCTCACAAGCGCATTTTTTCTATTGCGGGCCCAGCTTTTTGGAATAGTCTCCCACTGGAAATCAGAGCAGAAAAGGACCTGATTCGTTTTAGGAAGCTGTTACATCTTATTTGTTTACCCTAGCCTTCCCTGACTGATGTGATTCCCTTCCATCTCCTACCTTTCTGGTAGTTTTTGCTTCTTAATTGCTAGTGCTGCTTAAAATTAAGTTATTGTCAATTATTGTTTGTCCAATTTTATTTTGTATGTTTTTGTACTCCACTGAGATTTGTGGATCATCAGAATAGAAGTTTATATAAATAAATAGATAAAGCAGCTACGGTCCTCTGTGTACACATTTTGTAAAAAAAACTATTGCCTAGAGCAAGTTTCTTGAATAGATACGGCATTTTGTCAAGCAATACTAAAAAATATTTTCAACTAATAGCTTCAGCACTCCCACCTGGCAATTCTATCCTGGTTGCACATACCTTACATATAAGATAAAATTTTTTTGCAACCTTCAGCTTGGAAGTCCTCACTTGTGTGGCTGATTTAGTCTGTCCTCTGTCTTTGTAGACAGGAGGACAAGTCAGCCACACAATTCCACCCTCCTCCCCTAAGTGTTGAAGCTCAACTAGAGAAGAAACTGAAGAGTGTGTGGAAAATCCAGCGCATGCTCAGAAAAGATTTTCTTTCTGAACTCGGAGAGCATGATTGCGCCAGCTCCGTTGGATTCCATTGCCCTACTTGTGTGACTGATTTGACCTATTGTCCATAGAGAATATGTTATAGGTAAGCAACTTTGCTTTCCTTTGGACTGAAAAAAAAAAAAAAGCCTTGGCCTACACCTTAGAAAACACCTCAGACTCTTTCAAAAGACTTTTTAGTTGTTGTCTTTGGAGCCCAGCATTCTGTCTTTGATAGTAGCCAATCCAGGTCACAAGTATCTGGCAGATCCCATAAAATAGATCCCAGGACTAGCAATAGTCGTTAGTCTATCTAGCTAATAATGTATAATGGACTTTTGCTTCAGGAACTTTCCAAACCCCTTTTAAACCCTGCTGTTTTAGTTGCCTTGATCACATACTCTAGCAACAGATTCCACAGCTTGATAGTGCGCTGAGGGAAAAAAGTACTTTCTACGATCTGCTTTGAATATGCTTGCTGTTAGTTTAATGGAGTGTCCTTTTGTTTTAGTATTACTTGAAAAGCTAATTAATCGTTCTTTATTTACCTGTTCCACTTCACTTATGATTTTATAAACTTCTATCATGTCTCCTCTCAGCTGTCTCTTCCAAGCTGAAAAGCTCTAGCCTGTGTAATCTCTCATTATAGGAGAGATTTTCCATCCCTTTATCATTGTTATCCTCCTCTGCATCTTTTCTAGTTCTACTATCTTTCTTAAGATGGGGCCACCAGAAGAACACACAATACTTGAGGTGTAGTTATACCATGGCGCAATATATTTTTCGCTTTTTTTCTCCATTTCTTTTCAGATCATTCCTATTTTCTTTTTTGATTGCCACCAAACAGTAAGCCAAGTATTTCAACATATTGTCCACAAGGACTTTAAGGTCCTTCTCTTGGGTAGTGACTCCCAATATATAACCTAGCATTGTGTACCTGTAGTTGGGATTATTGTTCCCTATGTGCCTAACTTTGCAATTTTCTACATTAAATTTCATCTGCCTTTCAGTCTAATCTCACAAGGTCTTTCTGCAGTTCCTCGTAATCCGCTGCTGGTTTTAATAACTTTGAATATTTTTTAATCACTTGTTGCTCTGCTGTGTATCCTTCAGCTTAGATCTCCTTATGTGTCATGGCTAATTCAGCCTTGCTTGTTGATGGGGATAGCATGTTGGCTTATCTGCAATGAAGGTTCTCTGTAGACAACAAAATGAATTAGCCATGCTTATTCCTGTCCTCCTTCCTGAAGAATTATCTGCTTTGTAAAGCTTCATAAGCTCTGAAATTGACTGAAGGGCTCACGAAATGGACCCAACTCAGAGAGATAAATCCATTTGGCCTTGTCAGATGGCATCATCCTTGTGTCATGGCTAATTCATCCTGCTGTCTATAGAGGACCCAGTTAAGGAAAGTGGATGATGATTACAGCACCTGCATGTCAATTTTGCAACTTTGTTTCAATACAAAATCCATAGTAATGTATATTTAATATTTCTATTCTGCCTTTTGTGGCTGGTCAGCCGCTCAATAGTGTGATATTAGTGCAAGGGTGGTTACATTGCAATGAGGTAGATTATAATGAGGTACTTTAGGTTAGAAGTTAGGGCGGTATTACAATAAAGGCATTACATTCCAAGGATAGTGAACTATCTACAATCTAGTGGGTTGCTGCACCCGAGGCAGCTTGGATTCCTCAGGGGAAGTACCTGTTAGAATTATTAACAAGGAACTGCATTAATTAAATTATTAACAAGGAACTGCATTATTGGAAATTTAAATGCAGTGCACTGTATAAATATAGCAAAGTCTTTACAAGGTCAAATTTGAGTTTCTCTGCTTCCTGCTTTTTTTTGTATTAGAGTTTTGTTTTGATTAGCCAATGACATTCAAGAGAATAAGTTATAGGAGATGTGAGTCTGTTGAGTAAACAACCATGTTTTTAGTTGGCACCAAAAGTCTTAAGTGGTCACTGAATCCTTGCAGATTTGAGGGGATTACACACAGTAGATCTGGTATTGCTCTGCTGAAAGCTCTAGACACAGGTTTCCTTCAGTTGAATTGTTCTGAGAGGCAGACTGATTAGCTGCAGTTGACTTAGGCAAAGATTTCTTGTTGGGTGATATTTTTTTGGTAAGGTATATGAGGCTAATGTTTTCAGTGTCTTGAATATGAGGGCTAGGATCTTAAATTTTATACACACCAAGCCATTGCTTGGTGGAAGAAGTATGTTCCCATTTTTTGTTGCCCATAATTGTACTGGCAGCAGCATTTTGGATAATCTGGAGTTTGTTCATAGTTTTTTCAGTAGCCCTATGCAGATAGTGTTGCAGTAGTCTATGTGTGTACAGGTACTATGGCTTGCATTATTCTTTTGCAGTAACAGGAATAGACACAGTTATTTCATTATGTGGAGACAACAGAATGCCGCCTTTGTCACTACTGTTGTTTGGTCAGTGTAGAGTATGGGATGACTCCTAGACTCTTCAGGATGAAGGGAGAAGGTGGTGGTGTCAGGTTGTAGTGAATTGTTCACCCATAGGATCTCTATTTTGTCTCTGTTTATAAGGAGTCTCTTGTTTGTCATTCAGATTGTAATCTTATTTAAGCAATTTTTTTTTTTAAGACTGCTGTGGTTTCTTCCCAGGTGTCTGATGTTGGCATGAGGATTTGAATTTAGTGTTTTGAGTGTCACTTACATACAAATATAAAATAAGCCAATAGACAAAATGTACTTTACATTAGTTTTATCAGCCCTTCTCCCTTCTAAATTTTAAACCACTAACAACTCCAACAAAATTAAGATGCATTCTGTAGTCCATTAGCAAGAGGGGTGCTATCCAGTCTTTTGCACTAATGCCATATGTATGATTATCTACTAGTTGGTAAGAGACTGCATGTGTACATTTGGGGCAAAGAGCTTTGAGCCCTCAAAGAATGAGTCAAATCTCTGGCGACTAGAGTGGCAGACCTGGAGGAGCTAAGGAAGACCTTCAGGGACATAGAAGAACAGTCCCACTTCTCCTCAGGCAGTCCCTCTGCTGCCTTGGAGGAAAAAGGTCACCTGGAAGGAAAGTATCTCCTTGGTATGCCAGGAAGCAATTCTATAGCAAGGACCAGCTCTCAAGTTAATATATCCTCTCGCACTAAAGATATGTCACCATGGATATGTAACCAGGACACACAGATTAGGACCACCATTGAGTTGGTGATTCAGTTATTAGGAATATAGATAGCTGGGTGGCTGGTGGACGCGAGGATCACTTGGTAACTTGCTTGCTGTTCTCAAACTATACTATATAGATCTTGTGCCGCCTCATTAATCTGCCTCAGATCTCTTCTTACTAGTTTGCTAAAGATGGTAATAGCAGGATTTACAACTCTAGGTGGAACCCAAGAAGAGGATTTCCTTACTGTTGAATGATTGGACACCTCAGTAGCTGCAGTAGAAAAAAAATAATTTAAGTCATAAGATCCGAATAAACTTCGTAGAAAAACTTCAAAATGAAATAAATCAAATCTACGGGTGCAAAAGATTGCCCTATATTTAGTATAGACAACTGTTAAGTAGAAATACTTTATTTGACAAATGAATTACCTGAGCTGTGCCCATGATATGAAACAACGTTTTTACGAGTGGGAGTATCCCACTCATAAGAGGGAAAGATGAGCAAATCAGGAGCTTTTGTCACAGTCCCATTAGGAGCAAGAGGAAATATGCCTTGCAAGAACTTTGCCATCCATATAAGCCCTCTACTTGGACTGTTCAGTGCAGTATTAAGCTTCATTGGGAAATTTTATAGTTACATCCCATTTTTCAAGAAATGCCATTATTTGCATTAAAGAGGGCATGCAACATCAAAGACCGCGTGATTCAATCTATTTTTATTCAGGATCTATAACAACAGAAGATGATGGTGGCCACAGGGGACATTTTCCATGTGCCATTGTAATGCATGTCCACTGTCATTTAGTGGAGATATATTTGTTTTTCCGGATTGTTGACCATATTTTTTGAAGAATTTTACAGTCTGTTCCAGTAGAGGAGTGATTTATGCAATATAGTGTTCCTGCAAGCAATTATATATTATAAAACTACATGTTTATCAGAATCAAGATCCAAGAACATTTGAGTTCTTGGATCTTGAAGAACTGAAGGTCCTTTGGTGTTTACTTTAGAAGCATAACAAGTTGTGGAAGATTTAACTTTTGCAGTGTTAGAGAAGCTCTGGGTTTGGGCCAGAGGTGGGAATTTGCACGTATGTTAATACAGAAGGAACAAATATACATTTATAAGTGGAACACTGCACCATATTACTTAAACAGAATCGTTGTCAACTGGGTTTGTGGGGGCGAGGGGTTTATGTTTTTTGAGATTTTTTTTCTATCATTCTTTGCCCCATGGACTAGGTAGGTGTTATGCATTTAGAGTAGTAACATCAAGACCAGGACAGTATTTAGATTTCGTTGCCATGGAAAATCAGAGTACCTCAAGTAGCCCATTGGACTAATATAGGACCTTACTTTTGTCTTTAGTACATTTTGTTGGTTTGATTATAACATTTCTTATTTCTTTTTGTGATTGTTTATATTATATTATATTATAAACATGATTGAAGTTTCAAAAGAAGTTTACATGTGCATTGTCTTTTTAATGTTGCTTCACCTTTTATCTTGATGTATTTTCTGGATGCAGTAGCCAATTGGTCTGTGGTACATTTAAACTAAGATAGTGTGATGATGATTGTGATTGCCATTTTAAGCCAAGAGACAGTGAGACATGACATCTATTTGCAGTAAGTGTATTAATATATTAATACACTATATTAATATAGTGTATAATTCTGACTGCTGGACTGCTGTACTAGGCCTTACTAAGCTTGTGCCAGCACATGTCAAATATGTGCTGTGCTGTTTGCTATAAGGAAAGCAGCTAATTACATCTACAAGATGTGTGCCTAAGTCAGCGAGAAGTGAAGGACATCTCGTAGGACGAGTGTGGCTTTATGAGAACCAACTACAAAGCAGAATACAGAGACTGATAAGAGATGATCTATGTCTTCCTACAAAGTATTGTGGGGAGATGAAATAGAATGGAAAATTGGACCCAAAAGAAAGGAAGGAGGAAAACAGATTTTGGGGTACATGTTGTCTAGGGAAAGGAAACCAGGCCAGAGTGACGCATTTAGAAATTATCAATTCTTGGCAAAGGTAACTAGAAAAAATGTATATAAGCCTTGTAAGGTTGTGACATAGGGAAGGAGGAATCTTAAGGTGTTCAGTGTTTTACTGACCCTGTATTCTCCTTCCCAGATACTTATATTGTGATTGGCCAGTCATTTATTTACTATAATAAATAATTTACTAAATTTTCTCTGAGTCTCATGTCTGGTATAGTGGGGCAAGAACCATACAATAGGTATACTCGACAAAAAGGTGGTAATAAAGTTGCCCTGATGCAAGCGTGAGTTCACTGAAACATTGCATTGAGCTCACTCTGTTTCTGAGCCAGTGTTGTTCAAGTCTTTGGCATTGATGCTGCACACGTTACTATATCTTCTTGGGGATAGCAGAAATTTAAAAGCTGTTTTGAGAAAAGCAAGATGTGCACAGCATGACATCAGTCAGCTGCCATTCACCATGTCTTAAAGGTTGATTTCATGGATATGCCATATAAGTTCTTTTAAGAGTAGAGAGGAAAAGCCATGCTAGATAAACGTTTTGAAATGCAAAAGTAATATTTTTCATGTTCAAAAAATGTTAATTGTCACTAGTGGACTCCATGACAAGAAAATCTTTATGGTCTTTATGGTATGGTTCGAGAATAGCAAGCTAGACATAGGATGACACCAGGTTGATGTTCATCATGTCCTTGTGATGCTGAGCAGTCAGGACTAGCCAGAGAACAGAATCCAGGTTGGACTCTGGCAATGATCTTTACAAGTATCTTTATTGTTAAGCAATAATAAACAAAACAGCTAGTTCGAGCACTTCAACAAAAACAATAGTAACTTACAGTTCATATTCTTGAAGCTTCTATATCTCTCCCTGGGCCTCCTTCATCCCTCTGGCCCTGGTCTCTTATCCCCACTTTCAGGACTTCACCTTATCCCAGAATCCCTTGCGGGCTTGAGAGTTAAGCTTTAAGGTATTCTGAGGGAGTTCCTTACATACTCCCTCGTAGTCCTAAAGGATTATCCTGTGGAAAAGCCATAGAAGACCAGTATTTTTAAGTGCAAAGAAAAAAATGTGGTAAAATTAGGTAAGGGCTTTTAAATGCAAAAGAATTATTCTCTTAAAAAAAAAATCTGTTCACTAGTGGATTCCATGACAACAAAATCTGTATTGAATGTTATTTAAATAGCAGTGGCCTATGATTACAATTTGATCCCTTGTAGCCAAGTTTGCTGGCAAGACTTGCACCCTATATGATGCCAGTCCTCAGGAGTTTTGAAATATTTTTTGTATTACTAGGGCTAAGCTTTTCCTGTTTCTGGGTGTGTTAGTGATTCATATTTTGAAACAGGTTTGGGCTTTTTTGTTTTTTGTAGGATTATAAATACTACAAATTACAGCACAAATCAGATCTTACCATATGATTATACAGAAATTTAGATATTTTGCATTCACTAGAGATAGGATATGTAAGGAGAAAGTAAGGCTCTGTTACCTATTCTTGCAAGTACATTTAGACTTACTGGCAATTGTCCAGACTGCTGCTTGTAGATAGGTGGGTGGGGAGATCAGGTGATCAGTCTGCACCCTTGCTTGATTCATAATGGTAATGTTGGCAGCAACTCCATATTTCTTGATCTGGAGTCATTATTATATCATTTGTATTTCATATGCCTGTCAGTCACAGATGATATAATAGATGAGGATCGTACTCTGTACTTTTCTGAAACTTTTCCACTTTCCTTGTTGCTGGATATGTTACACATTTGTTGAGTTTACACCAGTGATGTATGTCTCCAGTTATTATTGTGGATCAGTAAATACCAGGCAAAGGTCTATTGTGAGTCCTTGAAGCCTACACACCTTGTAAAGCCAGCAGTTCAGATATTGGGAGAAAATAGGTAAGGTGGAACAACAGTGTGCCAGATTAAAGGAGCTATTATAAAGATAACCAATCTATGTGTTAGAAAAGTAAAGAAAGTTGAGGAGAAAAGGAAACCAATCTGGTTCTCAAAGGAGGTTGCTGATAAAGGCAAAAAGAATAGCATTCAAGAAGTACAAAGGATTCCAAATAGAGGAACACAGGGAAGAATATCCACTGAAGCCGAGGGAGACAAGGAAAGAAATCAGAAAAGCAAAAGGTCACGTGGAAGAAAGGATTGCCAAAGAGGTAAAGCGAGTTGACAACATATTTTTCAGATATGTTAGAGAAGATAGGAAGGCCTGAAGTGTTATAGTAAAGGTCACAAGGAGCAATGTGTAGAGAAAGATGAAGAAACAGCAGAAATATTAAATACTTCAGTTTGATGTTCACTAAAGACCTTGGAAAAGGACCGTTGTTGGTTGACAAGACACTGGATGGGAGTGGGGTAGATTCAACCCCATTTTCAGAAGAGAATGCATGGGAATAACTAGGAAAAATGAAAGTAGACAAGATCTTAGAACCAGATGAGGTTCATTCCAGGATACTATGGAGCTCAGAGATGTGCTGGCAGGTTCACTGACAGACCTGTTCAATAGATACCTGGAAACGGGGGTGATTCAGTAAGATTGGAGAAGAACAGATTTGGTCCTGCTTCACAAGAGTGGTAACAGAGAGAAGGCTGGAAACTAGGCTGGTTAGCCTCACCTCAGTGATGGGAAAATTAATGGAGAGACTGTTGAAGGAAAGGATAGTGAACTATCTACAATCTAGTGGGTTGCTGCACCCGAGGCAGCTTGGATTCCTCAGGGGAAGTACCTGTTAGAAAAATCTGATTTTTTTTTTGATTGGTGACGAGAAAACTGGATCAAGGAAGAGCAATTGATGTAATTTACTTGGATTTCAGCAAAGCTTTTGATACAGTCCCACATAGGAGGCTCATGAATAACATGAGAAGTTGGATGTGAGTGCCAAGGTAATGGAGTGGATTACAAACTGGTTGACCGAGAGGAGACAGTAAATAGAACCTACTTTAAAGAGAAAACAGTGTTAAGTGAGGTACCTCAAGAATCTGTTTTGGGACCAGTTCTATTCAATATTTTCATGAGCAACATTGCAGAAGGGATAAAAGGTAAAATTTGCCTTTTTCCTAGTGATACTAAGATCTGCAACAGAGTGGACATCTCTGAAGGAGTAGAGAGAATGAAAAGCAATTTAAGAAAGCTTGAAGAGTGATCGAAAATCCATTAGATGGGATTTAATACCAAGAACAGTGGAGTCATAATTATGGGGTGAACTCTACTTACTCTGACCTTGGCCTGCCCCCTGACATTTCATGATCTCTACCTGCTCGACTCTGGCTCTCTGGCTACGCCTCTGCCTCCTGATTCTGTTATGTTGCCTTGATCCTGACTGTCAGCTGCAATGTGTCCACCTGTAACCTATGACAAACGGAGAATGAATTTACTTATCCTAAATAACAAGGAGCTCTAGTCCGATTTGAACCCTGGCTTCCTGGTTCGTAGTTGCTGTTCTAAACACTAGAATACTCCTGCACTCCAGATCCACAATCCAAGCAAGATCCAATATGCTAGACGTCCTCCAGTTTGTGGAGTCCCCTAAAAATGTCATGGTAATCCCAATCCATGAAATCCAATATGTTCACATGAGTATGTGGATGAACCCATCTCTGTGGCTCCAGTTAACAGGAAGGCGGACACTATTTACCTCTTCCACGAGACTCCTGGATTCGAAAAGAGGCACCAGTTTGTGGTGGTTGAAACCACTCTTAAGAGGGCCAAGAAGCAGAGAACTCATTCCTTAATGCGCCCAGGAAAGGAGTCTCACATCCTGGCCACTCTTGGGAGGTAAATATTTCAGGGAACTATGCTAAATGTGCACAGTGTTTCCTACCAGCTGTTTATGGACCAGTATATGCGGGACCTGCTGAAGCTAATGCAGAGGATGGCCGAGCAGCTTTCTCAGAAGCAGCAAGGTAGTCATTGGTGGCAATGCAGTAAACACATGATCTACTCGACCGTTGATGTTTGTTTTTGAAACACCACTAAGAGTCTCTGCTGTGGGGATTGGTGCCCACAGATTTGCCTGGCTGCAGACCTCAGACGACAGTTCCAGGAAAGATTTGCAAATGTGCCATGTTCTGGAGAGAATCTTTTCAAAGATAAAATAAAAGCAGCAATGTTACACATCCACAAGCACTATGCAACACTGCAGCATCTACCCACTACTACTCCAGACCTGACCTCCTCCTCCAGGAGGTATTGGAGGGATGGGGCAGATGAGATACTTTTTCCAACCAAGGGAGAGCTACCTTCCATCCCAAACACAACAGGGCCCGCGCTGCCAACCAAAGCACAAGTAGACTCTTAAGCCTTAGCCAGCACCCCAGTCAACTTCTAGTACAGGGTTTTGACAGGATTGCTGAGAGCATAGCCTGCATCCCCCTATACCTGGGCCAGAGGGCCTTCCTATCAGAAGCAGGCTGAGGTTTTTCTTAAACAGTTGGTCCAATGAAACTTTGGAAGTGTATGTCCTCAGCATTATAAGAAAAGGGTACAAATTAAATTTATTGTGTTCCTAGTTGGAATCGGTTGCCACATCAAAAAATACTTAAAAAAAAAAAAAAAAAGCTTTTCCCCTTCTTTAGAGACCAGAGTTGTAGAACTTGTTCCACCAGGGTAAAGAGGGCAGAGATTCTACTTGAAATATTTCCTTCTTCCAAAGAAAACAGGAGTACTCTGTCCTATCCTAAACCTAACGGCCTTGAACAAATTTCTAAAAAGAGAAAAATTGAAGATGGTTTTCCTGGGCACCTTAATCCCTTTTCTTCAAAAAGGGGGCTGGCTATATTCTCTCAATCTCAAGGATGCTTACACCCACATAGAGATAGTCCTCCATCACAGGAGGTATGTCAGATTTGTTGTGGGGAAATTTGTCATCTCCAGTACATGCACTGTCTTTTTTCCTAGTGTTAGCTCTGCGTGTCTTTACCAAATGCCTTGTCATGGTAGCGACACATCTATGCAAGCTGGGGGTGCATGAGTATCCTTATGTGGACGATTGGCTGGTCATGAGCACTTCATAAGCAAGTGCCATAAAGTCAGTGCGCAAGACCATCCTGGTGTTGTAGATGCTAGGGTTCATTATCAATTACCCCAAGTCCAACTGAAGCCTGTCATCTCAATTGTAGTTTAACAGAGCTCAGCTAGACAAGACTCAGTCAAGAGCTTTCCTTCCACATCAGAGTACTACCATAGATCCTCAGTGGCTGCTGGCCACTGAGGATCTATGGAACAGCATCTATGTCACACAGTGTTTTGAGTTCAGAGCAAGAGACTAGGATTACCTGTGATTCTGACAGGGCTCGGTACCTTCTAGTGACTACTGACTGGGCTCGGTACCTTCCAGTGATTCTGATTGGGCTCATTGCCTTAGAATTTCTCTCTCTCTCTCTCCCTCTCTCACATGAACAGAGTTAAAACATCTCTGTGCCTCATGAAAAGATTTATTATGAGCTTATAAGAATATTTAGACCATGGGAGTTGCTGCGAATAACACTAAATGGGTGATTGCAATAATTAGAAAAAAGAATAATCACAATAATACAATTGTATATGAAACAAAGCATGTGTTCCTTACAATGTGTGATTAGGGCTTAAGGAGTTGGTTGGCTCTGCCACTTCTGGAAGTCTGTTGCATGAAGAGATCTGATCTCTGATGTTTCTGACCATTTTTATACAGTTATGTGATGTATCCAAAATAGCTGCAATTCACCAGAGAGAGAAGCAACCCCCTCCTTCAGCCTAATCACAACTTTCAGATTTGACAAGGTCAGTGACCTTTTTTTTATTTCTGTAAATATTAGTAAATATGACTTGTCAGGGTCAGTGACCTTTCCACTGAGGCCTGTTTTCAAGGACTGATTGTGGCCAATACTCAACTACCCCATTTCACACAGCCACTCAGAGACTCTATCCTGTGGTGGGACAGTTCCATTTTAACCAGGGGTATCCCTTTCAAATATCTCCAGTCCAGATTGTGCTCACTATGGATGCATTCAGCCTGAATTCATGTAGAGGGGCTCTGTACCCAGGTCCTTTGGTCTGCTCAATAAAAGCTTCATCAGATTAGCTTCTTGGCACTAAAGGCTTCCAGAGATCAGTTGGCTAACAAAATAGTCTTAGTTCAAATGGTCAGCCAGGTTGCCATTTATTACATCAGCAAGCTGGGAGGCATGGGATTGTGCCTCCTATGTGAGGAGATTGTCCAGCTGTGGGACTGGGCCATCTCTGAAGTGTTGGTTCTCAAGGCTGAGTATCTAGCAGACATGGGGACTGTTCTTGCAAACAGATTGCGTCAGATCCTGAACCAAACAAATGGTCCCTGGACTGAGGGGGTAGCAAGTCAGATTTTCTGCTAGTGGAGCACTCCTCTCAGAACTGGAAGGTTCCACTCTTCTGTTCCAGAAAATGGGCACTGAGCAAACTAGCCTTGAATGCTTTTGCCCTATATTGGGGCAGAGGCTTTCTCTATGCATATTCTCCAGTACTGCTGGTTATGGATGACTCTTTTGAAGTTGAGAGATGACCAGGGGACTATGATTCTCATAACCCCTGCTGTTTTTTCCCCCAAAATAGTCAGGAAAAATCCATTTAGGTCTCCAGATTCAGCTCTGAATTTTACTATCTGATAGCAATAAAAAATACTGTTAGAAATAAAATACCACTATAATAAAGATCCCTGTATATGTGTGTAGTGGGGGGAAGATTTTAGATGAATGCTCAAAGTGACTTCATATAACGTTCCCGAGGGGCTACAGGCTTGAAAAGCTTTTAGCGGCAAGGGCCGTTTTTAATCATTGGTCACAGAGAGACATTTTTTTTTAAAAGCTTCCTTATCCAGAGCTGAATTGGTATAAACTTATCTTATGAGCCCTTCAGTCCAAGTTATGCAGGTAATAGCTCAAGTCCAAGTACCAAAGTGAAATCCGGCTGGGTGAAAGAATCCGACGCTGTCCGACGCTCAGTGTTTCGGAGAAACCCTCCTTCTTCAGGGAGTCAGGTATAATTCTTGCCGGCAAAGAGGCTGTAATGTTGGAAATAAATTTAAAATGAAACGTGTGCCCAGGAGCCCCACTTACAATTTTTAAGAAAGGCGGCGCCTCTGTTAGGAGAAACTTACATTTATGAGCGAATCTTATATGGCTGTGATGAAGCGTTTCAACATAGCTCTGCAGATGAACAATTGTACATAAAATGTAAAAAAACAACCAAATTGGTGAAACCATGCCATTGTTTTACCTGAAGCGCATGAACACCTTGCGCGATGCTGGTAAGCGATCTGTCGCCTTGCCGTGAACCATCTATCAGCAACAACCCTGGAGCAAGAACGCTGACATTTTAAAGCTCCAAGACCCGCCAGATTCTCGGGTCAGTAAGTCGGAAGTGTCCAAATTTTGGATACCTGCGTCATCCGATCGCCATCTTGGTTTGTAATGAGCGGCTATGGATGGTCCAAATAAGGGCATGTATGTCATCAGAAGCCATCTTAGTTTGTTCACATCGGCGGCAAGTCTTATTGAAAAGCAGTGAGTGATCCAAATAAGGGTATATGCATCATCAGGCGCCATCTTGTTTTATTGACATTGTCATTGGATCTAGTTAAAAGATTCAAAAAAGGCATGTGTGTCATCAGATGCCGATTTTATTGTGTACATGGTCGTCGGAGGGCCCATCGGGGTTAACAGAACACATTGCACCATGTAGAAAGATGCTATTGTTGCTGGAATGTCTATATTATAAGCGGGAACTACGTGACAGGAAAGAGCAACAATATAAGTGAGACCTTCGTGCTATCAAATAAGAGTGTACCATTCAATTTTTTCATTTAGGCCCCTTGGTTCTACTGACTGTAGACGATGAATCCACTGGTTTTAAGAACATAAGAAAATGCAATACTGGGTCAGACCAAGGGTCCATCAAGCCCAGCATCCTGTTTCCAACAGTGGCCAATCCAGGCCACAAGAACCTGGCAAGTACCCAAAAACTAAGTCTATTCCATGTAACCATTGCTAATGGCAGTGGCTATTCTCTAAGTGAACTTAATAGCAGGTAATGGACTTCTCCTCCAAGAACTTATCCAATCCTTTTTTAAACACAGCTATACTAACTGCACGAACCACATTCTCTGGCAACAAATTCCAGAGTTTAATTGTGCGTTGAGTAAAAAAGAACTTTCTCCGATTAGTTTTAAATGTGCCCCATGCTAACTTCATGGAGTGCCCCCTAGTCTTTCTTCTATCCGAAAGAGTAAATAACCGATTCACATCTACCCGTTCTAGACCTCTCATGATTTTAAACACCTCTATCATATCCCCCCTCAGTCGTCTCTTCTCCAAGCTGAAAAGATTTTCTTTAAGATTAAGAGCAGATTGTCTGTCACCTCCCCGCCAAGATGGGGTGACATAATCGACAATAAGCCATTGAAGTTGTTCAAATGTATATTGATATGTTATACAGTGTTGTACAATTGGAGCTTTTAAATCAAGATTTTTAATTCTGCTTCTACGTTCAACTAAGCAAACCTGAATTTTGCGCTTGGTACGGCCGATGTAAATCTTAGAACATGGGCATAACAAACCGACAGGTTGCAATTACACTTCCTTTATTATTCAGATATGCATGCCTATCTGACAGGCCAGGCTGTCTGCCCAAAATGAGGAACCATTTTCGCAATAGAAATTACATCTTATGTATATAAGAGTACATTATGTATCTTATTCACCTTATCCAATAGAAAATGATAAACATTTTAACACATCAGTACCCTGTATTTGACTCGTAAAATGAATATGTAGGCCTCTAATACCAAAGAATAAGGCAGTTTTTGCATGCATGATGCATCACATGTTATAGTGGTCAGCTAGAAGCAGTGAATAATTTATTTTTATCCATTCACGGAATAGCTTCTTTTTCTAGCATATATGTAGCAATGTCAAGCTACATCATCGTTTTGTTTCTTGCCTTAAACTTGTTTCTGCCATCTTAGTAAGCTCTAAAGCACAGTTTCTATTCTTTTGTCAGCTGCTAACATCACTAAGAAAAGGATTTGAGTGGAAAATCCTGCAAATTACCAAACTTCTTTTTGGCTGAGATAGATCTGGTTCTCACTCCTCAGGGAGATGTCCATGAGGAAACCAATCAGGCAGGGGATTTCCCCAGACCTCATCACTCAGGATCATGTCCAGTCCCTGAGTCTGGATGTTGAGAGGTTGACCATGCAGTCCTTTGATCTTTCTGACGATGTGTCTCGAGTTTGTTAGGTGTAAGAAAGGATTCTACTATGAAATCCTATAAACTTAAATGGAAAACATTTGCTTTCTGGTGGAGCAGGTGGCCTTAGATTCTTTTTCCTGCTCCACAAAAAAACTGCTTGAGTACCTGCTACATTTGTCTGAGTCTGTTCTCAAGACCTTTGGAGTAAGAGTTCACCTTAGTGCAGTTGGCACATATCACCAGCATGTAGAAAATAGACCAATCTCTGGTTGTCCAGTTAATGCGAGGCCTGCTTAATTCAAAGCCTCTCATCAGGCCTGCCACTGTGTCTTGAGACTTCAACATGGTCCCAGCTGATGAAAGCTCCCTTTGAGCCACTGTGCTCCTATGATCTGAAGTACCTGACTGGAAGGTCATACTTTTGGTAGCAATCACTAAAATATGCAGGGTCGTTGAACTCCAGACTCTAGTAACTCATCCACCTTAAACAGGTTTTTTTCATGATAGGATGGTTCTGTGCATCCATTCTAAGTTATTACCTGAAGTGGTGTCAGAATTCCATCTTAACCTGTCTGTTGTCCTTCCAACATTTTTTCCCAGGCCACATGCCCACCAAGGTAAACAAGCACTGAATACTTGGTCTGCAGGAGTGCCTAGGCCTTCTACCCGGAGCAGACTAAAACCCATAGAAAGTCCACTCAGATTTTTGTTCCCTTTGTCACTTAGAAGCTGGGGATGCTGTTGCCAGACTTTATCCAATTGGCTAAAAGATTGCATACCTTAGTCTAGTGTGCCTTGTCAAGGCTCACTCTGTCCGAGCTATGGCAGCAACTAAGGCTCGACTACAGTCGATCCCCTTGGAGAAGATATGCAAAACTGCAAATTAGAGTTTTGCCCACACATTTATATTTCATTACTCTTTGGACAGGGATGGCCAGCATGACAATAGGTTTGGCTATCCCTGTCCAAATAATAATGAGATGTGAATTTGAGGTTTAGAACCAAACTCAACTCTCTCCTAAGGCCTGTTGTTTTTGTTCTAGGCTGCCTCTCATAGATAAGATAAAATGGAAAAAAGTTTTATTGCCAACAAAAATATTGTGCACATGGCATGTTATTTTTCATGTATACCACCCCAGATAGGTCTCAGTATATAGGACAACATATGAAAATACACAGACAAAATACAATAAAAATAATTAAAATTACAATAATCATAAAAATAAAATTGGAATAAAAAGCGCTCCCTAACATTATCACACTAATACAGATCCTTGCCCTATCCCACTATTACCAACTCTGACATCGAAATATTATCTTAACAGAGGTAAACAGCCAGGCTTTTACCTTCTTTCTAAACGCCAAATAATTTGATTGCATCCTCATCTCCAGTGGTGCTGAGTTACAAAACTTCGAAGAATTTCTTACTGCTTATACACCTTCAACATATTCCCGTACAGGTTTCATCTACAGATATGTTCCCCGACTCTGGGTAAATGTAACATCTGGACATACTAGAGAAGAGAGAGTTCCTGGATGATATAAATGACAGTTTTATGGAGCAATTGGTTCAGGAACCGATGAGAGAGGGGGCAATTTTAGATCTAATTCTCAGTGGAGCACAGGAATTGATGAGAGAGGTAACGGTGATGGGGCCGCTTGGCAATAGTGATCATAATATGATCAAATTTGAATTAATGACTGGAAGAGGGAAGTAAGCAAATCTACGGCTCTAGTGCTAAAGTTTCAAAAGGGAAATTTTGAGAAAATGAGAAAAATAGAAAAAAACAGAGGAGCAGATACAAAGGTAAAAAGTGTGCAAGAGGCATGGACACTTTAAAAAAAAAAAAAAAATACCATCCTGGAACACAGTCCAGATGTATTCCACACATTAAGAAAAGGTGGAAGTAAGGCAAAATGATTACCAGCATGGTTAAAAGGGGAGGTGAAAGAGGCTATTTTAGCCAAAAGATCTTCATTCAAAAATTGGAAGAATATCCAACAGAAGAAAATAAGATAAAGCATAAGGGTTGGCAAGATAAATGTAAGACATTGATAAGACAGGCTAAGAGAGAATTTGAAAAAAAGTTGGCTGTAGAGGCAAAAACTCATAGTAAAAACTTTTAAAAATATATCAGAGTAGGACTGTCTACCAGGCTTGGGCCGATAGTGGGGTAGTGTATGAATTCCATTTGCTCGACCCAGAATCCCACAAAATTCACAATTTTGATACTCTGGCCCACACAGTTCAACTACCAGCCAAGCAATTCTATGCGTACTTGCAGGCTCGCCACTACGTCAAGTCCTTCCTCTGGTCTGCAAAGGAGTTGGCATTTGAGTCTTCTTTTGCTACCAAGGTCTTTGATACTGCTTGTTTAGCTAACACAATTACTAGATGGAAAAAGCTGGGCCAACAACTCCGTCAGGCTGGGCATATGCAGCATCTTGCGACCCATTGGACTGCCATGTTGGACTCGCCGATTACCCCGGAATATATGATGAGTTGCTTCACGGCTCTTTATAAGTTGTTGCCAGATGGTCTTCGCAAGGTCGAATTCAAAATTATTCACTGTATGTATTATGATGATGTTTGTCGATATCAAATGAAGCTAACTCATTCTCCTCTCTGCAGAAAGTGTGGCGCCACCAAGGGCCATCAATATCATCGTTTGCTTGCGTGCCCACGAGTGAAGCCCATTTGGCGGTCAGTTATTGATGTGATTAATAAAAGCACTAGTCACTTTAATCACTGTAGCAGGCCGTCTCTTATTGGCCAACCTGCAAGGAGGCAAGGTTCCCAGTATAAACTCCAGGGCAAAATTTGAGCACTTGGCTGTCATGGTGGCATGCCGCACTATACTGGTGGTCTGGACTGATCCACTGGCACAGCCCTCAGTTGCCATCTGGTTTGGAAGGATGGCGTCTCTATTACAGATGGAGTTCATGGACTTTTGCGTTGGTAAGAGGAAACCAGACAAGATATAGTTGCTACCCCCCCCCCCCTCTCCTCCCCCCCTCCATCCCTTTTACCCTCCCTACTCTTTACCCATGGCATGTTACCATTATTATTATTTTGTTATTTAATAATTTGTTTTAGCTAACATTTATCTAGCTATTTAGTTAAATTTATGTATTTTAAGTTTATTTTAGTTATATTTTATTTTTACTTTATTTTAACATATTGTAAACCGTTTTGATAAAATTTTATTTTAAAAAGCGGTATATAAATACTTTTAAATAAATAAATAAATAAAATATATTGTGCTGCTTCTAATGCGTGCTATGCGCTGTTTCCCACTGCTAATCAGATCGAGCTAAGCAATAATGGCTATAAGCCAATTTGGTCCTAACTGAAGTCCAGGAGATGGCGGTATGTCTGTAGAGGGAGTGTGTGGTTTGTATGTGGTATACATGTGGTGTGACTGGTGTTGCTTAAGAGGCGCACATTTATAAGACGCCCGTTCATAGGCGCACATTTATAAGACGCCCACTATAGGCGCACGTTTATAAGCCGCACATTTATAAGACGCCCGTTCATAGGCGCACTGTTTATAAGACGCCCGTTATAGGCGCACTGTTCCTAAGACGCCAGCTATAGGCGCACTGTTTCTAAGACGCCCGCTATAGGCGCATGCTGTTGAGCGCCCGTGTTAGGCACACATCGTAGGACGACACCGCATTTAAGGCAAATGGAGCATAAGAATGCCTCTGCGTCGGCAGAGCCAGCACCCCCAGAATCAGGCATGAACGCTCTAAGCCTCTGCTCAGCATGCAACCTTAGAGCCACACAGAGCGAGGAAGCAGACTCCCTATGTGCCCAATGTGAGGAAGCCATGGCAGTTCCAGGACAGGATCGGTCCGAGCCCAGCGGTTCCTCAGGGACCACACCGGACTTCGCAGGCCGCGGCGAGCAGCCAGGGAATCCGAGGGACCTGGTACCCCTGCGGGCCAGATCTGGCTTCGCTTTCCTGGGTGGAATTATTTAAGGGGATTCACGCCTTTGTCCAGATGCAGTCTGCTCCTCGGATGGGTCTTTCCGTCCCGGTTGATCCGGCCCCTGGACCCTCGAGACCTAGGCGCAGCCACTCACCACCCGACAGCCCCAATCATGGGGATTCGGATTATTCCCAGGTAAGTGAGGAGCCCCCCGAGGAGAATGAACTTTCCTCTGAGATAGAACCATATCGGACAATGAGACGCTTCTTTCGGAGAGAAGATCTGCCAGGCCTGGTCTCACAATGCTTATCGGAGCTGGCCATTCTGGGCCAGGACCCCTCAGCGGTCCCTGTACAGAACCCTCTGCTAGAGGGCCTGCGCCAAACTGCTCACCACTTTCCCCTCCTACAAGCAGCACAGCAGCTAATCGAGCTGGAATGGAAGGCACCGGAGGCCTCATTCAAAGGGGGTCAGGCCTTGTCTGGCATGTACCCTCTAGATCCGACATCCAAGGAATTGCTGGCGTGCCCCAGGGTAGACGCCATAATTAATGCAATCGTGAAACGCACCACCATTCCGGTGGAGGGGGGAGCGGATCTCAAGGATGTGCATGACCGCATGGACACCATTCTGAAACAAGCTTTTGAGGTAGCAGCCATGTCCCTTCGAATCGCGACTTGCTGCACCGTGGTGACGCGCTCCTGTTTATCACAGGCAAGAAACAACACCCCGGGAGAAGACATGGAATTGGCTCTTGCATTTCTCACGGACGCAGCCTCCGACCTCATCCGTACGGCAGCCAAGGGAGTGTCCTCCTCAGTGGCAGCCAGGAGACAGCTTTGGCTACGCAATTGGGCGGCCGACTCGTCCTCCAAGACTCGATTCACAAGAATGTCCTTTAAGGGTTCCCTACTGTTCGGCAGCGACCTTGAGTATTGGGCTACTAAATGGGGTGCCTCTCCGTTATCCCGTCTACCAGAAGACAGGTCAAGGAGGAGCCAGCGTCCTGTTTCCAGACCATCCAGAGGTAGAAACTCGCAGCACTTCAATCCTTACAGGTCTCGCTATCAAGCACCTCGTTCTCAGGCCAGGAATCAGCCCTTTCGGGCTAAGCACACCAAGAAGAGAACCGGCCCGGGTTCTGGCCCCGGCCGTAACCCACAATGACAATCAGCCGACCCATCCGAGGGTAGCAGCCATAGGGGGCAGGCTAACCCTCTTCTACCGCAGGTGGGTCGAGATCACTTCGGACCAGTGGGTCCTCGCCATCATCCGGGAAGGATATTACCTGGATTTCTTTCGGCTTCCGCCGAACAAGTTTGTGGAATCTCCTTGTTCGCCACTCAAGACAGTGGCACTAGAAGTGACCTTACAGAGGCTCCTGGCCCTAAAAGCTATAATCCCAGTACCTGCGGAAGAGGTAACTTCTGGGCATTATTCCATTTATTTCATAGTACCCAAGAAAGAGGGCACCTTCAGGCCCGTCCTGGACCTCAAGTCAGTCAGTCGACACCTACGGGTCCCCAGCTTTCGCATGGAAACTTTACGGTCTGTCAAGAACTCAGTACAGCCAGGGGAGTTCCTCACCTCCCTAGATCTGACAGAAGCCTACCTGCATATCCCAATCCATCGGGATCACCAGCGCTATTTACGCTTCAAAGTCCTGAATCAGCACTTCCAGTTCCGGGCTTTACCCTTCGGGTTAGCCACCGCGCCACGGATCTTTACCAAGGTAATAGTAGTAGTGGCAGCGGCACTCAGGAAGGAAGGAATCCTCGTCCATCCCTACCTGGACGATTGGCTGATCAGGGCAAAGTCACCGGAGGAGAGTCACCGGGCAACCAACAGAGTTATAGCTCTTCTGGAAAGCCTAGGATGGGTAGTCAACATAAAGAAGAGTTCCCTACAGCCATCCCAGTTACTGGAATACCTAGGGGTCCAATTCGACACCCAAGAAGACAAGGTCAGCCTGACCTCCAAGAGACAGTCAAAACTCCGGAATCATCTGCAGGTACTGCTGAGCGCCAGCCGGCCCACAGCTCGGGATTATCTCCAAGTCCTCGGCCTCATGGCATCCACTCTGGAGGTGGTGCCATGGGCGCGGGCTCATATGAGACCATTGCAACGCGCCCTTCTATCTCGATGGAGTCCACGATCACAGGACTACACCATACACCTGCCTCTACCAGCCAGAGTGCGGAATCAACTACGCTGGTGGTTACGGCCCGGCCACTTGAGCCGGTGGTCAAGAATGTCCTCCCCAACCTGGATTCTGCTCACCACAGATGCCAGCCTGAACGGATGGGGAGCGCACTGCGAGGAGCTCACCGCCCAAGGACGGTGGACCAGAGAAGAGTCAAGGTGGAATATCAACCGACTAGAGGCACGGGCAGTCAGGCTAGCGTGCCTGCGATTTGCCCACAGACTTCGCAACAGAGCGGTCAGAGTGCTGTCAGACAACGCCACCACAGTGGCATACGTCAATCGACAGGGCGGAACCAGAAGCCAACAAGTGTCCCTGGAAATAACTCCCCTGATGATTTGGGCAGAAGCCAATCTTCAGGACATCTCCGCCTTACACATCGCCGGGAAGGACAACACTGCGGCAGACTTCCTCAGCAGAGAAAGCCTAAACCTGGGAGAATGGCAGCTGTCACCCACAGCCTTTCAGATAATTGTGGATCACTGGGGGACGCCAGCCATGGACCTATTAGCAGACAGGTCCAACGCTCAAGTCCCCAGATATTTCAGCCGCAGGCGGGATCCTTGAGCTCAGGGGATCGATGCCCTGGTACAGCCGTGGTCTCAGGTGATCCTGCTATACGCATTTCCTCCATGGCCCCTGTTGGGAGCCATCATACACAGGATTCAGCGACACAGAGGTCTAGTTCTTCTAGTGGCCCCGGACCGGCCAAGAAGACCCTGGTACGCAGACATGAGAAGACTACTGGCAGGGAATCCGCTACCTCTGCCTCCATACTGGGACCTGCTACGGCAAGGCCCCATTCTCCACGAGGATCCAGCTCAATTCTCTCTTACGATCTGGCCATTGAGAGGGCTAGACTGAAGAAAAGAGGATACTCGGAGCCGGTGATAGATACACTCCTCCGAGCACGCATGTTCTCCACATCACTAACAAATATCAGGATCTGGAGAATTTTTGAAGCCTGGTGCGATTCTCACAGCACCAATTCGCATACCGCAACGATTCCTATTATTTTGGACTTCCTACAAGATGGACTTCAGAAGGGTTTGTCCCTCAGCTCCATCAAGGTTCAGGTAGCAGCACTGTCTTGCTACGGTCCCAGGAGTGATGGCACTACCATTGCCAAGCACCCAGACGTTTCACGTTTCCTGAAAGGAGTCAAGCACATTCGCCCGCCACTGAAGTGGCCAGTGCCCTTGTGGAACCTCAACCTAGTGTTGGAATTTTCTAGCGGGATCAGCCTTCAGGCCCCTTCAAGGCCTGTTGCTCCGTTTATTGAGAAGATGGTATTCTTGCTGGCTGTGTGTTCAGCACGCCGCATCTCAGAGCTACAAGCACTTTCCTGTCGTGATCCATTCCTTAGAATTACTCCAGAGGCTATCCATCTTCGTACAGTTCCTTCCTTTTTACCCAAAGTGGTCTCACAGTTTCACCTCAACCAAACCATATCCTTGCCTACCACGGAAGGTTTGAAGAAATCGGAAGACGGTCGAATACTACGTCATCTCGACATCGGCAGACTGCTGTCCAGATACCTGGAAATGTCAGAAGCAGTACGAAAGACGGACCACCTGTTCATCCTGCACAGCGGGAAGAAGCCAAGGGGGAAGCGGCCTCAAGGCCGACCATCGCCCGCTGGATTAAAGAAGTTATCAAGGCAGCCTACGTAGAGGCAGGAAAACCACCACCTCTCCAGATCAAGGCTCATTCTACCAGAGAACAATCAGCCTCTTGGGCAGAAGCTGAGTTGCTGTCGCCTGCAGAGATATGTAAAGCGGCGACGTGGTCCTTCCTCCATACCTTCTCCAGATTCTACCGTCTGGACGTTCAGGCCAGGGAGGACACAGCATTTGCGAGGGCGATCCTACACGGTCCTCGGGCAGCCTTCCGCCCAGTCCGGGAGTAGCTTTTGTACATCCCATTTGTTTTGAGTCCATCTGCTGCACGCTAGGAAATGTTAAGATTACTTACCTGGTAATCTCCTTTTCCTTAGTGTATGCAGATGGACTCAGCATCCCGCCCGGCTGCTGGTATACATGGGGATTTGCTGACTCACGTAAGCCATGTTTTGCTTATAATAGGGCTTCCACCCTGCCGGGTGTCGACGCCTTCCGGTTGAGCACACTGGCGGTCTCCAGCTACTATCAATTGGTCAGGGTAATCCTGTTGATCGATCGGTCAGTACACATATAGCTATAACAGCTTTGCAAGGAAGATTACTGAATTGCTTCACTTCCTGTGGGGGTATATGTACCCGTGCTGACGTCAGATCTGTCTCCAACTGCTAGCACGAGCACACTATTAGCATTTGTTTTGAGTCCATCTGCATACACTAAGGAAAAGGAGATTACCAGGTAAGTAATCTTAACATTTTGGGTACTTGCCAGGTACTTGTAGCCTGGATTGGCCACTGTTGGAGACAGGATGCTGGGCCTGATGGACCCTTGGTCTGACCCAGTATGGCATATTATGTTCCTGAAAAATTAATAATTACAAAAATATAAAAATTAACTGTTTGAATGGAGGTGGTTAGATGATAATTAATGATTAAGATGGAAGCTACAGTAACCTTAGTATGGCTATATATGAAACTACCATTTTCCACTTATAAATATTTTTTCATACAGTTAGTGATTTAAGATTTTTGGTTTTGGGTGTGACGCATGCAGAAAGTGTGTTTGTTAATCGATTGATGTCATACATAAGAAATTGTTTAAAGCTGGTATGTTACAGTCTGACATGTGCCTTAAATGCGCTTCCACTAGGGGAACTCTGGGACATTATTTTTGGTCTTGCCCTGTTCAAAAACTTTTGGGATAAAGTGAAAAGATATCTACAGCAGATACTTCATAGTTCCCTTTCTTTCACTCCAGAAGGAGTACTATTTGACCTCAAAGAAATTCTGGATAAAGCGGAAAGAGGGAAACACCTTCTCTTTCGGAAATCTTGGCTCCTGGGGGTAAAGGCCTAGCTTTGTGTGGCATGATAAAGATGTTCCTGCATATTGGGCTTGGCGAAATAGTTTGCATGCATTAATAAAATTAATACCATGAGATCTTTTAACAGCAAATTGTTTTGTCCATATGGGACAAGTATCTCCAGTCACTTTCTCCCAAAGCAAGACATCTGGTGCTTAATTATCCTTAAAATGTGTGTTGATGGTACCTTTTACTCTGGGATTGGTCTTCTCATATTTTGAATCAGTAGTATGCTTCATTTCAGGATTTGGTAAGGGATTCAAGTGACCGAGATATAGAGGGATTGGGGGGGAAGGGAGAGGAGGACTTTGGGCTATGTATATTACTTTCTCCCCATTTCTTTTTTGTGATTCGTGATGGGGAGGTTTGATATGTAAGTTTCTTCATTGGTAATGTTTGTAATGGTGAGTACATTACCTATGAGGGGAGAGCTATTCTGTACACGTTTGTTCTTTCTGTTGTTCTAATGCTTGTTCACTCTACAGAATGTAAGAGAATGGGGAGGATCGCAAAAAAAATTGGGGGGAGAAAATGTAAGCAATTAATACTCCTATATAGTTGTCCTGGTGCATATTAGAATCAATTGTGTGCCAGTGTTTTTGTATTGTTCTTGCTTAATAAAATGATTTCAATTAAAATAGCCACTGTACCTGAAGACAAGGGTGGTGTCCAATGTGATGCTGATTTTTAAAAAGGGCTCTGGGGTGATCCAGAAAACTATAGACTGGTGAGCCTAATGTTAGTAAAATGGTAAAGCCATTCTTAAAATCACTAGCCATATACATAGACATGACTTAATAGGTAAGAGGCAACATGGTTTTAGTAAAGGGATTTCTTGTCTTACCAATCTTCAATTTTTTTAAAGGTATGAATAGTCATGTAGCTAAAGGTGAGCTGTTTGTTACAGTGTGTTCAGATTTTTTATAAAATCCCCATGAGAGATTTGTCATGAAATTATAAAGTCATGGGTTAAGAGTTAGTGTTCTACTATGGATTGGGAACCAGTTAAAAGAGCTAAATGATCTCATTTCTTCTTGTGATTGCACAAGCAGTGACAAAAATATTTCCCATCATCACGGACTTGCTATAATACTCTAAACCCAATTTCATAGCAATAACAGAATCTTGGCTAAAAAAATCAGATACAGTTTTAAAGAATCAGCTACCAAACAAAAACTACGAGGTCTTCTCGATCCCAAGAATAAACAAAAGAGGAGGGAGATTGTTATTAATCATTGAAAAATTATTTAAAACTAAATTACTCTCAGTAACAACACCAGCAAATCATGAAATTGCCCTTTTTGACACCAACCATTTTCAAATCTGCCTAGTATACTGCCCACTCAGTCTCCTTGAACTTAACATCTCCCCACTAATAGAATTTTTTACAACCCATCTTAACCCTTCTAAACCCACTATAATATTAGGGGCCTTTAATCTCCATATGGACGTTCACCCTCTTTCTAACACCTGCCAAACACTAATTGACGTAATGACTGTACTCTGTTTCAAACTTCTCATAGATAAACCAACACACAGAGCAGGACATTCTTTAGATCTTTCCTTCATTAACAGTAACCTCCTTGAAAACATTAACACTGAATACACGCAAATCCCTTGGTCCAGACCACTTCCTTATTAACTCACAGATCAAGCACATAGGACCAATACAGAAACATATCAAGGAACCAGATAAATTCACATACCGCCCCCCCCCCCCCTTCAACACTGTAATGCTTAAAGACAAATTAAATGAAGAATTAATGCACATAAATTGCACAAATTGCCACAACGCAACAACAGATTGGTTAAACAGAACAAACACTTTAGCTAATGAATTAAACCCTCTAAAATTAGCCCACATTAAAGAACCAAAACTGAATAATCCATGGTACAGTGAAAAATTAAAGAAGTAAAACGAACCCTTAGAAAGAAAGAAAAAAAGAATGGAAAAACCACAAAACAAAGGATAATCTAACAAAGTACAGGAAACAACTCGCCTACTACAAAAAAACAATATTAGACTCCAAAAAAAAATACTATAGTTCAAAAATAGAAAAATTCGCAAATAACGCCAGAACACTATTTAACATAGTGAAAAACCTTACTAATGACAATACAAACAATCAAATAACCCTACAAGAGAACCAATGCAATGATGTAGCCCAATTCTTTAAAGATAAAATTGAGAAACTGAGAAAAAAAATCCCCAACACAACAAAACAAGAAATTAAGATGCCCACTAGAGATGTCAGTAAATGGTCAGAATTTGAGGAGATATAACAAAATGAAGTCGAAAAAATGATAAATCAAATGAACCCTGCTACCCATATAATTGACACCATACCTATTACAGAATTTAAAAAAACTTGCCAGCACTGTAGCACCAACACTTACCAACATCATCAACCTATCACTAAATGAAGGAGTAATGCCGGATGCCTTGAAAGGAGCTATACTCAAACCGATCATTAAGAAAAAGAACCTTGACCCCCTTAATCTGAACAACTATAGACCAGTCTCCAACTTACCTCTTATAGCCAAACTCATTGAGAAAACAGTACAAAAACAATTGTCAGACCATCTTGAAAATAACAACATATTATACCCAGCCCAACATGGATTCCGCAAACATTATAGTACAGAGGCTTTACTACTAGCTCTATCTGATACTATCTTAAGAGGCTTTGACACAGGAACACACTACATTCTGGTTCTATTAGATCTCTCCGCAGCCTTTGACACTGTAAATCACAAAATATTAATCAGTAGACTGAAAGAAATAGGACTCAATAATAAAACAAAAAACTGGTTTGAGTCATACTTAACAACAGATATTTCCAAGCACAAATCAAAAATACACTTTCAGACAAAATTAAGCTAACAGGTGTCCCACAGGGATCAGCCCTGTCTGCAACACACTTTAATATTTACCTACTGCCAATCTGTCACCTTCTAGCAGGACTAGGAATCACACATTACTTATATGCAAACGATATTCAACTATTGTTACCCGTAGTAAACTCCATTGAAGAAACAATGCAACTAGCCAATATGTATCTTGAAATAATCAAACAGCTCCTAAATCAGATGGAATTGGTAATAAACATCGACAAAACTAAATTCTTACATCTTGAACGGAAAAACATTCACCCAACACAAATTACAATCAAAATAAAAAATAATCAAGACGTGGAACTAGCAATAAAACTACGGAATCTAGGGGTAATAATGGACCCTGAGTTAAGCATGAAACAGCACATCTCACAGAAAATAAAAGAAGGATACGGTAAACTAATGACTCTTAGAAGACTGAAACCCCTGTTAACATTAAACAACTTTCGCACAATTCTTCAGTCACTGAAATTTGCAAGCACAGACTATTGTAACTCACTATTACTAGGGCTACCACAATCTACGCTAAGGCTGCTGCAAATACTACAAAATTCCGCTGCTAGAATTTTGACTGGCAAAAAAAGAAGGGTCTACATAACTGGAACACTTACCGAACTACATTGGCTCCCAATTGAACAAAGAATACAAGGCTCTATGTATAATTCATAAGCTAATACATGAAGAAAAAGCCGACTGGCTTAACACAGCACTGCGCGTACATGTCCCGCATAGACACCTAAGATCTGCGAATAAGGCTCTACTAACTGTCCGCTCTGTCAAATCAGCACACCTCACTCAAGTAAGGGAAAGAGCACTGTCACTGGCTGGTCCTGTACTATGGAACACCATGCCTCTCGAATTAAGGATCCAGAGAAATTTGAAAAACAGTTGATTAATATGGACGCACCGGACAAACAGTTGTTGTTTTTTTAAACCTACAAATGCACTTTAATGTTAAATTTGAACCGCTTGTAAAATTTCCTGCCAAACAGATGGGCTCAGCCTGAATAAATAGCTTGGTGTACTGTGTTGTTGCCATGCTGTGATGGCACATGTTTAATTTGTGATCTATACCGCTCATGTTTTTTATCGTGCCTATATGTAAACCGTTGTGATGGTTATCCAACTTAACGACGGTATAGAAAAGTTTATAGATAAATAAATAAAATAAGTTTTCCAAATGGAGAAAGATCATTGGTGAATACCACGGGGGTCGGTACTGGGATCTGTGCTGATTAACACATTCATGAATGATCCGGAAAAGGGAATAACGGCTGAGATGATCAAATTTACAGATGACTCAAAATTGTTTAAAATAAACAGCAGTGGATTGCGAGAAAAACTACAGAAGGAACTTATGAGATTAGGAGACTGGGGATTTGAATTGCGGATGCAGTTTAATGTGTAAAAGTGCAAAGTGATACACATAAGGTAAAATAATCCCAACAATAGGTATACAGTGTTGTGTTCTATATTGGGAGTCACCACCTAGGAAACGGATTGTGGAGTTCTTGTGGACAATGCATTGAAATCCTCAGTTCAGTGTGTGGTGGTGATCAAAAAAGTAAATAGAATGTTAGGAATGGTCCAAAAAAAAAAATGAATTGTATGCAGTTCTGGCCATCCCATATTCAAGAAGACATAGCAGAACTAGGAAGGGTTTAGAGGAGGATGACAAAAATAGATGCCATGCAAGTTAAGGCTCTTCAGTTTGGAAAAGAGACTGCTGAGAAGGGACATAAGGAATACTGCCTTTGCATGGCTCTTACCATGCTTCCTTTCAAAAATCCAGCATGTCTGTCAGAAATAGTTATTCTCAAGTATGTGAGTTATTGTCCGTGGTTCATCAAGGATCCATAATCTCCCCAATGTTGTTTAATATTTACCTGACACCTCTTGCATCCCTGATTGAATCCAGTGGTCTCTGTTATGTAATGTATGATAATGATGTACAAATATATAGTTCATGGGATAAACCAGTCAAGGTGCATCTGTAATGTAAGTAAATTCTTGCTTACAGAGAGTTGAGCAGTGGCTGTCGAGTAATAAATTAAAGCTAAATCATGCTAAAACAGAACTTCTGTGATTAAAAAAAAGCCACACTGGCAACTAGACTAAACATTCCACCAGGCAGTGGTGCGGAGGGGCAGCCCACCAATACCGGGCACCTTTAGGGGCAATTGCTGAGAGAAAAAGAGACCAAAAAGACCGAAAAAATTGAAAAAACACTTCGCGCTGAAACTGAGAATGCTGTGAACTCAGGGATGAAGAGACTCCCCCCCCGACGTCATCACGCTCAGCGGCGAGCCGGTAAACGGCCACATTCCACCAGGCAGTGGTGCGGAGGGGCAGCCCACCAGTACCGGGCACCTTTAGGAGCAATCGCTGAGAGAAAAAGAGACCAAAAAGACCAAAAAAATTGAAAAAACACTTCGCGCTGAAACTGAGAATGCTATGAACTTAGGGATGAAGAGACCCGCCCCCCTGACGTCGTCATGCTCAGCGGCGAGCCGGTAAACGGCCACATTCCACCAGGCATCGCGTGCCGTGCGTTGCACGCCGAAGGGGTGCGCCAAAGGGGCACTCCCCTTTGTGCACCCCTTCGTGCAGTCCTTTGTGCTACGCTTATTTTAATTCCCTTAAGTTTTCCTTTGTTAATTAACCTTTTTCATAGTGTTTAGTAATCCTTTGTTTATTAAATATGTTCAATGTATTTGACTTAGGAAACCTATTTTCCTGCACACTCTGTTTTTAATGTAAACCGATATGATTTGTATCTGATACAAGAATGTCGGTATATAAAAATGCAAAATAAATAGACTGCCCTCAATTACAAACTGATTCTTACCCCATTTCTCCAAGTGCAAAAGTGAAAGTCCCAGATGTATGGTTAGACTCCTCACTTAAGATAAAATAAAATTTTCCATACTGGGTCAGAACAAAGGTCCATCAAGCCCATTATCCTGTTTCAACAGTGGCCAATCCAAGTCACAAGTACCTGGCAGGATCTCAAGATAGATTCCATGAGGCTTATCCTAGGAATAAGAAGTGGATTTCTGCAATTCCACCTTAATAATGGTTTATAGACTTTTCCTCCAGGAACTTGTCCATTCCTTTTTTTAAATGCAGCTACACTATTAGCTTTCACTACGTCCTCTTACAATGAAGAAACATATTAGAATGATAGTAAAAGCTAGCTTTTTCCATTTATGGAATATAAAGTATCACTGCCCATACTTAGGTCGGGATGAACTACATGCAGTAGTATGTCACAATGCGGATTAACGTTAGCAATTCACTGTTGATTGGTCTCCTGATATATTAAATTTATAAACTCCAAATAATCCAAAATACAGCTGCCCTTTTAATCACCAATACTATGAGGTATGAGCATATATAGCCATTGATGAAAGCACTCCATTGGTTACCTGCTTACAGAATAGAATTCAAGCTAATATGTATATTTCATATTCTTCATGGTTGTGCCCCACATTATTTGTCTAACACTGTTTCCAGTTAACAGCCAAATAGAGAGGGTCATTAATTAATCCGCAATATTTTATTGTGAGAGGGGTGAAATTGCAAGGAGGCATTCCTGTGATATTTTGCTTTTTCCCAACAAAATATCACAATTTTGCAGCGATATTTTTTTTTGTGGAGAAAATCCACAATACAAAATATCACAGCGAAATGGTGGTTAGGATGCAATGGTGGTCCCTGTTGCCATCAGCTTAAACAATATGTGGCTCAAAAATTACTCTTAACCCTGCCCCCGGAAGTTTCTAACTGCCCTTCTGGGGGCCTAGCATGACAACCCCCCTAGCCTTTCGAGGTGGTGTGGGCACCGCCAATTTTTTTTTTTTTTTTTTTTTTACAAAGTAAATAATGTATGGCGATGCGTTACCCCTGCTCTAACACCTCCCATTAGATGCAAAATTACCCCTTCTTCCCCTAGATGTGCTTCTTAGGAAAGACAAATCCTTCTGGCCCCCACTCCCAACTAAAGCCATAATCTCTGGCCTGATGGTCTAGAGGCAACCCCCAGAACATACCCACTTCAAAGAAGTCTCGGTGGGCTTGTGGGGCCTGGAACACTCCCTAGCTGCAGACCCTGTGGATGCCATATTCCAAAATGGCACCGACATACGTCAAAATAGGTCAGTGCCATTTTGGAAAATGGCATCAACCAGACCCAGAGCTAGAGGGCATTCCACCAACCCACCAACAAGTCGTCTTTGAGGAAGGAAGGTTTGGGAGGACAGGAGAGACTCCATGGGTTCCCCTAGACCACCAGGCCTTTTTTTCCTTGAGGAGGGGGTCCATTAGACCCCAAGGATTATGGCTTATGTTAGGGGGTGGGGGCCTGATACTGGGGAGGTTGTCTGTGCTAAGGAAGGGATCTGGGGAGGGAGGATGGTAATTTTGCATCTAATGGGAGAGATTAGGTTAGAGTAGGGACGTTGCTGCACAAGCTTTAATTCTTTTGATTTTTTTGCTTTTTGGGCCTGCAAAGGCGGCAGGGGTGTACAGGGTGTTACACAAGATCTTCTATGCGGAGAAGGTAGTTTATTTTTGCTGGGGACCTCAGGATGCATGTTAGTGTCCCGAGTTCCACAGGAAAAATTAACTACACCTCCAAATGTAATAGAATAACATTGCTGTTTTTTGGTGTTTGATTTTTTTTTTTTTACACGTTACTATATTTGGATTCGATTGACTAGTAATTAGCTACTTTGCATGCATTAGTTAATATTGTGCATACAAATGCATGCACAGCAGCTAATATACATAGGGGGAGAAAATCATTTAAAATAACTGATAAACAGGTTTTAACATCCATTAAATGCTGTTTAACACATGTTATCACGATATCACAGCTTAGTTAATTTACCCCAGATTTTTATGCACCTCACAGCAAATTCTGCCTACCATTTCTGTAGCAGGATTAAATGATTATTAGCCAAAGAACTTTCTCCTGTGCTGGCTCAGCACTTTAGAATGCCTTGCCTTAAATTTCTGATTGATGGATAATTATGCTGCATTCCACACACGATGCAAGAGTTCTTTTTAGGAAAGCTTTTGTATAGGTATATCATGTTATCTGTTTGCTCTAAAACTAATGTTCGATTTTATGTAGCTTGGTAGCCTTATGGGAAGAGTCAGTTCAAAAATCAAATAAATAGATGTGATAGAAGTTGATAAAATCTTGAGTGGGTGGAATGGATAAATAGGGGATGGTTATTTATCTTTTCAAATAATATTAAAACAAAGATACACTCCCATGAAAAAAAAACACCAGCGGATTTAAAACAAATTATAGAAGATACTTTTTTTTATTCAGTGTACAAACTGTAGTACCTTTTGCCAGAGGGATATGGTCAAGGTTACTAGCATAGTGGTATTTAAGAATTTTGGACAAGTTTAGAGAGTAAAAGTACATGTAGGAGCTCTGCTAAATAAATTTCAGATAAAAATCTTCCTTCCTCAAGAAAGGGTTTTCATACTGATGAGTCAGTAGACATCAAGATGGGACATGCAGAGTTTGTTGGCCTCATAGCATCAAGAGTACATGTCACTCCCTTGGCACTTATTCATGTGAGAAAAGCCCAATGAATGAAGCCAGTGGGCCTAAGATCAAAGGGAACACAAGCCACTAAAAATCAATAAGACAGGCCTGCAGCTCAGGGACTCTCTCTGTCTTGGTGTGACAATTGTAGTCCATGGGTGGCCCCAGAAGTGAGTGGGCTTTGTGGGGCCTGGAACGCTCCCTAGTCACAGGGGAGTCAAATCCAGGCCACTGACAATAGGTAGACTTCCACCTAGTCCAGCCACCTTTCCTTCGGGTTGAGCCCTCCAGTGCTGGTGGCCAGCAAGGCATGAGAATGGGGGTAGCCCCTGACATTTATTTATTTATTTTATTTTTGGTTTTTTATATACCAATCTTCTTGCATTGGATGCAAATCAAACCGGTTTACATTGAAACAATTCAACTTGCCTAGGAGCGTTACATGGAACAAAGAACATCGAACAAATAAGAGTGCTTGTGAGCATTACATAAAAAACGAGGAACACTTTAACATTTAAACATTTAAAAACCTTTGGTAACAATTCTTATACAAAATGTGAGTAAAAGAGCCATCAATGTTAAAATGAAATCAGGCAGATGATTGTCTCGATTGAGAAGGAATATTGGGAAGGGAGATTGAGGGCAGACACGGAGAATGGAAGATGGGGTGGAGGGGCGGGTAGAAAGAAGGTGTAGGATAGGGGAGGATATGAGGGTGAATTAATAACATATAGAACCAATCAAAGTTGTCACGGGGTAGTACATAGTGGGCCATCAAGGAAACGCAAGGCTGAATAGCCATGTTTTCAGTTTTTTCTTGAAAGAAATCTGGCAGGGGTCTTGTCTGAGTTCTGGTGGGAGTGTGTTCCAATGGGTAGGGCCTGCAGTGGATAGTGCCCTATTACTTAGCGAGGATTTGGCTTGAGGGACGAAAAGGGTGCCTTGGTAAGCTTTTCTGATCAGTCTCATGGATTTACCAATGTCAGGAAGTATTTCTTCACGGAAAGGGTGGTGGATGCCTGGAATGCCCTTCCGGAGGAAGTGGTAAAGTCTAAAACTGTGATCGACTTCAAAGGGGCGTGGGATAAACACTGTGGATCCATCAAGTCTAGAGGGCGTGAATAAAGAGGAGGCATTCAAACATTGCACAGAGCGGCAGTAGCCACAGAGGCATTCAAACACTGCACGGAGTGGCAGTAGCCACAGAGGCATTCACGGAGCGGGATGCCAGTGGCCAGCAGATGGTGTTCCACCTTCATGGAGCGGAAGGATGGAGGGCTGCTATCTCCAAAAAAACCAAAAAAACAAACAAAAAATAAAAACATGGGTGGGTAAGAGAATGGGGTAAGGGTGTGGCCTGCTTGTTACAGCAGTTGCTACCCCTAATTGAGCTGGACGTTCACTTGGATGCAGATACGGCGCTGCTCTCTAAATTGGTGGTGGGGTGGAGGGGAATTAGAGCCGGAGGGTACTGGAAGCCAATAGTAACAGGTGGGAGAAAAAAAATGGATAAAGTGCGTAGCTTGCTGGGCAGACTAGATGGGCCGTTTGGTCGTCTTCTGCCGTCATTTCTATGTTTCTATGTTTGTTGGTGCGTAGCTGAAATGTGAGATCCATTGGGGCTGAGTTGTATAAGGATTTATGCATGATGGTCAGAACTTTGTATAGAATTCTGTATTTGATCGGAAGCCAATGGAGGTTGTAGAGGATAGGTGTGATGTGGTCTCTCTTATTAGAGTTGGTCAAGATCCTGGCCGCAGAGTTCTGTAACATCTGTAGAGGCTTAATGGTGGTAGATGGTAGACCGAGTAGCAGAGAGTTACAGTAATCAATTTTGGTAAGGATGATAGATTGTAGAACCAGGCGGAAATCTTGAGAGTGCAGGAGCGGTTTTAGCTTTTTCTGAACTTGTAGTTTAAAGAAGCAATCTTTTGTCGTGTTGTTTACAAATCTTTTCAGGTTGAGCTGATTGTCGAGGAGCACTCCTAGGTCTCTTACGAAGGCTGAGTTTTTGAGGTTGTTCAGGATAGTTGATGTGAGGTTGGAGGGAGAGTTGAGGACTATTTGTGGTTGACCAGTTATGGGTGAGGCTGTTTCTCTAGACAAGGGGTTGTCTTCCTGGGAGATGATGAGGTATTCAGTCTTGTCTTTGTTGATTACTAAATTGAGTTTAGTGAGGAGGGCGCTGATTTCATGAAAGCAATTCTCCCAGAAGATTAAAGAATTTTGTAGGGATTTCTTAATCGGGATGAGAATTTGGACGTCGTCCGCGTAAATGAAGTGTTTGATTTTCAGCTTAGAAAGGAGGAGGCAGAGAGGTAGCAGATAGATGTTAAAAAGGGTAGGGGAGAGGGAAGAGCCTTGAGGGACTCCCAGGTTTGAGCTGATTGATTGTGATTCTTTGTTATTGATTTTTACCTTGAATGATCTGTTGCTGAGAAATGAGCGGAACCAGTCGAGGGCAGCGCCTGAGATACCAATATCAGCTGGTTGGTGGAGAAGGATTAAGTGGTTGACCGTATCAAAGGCCGCCGAGAGGTCGAGGAGAATAAGTAGGCGTGGTTGTCTTTTTTCTGAGCTCAAGAGAACGGAGTCCATGAGAGAAATCAGAAGGGATTCTGTGTTTCGGGATATATGAAATCCGTATTGCGATGGAGCCAGAATAGTGTGATCTTCCAGATAGTCTGTGAGTTGTTTATTTACTATTTTTTTCAGTGATCTTGGCGGTGAAGGGTAAGTTGGCTATGGGACGGAAGTTGGATGGATCATCTGTTGACAAATTAGGTTTTTTTAGTAGAGGCTTCAGTATGGCTTGCTTGAGAGAGTTAGGCACTTGACCTTGGGTTAGTGAGCGGTTGATGATTTCTGCGATGGGTTTCGCTATGGTATTTGGTATTGAGATGAGAAGGTTTGATGGGATGGTGTCTAGTGGATGAGAAGAGGGTTTGAGTTTCTTTAAGATATTCATAACTTCGAGAGAAGAGGTAGTCTCGAAGGATTCTAGTCTATAGTTCTGATGTGATCTTGTGGTTTGCGATATGGGGGTGAGTGGATTGGTGGAGAACTGTTTGGTGAGATTTATAATTTTTTTCTCGAAGAAGGCGGCGAGTTCTGTGGCTTTGGAGAGAGCTTGCTCGTCTGGAATGGAAGGGGGAGAGGGTTTGGTGAGGGCGGAGACGTATGAAAAAAGGGCTTTAGAGTCAAAGATGAAGTGGTGAATTTTTTTGGCGAAAAAGTCTTTCTTTGTTTTGAAGATGGTGTTCCTGTATTTGTTGAGTGTGGATTTGTAGCTTTGAGTTGTGGTTGAAGGATTTCTGCGCCAGATATGTTCTTTGTTGCTGAGCTCTGATTTGATGGCCTTCAGTTCATGGGACAAAGAGCAAGAGGCATGACAGACTGAGAAGAAACTAACCAGAAATGCTCGCATTCAAGTCCTTGGATGGCTTATGTACCCCCTCACACACACACCCCTCCATTTAACGGGGTTGGATGGGGTGCGAGTCAGTGGGTCGAGGGCGGATCTCGGGTAGGTCCGAAGGGAGCTAAGACAAAACGCATCCTGCTTCCTTCACAGCATCACGTGACACCCCCCTTCCCCCCCCCCCCCCCCCCCCCCCCCCATTTTAAAAGGAAAATTAAAATAGTAAGAGGCAAGTAGGAATTTATACTCGACAAAAAGCACTTCCTTGAGCTACCAAAAATCAAAGCCTTTTGCCACAAGCGATTACAAAACAGGTCATTCTTAGCAGGGATTCTGGTTTTGTGGAATTCTCTCCCTCAGAGTTTAAAAGAAGAAAAGTATATTTTGAAATTTCATAAGAACCCGAACACTTTGCTTATGACAGTGGCTTTCTGTGATTAGAATTCATATGTTATGAATTTTGTTTCTTCTCAGTAAATTTTGAATTTCCATATGGATCTAGTACATAGCTCCTGACAGCAGGTCTCCCCTGAAATTTTTAAGTACCATATGGAACTTAATGGCAGTTAGTAATTTTGGAGCTAAAGACTGTATTATTGTTTTATTATTTTATTTTGTTATTTATCTGTGATTGTCTATTTGATTGTTTTAATTCTGTTGTAAATTGCTTTGGAAGATTTTATCTGGAAGGTGATCAATAAATAATTTTAAATAAATAAATCCAGAAAGCCAGGAAGGAGAACAGAAGTGCTTGATGAAGAACATAAATGTAGAAACTGATGAAACTGCAGTTTTCTGGAAACAGAAGCAGAGCCAGAAGTTAGGACCAAGCTCTGGCAACTGACTGCTGAGACTGTTTTAAGTACAGGACTATACAAGATTGCCACCGAGGGGAAGTGAGGAGCACAGAGCTGGGAGGACTAGACAGTTCACGCAGCTCATAGAGTCACTTGCAGGCCAGAGGATCTCTTTACAACGGATCCTTACACCTGGTAGCTGATTCAATCGAATCTTGCCAAAAGAATCTCCTTCCAAATTCTTCTAGTTGAAATTGACCTTACCAAGGTTGTGTCCAGCCTGGGCTGGGAATTCATGTAGCAAAGCTTTGCATCCAGGTCCTCTGGTCTACTCAGGAAAAACTTAATCAGATAGATTTCCTAGAGCTAAAAGTGATGAGATATACATTCCAAATTCTTTCAGAGATCAGTTGGCCAACAAAATTGTCCTCATTCAGACAGTTAGGCCATGATTTTCTACTTGATGAAGCAGAAGTAAGAGATTCATACCTGTCCATTTCTCAGAGAATGGAGCTAAGGGCCACACACAAGGCAGTCAAGTAGAATGTCCTGGCAGACTAGTTCAGAAACCGGTTCAGGGGAGAAGAAAAACAACCAATAAGGGCTGAATAACATATTCTGGGTAAAACAAATAAGCATGGGTGTAGCTTGCTTATTGCGGCGGTTACTACCCCTACTACCCCTAACTAATCAAGCTAGATATTTCACTTGGATGCAGCTCCATCACTGCTCTCTACATTAATGGTGGGGGTGGAAGGGAAATAGAACCAAAGAGCTAAGAGAAACAGATAAGTATGAGAAAAAATGGGTGAAGCTTGCTGGGTAGACTGGATGGGCTGTTTGGTCTTCTTCTGCCGTCATTTCTATGTTTCTATGTCTCTTTCAAATGGTCCCTATACAGGGGAGTAGCAAGTCAGGTATTCTGTGAGTGGGGTACACCCATGATAGATCTGTTTGCATCTCCTCTGAAAAGAAAGGTCCTGAACTTCTGCCCTATTAAAAGGGACACAAGGTAAGCTAGCTTTAAGAGCATAAGAAGTTGCCATACTGGATCAGACTGAGGGTCCATCAAGCCCAGCATCCTGCTTCCAACATTGATTAATCCAGGTTACCTGGCAAGTACCCAAACATTAAATAGATCCCATGTTAGTGGGAATAGTGGTGGCTGTTCCCTATGTCAGCTTGATTAATAGTAGTTTATGGATTTCTCCTCCAGGAACTTATCCAAACCTTTGTTAAACCCAGCTACACTAACTGCCCTAACCACATCCTCCAGCATTGAGTTCAAGAGCTTAATTGTACGTTAAGTGAAACAGAACTTTCTCCGATTTGTTATAAAAGTGCTACTTGCTAACTTCATGGAGTACCCCCTAGTCCTTCTATAATCTGAAATAGTAAATAACTGATTCACATCCATTCTATTCCTTTAATGATTTTATAGACCTCTGTCATATCCCCCCTTAGCCATCTCTTCTCCAAGTTGAACAGCTGTAACCTCTTTAATCTTTCTTCATAGGGGAACCGTTCCATCCCCTGTATCATTTTGGTCACCCTTCTCTGTACCTTTTTTAGTGCAACAATATATTTTTTGAGATGTGGCGTCCAGAATTTGCACACAGTATTCAAGTGCTGTCTCACCATGGAGGGGCGTTATAACATTCTCTATTTTATTCACCATTCCCTTCCTAATAATTCCTAACTTTGCTTTTTTGACTGTCGCAGCACACTGAGTCGACAGTTTCAATGTATTATCCACTGTGATGCCTAGATCTTTTTCCTGAGTGGTAGCTCTTAATATGGAGCCTAACATCGTGTAACTGCAGCATGGGTTATTTCCTAGCGTGTAGCAGATGGACTCAAAACAAGTGGGTATAGTGTGCTCGTGCTAGCAGTTGGAAACGGATCTGACGTCAGCACGGGTACATATACCCCCGCAGGAAGTGCAGCAATTCAGTAATTTCCGTCTCCAAAGCAGTTTAGAGCTACCTCACGCTCGCTGAGCGCGTTTCCAAATTCTGACGACTAAATTCATAGAAGAAACCTACCTGACGACGAGCCCCGCACTCCTGCGGTGATACCATTCGGTCCCTCCCCCAGTTGAGTTTCCCGAGGCGATTTCCGTGGTCCTTCGGAGGTAAGAGCCTCGGTTCGGTGGCCGATTCGCGTCAGGGACCTAGCCCCCGGGTGAGAAGGGCTCGGGCGTGGCATAGAGGCAGCCTCGGTCCCGGCGTGGACTTGGCCCCCGAGCGAGACGAGTTCGGGCGTGGCCTAGAGGCAGCGGGTGCACCTCCTCGAGCGCGACTGTGATGGTAATCACCCTCTCCCCCCGCAGCCGGAGACCGCCCGGGTCGCAGCCGGGAAGCGCCGAAGACAAGGTAAGGCATACATCTTTACTTGTTGGTCTCCGAGGAACCGAGGAGTAGCAGAGTCTGCCTACGTGGCAACCCGCCAAGAGGGTCGCCATTTTACCTGTCTGCTCGCCGACGCCTTCTGTCCTGGTTCATCACCGCGCAATAGGCGCATGTCGCTATGCGCACGTTGATCGGCACCCATCGCTACGCGCATGCTGTTAGGCGCCCGTTGCTCAGCGCATGCTGTTAGGCGCCCGTTGCTCAGCGCATGCTGTTAGGAGCCCGTTGCTAAGTGCATACTGTTAGGCGCCCGTTGCTAAGCGCACGTTGATCGGCGCCCGCTGATAGGCGCACGTTGATACGCGCACGTTGATAAGCGCATATTGGTAGGCGCACATCTTTCACGCATATTACAAAGCGCGGACTCTAGCTGAGTTAACAGACGAGATGGAGCGTAAGAGAGCCCATGCGTCAGCGGAGCCGGCACCTCCAGAATCAGGCATAAGCCTCTGCTCTGCATGCAACCTCAGAGCCACACAGAGCGAGGAAGCAGACTTCCTATGTGCCCAATGTGAAGAGGCCCTGGGAGTTCCAGACCAGGACCGGTCGCAGCCCAGCGTACTTGCCAGATCCTCAGGGAACACCCCGGACCTAGCAGGCAGCGGGGAGCTGCCAGGGAACCCGAGAGACCTGGTGCCCCTAAGCGCAGATCCGGCTTCGCTTTCCTGGGTGGAATTATTCAAGGGGATTCATGCCTTTGTCACAATGCAGGCTGCGCCCCGAACAGGTCCGTCCTGGACCTCAAGTCAGTCAACCGACACCTGTTGGTTGACTGCGGTCTGTCAAAAATTCAGTACAGCCAGGGGAGTTTCTCACATCCCTAGATCTGTCGGAAGCCTACTTGCAAATCCCAATCCATCGGGATCACCAGCGCTATTTACGCTTCAAAGTCCTGAACCAACACTTCCAGTTTCGAGCTATACCTTTCGGGTTAGCCACCGCGCCACGGACCTTTACCAAGGTCATAGTAGTAGTGGCGGTGTCCCTCAGGAAGGAGGGACTCCTCGTCCATCCCTACCTGGACGATTGGCTGATCAGGGCAAAGTCACCGGAGGAGAGCCACCAGGCAACCAACAGAGTTATAGCTCTTCTGGAAAGCCTAGGATGGGTAGTAAACTTGAACAAGAGTTCCCTACAGCCTTCTCAGTCGCTGGAATACCTAGGAGTCCGATTCGACACCCAGGAAGACAAGGTTAGCCTGACCTCCAAGAGAAGATCAAAGCTCCGGAATCGTCTGCAGGCCCTGCTGAGCACCACCCGGCCCACAGCTTGGGATTACTTACAGGTCCTCGGCCTTATGGCATCCACTCTGGAGGTGATACTATGGGCGCGGGCTCATATGAGACCATTACAACACGCCCTCCTATCTCGGTGGAGCCCACGATCACAGAACTACGCCGTACACCTACTTCTATTAGCCAGAGTGCGGAATCAGATACGGTGGTGGTTGCAGCCCGGCCACATGAGCCGGGGGTCAAGAATGTCCTCCCCAACTTGGACCCTGCTCACTACAGATGCCAGCCTGAATGGATGGGGAGCGCATTGCGAAGAGCTCACCGCCCAAGAGCGGTGGAACAGAGAAGAGTCGGGGTGGAATATCAACCGACTAGAGGCACGGGCAGTCAGGCTAGCGTGCCTGCGATTTGCCCACAGAATTCGCAACAGAGCGGTCAGAGTGATGTCAGACAACGCCACCACAGTGGCATACATCAACCGACAGGGCGGAACCAGAAGCCAACAGGTATCCCTAGAAATAGCCCCCCTGATGACTTGGGCGGAAGCGAATCTGCAGGAGATCTCCGCCGTCCACATCGCCGGGAAGGACAACACCATGGCAGACTTCCTCAGCAGAGAAAGACTAAATCCAGGGGAAAGGCAGCTGTTGCCCACAGCTTTCCAGATGATTGTGGATCAGTGGGGGACGCCGGGCATGGACCTACTAGCAGACAGGTCCAACGCTCAAGTACCCAGATATTTCAGCCGCAGGCGGGATCCTCTATCCCAGGGGATCGATGCCCTAGTACCGCCATGGCCCCAGGGGATCCTTCTATATGCCTTTCCTCCATGGCCCCTGCTGGACGCCATGATACACAAGATTCAGCGGCACAGAGGCCTAGTTCTTCTAGTGGCCCCGGACTGGCCAAGAAGACCCTGGTACGCAGATATGAGAAGACTACTGGCAGGGAATCCATTACCCCTGCCTCCACACAGGGACCTGCTGCGGCAAGGTCCCATCCTCCACGAGGATCCACCTCCATTCTCTCTTATGGTCTGGCCATTGAGAGGGCTAGACTGAAGAAAAGAGGATTCTCGGGGCCGGTAATAGATACACTCCTCCGAGCACGCAAGTTCTCCACATCACTAACATTGTGCGAAACTCACGGCACCAATCCACATGCCACTAAGATCCCTATCATTTTGGATTTCCTGCAAGATGGACTTCAGAAGGGGTTGTCCGTCAATTCCATCAAGGTTCAAGTGGCAGCGCTATCCTGCTACGGTCCCCGGCGTGACGGTAACAGCATCGCCACACACCCAGACGTTTCACATTTCCTGAAAGGAGTCAAACACATTCGCCCGCCACTGAAGTGGCCAGTACCCCTGTGGAACCTCAACCTAGTTTTGGAATTTCTAGCGGAATCCGCCTTCAGACCACTTCGAGGCCTGTCCCTCCGTTTGTTAACCTTGAAGATGGTGTTCCTGCTGGCCATATGCTCAGCACGCCGTATCTCAGAGCTACAAGCACTGTCCTGCCGGGATCCGTTTCTCAGAATCACTCCAGAGGCTATCCATCTTCGCACGGTTCCTTCCTTCTTACCCAAAGTAGTTTCGCACTTCCACCTCAACCAAACCATATCCTTGCCTACCACGGAAGGTTTGAAGAAGTCGGAAGAAGGTCGAATACTATGCCATCTCAACATCGGCAGGCTACTGTCCAGATACCTGGAAATGTCAGAAGCAGTACGAAAGACGGACCACCTGTTCGTCCTTCACAGCGGGAAGAAGCAAGGGGAAGCGGCCTCACGGGCAACCATCGCCCGCTGGATCAAAGAAGTTATCAACGCAGCCTACGTAGGAGCAGGGAAACCACCGCCTCTACGGGTCAAGGCTCACTCTACCAGAGCGCAAGCGGCCTCTTGGGCAGAAACTAGGATGCTGTCGCCTGCAGAGATATGTAAAGCGGCGACGTGGTCCTCCCTCCATACCTTCTCCAGATTCTACCGTTTGGATGTCCAGGCCAGGGAGGACACAGCATTTGCGAGGGCAATCCTGAACGGACCGGGCAGCCTCCCGCCCAGTTCAGGAGTAGCTTTTGTACATCCCACTTGTTTTGAGTCCATCTGCTACACGCTAGGAAATGTAGAGATTACTTACCTGATAATCTCCTTTTCCTTAGTGTATGCAGATGAACTCAGCATCCCGCCCGGCTGCCGGCATACATGGGGATTCACCGACTCACGGTAAGCCATGTTTTCTTATAATAGGGCATCCACCCTGCCGGGTGTCGACGCCTTCCGGTTGAGAACACTGGCGGTCTCCAGCTACTATCAATCGGTCAGGGTAATCTTGTACATTTAATCGATCGGTCAGTTACACATATATCCATAAAGCTTTTGCAAGGAAGATTACTGAATTGCTGCACTTCCTGCGGGGGTATATGTACCCGTGCTGACGTCAGATCCGTCTCCAACTGCTAGCACGAGCACACTATACCCACTTGTTTTGAGTCCATCTGCATACACTAAGGAAAAGGAGATTATCAGGTAAGTAATCTCTACATTTTTCCCCATATGTATCACCTTGCTCTTGTCAACATTAAATTTAATCTTCTGTTTGGACGCCCAATATTCTAGTCTCGCAAGGTATTCCTGCAATATATCACAATCCGTCTATGATTTAAGTACTCTGAATAATTTTGTGTCACTACAAAATTGATCACCTCACTTGTTGAATCCCTTTCCAGATCATTTATAAATATATTGAAAAGCACCGGTCCAAGTATATATCCTTGATGACTCCACTGTTTACCTTTTTCCACTGAGAAAAATGACCATTTAATCCTACTCTCCATTTCCTGTCTTTTAAACAGTTTGCAATCCATGAAAGGACATCTCCTCCTATCCCATGACATTTTAGTTTTCTTAGAAGCATCTCAAGCAGGACTTTGTCAAACACCTTCTAAAAATCAAATTAGACTACATCTACCAGTTCACTTTTATCCACATTATTATTAACCCCTTCAAAAAATGTAGCAGATCTATGAGTCAAGACGTCCCTTGGGTAATTTCCATGCTGGCTATGTCCCATTAAACCATTTCTATCTATACGTTCTGTGGCTTTGTTCTTTAGAATAGTTTCCACAATTCTTCCCAGCACTGAAGTCAGGCTGTCACCGGCCTATAGTTTCCTGGATCACCCCGGAGCCGTTTTTAAATATCGGGGTTACATTGGACACCCTCCAGTCTTCAGGTACGATGGACGATTTTAATAATAGGTTATAAATTAATGCATGAGAAACAAATTAATGAGAGATTGTAAGAATCTCAAAACAATGTACAGAATATTATGCAAAATTTGTTACTTTATTTTGTACTTTACGTCTTATGCCCTTGATCTTTAATATTTATTTGAACAATTCAATTGCTAGATATTAATACCTGTTTGTGAATACTTCCTATATAACCAGTCATTACTTGCTGATTTATACCTATGAATGTTAATATTGTAAACCGTTGCGATCTTTACTTGGAATAACGGTATATAAAATGTCTAAATAAATAAAATGTTACTAATGGGTCTGAAATTTCATTTTTTAGTTCTATCAGAACCCTGGTATATATATACCATCTGGTCCAGGTGATTTGCTACCATTCAGTTTGTCAGTCTGGCCTACTTACATCTTCCAGGTTCACTAAGATTTGGTTCAGTTCATCCGAATCATCACTCTTGAAAACAGTCTCTGGAACTAGTATCTCCCCAACATCCTCATTAGTAAATACGGAAGCAAAGAATTCACTTAGTCTTTCTGCAATGGACTTATCTTCCCTAAATGACCCTTTAACACCTCAATCATCTAACGGTCCAATAGACTCCTTCACAGGTTTCCTACTTCAAATATATTTTAAAGATTTTTTATTATGAGCTTTTTCCTCTATGGCCAACTTCATTTCAAATTCTCTCTTAGCCTGTCTTCTCAATGTTTTCCATTTAATTTGACACTGTGTAATCTTTTTCCTTTATTCTTCAGCTGGATCCTTCTTTCAAATTTTGAAGGAAGTTTATTAGGCTAAAATAGCCTCTTCTACCTCCCCTTTTACCCATGCTTGAAATCGTTGGGTCTTCCTTTCACCTTTCTTAATGTGTGGATACATCTGGATTGCACTTCTAAGATGGTAGTTTTAAACAATGTCCGTTCCTATTGTACACGCTTAACCTTTGCAGCTGTACCTTTCAGATTTTTTTTCTATTTTCCTCATTTGATCAAAGTTTCCCTTTTGAAAGTTTAGTGTTAGAGCTGTTGATTTACATATTGTCCTCCTTCAAGTCATTGGATCATGTTATGATCACTATTGCCAAGTGGCAACCATCACTGTTACCTCTCACTAAATCCTCAATTCCACTAAGAATTAGATCTAAAATACCTCTCTTTCTCATTGGTTCCTGAACCAATTGCTCCATGAAGCAGTCATTTATTCTATCCAGTAACTTTATTTCTCTAGCATGTCCTGATGTTACATTTACCCAGTCAATATTGGATGCTTTCTCCCTAGTTTGGGGACAGGCTTTTCTCTATGCTTCTTCCAGTTTCTCTGATGCAAAGAACCCTGCTAAAACTGCAAAGATAAAGGGGAACCATGCTTCTCATAGCCTTTTATTTGACCAAGACAGATTTGTTTTATGTTCTTTTGGGAGATGGCAATCGGTATTCCTATCAGGCTGGGGTATTTCTTCATCATTCAGAACGCAGTAATGCTGTGCCTTCTCAACATCTGATTCTTAGCCCTCATAACTTGGATGTTGAGAGGGTAGAACTGAGTATGTCTCATATTTTTCTGTCTTCTGAAAGGATTCCACAAGGAAATGTTATGGCTTGAAATGGAGATTTGCTTTCCGGTTTTATGGAAAGGCATTAGGCCATTTCTTCTATTCCACACACAAATTGCTTGAATACCTTCTATATCTTTCAGAGTCATAAGAACATAAGAAATTGCCATGCTGGGTCAGACCAAGGGTCCATCAAGCCCAGCTTCCTGTTTCCAATAGAGGCCAAACCAGGCCACAAGAACCTGGCAATTACCCAAAAACCAAGAAGATCCCAATCTACTGAGTCTGGTCTGAAGACAAACTCCGTTAGGTTTTGTTTCATTACAGTTGGTGCTTATCACCACCATGTAAAAGGTAATTTTTATGCAGCCTTTAGTTGTCTGATTTATGCAGGGTTACTTGAATTGAAACCTCCCATCAAGCCTTCCACTGGGTCGTGGGATTTCAGCTTGGTATTGACCCAGCTGATGAAAGTACCATTTTGAGCTAAAGTAACTGACTTGGAAGGTCATATTTTTGGTGGCAGTCACTTCAGCTACAGGCCCTACAAAATATTTTAACAATAGGATGGTTCGGCTCATGCATCCTTAGTTGCTGCCTAATATTGTATCAGACTTCCACCTTAACCAGTCAATCATCCTTCCAACTTTTTTCCCTATGCCTGATGTACACAACTTTAAACAAGCATTGCACAGTTTGGACTGTAGAAGAACCTTGGCCTTCTATGTTGAGTGGACTGAAGCTTGTAGCATGTCCACTCAGCTTTGTTTCTTTTGACCCGAACAATCCTGGTACTGCTGTTGCCAAGCACACCCTTTCTAATTGGATAGTAGATTCCATCATCTTCTGTTATGCTCAGGCAGGCCTGAATCTGGAATGGCATGACAAGGCTCATAGTATTAGAGCCATGGTGAGGTTGGTAGCCACCTGAGTTTGGCTTCCATAGTTAAGATTTGCATATCTGTGGACTTCAGTTCACACATTCACATCTCATTGTTTGGTTAGGGACTCTGGATGCAACTGTATATTTAGTCAGTCTGTCATGTAGAATCTGTCTGAGGTTTAGAACTCAGCCCCCCCCCCCCCCCCCCCCAAGCCCATTATCTTTCTTTACAGGCTTCCCCTGAAAAAAAAAAAAAAAAAAAAAAGAAATTCCAAGAGAAAAACTGTCTGGTTTCCATCAAACATAATTTTGCCCATTTGCAAAATTTTTCTACTTGTGTTTTCCACTTTTTGATAAGGGTAGTCTGTAGTTAGAGAATTTCCACATGTAATCACTTAATATCATGCTTGACCTCAGAGAAAGTGAAGGTTGCTTACTTGTATCAGGTGTTCTTTGAGGACAGAAGGATGTAAGTCTTCACAGAAAACATATGTCTCCCCTTGGAGTTGATTCTTATGTTTCTGTATAGATAGCTATGGGAAGAAATAGGGCGCCACGCCCCCTTCCCCCAAAGACACACACACGATGCAGTGAGACACATGCTATGCCTGCTCAATCTTCCTGCACTAAGCTTTATTGGATGGCAGCACCCACACATGAAGGCTCCCTGCTATTTTCAGGAAGCACCTGTTTAAGTGAAAATTGCTTATCTTTTTCTTAGCTACTCCTTTGCCAAGACATATATGATTTCTACTCCTTTAGATTTCAATCAGTAGATAATCTGATTGGGCAGTCCCCCAACAGTGACATCAAAGAACCAGGGAATGCTTCTGCATCCCAGCATCCAGACTCTAGGACCTGCATGTTAAGAGTGAGAGAATTCACTACTGAGTTTCTCCTTTATTTATTTTATTTATTTATTTATTTAAGGACTTTTCTATACCGATATTAGTGGGGACATCATACCGGTTCACATTTGAACAGCAGGATTGAAAATACATCATAACAAGGGAAAAAAAACCGGGGGAGGGGATCACGCAAGTACGTGGGTCCTTCTGACTGTTAGGAAGGAATCCATCAGTAAAGTTGAAGTGAAAGAGATTTGCCATCTGTTTTGAGGGCAAACCCCAAGTTTCTGATTTAACTAAGTAAATCATTCTTGTTACAAAAGTTATGAAAACACCTGTATCACTCTCAGTTAATTTGCACATATGGATAAAGGTGAACCGGTAGATGTAGTGTATTTGGATTTTCAGAAGGCGTTCGACAAAGGCCCTCATGAGAGGCTTCTAAGAAAACTAAAAAGTCATAGGATAGGAGGTGATGTCCTTTTGTGGATTACAAACTGGTTAAAAGACAGGAAACAGAGTAGGATTAAATGGTCAATTTTCTCAGTGGAAAAGGGTAAACAGTGGAGTGCCTCAGGAATCTGTACTTGGATTGGTGCTTTTCAATATTTATATATAAATGATCTGGAAAGGAATACAACGAGTGAGGTTATCAAATTTGCGGACGATACAAAATTATTCAGAGTAGTTAAATTACAAGTGTGGATTGTGATACATTACAGGAGGACCTTGCAAGACTGGAAGATTGGGCATCCAAACGGCAGATGAAATTTAATGTGGACAAGTGCAAGGTGTTGCATATAGGGAAAAATAACCCTCGCTGTAGTTACACGATGTTAGGTTCCATATTAGGAGCTACCACCCAGGAAAAAGATCTAGGCATCATAGTAGATAATACTTTAAAATCGTCTGCTCAGTGTGCTGCAGCAGTCAAAAAAGCAAAGAGAATGTTAGGAATTATTAGGAAGGGAATGGTTAATAAAATGGAAAATGTCATAATGCCTCGTATCACTCCATGGTGAGACTGCACCTTGAATAATGTGTACAATTCTGGTCGCCGCATCTCAAAAAAGATATAGTTGCGATGGAGAAGGTACAGAGAAGAGCAACCAAAATGATAAAAGGGATGGAACAGCTCCCCTATGAGGAAAGGCTGAAGAGGTTAGGGCTATTCAGCTTGGAGAAGAGTCGGCTGAGGGGAGGATATGATAGAGGTCTTTAAGATCATGAGAGGTCTTGAACGAATAGATGTGAATCGGTTATTTACACTTTTGGATAATAGAAGGACCAGGGAGCATTCCATGAAGTTAGCAAGTAGCACATTTAAGACGAATCGGAGAAAATTCTTTTTCATTCAACGCAGAATTAAGCTCTGGAATTTGTTGCTATGTGGTTAGTGCAGTTAGTGTAGCTGGGTTCAAAAAAGGTTTGGATAAGTTCTTGGAGGAGAAGTCCATTAACTGCTATTAATCAAGTTTACTTAGGGAATAGCAACTGCTATTAATTGCATCAGTAGTATGGGATGATCTTGGTGTTTGGGTAATTGCCAAGTTCTTGTGGCCTGGTTTGGCCTCTGTTGGAAACAGGATGCTGGGCTTGATGGACCCTTAGTATAACCCAGCATGGCAATTTCTTAAGTTCTTATGTTCTGAAATGCTTTGCTAATAAACTACCCAGCTTAAAGTAGTGTTACGGTACCGGGCCATGCCCCAGTCCCTCCACTCACCTCAGGGCCGGCCTGGCCCCGCTGTTGCTCCGTTCTGGCCGGCAGGCCCCGTTGGGCCTCTCACGCAGCGCTCTCTCCTCGAGGAAAACGCCGTTGATCCGTCGCAGCTGGCCCCGCCCCCTAGGCGCGCGCGCAGGAGCTCCAGATTTAAAGGGGCCAGCGCGGGAACAGGCAGAACAGCCCCCAGATGACGTCAGACACTGCAGGGGTATTTAACCCTGCGGTTAGGCCTAGGCCTTTGCCTTGCAACGAGGTTCACTCTGGTAAGAGTTGCTAGTTGCTGCCTTGGATCCTTCAGCTTCTGACTCCTGTCTTTTGACTCCTGCTTCCATCCACAGACTTCTGATCCAGCTTCGTCCTTTGGCTTCCAACTTCGGCTTCGTCCAGGAGGCCTCGCCTAAGTCCAAGCTGCTCGGGTCCTCACAAACTCCTCTCGGGGGGACCGCTGGCTTCCAGTGGTGAAGTTCCAGTTGGCCTCCTGGCTCCAGCTTTGCATCTCCATTCCCTGGATACCGCCTCGCAGGAGACCACTCGTAAGTCCAAGCGGCACGGGCTCCTCCTGGGGGGACCTCGGGTCTCCAGTGGTGAAAATCTCTTGGTCTCCTGTCTGTGCCGCCTCCCGGCTTCGACACCCACTGGGTATCTCCTCAGTGAACCACCAACTGTCCCAGCCGGCCCAAGGGTCCACGAATCCAACAAGTAGTAATTTAGCCAGTTTATCTTAGGATGACCAGGAGTTCATGAAGACATTGCAGGGTTGGCCTTAGGATCTCTCATTCTCCACTGTAGTCAGGGTCATCCTTTGGCAGAATCAAGGTCCTGTGTTTGTCAAAGAAGAGTCCGCTGGACCTCAGGCAGTAAACAGGATAATACTACCATCTTAGGGCTGCAGACCCAGAGTTTATAGATAACTCTGCAAGCTATTCAGGGGAGGACAGGAGCAAAGACTGGCTTGGGCTGCAAGAGCTTAAGCAAGGATGCCAAATCTGTACATCCAAAGTCTTTTCTTTCATCAAGACCACACATATGCATAGGACCCAAAAGTCAATATTGGTTGGATGTTACCACCATCCACTGGCATAAGACTGATGGGCTTCCACTATGACTTCTTCTTAACTAGTATATGTATGAATATTCTCACGGCGATGATGGCATGAGCTGGAAAACATCTAGCAAACAATGCTAGGACTCATGACTGGATACTAAAGGCTAGCAAAATTGTCTGGTGTTAAATTGTAAGGTGAACACAAATTGCTCGATATGAGGAACAATAACAGCTGCTTCTCCTGAGTGTAATTCCCACAGGCATTTACAATAAAACTGCAGGGACCATCATGTTGCTTGACTTCTTCAAGGACAAGCAGGATTGGAATTCTCACACATGATTGACATCGGATAGAGCTTGGCATGGAACTTTGATTTCAAAGATTTTATAATTTTTAATCATGCCCTACTGAGCATTTGCAGTTGTAGTTAACACCCTTCTCCCCAGGCAAAGTTCCCTAGTCTCTTTTTTTCCGCAGAGCTATGTGGGTCATTATTCAGCTTTGCCCTCTCCTCACAATTTTTGTAAAGTGATTTTTTTCTAGAGCTTCAGCTGATTTTCTTTTCCTTTTTCTTAAGGTAGTTTTATTTTCCCTTTTTCTGTTTCTGTTTTCCTCTGTCTGCAGACCTTTGTCGCTGTGCAGCCTGGCAGAGTCTAATTCTATCCCTTATAAAAAAAAATAAAAAATAAATACTGCACCTGCAGTTTAGTTTGTGTCCTCTCCTTGCTCAGTCTGTTTTTGTACCTTTGACGGGTGCTGGCGGGACTGGCAGAATGCAGTCTGTGGGTGATCCGTGTAGGCCGCTGAGCCTGGAGGTTCACATGAGCTCTACCCAGGCAGGAGTTCCATGTCATTTCACCTATCAATCGGCATCAATGGAGGTTCGGACAGTGAAGAGATCGAGGACCACACCATTCCTGTAGGAGAGAGAGCTCATGCTCCCCACATTCCAAGGAACTAGTCTCTATAGGCAGGAGCCCTGGATGACGTAGCCTCCCTTCCAGCTTGCCTGTGATGGCAGTGCAGAGAGAGGGTGAGCAGGAGCTTGGGCAAGCAGCATCACTGCTGTACCTTTGGTGCCATGCCCAGAATTGGTTGTCTGTGCACACCCGTGTCAGTACACAGATTGTCTGATGCATCGATGTCAGGACCACATTGGGGACCAGAACTGCCATTGAGTGCCATGGTCACCCTTGACACTATCAAGGTGCTGGGGCGCCATCAAGATGCATGACCGCCCTTGAAGCCATAAGGGCCATCAACAGTGGGACACATTGCACGCTGTCGAACGTGCTAGCTGGGCCTTCTGTGCCATAGGTGTCAGCAGGCACCATAGACGTATTAACCACCATGGGCTCTCAGTGCACCAGAGAAATGGTATTGAACTTAGCATCGCTGAGCGCCATGGGCCTCGATGTGGAGGAGTAACAGCACCAACCTCTAGTGTCGCATTCAGCACCACAAGTGGAACCAGGACTGCCATTGAGTCCATGGTCACCCTCGAAGTCATCAACGGCCTTGATACCATCGAGGTGCGTGGTTGGCCTCGATGCCATCGCTGCCGACAGGGCTCTCGAGGTGCGTGGCGAGCCTCAGAGCCACCCTCAATGTCATCGAGTTGCGGGGCCACCATGGAGGCCATCGGACATGTTTGCTAGCAGTGCCATTCGTTACTGCTCTCAACAATGTCAAGCACCATCGACAAGGCACCGGGATCGCTATTGAATGAGCTGGTTGCCCTCAAGGCCATCAACTGCTGGGGTTCCTGAGAACCCTCAAGTGCCATTGAAGCCCTCGGGTGACTGGGACTTTGGATGTTGGATGATCTTGGTGCTTTCGAGGCACTCTGCAGCGCTGAGGCTCTTTTGCGCTGTCCAGATGGGGCACCAATGGGTATCAGGGTGACCCATCATTGGCCTACGGCTGTTGGGCACCATGGATGCCAATGATATTTGGGTCCCTGAGCCGTGGGATTGTGGGGCATCAAAGTCCCCGCCAGGCTTTGAGCTCCATCAGGACTCATGATCTCTAGGGTTGCTGTTGAGGCTGTCATGGCCACTGGCAAGGGATGCTATTGAGCTCACAGCATCGAAGCCTTTAGGAGTATAGGTGAGCCAAGTGGAACCATCAGTGGCGCTGGCATGTCGGTGCCATGTTGGGGCCGCAGATCCTCTGCTTTCAGGAGCCACTGGCATCATCGGTACCGCCAGTTCATCAACACTTTCGGGTACTGGGGTCTCCATTGGTGCCATCGGGCTGCCGACAAACACAGGCACCTTGGATGAAATTGATGGCACTGTATACCGTCAAACTGCTCAAGCGTGCAGCATAGTCAAGCGCCATTGATACCCTTGATGCGGCATCATTTAGTGCCATTGACATGATCCATCGTTGGTGAGCGCAAGAGTGCTACGTGCCCTACGGGTGCCATCACCATGGCGGACACCAGCTGATGTGGTCGGGTCCCGCGGGACACTGTCTCAGAGCACCATGGGCACTGTCGGTCACCATGGCTTTTGCTGCTGCCGTTACATGATGGAAACGGCAGTGAGCCATTCACGATGCCATTTCAAGGGCTGTGTTCAGCTTCTTGGAGCGTTATCAGGTACTGTGAGTACCATGGGAACGACACCACAAAATTCCGCTACCACCATGCCATAATCAGAGTCCCAGTGGTATTGGGGACACCGTCGTGACACTGTCCCTATTGACTCCATTAGGGTAGAACAGGAGCCATTTACTCCTCCAAGCGCCTCAGGTGGCATTCTCTTGTCGGTGCAGTACACAGCCATGCGACGGTTCTGCCATTATCGCATCGAGGTATTAGCATCCTCTTCTGTTCTACTCCATAGTGTGCTAGGGAAAACTGGCGAGGAGGACATAGCCACCGACTCTAGCAGGAGGTGCTCATTCCTTTCTATGCTATGGAATTCTACCCACAAGTACAGCAACTGGGTTCATAGGTGTGCCGCCATCCACAGGAAGGGATACCACTATATGAGTACTGGCTATCACGCTTTTAAAGAGGGCACAATTCTTCCAGTTGCCCTCTTGTGTATGGGTGTGTGTGTTTCCCTCATGGCAAGCACAACAGGATGTATGCCATAGCAATTGAACTGACCTTCGACTGCATTCCTGTGTCAAACTCCTATGGGATTGGTTACCAGGAAGATAGTGTCAGGACTCTTCCCCTTACTCAGAAGAGGAGTATGTCTTTCAACCTCTCCCATGTTAGGAATCCCCTTCATGGAGAATCCCCTGGGGACACGTCCCTTGCAGTTCTGTTGCCAATCTGGAATCTCAATTCAGTGCATCTCCTTGTAGGCCAAGACTAGCAGACATTGGGGATGGCAGCAGCTATAGTTGGACCATTTTTGTTGGGGTCCCTCCTTTGATTACCATGGTGGCCTATCCTGTCTAAAGATGGCTGCAGGTGGCAGATGTCGCTTATGAGCTCAGTGGTCAAGGACTGTAACCCAACTCTCACCTGGAGAATTGGAAGGTTTTTTGGGATCGGAAGGCCTCAATTCCTGTTGCTTTTCTGTCCCTTCAGGAAGGGGAGACATCCCTTATGGGTCCCCACTGGGACTGGTTGTCCACCCCTACAATGGATGGCCCTCGTTCTCTGTTTCCCGGAGAAGGGATTTCACTGCTTGTGACTGGCAGTCGCTCTCTGACCCCTGCAGGATCTGAGAGCAGGTCAGAATATAGTGCTCTTCTTGGATCATCCTAAGGCAAAGCAGATCTATTTCACTAGGGAGCTATTCCAGATTTGGTCTCCCCGTTGTACTCAGGATCTCCTCTTTAGGGTGGCTCTGTAGTGAAGATTAGGAGTTCTCCCATCGCGGAGTCAACTTTGATACCTGCTGAGCTCAATGTGTGTTTTTCAGGAATGACCACTCTTGCCAGTCATTCTCGCCTGCAGAACCCTAACTCACTGAGGAAGGTTCTGGTCCATTTAATTGGCAAGTATGCCTTTCAGCCTCTTGCCATATCCATGGCTGAGAGAGTAGAGAGTTGCCGCAACAGTGGTGCTACTCTTTTGTTGCGGTGGCTTGCAAGCCGTTGTCCCCATTTTACGGATAATCCAGACTTATGCAACAGTTGTTCCATTTTCTGGACCACGTGCTTCCTTGGGGGAAGTATATGTAATCATGGCTGAGGTAATCATACCTAGGTCAGGTTGGTGGGCAGTCTTTTCCGAGATCACACTAACCCTGCCCTGGTACTCTTGGGTTTCCAGGCTGGTGAAAAATCCTGTTCTGCAGGGCTTTGCACTTGCAACATCCCTGCTTCCTGTCTCTTGGTGGCGAGTTTCTGGATTTCCTTCCCTGGGGGTTTCGCTCTTTCATTGTTCCAAGCAAGCTGAAATATCTACCTCAAGGAGTAATTCCTTACTGGATTCAGCAAAGAGTTATTCGGTTAGGGTTCAGATATACATCCTAGCAGCTTTTTCCTATCCCTGCAGCCCAGTGGTCTGCCTTCTTGTGTTCTTCGTTCCTCCTGGAATGACGGGGGAGGGGAAGAAAAACTAGGGTGTTCATGGTATATCTTCATGTATACTATATGGAACGCTATACCACCTGTCTTTTTGCCAAGTTTTGGCCAGTACTGCCTTTAGCTTTTCATACTTCACTGTATTGTACAAAGTGCTTTCCTGCTCACCTGAGCTATCCTGTAGACAGGATGGATGGGCCTACCCTTGACAGGCTGCAGTGTAGGTGAATTTCAAGCCTAGTTTAACACCCTGCTCAAGGATTTGGGCTAGTGATCTCATTTTAGGGATTCCTTTTTTCCCTGACACTCTTGATGCTGCCCTGAGTGGTCAGCTATGTCTGGTACTTTGGCAGGTAAGGTCTGCAACCTACCGTGCTGCTGTTGCTGATTCTTCTTCCAAGCATTGCTTAGGTTTTTTTCTGCTCATTGTGCTTAACAGCCAAACATGGGGCACACTTCTGTAAATGCATTCTGTCCTTTAGATGCTATTGGACCACAGTTTCTTTTTGGGAGCTTTCTGACCCCACTTCGTTTTCTTGTTATCTTGTGACATCAAAGAAACTGTGATCTCTGTCCAAAAGTTCTTTTCTTATTTGCTTTTCTAGGCCTTTTCCTGAATCCAGGAGGTTCTAGACCTACTGTTGTTGCCAGGGTTTGCTGATCTGAAACCATTGCTTGTAATATTTTCCGTGATGCGGAATATATTTCTTGTTGGCATTAACATCACTCCCCTGCCTTAGGTACCTCTGCTAGTCATTGGGGTTTTGTGTCTGTTCTACGGCTTTCTCTTTGTAGAACCCAACTCTTTTCCCACCTAGACCCCTTTGTGGGTTGGCTGCCTCACAGGCAAAAGGGGAAGAGGGGAGGTGCTTTCAGCACTATGTGGTTTTCTGCTTTGTCCTGCTCAGTTAGCCTATAGCTTGGGAATCACCCATGTGAAGACTGCCATCTTGCTTGTCCTTGGAGAAAGCAGAGTTGGTTACTGAAACAGGTGTCTCCAAGGACATCTGTCAGTCCTCACGAACCCCACTCACCTCCCCTGTGAGTTGGTTTTTTCATATATAGCTATGTAATGGACTGAAGGACTCTGCGTAGGAGGCAGGGTGGTAACTACACCTGCACATGCTCAGTAGGGCATGTTTAAAAGTTCTAGAATCTTTTGAGATCAAAGTTCCATGCCGGGCTCCATACAATGATGTTACCCATGTGTGAGGACTGACATCCTGCTGTCGCTGGAGAACATCTTACAGGTAAGCAACTCTGCTTTCCATCTTGTGCTGCTCAGACCTGTACTAGTTTAGTTCAACTGCACACTTCTTTTTAGGGTGACTGAATTGTCCCTACAGTTCATCTCAGAGCAACTGATGCTTAGCACCAGCATGTAGAGGCAAACACCATATCTGTACCGCCCTGAGTTGTCTAATGCATGGCTTTCTTCAGTTGAATGAACCCAAATCCCACTGATGCCAATTTTATATATTATTTCACACACACACACATCATTTTTTGATTACTTTTTATCTTACTAACCTTAAAAAATATTTTCACAGCCCGCAGGGAGTTTTTGAAAAATTCTATGAAGCCAAAATCCTTATTGTTTCTTCTTATGTGGTAAATATATGGTTGCGAAAGCTGAGGTCAATTATAAAGTTCCTGATATGAAATTTAGAAAAGATTATAAAAAATGGGGGGAAAACCTTAGACAGCACTAGAGAGAATTAGACTTATCAAAAATACTCAGAATGGAGCTGCCATTACAGGAAAAAATTCTCATTATAAAAATTGTATTTAATTAATAGTAAGGCCCTTATAGGCATTTACTCAGAAATTCGGAGCCATCTGTCCAACTTTTTTCTGAACAATAGACCTCAAGATTGACAAAATTCCAAATGTTAAATCCATAATATTCAAATCTAGTTCCTTTAGTAGATACTTAACTTCAAAGTTATCGCTGACATGGCCATGTTTCACGTGAAATGCTGCTTCAGGGTAAAAGGTCTTTACTCTCTCATTCCTTCCTTGCGTCTGCAAATAGTTATCGCCTAGGGGAGATGCAGAGGACCTGGCTGGGAGTGTGATGGCGGCGTCCTTGCCGTGAGGGAGGTCCAGTGTCATCCTTTGGCATTCAGGGTAAGTGTGGTCAATCGCGGGGCCGGCCCATGTTACAGATAGTGATCCCTACATCTATCCAGCTAATAATTATCCATGAATCTGTCCTTCAGAAACATGTTCTAATCTTTTCTTTTAAACCCAGCTATACTATTAACTAGATCATATCTTTGGGCAGCAAATTCCGCAGCTGAAATTTGCGCTGACTAAAAAAATGCTTTAAAAAATGTTTTAAATCATCTACCAGTTTGTATCATGAAGCATCCCTTAGTTCCTAGTATTATTTGAAAAGGATAAATGGGCATTCCTTATTAATGTGTTCCACACAGTCCATGAGTTAGAGTTAATTTTCTTGTAAGCTTGAATCAGCTAATAATAGACCAACATAATTGTTTGTGAATTCCTTGACTGTACTGGTAAGAGCTTATCCAGGTTTAATTTTGACTTCTGATCTCTGTTATGATTTTGCTCAGTATTAGTAAAATGTGAACTGGAAAAAAATAATTTTTTTTGTGCTTGCCTATTGATGGAGGCACCTATACACTAGCCATCATGATCAGGCAGGCAAAGGATATCTAAAGAAGGTTGGGAAAAAGGACTGTGATAGCCCAGATGCAACAGCCAGAAATCTTGAAAAAGACCTTCCTACCCTTTTGGTAATGCCAGGAGAACCCAGAGATAAACTGCAGTACTACTTAAGAACATAAGAATATGCCATACTGGGTCAGACCAAGGGTCTATCAAGCCCAACATCCTGTTTCCAAAAGTGGCCAATCCAGGCCATAAGAACCTGGCAAGTACCCAAAAACTAAGTCTATTCCATGTTACCGTTGCTAGTGTAATAGCAGTGGCTATTTTCTAAGTCAACTTAATAGCAGGTAATGGACTTCTCCTCCAAGAACTTGTACAATCCTTTTTTAAACACAGCTATACTAACTGCACTAACCACATCCTCTGGCAACAAATTCCAGAGTTTCATTGTGCGTTGAGTGAAAAAGACCTTTTTCCGATTAGTTTTAAATGTGCCACATGCTAACTTCATGGAGTGCCCCCTAGTCTTTCTATTATCTGAAAGAGTAAATAACCGATTCACATCTTACTCGTTCTAGACCTCTCATGATTTTAAACACCTCTATCATATCCCCCCCTCAGCCATCTCTTCTCCAAGCTGAAAAGTGCTAACCTCTTTAGTCTTTCCTCACAGGGGAGCTGTTCTATTCCCCTTATCATTTTGGTAGCCCTTCTCTGTACCTTCTCCATCGCAATTATATCTTTTTTGAGATGCGGCGACCAGAAATGTACACAGTATTCAAGCTGCGGTCTCACCATGGAGCAAATCAGAGGCATTATGACATTTTCCTTTTTATTCACCATTCCCTTTCTAATAATTCCCAAAATTCTGTTTGCTTTTTTGACTGCCGCAGCACACTGAACCGAAGATTTCAATGTATTATCACTATGACACCTAGATCTTTCTTGGGTTGTAGCACCTAATATGGAACCTAACATTGTGTAACTATAGCATGGGTTATTTTTCCCTATATGCATCACCTTGCATTTATCCACATTAAATTTCATCTGCCATTTTGATGCCCAATTTTCCAGTCTCACAAGTTCTTCCTGCAATTTATCACAATATGCTTGTGATTTAACTACTCTGAACAATTTTGTATCATCTGCAAATTTGATTATCTCACTCGTCATATTTCTTTCCAGATCATTTATAAATATATTGAAAAGTAAGGGTCCCAATACAGATCCCTGAGGCATTCCACTGCCCACTCCCTTCCACTGAGAAAATTGTCCATTTAATCCTACTCTCTGTTTCCTGTCTTTTAGCCAGTTTGCAATCCACGAAAGGACATCGCCACCTATCCCCTGACTTTTTACTTTTCCTAGAGGCCTCTCATGAGGAACTTTGTCAAACGCCTTCTGAAAATCCAAGTATACTACATCTACCGGTTCACCTTTATGCACATGTTTATTAACTCCTTCAAAAAAGTGAAGCAGATTTGTGACGCAAGACTTGCCTTGGGTAAAGCCATGCTGACTTTGTTCCATTAAACCATGTCTTTCTATATGTTCTGTGATTTTGATGTTTAGAACATTTTCCACTATTTTTCCTGGCACTGAAGTCAGGCTAACCGATTTGTAGTTTCCCGGATCGCCCCTGGAGCCCTTTTTAAATATTGGGGTTACATTAGCTATCCTCCAGTCTTCAGGTACAATGGATGATTTTAATGATAGGTTACAAATTTTTACTAATAGGTCTGAAATTTCATTTTTTAGTACCTTCAGAACTCTGGGGTGTATACCATCCGGGCCAGGTGATTTACTACTCTTTCAGTTTGTCAATCAGGTCTACCACATCTTCTAGGTTCACCGTGATTTGATTCAGTCCATCTGAATCATTACCCATGAAATCCTTCTCCGGTACGGGTACCTCCCCAACATCTTCTTTAGTAAACACCGAAGCAAAGAAATCATTTAATCTTTCCGTGTTGGCCTTATCTTCTCTAAGTGCCCCTTTAACCCCTCGATCATCTAATGATCCAACTGAATCCCTCACAGGCTTTCTGCTTCGGATATATTTTTAAAAGTTTTTACTGTGAGTTTTTGCCTCTATGGCCAACTTCTTTTCAAATTCTCTCTTAGCCTGTCTTATAAATGTCTTACATTTAACTTGCTGACGTTTATGCATTATCCTATTTTCTTCTGTTGGATCCTTCTTCCAATTTTTGAATGAAGAACTTTTGGCTAAAATAGCTTCTTTCACCTTCACTTTTAACCATGCCGGTAATCGTTTTGCCTTCTTTCCAACTTTCTTAATGTGTGGAATACATCTAGACTGTGCTTCTAGAATGGTATTTTTTAACAATGACCACACCTCTTGCACACTTTTTACTTTTGTAGCTGCTCCTTTCAGTTTTTTTCTATTTTTCTCATTTTATAAGTTTCCCTTTTGAAAGTTTAGCACGAGAGCCATGGATTTGCATACTGTTCCTCTTCCAGTCATTAATTCAAATTTGATCATATTATGATCATTATTGCCAAGCGGCCCCACCACTGTTACCTCTCACCAAATCATGTGCTCCACTGAGAATTAGATCTAAAATTGTTCCCTCTCTTGTCTGTTCCTGAACCAATTGCTCCATAAAGCTATCATTTATTCCATCCAGGAACGTTATCTCTCTAGCGTGTCCCGATGATACATTTACCCAGTCAATATTGGGGTAATATAGCTTCCCTAATTTCTCTTAGCATTTCACTGTACACAAAAGGTACATTTGTTTGGGCCAAATGGAGCACAGATTAACAGGCTCCTTAGAAAATATAAGGGTTCCATTCCCTGTTTTACCTCCAGCAGCTGCCTGTTTGTAATGTTACCATAGTAACAGGCATGCAGAAGGCAGCAGTTTCAGCAAAAGGGAGAGCCTCCTGGCTTTAAAAGAAAAAAGCACAAGATGAACTTCCAGCAGAGGGACACCAGGAGAGAAGAGTCCAGCTCCCCTGGGATTTTGGGGGACAATATAGCCAATTTTAAAATCACAAAAATGAACTAGAATTGGTTGTCACCTGTAGTAGGGTACTGAGAAGGCTGAAAACAAAAAAAATAAGGAATATGAGGGCTTTTAAAGTGCACTGGGTTTTTTTTGGGGGGGAGGGGTTTAGTGATGTCAGTAGAGCAGGAATGTGGCAGAAAAGGATTAAAGTTGAAACAGTTAAAATGAAGATGGTTGGTGTTTCGCAGATGCAGAAATACTGCTCATCAGCTCTGCTAGGACTAACACAAAACATAGAGAAAACACCACACTCACCTTTGGTGATCATTTATGGAATTTGAAATAACTAATTAGTGTGCAAGTATGGGAGCTTGACTAACATATGAGGGACTCTGACCCACAGTTGTTCCTGACTCCCTGCAACAAGGTAAGGGACAGAGTAGTTAATAGTAAAAGAACCAAGAAGGTACTTGGGGAAATATTATACTTGCTCTTATACAGAGGAAAAAATGGAAAAGTGTGTTAGTGAAATTATGTGTCACAAGAGAGACACTTCTAACAGAGATCTGACTTTATAGAAGCTGAATAAAAAACATTAATTTCTCACATTTTTATTGATAGCTATGGTACATTGTGATGGCACCTACTAATCTTTACCCCTCTGAGAACTAATGCACTTTAAATATGTCTGCCCCTGCCACTCAAGCTTTCATAGAAAAGGAAGTTTAAAGAAGGTGTTCTGGCTATTATTGACACTAAAAAAAGAGAGAGAAGCAAGGTCTGAAAAAGTTCTGATTAAGTTTTACAATTGGCCAACATTTTTTTTTTATGATTGGAAGAGTAGGCTAGCTCCTAACCCACATGAAAGACTTTCACTGAGTGCAAGGGAATCCCCTGTTCTTCTAAAACAGAAGCTTTACAGTTGATAATGAAAAAACTTTGAGACTAAAAGAAAGAGAGAGAAAGTGCAGAGAATATTCCCCTGAAAATCAAGAATATTCTTGATCTTCTCCGTTTCTTTTTTTTTTTTAGCTAGCAGTACAGTTCAACAGACTGTCAAGACACCTCTCACTAGGAAACTCTTAGTCTGCGGAAGAAACTCTGTGACAGAATAATCAGTTTCTTTTGTTGATTTCTTTGAGGTCAGGTTAGTAAATAACCAGAAAAGAAATAGCACTGACAAGGAAATGATGATGCGTACTATACCAGGACCAGCACACAGCAGTTTTAGGAAGCATACAAAATAAGGGAACACATTCACACCAAAAAGAGACAGAACTTTCAAATCGGCGAGCATGTGCACATTTGCGCACATACTTTGGCCTGCACCCAGAGACGCGGGCATTTTATAACATATGTACACATGTTATAAAATAGCCTGGCCATGCACATGTGCACCAGATTTTAAGTGGGCAAGTGCATGCTGCTTCTCTTCAAATAAATCTGGGGATTTTAAAAGGGGCACATGTTGACACTAGTCCCAGTTTTACCAGTTTGTCTCCGGTTAAGAGAAAGGTCCTCTAAAACCTAGTTTAATAGCCTTCAAACCCCCCCCCAGTTATCCTCCAACCCATAAAAACCCACAGATCTGCCTAGTTTTCTTTATTTTTTAACTTACATGTCATCCATAGCAAAAGTAAAGTTATGCAGCAGGGGGCCTCAGCATGCACTGGATCACGTAAATATTTATGTGCACATCTCAGGTTCATGCCCTGAAATGCCCATGTCCTGCCCCTTTTTGAAAATTTCCAAGATGTGCGCACTCCGGGAGATACAAGCGTATCTCAGCAGCTTTTAAAAACTACTCAGTGCACGTGAGCCCAACATATTCGCGCATCCACTAATTAATGCACATATCAGGCTTTAAAAATTCACCTTTACGAGGGAAATTTTTGAAAAGCATTTACATGCTTAATATTGGCTTTTACTTTACCCATGTAAGTGGGCTTTTGAAAATTGCTACAATATATGCCATTGAATTGTCCATAGGATATTAACATGTAAGTGCACTTGACTCATGTAAATGGTTTTTTAAAATTGCTGACAAGATAACAATCGAAGGTCCAACCATCAAAAATGAGAGACCAATAAGAGAAGGAAGGACATGGACGGTTCCATTAATATAAAGTTTTCTTTGTATTCAAAGTGGGTGAAACATTAAAGTGTCAGCATCCAGCCACAAATATTAAAATCAGTAATTTCGCGGTTCCCTGACACAGGCCGTGTTTCGAAAAGACTGCTATGGGAGAGAGCCTACAGAGAGTAGAATACTCAAAAGAGAGAAAAGGAAAAGGTGGTCTGATCATGAAATTCCCAAAAATATGAATTCTGAGGTAAGCTAATAAGAAATAGCTTAGTTCTTGTAGAAGGATATACGTGCAATCGAGCCGGAATATAAAGCCAGCATATAGCAGTGCAAGACCACCAGTTAGAAAGCGGGAAAAGTTTCTTTCAGAGATTGTTTGGGGATATTCGGGTAAAATTGCTGCACTCGTATGTTATATTTTCACATGGAATTCCTTTTAAAATTACCCTTTAAATCTGGCCAGACTATAAAGCCAGGGAGCATGTTTGAAATATGTTCGTGCATGCACCTATATATGCATGTATTTTGGTTCACAAAAATCTACTCCTGTATTTTATAACCTGGGCATATAGGATATACGCAAGTTATAAAAAAAAGAAATGCATAAATGCACCTTGCAACATGTGTACAGAAGTAAAAATAATGAACAAATACATATTGCATTTATCCGGCTAAATAATAGCGCTTATCTGAATATGTTTGAATTAAAAAGCACTACTTATCCTGCTTAGGGGGTCATTTACTTAAGGTTTTCTCCCATTCTGTATCTATGGGGAAAAATGCTTAGTAAATGACCCCCTAAGTCAGATAGCCAGGTAAGTAGCACTTTTTAGACTTATATGGCTATCTGATTTAGCTATCTAATTAGCATTTAAGACTTATTCGGATAAGTAACAAATTTGCTACTAATTAGTCAAGTCAGAAGTCCAAATAAATGTTGCTACTTAGCCAGATAAGTTGGAACTTGTCCGAGTAAGTGCCACTTTCAAGATTTAGTCAGATAAATTGGAATTTATCTGGATAAGTAGTGCGCAACTGCTGTACTCGCGTATTTTTACATCTAACTTTAAAAATGTGTAGAAATTTTACCTGCGTAATTTACACGCATTTACCCCGAATAAATTGGCTTTTACACATATAAGTTGGGAGATTTTCTAATGTGCTTAGCAATGAAATTACCAGTTTACCAATTAGTCTACCAGTTCACCCATTCCATTTCTAGATCATCAAGACCCTTTTAGCTCTTCAGCCTCAACTCCCCCCATTTCACCCATACCCCCCATCCAGACAGTATTTCACTTTAAAGCCATCACAATCACTCACTCCAGGCAGATGTTAATATACCCAAGTATGCTGCAATAATTTGCATGCGCAAATTGCTTATAAAATAGCAATTTACTCTCATAAATGTTGTCTCCAGCCCAGAAAGCCCCTGCCCTCCCCTTTTTTTACACATGCAAATTTACTTACACATGTATTTCGAGATTTATAAAATATATTTATGAGCATATGCCATTTACCCACATATGTACTGATTTTTCATGCACAACTCTTTGAAAATTCACCTTTTAGAGTACACAGTAGAAGAACGGAGAAGGAAAGAGACTGAGACAAAGTTAAAAATCATACATAGGAAAAAAAACAAACATAATTATTATTGTTTTAAAGAACTTTGCAGCTTGGTGCCAAAGTTTTAAATGTTTTTATGTTTTATTGGAACAGGCCTTTAATGAGAAGTGATTTCAAAACATGTATTGGAAAACTTAAATCTTTATTTCCTTGCGTGTAGCAGATGGACTCAGGACCAATGGGTATAGTGTGCTCCTGATAGCAGTTGGAGACTGAGTCAGATTTCAGTCTGACGTCAGCACTACATATACCCGTGCACGAGGCTCTGCTGTTCAGTTTTTTCCATCTCCATAGCAGTTCGGGACTTCACACACGCTTGCACAGTGTTAGAAAACCAAACTCCAAATTTAAAGAAGAAACAAAGAAAACCTTACCTCCAAAAACGAGCCCCTTTCTCCTGCGGTGATACCTAAGGGTCCCTCCCCCAGTTGAGATTTCCTGAGGTGATTTCCGAGATCCCTCAGAAGTAAGCCTTGGTCCCAGCGTGGACTTAGCCTCTGGGAAATGGAGCGGCTGAGAGGCAGCCTCGGTCCGGTAGCTGACTCGGCTTGGACTTAGCCCCCTGAAAAGGGAGCGGCTGAGAGGCAGCGGGTACAAAACCGAGCGCGGCAGTGAAGATAATTCCCTCTCCCCCCACAGCCGGAGACAGCCTGGCAGAGGACCGGGAAGTGCCGAGACAAGGTAAGGTAGAAAACTTTCTCTAAGTCTCCGGTCTCCGAGGCTCAGACAGCCGCACAGATCGTCCCTCCGGAGTCTGTACAATCGGGTTGAACAGCCCCGTCCTGGCTAGACCCCGATCCGGCAAGAGGGTCCTCCCACATAGAGACCCCCTGAGGGGGCCGCTATCTCACTGCGTAGTCGCCGGCGCCATACCCCCCCTTGGTCGCCGCATCGTCTGCACAACTGAGCCGTGCGCACAGCGACGCGCGCATCTGCGCCGGGTGCACAGCGGCGCACTCAAGGGTGCCAAGTGCACAACTAGGGCCCGTGCACACAGCCATGCGCGCATCTTCCGCTCCTAGGCGCACCCAGATTGCATAACCAGGCTTCCCGGCGCAAATCATGGCACCACAGTCCAAAACAGCTAAGGGTCAAGCTGACAGCTCTGGCTCCGAAGCTGGTCAGCCGACACGACCTCTAAGACGAAGCTCACGAGAATGCCCTTTAGAGGAACACTCCTGTTCGGAAGCGAACTGGACAAATTAACCAACAAATGGGGCAAGTCCCCAGTACCCCGTCTATCAGAGGACAGAAACAAGAGGAACCAACGCCCTTCTCCCCGGGCACCCAAGGGCAGAGTATCCTAGCATTTTAGACCATATAAAAACACCAAGCCCCTCGCACTGCCGGCAGGGGACAATCTTTTCGGAATAGACACAACAAAAGAGGAGCCAGCTCGAGACCCAGGCCCCAGCCGCAACACGCAATGAGAATCAGCAGACCCATCTCCAGCAAGAGATCCTAGGGGACAGACTCGCCCTATTCTACCCAAAGATGGGTCGAAATAACGTCGGATAATTGGGTCCTATCCATCATCCGAGAGGGATACTACCTGGACTTCCAGAGCCATCCCCCCAGACAAGTTTGTGATTTCTCCATGCCACGACCCCTCCAAGAGGAAGACAGTAGAAACCACACTATCAAAACTCTTAGCCCTAAAGGCAATAACACTGGTGCCCACGCACCAACAACATTCTGGGCACTATTCCATCTACTTCAACATGCCCAAGAAAGAGGGAACATTCCAACCCATACTGGACCTCAAGACCGTCAATCGCTACCTGAAGGTACCCCGCTTCCGCATGGAAACCCTGCGTTCGGTCATAAAGGCAGTACAACCGGGAGAATTCCTGACCTCCCTGGATCTGTCAGAAGCCTATCTCCACATACCGATCCATCGCATCCATCAGTGTTTCCTACGCTTTGCGATATTGGGCCATCACTACCAGTTCCAGACCCTACCGTTCGGGCTAGCTATGGCTCCCCGAACGTTCATCAAGATCATGGTGGTAGTAGCGGCGACACTGAAGAAAGAAGGAATCCTCGTGCACCCATACCTGGATCAGAGCGAAATCGCCAGAGGAAAGCCATCAAGCAACCACCAGAGTCAAGGAACTACTGCAGAGCCTCGGGTGGGTCATCAACACACCCAAGAGCCACCTGCAGCCCTCCCAATCCCTAGAGTACCTGGGAGTCCGCTTCAACACCAAAAGGAACAAAGTTACCCTTCTCCCTACAAGGAGAAGGAGATTGATGGAACAATTACAAGCATTATTGAACTCCACTCTTCCCACGGCATGGGACTATCTCCAAGTCCTCTGATAATGGCATCAACCATAGAAGTCGTCCCATGGGCAAGGGCCCACATGCGGCCCCTACAACATTCCCTACTGTCACGGTGGAACCCGATGTCTCAAAACTACTCCGCCCCCCTTCGGCTGCTGGTGAAGGTCCGAAACCAGCTACAATGGTGGCAACAAGAAGACCATCTGAGCGAGGGAACAAGCCTATTCCCACCGGAATGGACCTTGCTCACCACGGATACGAGCCTGCGAGGATGTGGAGCCCACTGCCAGGAGCTAACGGCTCAAGGGCAATGGGACAAAGAAGAGTCTGCATGGAACATAAACCGACTGGAAGCCCAAGCAGTCAGACTAGCCTGCCTACAGTTCAGTCACAGACTCCAAGGCAAATCAGTCAGAGTCATGTCGGACAATGCCACAACAGTGGCCTACATCAACCGCCAGGGGGGAACCAAAAGCCAGCTGGTGTCTCTGGAAATAGAGCCCCTAATGACATGGGCAGAATCAAACCTACAAGGGATATCAGCCGCCCACATTGCGAGAAAAGACAAAGTCACTGCGGACTTTCTCAGCAGAGAGAGTCTGGATCCAGGGGAATGGACACTGTCTACAGCAGCCTTCCAGCGGAGAGTAAACCACTGGAGAACCCCAGCCATGGATCTTCTGGCAACCGGGTCCAACACCCGGGTTCCCAAGTTCTTCAGCTGAAGACGGGAACCGCTGTCTCAGGGAATCGACGCCCTCGTCCAGACCTGGCCACAGGAGGACCTACTGTACGCCTTCCCTCCATGGCCACTTCTGGGCGGAATCATCCGCAAGATAGAACACCACAGAGTGCTGGTACTTCTAGGGGCCCCGGGCTGGCCAAGAAGACCATGGTACGCAGACATGCAAAGACTTCTGGCGGGAAACCCTCTACGCCTACCTCCACACAGGGATCTACTCCAGCAAGGACTGATCCTCCACGAAGACCCAACGAGATTCTTGCTTACGGTCTGGCCATTGAGAGGTCTCACCTGAAATAGAGTGGATACTCAGGACCAGTGATTGACACACTGCTCCGAGCGCGCAAATTCTCCACCTCCTTAACACATATACGAGTATGGAGAATATTCAAAGCCTGGTGTGAGGACCGCGACATCTTTCCACGGTCAGTAAAAATCCCCATGATCCTGGAATTTCTGCAGGACTGCATGAACAAAGGGTTGTCCCTCAACTCCATCAAGGTGCAACTGGACGCCCTGGCCAGCTTCAGACCCAGGGTGGACGGCACCAGCCTAGTGGCCCACCTAGACGTCTCCCGCTTCTTAAAGGGGGGCAAGCACATTCGGCCACCTCTAAAGTGGCCGATACCTCTATGGAATCTCAATCTAGTGTTAGATTTCCTAGCAGGAGCTTCGTTCAGACCAACTTGCGGTCTGTCCCTATGGCTCTTGACCTTGAAACGGCGTTCCTCTTGGCAATCTGCTCAGCCCGTCGAATCTCCGAACTTCAAGCACTATCATGCTGGAAGCCGTTCCTCAGATTCATGCCGGGATCCATACAGCTGCGCACTGTACCCTCCTTCCTGCCAAAGGTGGTTTCTCACTTCCATCTAAACCAAACCATCTCGCTGCCATCTCCAGATGAGCATAAGGACTCGGAAGACTCATGCCTTCTTTGCCACCTGAATGTCGGCAGACTCCTAGTCCGATACCTGGAAAGTTCGGAACCTGTATGAAAGACGGACCATCTAGTCATTCTTCACTGTGGGAAGAAGCAAGGGGAAGCGGCCTCGCGGGCAACCATAGCCCGCTGGATCAAAGAAGTAATCAAGGCGGCCAACGTAGAGGCAGGCAAGTCTCCACCTCTACAAGTCAAGGCCCATTCCTCATGGGCCCAGGCAGTGTCCTGGGCAGAAACCAAGATGCTGTCACCCACAGAGATCTGTCGGGCAGCAACATGGTCCTCCATCCACACCTTCTCGAGATTCTATCGCCTGGATGTTCAGGCCAAGGAGGACACAGCATTCACAAGGGCGAGTAGCTTTTGTACATCCCATTGGTCCTGAGTCCATCTGCTACATGCTAGGAAATGTAGAAATTACTTACCTGATAATTTCATTTTCCTTAGTGTAGATAGATGGACTCAGCACCCCGCCCATGGCTGCCTTGTAATCGAGAATCTTCGGGGGAACCTCCCCCCGAGAGCAACACAAGCACAGGTAAGCCAACCCTTACCTCTAGTTCAGACACCCATATTACCAGGTGTCGGCACTTCTCGGTTGAGTGTCCTGGCGGTCTCCAGTTAGAAACCACATCAACCAATCCAAGTAATCAAGTTAACCAAGTTAATCAAAATTATCCAAACACATGTATCCATAATTGCTTTTCGAGGCGAAAACTGAAGAACAGAGCCTCGTGCACGGGTATATGTAGTGCTGACGTCAGATTGAAATCTGACTCCATCTCCAACTGCTATCAGGAGCACACTATACCCATTGGTCCTGAGTCCATCTGTCTACACTAAGGAAAATGAAATTATCAGATAAGTAATTTCTACATTGTATAGTTGACTTCCAGATGGCTTTAATAACTCCAGCACAATTAGTTTTTAAATAATCTAGCTCAGAATCATTAATTGCAAAGTTTTCAAGCTTCTGTCTGCACATAGGACTTTGTTAATCGTTTACCCCTACCCCTTCCCTACCCCTGGGAGACTGATTGGGTGAGTTTTACCCATCTACAACTCTTCACAATAAACCCAGTAGGAAAGAGGGCTTTAAGGTGTGAGATAAATTTGTGGTCCCTATAAACTTTAATCTCATCAGCCCAGGATACTATAGCGAGAGGGACCCTCGCTCTGAGGGCACTTTACAAAAATATGAAAGGTGAATTTTAAAAGCCCTGCGTGTGCCAAAACTGGGGGATACTGGGCTGGAGCGCACTGAGCGGATTTTATAAGCCGCCCATGGACACGCGTATCTTCCGCTGTGCGCACAAGTGAAAGGATCAAGGAGGGGGCATGACATGGGTGTGTCGAGCCCTGGCCAAGAAATGTGCACGTGAATACTTGTGCGTCCTTCTGTGCGCCAGGGTCCCCTACTGCGTAAATGTACTTCTATGTGTAGCTTGAAAGTAATAAAATTTAAAAATCTAGGCATGTCAGTAGGGTTTTAAGAGTCAGGGATAGCAGGTATAGCAGGGTAGAAGGGAGGCTATTTAACTAGGGGGTTAGGAAGTCCTATCTGTTAACTGGGAACGAACTGAGAAAATGGCATCCGTGTACATACCTGATAAAATTCCCCCACTTATGCGGTAGAAGCGGCATTTGTGCGCATATACATGCGTCCATTTAAAAAGGTGCGCATATACATACACGTTCAGGCTATTTTATAACATGAGCGCATATTTGCGTGTGTTATAAAATGGACGCGTCTCTGGACGTGAGCCGGCAAACATGGGCATATGTGCGCCCACATGCCTGTTTAAAAGTTACTGACACTTCTGCATGCTTAAAAATAAATGGGGGGGTATTCTCAACCATTTACTGAGGGAAGGGGTACCAGACAGGGGTGCCCGTTGTCCCCTTTACTATTTGCTATCTTCCTAGAGCCCTTCACCCACCACATTAGAGATAACACCAGGATACAAGGGTTCCAAGTTGGTAACTTTTCTTCAAAGTTATCATTATTTGCGGATGACATTTTATTTACTATTTCTAATCCCAAACACTCACTGGTAGCCATTTCGGAAGAAATAACGGACTTTAGCAAAGAATCGGGTTTCAAAAATAACTGGGAGAAATCTGAGCTTTTGAATGTTTTAGTTCCTCTGGGCATAGTGGATCAACTCCAGAAGTCTCATCCTTTTAAATGGAGGAAATAAAATATTTGGGGAGCTATATAGGAAATAGGAGTGATCTGTTCCAACTAAATTATCCTCCTTTAATGGCAAAAATTTACAAAGATATGGAGGAATGGGATCGCTATCACATATCCTGGATAGGCCAGTTGGCTGTTGTAAAGATGAACATCATGCCAAAAATCCTATATCTCGAACAAACTTTGCCAATTGTTCTCCCGACAAACATTTTGGATAAATGGCAAAAACGACTTATCAGATTCTTGTGGAAAACCAAACGGCCCAGGATCGCGAAAGAAACCTTATACTTACCCAAGTCGCAGAGTGGCATGAGGATGCCAAATTTACATCATTACCAAGGGGCGGCACAACTTAAGGCAGCTGTGGAATGGTATAACACTAAACGACAGAAACCTTGGGTGTTGCTAGAACAGGTGATTATGGGCTCATTACCCATCACAGCACTACTCTGGCAAAAACGTAATACATGGCACCCTATAATGCACCTTCCTGAATCTGTACAGGTAACTCTATGGGTGTGGGAGAGATGGAGGACAAAACTCGTAGGGCATAGATCCTTTTTCCTTAGTACTTATCTCTTTCACCACCTCTCTTTCCGTCCGGCGGTGGCATCTCAGGCATTTGAGAAGTAGAAAGCTCAGGGCAATTATGAGCTTTCACACACATGGGAACCAGGGGGGATGGTACCCTTCTCTACCCTTAGTGAGCGATTCCAATTAGATAACAGAGATTTATTCAAATACATGCAGGTTAGACATTTTATAATCACAACCTCAGATAACAGGGGATCTTACAATGGGAATTACTCCTTTTGAAACTTTGTGCACACATTGAGACAAAGTTGGTAAACACATTTCCAAAATTTATAGGATACTTGTTGGTGTTTTATCAATGAAAGCACCCCATATTATTGCTTGGGAAAGGGACCTCCAAGAAAATTGGACGTCTGAGGATTGGAAAAGTGTATCCCAATAAATGGGAAAGGGCCTAATTTCTTCCCAACACATAGAAAACGGTTACAAATTGCTTTACAGGTTGTATATGACCCCAACCCGTTTGCGACATATACAACCCGGCACATCTGATGTGTGTTGGAACCTTTTTTCATCAGTGGTGGGCGTGTGCTAAAGTACAATCTCTCTGGCAGAATATTTCCTTATGGCTGACCAACATACTCAGTAAGGAAATTTCACTTTCCCCTTCCCAAGCCTTGTTGAATAACGAAATACCAGACAAGTCGAAATTTCAAAATATTTTTATTAAGTTCGTAGTGACAGCAACTAGATGTGCAATAGCACGATTTTGGAAGGATCCTAAGCTCCCAACCATTCAGGAAATACAAAAGCATGTTTTAAATATGCATACATTGGGGAAAATTACTGCTCATAAACATTAGACTATTCCAAAATTTATAAAAACTTGGCAGTGTTATGAGACATGGTTATCCTCTAATCCACAATAAATAAGTATTCTTGTTCAGACTCCCTAGATATGCTATTAAGGTTGCCGGTGGATTTGGCTTTTGCATTATCAGTTCTCCGTTATCACAACGGCGGGAAATGAGAGCCAATGATAATATTCCATGAGGTTTTCACTAACATCTATAGACCTACAGCTGCTTTAGTCTCACTTTGTAAGGTTGCACCATGATATGATATATGATGATATATGTTATGTTTTGTATCAAATGCTTATAAAAAAGAAAGGGGTGGGGGATGGGTTGGAAAGACATGTATAAAAACTATTGGCGAAGTTGTACTTTGATATGCTTTATACACTTGTTACAATTGACCACAGTATACTTACATTGATGGTGAAAGAGAGGTTGTGTTTATTGTTTGATATGCCAATAAAAATAAATTTACAAATTAAAAAAAAAAAGTTACTGACACTGAGGTTAAAGAAGTGGTCTTTCCTATACAGGGGGGCAAAAAACAGTTTTATAATGTCGACTTTTAAAATAGTTTTATCAAATAAAAATCCTGTGGTTTTATCAACTGTAACTGAAACTGGTGATAGTCATAAGGCTATGCCACCAAAAGAGAGAGGGGAATATGATTGGATCTTCAGAAAAGTCCTTAGTTTGATTGCGATTTTGGGGGGTTATTTTCTAAGCAATTATCATGCGCGTTAGGGCCTAATGCAAGAAATAAGACCCTTATCGCACGCGAAAAGGGCCTTTTCATGGTGGTAACATTAAAATTATGGGGAGAAGAGGGGAGGAGTCGGGGTAGAGTTAGGGAGGAGTCGGCAGCATCGCTGCCGGCAATGTTTCAAACATTATTGCCGGCAGTAGTGCGGGGAATAGCATCACCTTTTACAGTGGCGCTATGCCTGCAATAGGCTGCAGCCGGCTGCACCATGGTGTGATCGGCTGCGGGCTATCGCCCGCCCCTTTCTTCGCCCGCCCGCCCGCCCCTTCCTTCACCTCCCCTCCCCCTTTAGCACAGGCTTCATCATTCCACACGGAATGATGAATCCTGGCCTTGGTTTGTTGGTTCAGTGGACTTCAGTGCCTGAAGAAACTTTCAAGGACCATTTAGATAAAGAGAATAATCATTTCTCACTAACCGTAGAGAGGTGAGATGAAGACTAGTTAGTCATCCATAACTAATGGTGTTTTCCCTGTTGATTACTTTTTTTTTTTTTTTTGCACTAAGATTGATTCCAAAGAGTTATGAGTACATAAGTATGTAGAGAAGTTGGAATAATTTCCAGTCTATTAAATCTTCTGCTTTAAATTTGATTCTGAAGGCTATAAATTCTACTCCATCTGCACAGGATGTGTATCCAGCATATACTATTTTATGGGTGCTGAGGGGCTTCTTTTAGAAAGATTAATGATTTCATGTAATACACCTTTGCACCTTGGATTATTCTCTTATTAATTGAAGAAACAATTATTAAACTGTTGCTTAAAAAGATAATTTGGATTCATTTAATAAGAGCAGTTTTAAGCTGGTGTCCCATATTGCCTTTTTTTTTAGCAAAATTGTAGAAAAAGTGGTGTTATCACAACTGAAGGAGTTTTTTTTTTATGTGTATACAGCGTGTTGATTTTCAGTCTGTTTTAAAAATATTTTTTAGTACTGAGATATCTGCATCACTTCCTGACTACATAGAAGGTTAGATCATGTGGAAAGACATTTATTCTTCTCTTGGACATTTCTGCCATGTTATATATGTTTACTGAGTCTTTCATGTCTTTACTCAGAAACAATGAAATAATTAGTCATGCCTGTAGTAACAGCTGTTTAGCAGATTTCTATAATAAATTTGAGAACAGGTCTGTAATATGTCCAACAGAATGGTATACCTACTCTACAGTATAACTAGTTTTGTTATTAGTTTTTAAAAGTTTTGTTTGTTTTAAGTTAATTTTGTAAGTTTTTAGCTTGTATGTGTTTGACTGTAACTTTCTTAATATATTAGATAAGCAAGACATAAATATTTTAAATAAATAATCATGTTTTGCATTGGTTAAGACTGCTTGAATTTAGGAACACATGTTCTCCAGTGATTTCAGGCTTATTTATGGAAGAAGCCCCAGATATCTTTGATGGGTGACTTTCTTTTTCTCTCAGCCCTGGGTTTTCTCTTATGGGGTTCCTCAGGACCCAATTCTTTCTCCTGGCTTATTTAATATTTTTATTCTATATTTCTGTAGATTGCTAAAGTTTTTACAAGTTGAATACTATCTTTGTGCAGATCATTGGACTAGACAGATAATTTGTATTAATGAGGGTCTTTCTATAATTTCAAGGGAGGCTTAAGATAAACCCAATAAATCAGAAATATTACATGTTGGACCTCCCTTTAAAATTCAAATTTCCTAGCGTGTAGCAGATGGACTCAAAACAAGTGGGTATAGTGTGCTCATGCTAGCAGTTGGAGACGGATCTGACGTCAGCACGGGTACATATACCCCCACAGGAAGTGTAGCAATTCAGTAATTTCTGTCTCCAAAGCAGTTTGGAGCTACCTCACGCTCGCTGAGCGTGTTTCCAAATTCTACACGACTAAATTCATAGTAGAAACCTACCTGACGCCGAGCCCCGCACTCCTACGGTGATACCAGTCTGTCCCTCCCCCAGTTGAGTTTCCCGAGGTGATGTCCATGGTCCCTCGGAGGTAAGTGCCTCGGTCCGGTGGCTGGCTCGTGGCAGGGACCTAGCCCCCGAGTGAGAAGGGCTCGGGCGAGGCATAGAGGCAGCCTCGGTCCCGGCGTGGACTTGGCCCCCGAGCGAGACGAGTTCGGGCAGGGCCTAGAGGCAGCGGGTGCACTTCCTTGAGCGCGGCGGTGAGGGTACTCACCCTCTCCCCCCGCAGCCGGAGACCACCCGGGTCGCAACCGGGAAGCGCCGAAGACGAGGTAAGACGTACATCTTTACTCGGTCTCCGAGGAAGCGAGGATTCGCAGAGTCTGCCTATGTGGCAATCCGCCATGGAGGTCGCCATTTTTCTGCCTGGTTTGTCATAGGCGCACGTTGCTAGGCGCACGCTGTTAAGCGCACGTTCTTAGGCGCACATTGTTAAGCGCACATTGTTAGACGCACGTTGTTAGGCGCGCGTTCATAGGCGCCCGCTGATAAGCGTCCGTTCCTAGGCGCACATGGAGCGTAAGAGAGCCCATGCGTCAGCGGAGCCGGCCCCTCCAGCATCAGGCATGCAACCTCAGAGCCACACACAGCGAGGAAGCAGACTCCCTATGTGCCCAGTGTGAAGAGGCCCTGGGAGTTCCAGGCCAGGACCGGTCACAGCCCAGCGTACTTGCCAGTTCCTCAGGGGACACCCCGGACCTAGCAGGCAGCAGCGAGCAGCCGGGGACCCCGAGGGACCTGGTACCCCTTAGACCAGATCCTGCTTCGCTCTCCTGGGTGGAATTATTCAAGGGGATTCATGCCTTTGTCTCAATGCAGGCTGCTCCCCGAGCGGGTCCATACGTACCGGATGACCTGGCCCCTGGACCCTCAAGGCCTAGGCACGGCCACCGGGACCCCCACTTATGGGGATTCAGATTGCCCTGAGGAAGACGACGAGTCCCCCGAGGAGGGAGAACTTCCCTCGGGGGTTGAACCATATCGGACCATGAGGCGCTTCTTTTTGAAAGGAGACCTCCCAGGCCTGATCTCTCAATGCCTGTCGGAGCTGGCTCTTCCGGGCCAAGATGCCCCAGAGGAACATAGAATGAACCCCCTGTTAGAGGGCCTGCGCCAAACGTCTCACCATTTTCCCCTCCTACAAGTAGCGCAGCAGTTAATCGATCTGGAATGGAATACGCCGGAGGCCTCATTCAAAGGGGGTCGGGCCTTGGCTGGCATGTACCCCTTAGACCCAGCAACCAAGGAGAAGCTGGCATGCCCCCAGGTAGATGCCATAGTTAGCCCAATTGTGAAGCGCACCACCCTTCCAGTGGAGGGGGGGGGACGGCCCTCAAGGATACACATGACCGGCGCATGGACACTATTCTGAAGCAAGCCTTTGAGGTGGCAGCCATGTCCCTACGAATTGCGACTTGCTGCACCGTAGTGACACTTTCCTTTTTATCACAGGCTAGGAACAACACCCCGGGAGAAGAAATGGAATCAGCTCTCTCGTTCCTCACTGATGCAGCCTCCGACCTTGTCCGTACGGCAGCCAAAGGAGTGTCATCCTCAGTGGCGGCCAGGAGACAGCTCTGGCTACGTAATTGGTCGGCCGACTCCTCCTCCAAGACACGCCTCACGAGAATGCCCTTTGAGGGATCCCTCCTGTTCGGCAGTGACCTTGAGTAACTGACCAATAAATGGGGCGCCTCTCCATTACCCCGTCTACCAGAAGAGACCGGTCAAGGAGGAACCAGCACCCCTTTCCCAGACCATCCAGAGGTAGAACCTCTCAGCGCTTCAACCCTTACAGGACTCGCTACCAAGCACCTCGTTCGCAGGCCAGGAACCAGTCCTTTAGGCCTAAGCACAACAAGAGGGGAACCGGCTCGGGTTCGGGTCCCGGCCATACCCCACAATGACAATCAGCCGACCCACCCAGGGGTCGCGGCCATAGGGGGCAGGCTATCCCTCTTCTACCGCAGGTGGGTCGAGATTACCTCGGATCAGTGGGTCCTCGCCATCATCCGAGAGGGGTATTACCTGGATTTTCTTCGACTTCCACCGGACAGGTTTGTGGAATCTCCTTGTTCGCCTATCAAGAGAATGGCTCTAGAAGTTACTTTGCGGAGGCTCCTGTCCCTAAAAGCCATCATCCCAGTACCTGCAAGGGAGATGAATTCTGGGCATTATTCCATTTATTTCATCGTGCCCAAGAAGGAGGGCACTTTCCGGCCCATCCTGGACCTCAAGTCAGTCAACCGATACCTACGGGTCCCCAGCTTTCGCATGGAAACTCTGCGGTCTGTCAAAAATTCAGTATAGCCAGGGGAGTTTCTTACATCCCTAGATCAGTCGGAAGCCTACCTGCATATCCCAATCCATCGGGATCATCAGCGCTATTTACGCTTCAAGGTCCTGGACCAACACTTCCAGTTCCGAGCTTTACCCTTCGGGTTAGCCACCGCGCCGCGGACCTTTAGTAGTAGTGGCAGCGTCCCTCAGGAAGGAGGGACTCCTCGTCCATCCCTACCTGGACGATTGGCTGATCCGGGCGAAGTCACCAGAGGAGAGCCGCCAGGCAACCAACAGAGTTATAGCTCTTCTGGAAAGCCTAGGATGGGTTGTAAACTTGAACAAGAGTTCCCTACAGCCTTCTCAGTCGCTGGAATACCTAGGAGTCCGATTCGACACCCAGGAAGACAAGGTCAGCCTGACCTCCAAGAGAAGATCAAAGCTCCGGAATCGTCTGCAAGCCCTGCTGAGCGCCACCCGGCCCACAGCTTGGGATTACTTACAGGTCCTCGGACTTATGGCATCCATTCTGGAGGTGATACCATGGGCGCGGGCTCATATGAGACTATTACAACGCGCCCTCCTATCTCGGTGGAGCCCACGATCACAGAACTACACCACACACCTACCTCTGCCAGCCAGAGTGCGGAATCAGATACGGTGGTGGTTGCAGTCTGGCCACATGAGCCGGGGGTCAAGAATGTCCTCCCCAACCTGGACCCTGCTCACTACAGATGCCAGCCTGAACGGATGGGGAGCGCATTGCGAAGAACTCACCACCCAAGAGCGGTGGAACAGAGAAGAGTCGGGGTGGAACATCAACCGACTAGAGGCGCGGGCAGTCAGGATAGCGTGCCTGCGATTTGCGCACAGACTTCGCAACAGAGCGGTCAGAGTGATGTCAGACAACGCCACCATGGTGGCATACATCAACTGACAGGGCGGAACCAGAAGCCAACAGGTATCCCTAGAAATAGCCCCCCTGATGACAGGCGGAAGCGAATCTCCAGGACATCTCCGCCGTCCACATCGCCGGGAAGGACAACACCACGGCAGACTTCCTCAGCAGAGAAAGCCTAAATCCAGGGGAATGGCAGCTGTCGCCCACAGCTTTCCAGATGATTGTGGATCAGTGGGGGACGCCGGGCATGGACCTACTAGCGGACAGGTCCAACGCGCAAGTTCCCAGATATTTCAGCCGTAGGCGGAATCCTCTATCCAAGGGGATCGATGCCCTGGTACAGCCATGGCCTCAGGGGATCCTGTTATATGCCTTTCCTCCATGGCCCCTGCTGGGCGCCATTATACACAAGATTCAGTGGCACAGAGGCCTAGTTCTTCTAGTGGCCCCGGACTGGCCAAGAAGACCCTGGTACGCAGACATGAGACTACTGGCAGGGAATCCACTTCCCCTGCCTCCACACAGGGACCTGCTGTGGCAAGGTCCCATCCTCCACGAGGATCCAGCTCAATTCTCTCTTATGGTCTGGCCCTTGAGAGGGCTAGGCTGAAGAAAAGAGGATACTCGGGGCCGGTAATATATACCCTCCTCCGAGCTCGCAAGTTCTCCACATCACTAACATATATAAGGATCTGGAGAGTATTTGAAGCCTGGTGCGAAACTCACGGCACCAATCCATATGCCGCTAAGATCCCTATCATTTTGGATTTCCTGCAAGATGGACTTCAGAAGGGTCTGTCCCTCAGTTCCATCAAAGTTCAAGTGGTAGCGCCATCCTGCTACGGTCTCCGGAATGACGGCGACAGCATCGCCACACACCCGGACGTTTCACGTTTCCTGAAAGGAGTCAAACACATTCACCCGCCACTGAAGTGGCCAGTGCCCGTGGAACCTCAACCTAGTTTTGGAATTTCTAGCGGGACACGCCTTCAGACCACTTCGAGGCCTGTCCCTCCGTTTGTTAACCTTGAAGATGGTGTTCCTGCTGGCTGTATGCTCAGCACTCCGCATCTCGGAGCTACAAGCACTGTCCTGCCGGGATCCGTTTCTCAGAATCACTCCAGAGGCTATCCATCTTCGCACGGTTCCTTCCTTCTTACCCAAAGTAGTCTCACACTTCCACCTCAACCAAACCATATCCTTGCCTACCACGGAAGGTTTGAAGAAGTCGGAAGAAGGTCGAATACTACGCCATCTAGACATCGGCAGGCTGCTGTCCAGATACCTGGACATGTCAGAAGCAGTACGAAAGACGGACCACCTGTTCGTCCTTTACAGCAGGAAGAAGCAAGGGGAAGCAGCCTCATGGGCAACCATCGCCCGCTGGATCAAAGAAGTTATCAAGGCGGCCTACGTAGAAGCGGGAAAGCCACCACCTCTACGGGTCAAGGCTCACTCTACCAGAGCGCAAGTGGCCTCTTGGGCAGAAACCAGGATGCTGTCGCCTGCAGAGATCTGTAAAGCGGCGACGTGGTCCTCCCTCCATACCTTCTCCAGATTCTATCGTCTGGATGTCCAGGCCAGGGAGGACACAGCATTCGCAAGGGCTATCCTGAATGGACCTCGAGCAGCCTCCCGCCCAGTCCGGGAGTAGCTTTTGTACATCCCACTTGTTTTGAGTCCATCTGCTACACGCTAGGAAATGTAGAGATTACTTACCTGATAATCTCCTTTTCCTTAGTGTATGCAGATGGACTCAGCATCCCGCCCGGCTGCCGGTGTACATGGGGATTTGCCGACTCACGGTAAGCCATGTTTTTCTTATATAGGGCATCCACCCTGCCGGGTGTCGACGCCTTCCGGTTGAGAACACTGGCGGTCTCCAGCTACTATCAATTGGTATGGGTAATCCTGTTCATTTAATCGATTGGTCAGTCACACATATATCCATAAAGCTTTTGCAAGGAAGATTACTGAATTGCTGCACTTCCTGTGGGGGTATATGTACCCGTGCTGACGTCAGATCCGTCTCAAACTGCTAGCACAAGCACACTATACCCACTTGTTTTGAGTCCATCTGCATACACTAAGGAAAAGGAGATTATCAGGTAAGTAATCTCTACATTTTCCATTCCATTGCTTGCTCAGCATTTAATACTTACTAAGGTAGTTCGAAGCTTAGGGGTTTGACTTAAGTCCAATTTATCAACACATGATCATATATCATTTGTAGCTAAGATTGGGTATTATTATATGAGAGTAATTTGTCATATTCGTTACTTTGTCACAGCAAGATGAGTTGGTTCTGCAAGCTTTTGTTATTTCAAAAATAGATGATTGATGGGTTGGTTCTGGAATGGTTTCATGATTTTCTCTCTAATTATAAATAGCAAAATATTATTAATGGTTGTTTTTCCACTTGGCATTCAGTCTATGTTGGCGTTCTGCAAGTCTCTGCCATAACCTCTATTCTGTTTAATATTTACATGCTACGTTTGTGTGATATAATATCAAAATGGGAGATGGAATTATTTAAGTATACTCTGATAATATTCAGATCATTTTTCCAGTGTTTAAAAATGATGTGAATTCGCTATGTAAACTAGCAAGCTATTTGCAGAATATACACATTTGGCTTAAAATGAATTGTTTATTCTTAAATATCAATAAGTCAAAAGTGTTATTGATTTAGTGTTCTACATCAGACAAGCACATGACAACATTATCTATTGCTGGGATACGTATCAAGTGTTCACCTCTTGTTCAAGATTTGGAATTTTTTAGTTGATTCTCATCTTTCTTTAAAGCCACAGATTCAGTCATTGTTAAAATCTGCATTTTATAAACTTTGAATGGTTAAACATCTAAAATATGTGCTTCCTATGTCCGATTTCCCTACTGTTGTTCAAGCCTTTGTTATCACTACCTTAGATTATTGCAACTCATTATATTTGGAGTTGACTAATTCTCATCTACAGGTTTTGCAATCAATTCAAAATGCTACTGCCCTGTTAATTACTTCAGTTTCTCAGTTTGTTCATATTTCATCAATTTTAAAGCAACTGCATTGATTACTGGTTCACTATAGAATTATTTTTAAAATTTTAATCTTTGCATTTAAAATAATGCATGAAGGTAAGCCACAATATTTGAAAGATATTCTTCAAGTTTATGTTCCTGGGTGCTTTTTGTGTTTTCAGTCTCAAGAACTGCTTTTAGTTCCTTCAGTGAAAGAGGCAAGACTTTGGTCTACCTGAATACTTGCTTTCTCGGTGCTGGACATGCTTTATAGAATGTCCTTACTTTAGAGATTCAGTACTTAAGACACTAAAACATTTATTTACTTTGGCATTTGCTTAAATACTGTATTTTGACTTATTTTATATGTGTGTTTTCACAGATGTCTATGTTATTGTGTTATTTGCCAAGGATAATTATTTGCTGTAATAGGCGGGCTAAAGAAGTTTTAAATAAATAGTTTTTCTTGGGCTCCCAGAAAAGTTTTTATCCAGCTACAGCTTATTCAGAATGTGGTGACTAGGCTGACTGGGAGTCTTAAAATAAGCACTCCTTTTAAACCAATGCTTTCTGATTCAATATCTGGCTATTAGCGTTGGTTTTACAACTTTCCTTAATCAGGCTTTGCATTTTCTTTTTAAAATGGTTGTCAAATATGTGCCAACTAGACTTCTTTGTTTTTCATCTTACGACTCCAGCTGAAACTGGAGCAAGATCAATCTAGAGCAGAGAGTCCCAAACCTGTCCAGGGGGACCCCCAGCCAGTCGGTTTTCAGGATATCCACCATGAATATTCATGACATAAAATTTGCATGCTGCAGTGATGAATATTCATGGTGGATATCCTGAAAAACCAACTGGCTGGAGGTCCTCCAGGACAGGTTTGGGAACAGGTTGATGAAGTACAGTGGAGGGGGGGGGGGGTCTGAGTATTTCAGCAGAGTGGGAGAAATTCTAGAGTGTTAAATTAAGATTTGTTTTTTATATATTATATGAATGCTTTATGTATTTATAATTTTTTTCTAATTATAATGATGATTTCCTTTTGTAAATCATTTTGAGATTTGATGGAATGTGGAAAAATTAATTTGATAATTTTTTTAAACTGCCATATTCCCTCAATTGTCTTGTTTCTAAGCTGGAGATACCTAATTTGTTTAGCCTTTCTTTATAAGGGAACTATTTTCAATGCATGGTTGCGTCATATATCTATTCAGAGACATTATTATAGTCTTAGTTTTATTCTCTATTCCTTTCCATGTTATTCATAATTCTTTTTTTTCTGTTTGACTGTTGCTGCGCACTGAGCTAAAGATTTCAGTCTGTTGACCACAATAAATCCCAGATACTTTTCCTGCGTGAAACTCCGAATATGGAACCTAGCACTGTGTACATACACTTCAGATTTTTTCCTATGTACATCACTTTGCAGTTTCTGCATTAAATCTGAGCAGCCATTTTTCTGCCCAGTTCCCAGATCTCACAGGGTTCACCTGCAATTCTTCACAGTTATGTTTTAACTACTTTGAATATTTTTGTGTTTGTAAATTTGATCACATCACTCCTTGCTCCCTTTTCCAGGTCATTAATGGATAAATTAAATAATGCATGTCCCAGTACAGATCCCTGGAGCACTCTATTTAATTTCTCTCGCCATTGGGAAAAATAACCATTTAGTCCTACTCTCTGTTTTCTGTTCTTTAACCAGTCTAGAGGTGTCACTTGTGTATAATGATGATCCTCAAAATACAACAGTCTCAGTTGGAGCTAATAGAGAAACACTTTGGGCATGGAAAAACTGACCCATTGGCATTGGAGGCATCATCATTGAGGGACCCAGGAGCTGCACTAGATGCTGGTGATGCATCACATTGGGGAAGCATTCCACTCCCTGAACATTGAGAATTAGTAGGAACCAGAGAGACAAGCCGTTTCCTGCCTCTTCAAATTCAGCATCAAGAGTTTCCGATACCAGCCATTGAGCAAAGGTGAAGAAGCATTGGCATCCGTATCAATCTCTATCAGTGTGCGATGCTGGCAGTGGGAGCAGTCCAGCTGAGGTCAAGAACCCCCTGCAGCGGTCCAATGGAGAAGAGAGCTCATTCTCACTCATACATGTCTCAATTCCCAAGAAGGGATGGCCACTCCTCCTGCTTCCCAGTTAGTAGCATCAGCTATCTTCAAGAAGGAACTGTACAAAATGATACAATAGGCCTTGCACAAGGTATTGTGAGGCCTCTGTGCTACAGCATCGAGGGAATTGATACAAGCATGGTCTGAAATACAGCCATTACTCAAGTCCTTTCAGCTGCCCAGCAGCCTAGCACAGGTGCCAGTCTTGGTGCTGATGTCAGTTCTCAAAGGGAATTGAGTATATGGCAGCTGCCCTGAAGGTGATCCCCAGTGCATTGGGAGAGGAAGCTCCCCAGAGATGCAGGGGTTCCTTGAGTTCCAGGCCCCAGTCAATGTTCCTTGTAATTTTTGAAAGGCTACATGTGAAAAAATTCTTTTGTACCAATTTTTGTAAGCTAAGTTCAAATTTGCGTGCCCCTTAGCCAGTAGAACGCAAATATCTTTGGGATTTCTTGTGCATACTATGTTTTGCCATGTGTGCAAGGTTCATGATCTGTGTGCATGCACACAGCTTAGAGGGAACACTGACCTCTCTCTGAGGCCTTGTCTATGGGATGAGCACCATCTAGGTCTCCACCATTGGCATACCAGTCAGGGTCTGACTGAATTTACCTGGGAGTACAGCTTTAGATCTAGAGATGTCTCTGAAGATGGATCAGTGGGTCTCCCATTCTCATTCTTCTCCAGAGAGAAGGACATATCCTCCTGAGGACCTCTCCTTTACTAGTTTTGTTCAAAGAAAGACAGAGGCTATTCCCTTTACTTTATTAGAGGATGAAACCAGAAACGAGATACTGGACTTCTTAGAGGACATCCTCAGAAGTGGTTGACAGCTCAGAACTTTTATGTCAAAGTTTCTATATCTTTGACTGTGCCTCTCTGAATATGACCAGCATGCCATGGGGGCCCCTTCCATCTCTTTTTCCACAATGTCTCTGGTCACAGTTTCTCACTGCTCTTGCTTTAGGCCTCACTTTTTGTTTGCTTGGTTTTTTTTTAAAGCAGGATTGATGATCGTGGGGTCGCATAGTATTGATCTGCATTCTCTTCCATTCTGCATTCTCTAGGAGGTTTTCAGTTGTTCCTTTAAGCTTTCATTCCATCTCTGTGCCAGGTCAATGTGCTTCCCTTTTGTTTCTATGTCTAGCGGGTTTCAGCAATGCCCCCAGTGTGCTAGTCATGCCTATCACAAATCCACATGATAGATGTATTCTGTGCCTGGGAGCATTGCATGATGTCCTGGGGTGTCACAAATGTGCAAGCATGACAGACTCAGAACTCATGGAGAAACAGTGGGCACTAGAAGTCCGATTCACCATCTGAGACTTCGAGAGACCGCAGAGCTGCATCAGTGGTTGTAGAGGCATTGGGGGAGCAGTCGATTCCTTCACTGCCAGTCATCAGTAGGGACCCCATCATATGATTTTTCCCTTTTGAAAAAGGCAGTGGGTTCCACTTCTTCTACACTGGCATCCAGGGAAGCCAAAGAAGCATCGGTATCTGTCTCCATCAGTGCGCGATGCTAGGAGCAGGAATAGTCTGGCAGCTGCTGAGAATTCCCTTAAACAGTCCTATGGAGAGGTGAACTCATCCTCATACAAGGCCCAGGATATGAGTCAGTCTCCAAAGGTCCAGGTGTCTGCCTCTGATACACCTCTTGTAAACCGCTGAGAAGGCTAACGCCAATGCAGCGGTATAGAAAAAAAACAATAAACCATAAAAAGACTTGGCCACCTCTTCTGCCTCCCAGTCAGTACTGGCATCAGCTATCATAGAGGAGGAGTTGGACAAAAAGGTCCAGCAGACTCTGTAGGAAAAGGCTCTTGGAGTCTTCAGCATCACGGGCACTGCCTATCTTTGAGCGACAGCTCAAGTCCTTTAGCCTCCCAGTGGCCATGTACTGGGGTCGAAGCCACTTCCCAAAGGGGAGTCGTGGTTGATACCTCCTTCCATTGGGGGGGGGAGGGGAGGTTTCCCAGAGTGCCAAAGCTTCCCAGAATCCAGGCCAAAACAGCCAGGTGCACCCTTCTGTGAGGCCGTTGTTGAAGATCACTCATCGTTGATTTGTTCACTTCTTTCCTACCAGTTGGGATCTGACTCCAAGTTCATATGGAGTAAGGCTACAGAAACGATGCCTCTGAAGAGGAGAAATCAATGACCCCTCGCTCCCTTGGAGAGAAAGAGGTCCAGTTCGTGAAGCCCCATAAGGAGGTTTTGTCAGTCTCGGTCCACAAAATACTTCAGGAGATGCAAATAAGGATGTGGGAAAACCCCCTCTCTCTATGGCTCCAGTTAACAGGAAGGCATATGCAGTTTATCATGTCTGGAAGGCTCCCAGATTTTAAACAAGGCAGCTACCACACCAATCTGTGGTGATTGAATCCACTCTCAAGAGGGCAGAAGGCAAAGAACTCTCCTCAGTGCCCTCAGGAAAACATTCTCAGACCCTGGATACTCTTGAGAGAAAAGAGTTTCAGGGAGCTATGCTAAACAGCTGCATTGCTTCCTACCAGCTGTTTATAGACCAGTACATGTGGGATCTACAGAAGCAGATGCAGTGGATAGCCAAGCAAATTCCTCTAGTCACTGATGGACAAGGGAATGGCGTAAGGAAAACACATGGTCCACTTAACCTTGATTGTTTTCAAAATGATATTGAGAATTTCTGCCATGGGGATTGATGCCCGCAGACTGTCCTGGTTGTGAGCCTCAGACCATGACTAGAGATCCAGGGAAGATCTATAGATATTCCATGTTCTGGAGAGAATTTCTTCAGAGAGAAGGTGAAAACAGTGGTACCACAGATTCAGGAACACTGTGTAACACTACATGCAGCTGTCCACTGCCTCTCCTTATCCAGGAGGTATCTGAGGCCATGGCAGAGGAGGTAATTTTTCCAACAGAGGAAATGCTGTTTTCTGCCCCCTTGCTCACAGTTGCAATAAGCCTTATGTGCACGCCCAGCCAGTACATTAGTCAACTCTATGACGGAGTTTTGACTGGATCATGTAGAGCATAGCCTGCATCCCTGTTCCCATACTAGAGACCCTTCCCATCTGAGGCAGACTAAGATTTTACATAAACCGTTGGACCAATGTAACTTCAGACCTATGGATCCATGGCATCATAAGAAGAGGGTACAAATTAAATCTATTAGGTCTTCCATCAAATCAGTCCCCGGACCTAAATTTGGGTCACTTGCAACATCAGGAAGTACTGCAGAAGGAACTCTCTTCTCTCTTAGAGACCAGGACAGTTGAGCCTCTTCCACCAGAAAGAACGGGGACAGGGATTCTACTCAGTGTATTTCCTGATTCCAAAGAAAATGGGAAAACCCCATCCCGTTTTAGACCTAAGGGTCTTGAACAAATTTCTAAAAAGAGAAAAGTTCAAGATGATTTATCCTGGGCACATTAATCCGGTCTCTTCAGAAAAGAGATTGGCTATGCTCTCTCTGTCTCAAGGATGCTTAAACCCACACAGGAAATATCTCAAATTTGTTGTGGGAAACTCTCACCTTCAATATCGTGTACTGCCTTTTGGCCTAGTGTCAGCCACACATGTCTTGATCAAATGCCTTTCCGTGGTAACAGCACACTTACACATGCATGGGGGGGTGCACATTTCCCTGTCTGAGTGTTAGAGTTACTAGGGTTCATTATCATCTACCCAAGTCCCATTTGAGCCCATCATCTCAATTTGAGTTCATCGGAGCTCTGTTAGACACAACTCAGGTAAAAGAATTCCTTGCACATCAGAGGGCTATCACCTTGATATCCACAATGGAAAGGATCCAGATGAGTCAGTAGACATCAGGATGGGTCATATTGAAGATGGTGGACGTTATGGCATCCACAGTTTATAATCACTCCCTTTGCATGTCTCCACATGAAGACAGCCTAATGACCCCTCAGGTTTCAGTGGCTGCAGATCACTCAGAATCTATGGGATGGAATCCATGTCACATAGCCGTTCAAGGACTCCCAGCCAGGTAGCAGGATAATTCTAATCTAAATAGGGGTATCCCCTTTAAAGTTTTTCTGTTCCAAATTATCCTCACCATGGCTGATGGCTTTCAGAGATCACTTGGTCAGCAAAGTGGTCCTAGTTCAGACAGACAACCAAGGTGCAATGTATTACATCAACATGCAGGGAGGCATGAGATTGTACTTCAAGAGTTTGTCCAACTGTAAGGCTGGGCCATCTCTCAGGACCATGTAACTGCAAGTGTGGAAAACGTCTTGGTTACAGATAGTCAGATTCTGGAACCACACAAATGGTCCCTAGACTTGGGGGTAGCAAGCCAAATTTTCTGCCAGTGGGGCATTCCTGCAGTAGATCTATTTGCATCCTCTCTGAACAAGAAGGTTCCAATCTTTTATTCTATAAAACAGGCATAGGGCAAACTATCCTCAGATGCCTTTTCCCTACATTGGGGCAGAGGGCTTCTTTATGTGTATCCGCTAATGTCAAAGACTCTTCTGAAGCTAAGAGAAGACTAGAAGACCATGCTTCTTTTAGCTCCATTGTGTCCAAGACAGATCTGGTTCCCACTTCTCAGGGAGACATCCATCAGGGAGCCAATCAGGCTGGGGACTTCCCCAGACCTTATCACATAGGATCAAGGCAGGATGCACTATCCCAACATCAGGTCCCTGGCTCTCACTGCCTGGATGTTGAGAGGTTGAACTTGCAACCCTTTGATCTATTTGACAATGTGTCTTGGATTCTGTTAGCTTTAAGGAAGGATTCTACTAGGAAGTCCTATGGACTTAAATGAAAGAAATTTGCCTTTTGATGTGAGCAAAAGGCCTTAGATCCTTTCTCTTGCTACACAAAAAAATTGCTTAAGAACCTTCAACATTTTTCTATTGGTTCTCAATAAGAGTCCACCTTAGTGTAGAAGATACTCTCATCGCTGTACAGCCTTTGGTTATCAGGGTTTTTCATGGTCTGCTTCATTTGAAGCCTCCAATCAGGCTTCTATGTTTTGGGACCTCAATGTGGGTTTGGCCCAGCTGATGAAAGCTGCCTTTGAGCCACTGCACTCCTGTGACCTGAAGTACCTGATCTGGAAAGTCATAATTTCAGTGGTGGTCACTTCAGTACACAGGATCAGTGAGCTCCAGGCTCTAGTAAGTTACCTACCTTATACAAGATTTTTTTTTTTATGGTAGAGTGATTCTGTGCACTCCTCCAAAATTCTTACGTAAGGTAGTGTCAGAATTCCATCTTGATCAGTCATAAGAACATAAGAACATAAGAAAATGCCATACTGGGTCAGACCAAGGGTCCATCAAGCCCAGCATCCTGTTTCCAACAGTGGCCAATCCAGGCCATAAGAACCTGGCAAGTACCCAAAAACTAAGTCTATTCCATGTAACCATTGCTAATGGCAGTGGCTATTCTCTAAGTGAACTTAATAGCAGGTAATGGACTTCTCCTCCAAGAACTTATCCAATCCTTTTTTAAACACAGCTATACTAACTGCACGAACCACATTCTCTGGCAACAAATTCCAGAGTTTAATTGTGCGTTGAGTAAAAAAGAACTTTCTCCGATTAGTTTTAAATGTGCCCCATGCTAACTTCATGGAGTGCCCCCTAGTCTTTCTACTATCCGAAAGAGTAAATAACCGATTCACATCTACCCGTTCTAGACCTCTCATGATTTTAAACACCTCTATCATATCCCCCCTCAGTCGTCTCTTCTCCAAGCTGAAAAGTCCTAACCTCTTTAGTCGTTCCTCATAGGGGAGTTGTTCCATTCCCCTTATCATTTTGGTAGCCCTTCTCTGTACCTTCTCCATCGCAATTATATCTTTTTTGAGATGCGGCGACCAGAATTGTACACAGTATTCAAGGTGCGGTCTCACCATGGAGTGATACAGAGGCATTATGACATTTTCCGTTTTATTCATCATTCCTTTTCTAATAATTCCCAACATTCTGTTTGCTTTTTTGACTGCAGCAGCACACTGCACCGACGATTTCAATGTGTTATCCACTATGACACCTAGATCTCTTTCTTGGGTTGTAGCACCTAATATGGAACCCAACATTGTGTAATTATAGCATGGGTTATTTTTCCCTATATGCATCACCTTGCACTTATCCACATTAAATTTCATCTGCCATTTGGATGCCCAATTTTCCAGTCTCCTGTGACCAATCATCTTTCCATCATTTTTTCCCAGGCTACATGTCCACCAAGATGAATAACCACTAAACAGCCAGACTGCAAGAGAGCCTTAGCCTTCTACTTGGAGCAGATGGAAGCTCATAGAAAGTTCACCCAGCTTTTGGTTTATTTTGATGCCAAAAACCTGGAGATTGTGATACCAAATGGACTTGATCCAGTTGGCTGGCAAATTGCATCATCTTCTGTTTTGCCCAGGCATCACTTAATCTTCTGGGCCATATTAGGCTCATTCTGTCTGAACTATGGCAGCATCTGTGGCTCACCAAAGATCAACCTCCATGGAGAAGATCTGCAAGGCTGAAACATAGAGTACTCGCCACACATTCACATCACACTACATTTTAGACAGGAAGTTCCAAAATGACAGTAGGTTTGGTCAGTCTATCCTGTTGAATTTGAGGTGTGGAACCCAACTTCACTCCCTCCGAGCGCCTATTATTTTTTATTCTAGGTTGCCCCTCATAGATAAATTCTAAAAGGAAAAAAAAGTTTAGTTGCCACCAAAAATTGTTTTGTTGTACCAGTTGGCACATTTATTGTTTCCCTTTTTCATTCGGGGCAGTCCGTTGCTAGGGATTCCCTACATGTGTGTCACACCAAACCATACTTTGAAGTATGGTTTGGTGTGACAGTTCCCAAATTTGATGTAAACCGATCTGATATGGTCTTTTAACCATGAAGGTCGGTATAGAAAAGTGTGAAATAAATAAATAAATGTGAGCACTGCCATCCTGTTTTTTCTTGGAAAAAGCAGACATGTTACTTGTAATAGGTGTTCTTTGAGGACAGCAGGATGTCAATCCTTATGAAACCCATCGCCTCCCTTTACAGATGACGTCTTCTGATAATACTAAAGAACAGTACTGGCTATGTTATATAGTGGCATGCCCAGTGAGATACAATCTATGACATAAAAGTGCCAGGCTAGACTCCATCGGATGATGTCACTCATATGTGAGGACTGATATCTTGATGTCTTCAGAGAACACCTATTACAGGTAAGCGACTCTGCTGTCTATTTCCTATTACTCATGCCCAGGAATAGTAATAGCTTTCTTTATTCTTTCTGTCTAATAATGTTTTATGAGCTTTTCCTCGAGGAACTTGATCATGTCCTCTGGCAACAGATTCTACAGCTCGATTGTGCTCTGAGTAAAAAAGTGTTTTTTACAATTTGTTTTAAATTTGATGGTTAGTAGTTTCATGGATTATCCCCTTTTAATATTATTTGAAAGGGTAAATAACATCATTTATTTACCTGTACAACCGCACTCATTTTATAAACCTCTGCAATGTCCCCTCTCAGCTCTCTTTTTCAAGCTGAAGAACTCTAATCTGTATAGCCTTTCATAGGGGAGCCATTCCATTCTCTTTATAATTTTTGTTGTCCTCTTCTGCACCTTTTCCAGTTCCCCCTGTCTTTTTTTGAGATGGTGTGACCTGAACTGCAAACAGGTGCAGTCACACCATGGATCAATTAAGAGGCAGTATAATATTTTCTATTTTATTCTCCTTCCATCGATTTTTTGACTGCTGCCACACACTGAGTTGAGGATTTCAGTATATTATCCTCAAGGACTCCGAGGTCCTTTTCCTTGGTGGAGACTGCCAATATAGAATCCATCATTGTGTACTTGTAGGTTAGGATAAATGTTGCCTGTATGCATCATTTTGCACTTTTCCATATTTAATTTCATGTGCTGGTAGTCACTTGATAACCTGCTAGGGAGCAGATGTCTCGGCTAGAGTTCCTAAACAGATTCCTCAAAACCTTAAGGCCATATTTTTTCCCTCATTTTGGACTGCTTTTTATTCTTTTGAAGTTCTAACCCTTTTTTAGTGCCCAGTGACCCTGCTTTGAATTATATGGACAGATTTATCACCCTTGACAGAAAAGGGTGAGACTATGCAAGAAGCATCTGTTTCAGAACTCACCTTTTCAGAGAAGATTTCAATGGAAGTTTCCAAGTTCGTTACAAAATCGGTCACTAATATACTGGAGGACAGACTCTCAAAAATGCAGTCCTTCCTAGAGGAGATAAAGGAGAAAGTAGATTCTCAGGAAACTTGGCCTTGTACAGGAGTGTCAGATTTCTCAACAAGAAGTCAGATCTGAGTTACTTATGGAAGTATCTCAGTTGTTATATTTGAATGAACAACTATTAAATAAGGTTGAAGTTCTTGAAAACAAATCTAGGAAGTGTAATATTAGGCTTGTTGGTATCCCAGAGTCTGTTAAATCTCTGTGAGAAATGGTTGCCTAAACAATTGGGCTTACTGGGAGATCATAGGCGGATACCCATTCAAGAGTGCCTAGACTTGGTAGCATCGGGGAAAATCCACTAAGCCAAGGCAAGTGACAGTAAAAACTTTTAAGTATGCTGACAATGTGAACTCATAACGGCATTTAAAAAGAAGAGAGTGCTTACAAATGAGGGCTCCCGTGTTCTGATTTCTCCTTGTTGTATTCCTTGTTGTACCACACTGTATAAAAAGGGGATACATTTCCAACTTACGTTCCCTACTAAAATACGGGTCACTTATCAAGAAGTTAGAAATACTCTGGCAATAAATTGGAGATAGAGGCATTTGTTGCACTACTGGGCTGATACTGTTTGGTGCACTGCATGCTTTTTCATTGATTTCTCTGGCTACGCTTCATTCCGCTTTACGTATCATGTTTTTGTTTAATACAATTTTCATGTTTCCTTTTTCTTCTGATCCAAGATGCCAGACTGTGTTACTGGTAGCAGAAGTGCCTGCACTGTTAGGAGCATCCTCTGGCTTAAGAGACTGCTCTGCACTGGTTAGCCTATCTGATGAGGAGGTAACCTTTTACAAACATTGTCGTTTTGACTGTGTGCATTTTCTCCTAATCTGTGGAATGTTCATCTTAACTTACCTTGGGAGCAGCCAAGGTTTTTGGTGGTGCCATTAAATACCCACGCCTGCACCAAGGTTTAAAGCATAGATCAGACTGTACCTGAGGCAAGCAGATGTCTGCGTGGGAGGTTCACTTATGGCTTTGTTTTTTTGTCATTTTTACGTTTTTGTATGTGATATCCAAAGAAAACAGTTTAAAATATAGTAGTGGAAGAAGTTCCTAGTGGACATGAACGGTAAACAGAAGATGTCAGTGCAGGCAGTGTTCTTTCGGAGACAGACTGTGCCATTTTCACTTTTTTGTTTCTTTTCTGAGAGGGACATTGCCATGCAGCTTCATCATGCCCTGCTTCTGCCTGCAATGACACCTCCCCATCAACAGAGTTCTCCAGGGAGCTCTGCTCCTAGCCATGAGCCACTTCCATCTGACTTAGCAATTCTTGCACTGTATAACCTAGGCTTGCCAATACTTAGATGCCTCTTCATGCAGTCACCCTTGACTCTCTGATCTGGCTGCTCTTACCTTTCTCCACGCTTTGTGGCCTCCAGGCCTCGTCTTATCTTATACCTTGTCTTTATTTATTTTATTTATTTAGAAACTTTTATATACCGGTATTAGTGGGGACATCATACCGGTTTCACATAATAACTGAAAGATTGGAAAATACATTCAACAAGGAGAATGTAACTGGGCGGGGTAGAACAGAAAGGCAGTGGGAAGGATAGTGAAAACAAGAAAGTCATTGTCTTGTAGCCTATCCAGGTCTCTCCTTGCCTTATGGCTGCTAGGCCTTCTATAATTTTGTGCCCTATCTAGGCCAGTCCTTGCCTTATAGCTTCTGGGCCTCTGTTATCTTGAGCCTTGTCTTATGGCCTATCTAGGTCTTTTCTTACATTGTGGCCTTCAGATCTGCTCTTACCTTATGCCCTGCGGCCTATCTAGATCTCTCCTTACTTAGTGGCCTCTGGGCCTTAGGCTTAGCGGCCTATAGGCCTTCTATATTACTGCCTTTGGGCATTAGTTCTCTGTTCTATGTTGTCATTGTCTGCTCCTGCCCTGTCTAGTCTTGCCCTTGTCTGCCTTGTCCAGCTCTGGCCTTATTGTGCTCCTCCCAGTTCAGACCCTCACAGCCACTCCCTGCCTTGCCATTGCCTTGTCTTGCTCCAGTCTGTATCCACTCCCAGTCCCTGCACAGCATCCAGCTCAGCCTGTATCCAGGCCCAGTCCCTGCTCAGTATCCTTCCCAGCCTATGTCTGTATCCTGCTCTAACATCTCCATACCCTCCTGCTCCAGTATCCAGTCCTCAGGTACAGCCTGCCCAGCCTTGTCCAACTTATACAGCTCCTGCCAAGGCCCAGTACTAACCCAATTTCCAGCTGTGTTCAACCATGATATTCAGCCACCGAAGCCAAGTCCTATTGGCCCCCAGAACCTAAAGGCTCAACTTGTGGGGGAGGGCTGCCTGCAGTCCTGCACCATGTCTGAAGGGGTATCCCCTAACCACAGCCTGCACCACCATGATGACATTACTGCGCAGTCACAGCATAGGATCTATTTACTGTTTGGGATCTTGCCTACTACTTGTGGCCTGAATTGGCCAATGTTGGGACATGATACTTAAGAACATAAGAAAATGCCATACTGGGTCAGACCAAGGGTCCATCAAGCCCAGCATCCTGTTTCCAACAGTGGCCAATCCAGGCCATAAGAACCTGGCAAGTACCCAAAAACTAAGTCCATTTCATGTAACCATTGCTAATGGCAGTGGCTATTCTCTAAGTGAACTTAATAGCAGGTAATGGACTTCTCCTCCAAGAACTTATCCAATCCTTTTTTAAACACAGCAATACTAACTGCACTAACCACATTCGCTGGCAACAAATTCCAGAGTTTAATTGTGCGTTGAGTAAAAAAGAACTTTCTCCAATTAGTTTTAAATGTGCCCCATGCTAACTTCATGGAGTGCCCCCTAGTCTTTCTACTATCCGAAAGAGTAAATAACCGATTCACATCTACCCGTTCTAGACCTCTCATGATTTTAAACACCTCTATCATATCCCCCCTCAGTCGTCTCTTCTCCAAGCTGAAAAGTCCTAACCTTTTTAGTCTTTCTTCATAGGGGAGTTGTTCCATTCCCCTTATCATTTTGGTAGCCCTTCTCTGTACCTCTGTCTGATCCAGTATGGTAAATTCTTATGTTCTTATGGAATAGGAGGCAGTGTTCTGTTGTGGATTGAGAACTGGTTAAATGATAGCTCTGGAATTTGTTGCCAGAGGATGTGATTAGTGCAGTTAGTGTGGCTGGGTTCAAAAAAGATTTGGATAAGTTCTTGGAGGGGAAGTCCATTAACGGCTATTAATCAAGTTTACTTAGGGAATAGCCACTGCTATTAATTGCATCAGTAGCATGGAATCTTCTTAGTGTTTGGGTAATTGCCAGGTTCTTGTGGCCTGGTTTGGCCTCTGTTGGAAACAGGATGCTGGGCTTGATGGACCCTTGGTCTGACCCAGCATGGCAATTTCTTATGTTCTTGGTCAGTTTTCTCAATGCCAAAAGGTGAATAATAGAGTACCCTAGGGATCTGTACTAGGACCATAAGAACATAAGAAATTGCCATGCTGGGTCAGACCAAGGGTCCATCAAGCCCAGCATCCTGTTTCCAACAGAGGCCAAAAACCAGGCCACAAGAACCTGGCAATTACCCAAACACTAAGAAGAACCCATGCTACTGATGCAATTAATAGCAGTGGCTATTCCCTAAGCATAATTGATTAATAGCCATTAATGGACCATGGTGCTTTAACCTAGAGATAGGAACAATGAGTGAGGTGATTAAATAATTTTATATCATCAGGAAATTTGAAGTTGATAAATCCCAAGAAGATTGTGAGAAATTGTAAGAGGACCTTACAAGACTGGGAGACTGGACATTTAATGTGGACAACTGCAAAGTGATGCACGTAGGGAAAAGCACCAAAATTATAGCTGCACTATCCAAGGTTCCACATTAGGAGTCACCACCTAGGAAAAGGATCTAGGTGTCATTGTGGATAATATGTTGAAATCCTCTGCTGTGTACAATGGCAGCCAAGAAAGCAAATAGTGTGCTAGGGATTATTGTTCCAGATTCTTTGAAGGCTGCACTGTCTGCCCAGTTCTTTAAAAAAAAATAAATGCTGATTTCACTGATTTGAAAAACTAGGCCAATTTCAAATCTCCCTTTTTTATCTAAAATTCTAAAAAAGCAGTACTTACCCGGTTAGCCATTTTTAGATGACCCAAAAATTCTTGATTCTTTTAGGGCAGGGCATAATACTGAAAACCTTTTGCTCTCATTGTTTGAAATTTTCCATAGAGGTTTTGATTCTGGTCAAAGTTTCTTTTTGGTTCTTTGATTCATTTCAATATGGTTTTAGGGCAGGGCATAGTACTGAAAATCCTTTGCTCTCATTGTTTGAAATTTTCCATAGAGGTTTTGATTCTGGTCAAAGTTTCTTTTTGGTTCTTTGTGATTTAACAGATGCCTTCGACATCGTAAATCATTCTCTTGTTTGAGACAGATTGGACTTGGTAAAGAGGTCCATAAGTGGTTTTCTTCTTTTTTAACTAATTGAATGCAGACAGTAAATATACCAGGTTCTAAGTCATCTATTTATTTGTTAAATACAGGCATCAATTCTATCAGTAATACTTTTTAATATTATATTGCACCCATTTTGCTGTGTATTGGCCAGCTTGGATGTCGAATATCAACTTTATGCATATGACATCCAGTTTTTTGACCCCATTAAATTCAACTGACACTTTCAAGAGTTTGTTTATCAACTCTAAAAGTATGGTTAAACAGTCAAAAGCTCATTCTAAATGTGGAGAAGACAGAAATTCTATATTTGGCAAGATACCCTGTTTCTGATGTACCCAGATTTTTTAATTTTGATGGTTTAGCTATTAAAACATCCAACCAAGTGCATATCATCATGGATACAACTTTGCCACTTTGGCTCCAAGTGAGTAAAGTTGTAAAGTCTGCTTTTTACAAGCTTTGTATGTTACGTTATTTAAAGTCATTTCTAATAGAAGCAGATCTCAAAACGATTTTACACTCTATGGTAACCTCAATATTTGATTATTGTAATCCACTATACTTGGGCCTTCCTCAAACAATATTAGGAGCCCTTCAACTCTTGCAGAATGCTGCAGCAAGAATTGTGACCAGAACGCCTCTGAGACATCATATTACTCCCTTCTTGAAGGGCCTTTATTGGGTACCAGTAGTTTGGAGAAACAAATTGTAAATCCTTCTATTGCTATATAAGGGAATAAATGGAATAGCGTGGCTACTGTTAACTCTGCCCTTAAAATGTATCAAACAACATGGTCTTTGATATCTACTTTCCAGAATGTATTAGCAGCTGTCCCCTCATTTAAACAAGTAAGGTTCAACAAGTTCCATGAGAAGCTACTTTTTTCCAAGGCCCACAACTGTGGAATACATTACCAGGAGAGGTTAAGAAAGAATGTTCTTTATTGAAATTAAGGAAACTGCTGAAGGCATATTTATATCAACAAGCATTTCAAGCCTTTCTCTATATTTATCCATTTTGTCAATTTTATGATTTTATACTGTTTGTTTTTAGATATTTACTTATGGGTTTTTTAATTTTTTGCTTTTTAGCTAATGTTATGGATATTCTTATTGTAAACCACTTAAAAATTTGATTAGCAGTTTACAAATGTTTTAAATAAAATAGAAAAGGAATGGAGAATATACTACCTCCGTATTGCTCCATGGTGAGATCGCAATTCTGATCGTCACATCTCTAAAAAGATATAGTGGAATTGGAAAAGGTACAGAGAAGGGTGACCAAAATAATAAAGGGGATGGAACAATTCCCATATGAGAAAAGGCTAGGGCTCTTCAGCTTAGGGAAGAGAAGGCTGAGGGAAGATATGATAGAGGTCTATCAAATGTGTAGAGTGGAATGGTTAAACGCAAATTGGTTGTTAACTCTTTAAAAAATATAAAAACTTGGGGACATGCAATGAAGTTACTAGGTAATACATTTAAGACAAATAGAAAATATATTTTTTTCTCAATGCATAATTAAACCTCTGGAATTCGCTATCAAAGGATGTGGTAAAAGCTGTTAGTGTAGCTGGGTTTAAAATAGTTTTGAGCACGTTCCTGGCAGAAAAGTCCAATTCAAGTCAAAAAGTGGAATTTAAAGTGAATTGACAATGTGAATGCGGGGTAAAACACAGCAGGAAGAAAGTTGTGAGAGAATCTCATGTAAAGGAGAAATGTAGTTCCTTGAGGAAGTGAGAGCCGAAATAAGTAGAATTTGGAGTAAGTTTGACACTGAAAATGTGAGTAGAACACAGCAGGAAAAGAAAATGGTGAGAGAAGAAAACACATGGTAACAACCTTGAAAGTTTGCAAAAAAGCATATCAAGACTTTGTTACAATTTTTTCTATAATAGCTTGTGACTCTACTGAGACAAATTATGTTGCAATGATTTTCCATACTTTATATTTCGGAAGTTAGAGAGAGCTCATTTTGGACTGTGGCATCGAAGGTGCCGCTGGCACATGATGGTATTCGATAGTGCTCTTGGCGCACTATGATGCCCATAAAGCACCTAGGATGTTTGCTTACAATCGGGCACTCCTGGTGCCCGATGGTGTCCATGTCACCACACAGTGTCGATGGTGCCCAACTGCGCCAGGGCACCCAACGGCATCTATGAAATCAAGGGCAGCCATGGCATCAAAGGGCATTGATAGCAGGCATGGTGCTCAATGGCATCCACAGTACATGATGGCACTCAACAGCATCTACAGCATTCAATAGCACTCAACAGCAATTGAGGGGTAGCCACAGTGCTCAGTGGCATCTATGGCACTCAACACATCCATGACAATACGTCAGACCATCTGTGTTCTGTCACGGATGCGCATAGGCAACCAGTTTTGGAATGGTGCAGCAGCAATGCTGATTGCCCAGGCTCATGCTCATCCTCTCTCCCAAAGAGACTGCACTGCCGAGCTGACCAGGAGATGAGGCTATAGTGTGTCCAGGGCACCAGAGATGTAGATTAACTTGGGCCCTACGGAGACTTGTTCTAGGAGTGTGGGGAGGATTAACTCTCCTCCCCATAGGAAATATCCGGATCCCGGACCTCGTTTCCTTCACTGCCTGAGCCTCAGTAGATTGCCCAGCAGTCAGTTTAAATGATATGGAACTCCTGACATGGATATGAACTCAGGCAAGTCCCAAGGCCCAGAGACCTACATGGACCACACACAGACTGCATACTGCCAGTCCCACCAGCACCTGACCAAAGCACAAAAAAACAGATTTAAGGAAAGGACACACAAATAAGCAAATGCAGCATTATATATTAGGAACAGAAAACAGACTACCAGGCTGCACAAGTCACTCGGCCATGCAACCAGCAGAGAAGCTTGCATAGGAGAAAGGTAAAGAATGAAAAAAGAAAACAGAAAGACTTTGTTAGAAAAAACAGCTGCAGCTCCAGAAAATTCACAGCAGTAACTGTGAGGGAGAGAGCAAAGCTGAATACTGTGACCATAAGGCTCTGTGGAAAAAGAAAGACTGAGGAATTCTGCCTAGGAGGCAGAGAGATAACTACAAGTGCACTTGCTCAGTTGAATAAGCTGACAGCTCTAGAATCTTTGAGATCAAAGTTCTGTGATGGGCTGCATCTGATGATGATACCCATGTGTGAGGACTGCCATCCTGTTTGTCCTCAGAGAATCTAAAAAGACAGACAAAACAAAGCATTAACCTTTTCCTAGCTCACAAAATTAATTGAAAGTCTATTATCCCTAACCATAGATACTTCTTAACACTTGCAAACAAATACTACCCTTAAAAATTCACACACAGTGTTCACAGCCAGGAATAATTTAATCCTTTAAGAATTTTTTTTTCAAGATTTAAGCACTTTTTCCCAGCAAGTCCAGCTTACTACAAGCAGATGAAGGTTCCGCAGTCAGCACTCCCGCTAGACTGGAAGAAACATTCCTCCTTACCATGCACTTCTGAGAGACTGTCAGCTTTTATCCCATGATCTAGTTTAAAAGCTTCTCTATCTCCTTTTTAAATTTTCATGCCAGTAGCTGGTGCTATTCTGGTTAAAGTTGAGCCCATCCCATCAGAATAGGCTTCAGGTTCAGGTTTTAAAATATGCATATCTTCTCCCCCTAGAGTATGCACATAGTTTTTTTGTGCTCCCACTATTTTGTATGTAATCTAGAATCCCAATTATTCGCGTATACTTGCAGTTACATAGGAGCGGGCTCATTTCAAAATAGCAACCCCCGTGAGGAAGCTAAATTTTTCTGCCAGTGATGTGGCCAGCTAGTAGTGATGGTGGTGCGAAACGAAAACTTTCTCTTACCTATCTGTGGAGTAAGGCGCAGTGCCTGCTGGACGAGCCAGGTCTGGCAGGGTCTATGCTTAGAATTTAATTACAGAGCTTCCTGCCCCGGGGAAATAAGACTAGAAGGAAAGTATGTGGTAAAGGTTTAATAAGGAGATGGCAACCTGGGTGTATATGCTAAACGTCATGGTACATGGAGGCTCTTGCATTCGGCATGCAGTTTTGCACAAAAGCCAAGGAAAATGTTTCAAGTATGAAGAAGCTTCATCACACATAGACACTTTGGGGCAATATGCAGCTCCATATCCAGAGATGAGGGAGCAGGACAGCCCTGCATCGAGTGTCAGAGACTATCACTAATGCCCTTATGGCGCAAGGACAACTCCAGGGGTGTTGACGCTGGGCAAAGGACAGCCAAGGCTACAGAAGTTAGCATAAAATTCTAATTTGGTGTGACATGGTGAGGAGGGGGAAACCTAACAGCATACACAGATGTCACAAGGGACTGTGAAGAGCCACAGTTAGGGTGGGTCAAGGGTAAGCTGGTATGTATAGGAACCTATCTTTGTGTATGTCACAGAACCAGCATTATACAACCAAGAGCATATCATGCAAAGCCTCATCTCTATAGGTGGAAGACCTCAAGAAGAAAGCCTGGAAGCTACTCTGCTTGGTGGGGGAATGGCTGGCACAGCTGCTCATGAGCCAGGAGCAGGCCAGAGGTAAATTCACATCACACATATCTAGGAGGTCTCATCATTGTCTTTCTATGTGCAGTTTCCATCATATACTCCACTATTGTTCTGCCTGCTAATCAAACTTTTATCCAGTCTTGCAACTTTAAATATCCCTTCTGCACAAAGATGGCCATCCATCCAGGACCCATAGACATCCATCCAGCGGAATGGTGGCTAATGCACAATCCATAGGTCAAGGCATGCCTTGCCCACAGGAATGAATCTAACAGCAGTCACTTGCCACTATGTATATTGTTAGGATGTGAATGTGAAGTCATAAAACCTAAAACAGGGAAACATTTTGTCTCCCTTCCAACAAGGTCCCTTTGCTTAATGATAGTATCATGACCGCAGAGACATTGGAACCTAAGGCAGCCTCTCAAAAAAGCGCCCTGTCTTAGGGCCAAGCTCAGAGCCGCAAACAGTAAGTGGTCACCATGCTGTGAAGGTCCAAATGTACATTAGTCTCCATTTCTATTTGAACCTATAACGTGCCTTGCAACCCCTTATTGCTGACAGATGTCCTATTGCTTGGATCACACACCTTAGCCTCCACCCCTCCCATAAATAGAATTCACACTTAATTTATATGATGCTTCATATCACACTCTTATTCACACCAGCTGATGACTTTCTGCAAAATGTTTTCTCTTTTCACAGACACCACCAGCATCTCCTCTGGTGAAGAGGGAGAAAGAGGAGGACCAGGTCCTTCCTTATGTTGCAGATGGCCAGCCATTACTACCACCACCTCCGACACCAGCCCATCCAAACCGCTCCACCACAGGGATCCCCAGGCAGCTCCCCCACTTACTGACCTGGATCTCCCGTTCCAGTTTCCCTCCTCTCAACACACACAGGGCCTTCTCCCTGTTTTCCTCTAGAACCTTAGTATGATGGTCCCGAAGGTACCCTGCCATTACAGGGGAAGGGAAGTGAGCATGCTGGAGACAATTTGCCACTGATTCAGGGCAGCACCTAATGGCTCTTGGCAACAAGCCAAGAGGCTCAGACTTGCACAGCTATGGGTGCCACAGCTCAAGAGGACAGAGAAAGCTGGTGGCAGTGGTGGAGCACCTTGTCCAACTCAGGAGGGACTCACTGCTGCTCTTGAGTTGATTGGCATGCACCGACAACCAGCGCCCCCAGCCTCCTAAGCCTAGCAGAACCATCCTCCTGGGGTTTGTGGGGCCTTTTCTGCTTTGTACATAGTTATGTCTCTGGTCTTTCCTTTTCTTCCCTTCTTTATACAATTATTTCTATATTGATATTTTCTATAAACATTTTACATTTGTTAAGCTTCTGTGTGTGGTTTATTCTTTTGCATGCTAGATGCCATGTCACTCCAGAGTCAAACCCCTTTCAGGACAGCCTGTGTACACACATATACACACACACTGGCCTGCATTTGCATTACATCATGCTCATTCTAATAACCAGTATTCTCTTGTCTCCTATTCTATTAGCAGCCTCAGTTCTGCTCCTGAATATAAGGATATCAGATCAAGGCAAAGCTCCCCTGAGGGTCCTTGTTGTTTTGACCATAACACTATAGAGAGCTATATCAGCTGTTAAGTTATTTCCTCTAAGTGCCAGAAATGTGTGTGAAGGTAAACCACAAACGCAGGATTAATTTGAGAGGATGGTCCAATAAAGCAAATCAGAAGGTGGTCCCACGTAGCCAAGGCAAAAAAAACCAGAGAGACAACCTTATGCCGTGGAAAGATTTATTAATTTATTGTAATACAGAGCTCTGTATTGTATTTTTTGCCTTAATTTGAGAGGATTACACAACTACCATCACAGAATGGGAAAACTTGATGCTGTAAGAAAAAAGTGACTTTTTCACTGACAGGAAACCTTCCAGCAGAAAAGAGGTGTACTATGGATGTGCAGGTAGGTGCTCATTTCAAAAGAAATCTTCTGCACCAAGATCTACCAAGTCACCTCTATCTTTCAAATGCTGGAAATGTAAAGGAAAAAATTGATCCTAAATCAAGCCAAATACCCTGGTGTCTCTGGCAAACCTGGAGTTAAACTGAAGACTCAAGTTAATAGAGGCCCAATCCTCACAATCACTCTGCATACATTGACTCATCACCCTAGTAAGGACCAGCTTTCCACCACAAGTCTAAACTCACAGCTATGATTCTCTTCATTGCCTTTCAAATCCCACTGCCCTTTCTTGTGACCTTGGGCAAGTCACTTTAACCTCCATTGCTTCAGGTACAAACTTAGATTGTAAGCCCCACTGGGGCAGTAAATACCCACGGTACCTGATTGTAATCTGCTTTGAAGTGCTGAAAATTGGAATATTATTTTTTTTAAAAACTGTCACAGGAAGTGCCACATCCCAATCAATGTTCCTTCTAATTTTTGACAGGCTTTGTGCACAAAAAATGTTCTTTTGTGCAACTTTTTATAAACTGAGTTCAAATTTGTGCACTACTTGCCAATATAATGCAAATAAGGTCGGAATTTCTTGTGCATGCTGTTCTGCTGTTCGTGTTGGGTTCATGGCCTGTATATACATGCACAGCTTAGAGCAAACCATGATCCCAATGCAAATCTGCGAACCCTTACAAGGTGTCTCCCAAAACTCCCGTCTTTAGCCTGATATGTAGGCAAAAGCACTCTATGAAGGCATCCTCAAAAAAGCACACAGCTGTGACCCCTCTGGAACTCTTAGAATTAACTATTATCTCGTAACCTCACACACCTGGCCTCTTATAATGGAGATGTACCCACCCAAAGCAGCCCTTTGGAGTCCAAATGAAATCACCTAAAGCAGGGTCTGAAGTGGGCTGTACCCATTCTAGCTTTGCATACAGACATATACATTATTAACCATGGAGGCTGTCAAAAACATAAAGCAATACAAACGTTCAAAAGAATAATGCTCTAAAGCCTTATAGTACCCAATTCTCAAAAGACAACACAGATGAGTGAATGACAGTGAAGTGAGGGCCACAGAATTTCCATTAAAATATCTCCTATAGATGTGAAGAGCTAGGGCCTATGTAATATTGGAACAAGCCTCAGAAAGAATGAGAGTTCATCCACACAGGCCTTGGAATCCTCATACAAATTATCTTGCAACATAAGACAACTCTACACACACATAAACTGAAGGTATTCATACAAAAAATGAGCCATATATACGCATACTTCTGGAAGAAGAAGAATGCATATATAGGTAGCCACAAATTATTACCTCCTATTTTATAAAAGTACACACACACTTTTTGCACTTGATTCATATCCCCATCAATGCATAATTACTTATCCATTAGGCATGTATATTTAATCTTAGGTCTCTTGACTATATTCCATATATAACCATGCCTGGAGGAAAAGGACATCTGCTGAGGAAACCAAACTTCCAACTCCAGAAGGTGATTAAAATTCAGAACATACTGGGGCCGATGCAATACAGAGGGATTAGCGCCTATTTAACATGCATCTGCAGAGTGAATGGGATAGCGCTCATGACATGCAAATGCATGTGAATGAGGCTATTACTCATTCACTCCAATGCAAAAAAATAAATGTGCGTCTCAGACGCACATTTATCGCGCATTGAAAAGAAGTACAGAAAAAACTGCTTTTCTGTACTTCTTTTAAAAGTTTAAAAATTAAAGTTTAAAAACAAAAAAAAACTCAGCCGGCCGCATTGAAGACAGCATCGGTTTTCATAACCGGCCAGCTGTGTTATGAAAACCAACGCCAATAAACTGTGTCAGTTTTCATAACTGCTGGTAACCGTGAGGTCGCGCAAGTGACCCCCTAATTATAATATTGCATGGCGCCCCCCTTGTGGGCACCATGCACACATTAAGAAAGCAGGCGTTGACTTTTCAGTGCCCGCTTTCCGCGCTCTTTGTTGCATCGGTCCCACTGTATGGGAAGGCCTCAAGGAAATTGGTATCTTATCAAAAAGAACAGATATGGGAGAAAATCCACCACAAATTGAATGCTATCTTTCCCAATAACAGAAATGTACAAGATCACAACCATAAGTGGCAAGACTTTAGACATAAGGGGAAGGAAAAATAGGCCAGGATGAGATCAGATTACTTTCATGCCAGCTGATTGGATAGTCTTGAGCACAAAAGCTGAGGCAGCAGTGTGAAGAGTCGAATTGCAACACACCTCACGATCAGATGTTGGATAAGGTGAGCGCACTCTGTATAAAAGGCATTAAAATACTTGCATATATGTACTACTTTTAATTATTAAACTATACATAAACATATTTACATATATACAGATTTCTATGGTCTAAAAGGCAGTTAGGGCAATCATGGCCAGCCCTTTGCAATACACTTCTAATTTTTGGATACTTGTTTGTCTTAGCCTGGAAATGCATTATGTTAGCATAGACTATATTGCTTGGTGGAGATTTGTAACAAGAGGCAGTTGAGTGGGACTTTTTGGCTGTTATCCATGCCTGTAGTGGAGGTCCAGTGTGAGATCAGAGAGAAAGTATGATTGAAAGAGCCAGTTCTCACAATATGTATACTTTAGCTACTTGAAGGTGAGAAGGCGCACCATGATTTGGATGGCCCTGGCCCTAGTGGTCAGGCATAGCCAGGGCGCCAATCTTCAGTGCTTCCTGAAAGTTTAGAGACAGCAATAAAGTCTGAAAACGATGGTTCTGTGAGTCTGAAAATGCCAGACAGGATGAGGAAATGGACACGGAAGGAAATGAAGAGCAGAACCAGGCACAGTTGTAGGACAAGAACTACCCCACATATGTGAAGAAGGACAAGCAGGAGAGGAAAAGCAAAGATTCACCAGGTCCAGATGAGCGGTTGCCATTAATTTCTGCAGAGAGCCGCATGCTTATACAAAACAATTGTCTTCCATGGCTCCTCCTTGGCTTACAGCAGGAAATGCAGGGCATTAAAGAAATGCTGAAAGAGATGCTGCACGGAATTAAATAGGTGCTGTGGGAGGAAATGAATGGCAGTAACATGTTGAGAGAGATGCTTCATTGCATGCTGCCATGGAAACCACAGCCAGCATGGGCCACTTCCTGGCCACCACAGGTACCTTGGATGCAGTCTTCCCCTGCAGTTAAACCAGTGCATACTTCCCCAGTATTTGGACCATCAGTAAGGTGTGAACCTCCCACTGCTTAACCGCACCAACAATGCCTCCTCCCAATATGGCTCCATCACCACCAAGGATGCCGCCTCCCCCAGTAGGCACACAGGTGTGTAAAATTCCACCTGTCTCTGCGGGCACTGTTTTGCCCTCATCTTCCATGTCTTCTGAGATCCTCTATATCAGTGCTGCAATCCATCTTCTGGACTTCAAACCGAAGCTCTCAGGAACCTCTATTACCTCCGATGCCCTCTTATAGCTCTCTTCCCTTGCCACAGCCCTCCATTTACGTGTCTTCTTGAGTGCACACTCAGCAGTAATTGTACACCCCTTTGTAGAAGCACTGTAATAGCCAGTCCAAGATAACAGAGGGCCTCTCCCCCGAAAAAGAGAGGATGTCACACACAAATCAGTGTCCAATGCAAATGTGTCTCCCTTCACTTATTAATAAATGCATATTCACTGTTAAAGTTTTGTTGATTCAGAGCATCCTTTCATATACAGCCTGGTGGTCAGTCTGTATCTGCTTCCATTCTTCCTGTCCCATGCCTTTTCCAACCACCTCATGATTAGGATCATCATCCTCTGGAGGAGGCAGGCCATGAGTTTTGGCTAGGTTATGGAGCATAGAGCAGGCTATAAATGTCACAGACTTTGATTGGGTTTTAGAGAAGATAACCCCTAATCTATTCACACAGTGGAAATGTGTTTTGAGTAGGCCAAAAGTTCTGTCAATGACTGTCCTGGTCTGCCTATGGGCCAGATGATAGCGTTTATCTGCTGCAGTGTCAGGGTGTGCAAGGGGATTCATGAGCCAGGTTTTGAGTGGATATCCTCTTTTTACCTGGGGGAAAGAAGCAGAGAAAAGGAGAGTGAGATATTCCAAGCTTGTTTGCTATGTGGCTGGCCATGGAAGAAGCTGGAGCAGGCCTCCTGGAGCAAAGAGATAAGACCTACAGACAATGGGAAAGAAAAGGGCAAAGGTTAGTTGCAGAATCCGTGTCATGAGAGCAACACACATAGCTTGAAGCAATCCCCAATGTTGTGGCCAGCCTGGAACTGCTCATGAATTCCTAACTAAGAGAGGATGTAGGCATCGTGACAGTCACTTTACTCTTTTTTGCCTCAGGTACAAACTTGGGGATAAATTTTAAGTTGCATTAAAAGGACCATATATGTGAGTATATGGGCCGAGTGTGAAAAACTCTTATTTTAAAACTAGAAAAATGCGTATGCGCATGTAACAAAACACAAAAAAGGGGCAGATTTAGGGTGGAGCCAAAATTTTCATGTGTAAATACCAAATTTAAAACCGGCGAATGTAGTGTACGTCGAGCTGTTACCTGCTTCTGTTCTTTTTCAGGTGTAAATCAGGATAAAACTCATTATAGCCAAAAAATGACTGGATGAGGGGTCCGAATAAACTGGGGGGAGTGCAGGCTGTGAAGAGCCAGAAGGAGGTCTTAATGACATAAGAGAGAGATTGGGCAAAGTGGTTATTTCCTTCACACATGCATGTTTTAAAATACGCTCACTTGCGCATGTAAAAGCTGACTAGACCTAAGGAAAGATACGTGAATAACGTTTTCTCACATAACCGCTTAAAATTAGAAGCACACATACACGCACTATACATAATTTAAATAGTACTTGTGCACTTGTTTGGACGATTTAAAATTTCAGAGTATATGGGCACACATGCGCTCATTTTAAAGTTACCATCCCTGATTGTAAGCCATCTGGGGATAGGGAAATACCTACTGCACCTAAATACAATCCGCTCTGAAGTTCCAAAAGGTGGAATATAAATAAATAAAGGACCCTGGAAACCTGGGCATTATGTCCATGACGATTCCCTTGGCATTGCAGATGGACCTGGATGTTGAAGGAGTGGAAGCTCTTCAAGTTGTCTGTAGCTGACTTTATAGCCATATGTATGCAATCAGTAGCTTGCAAAACTGAGAGGAAACATTCATTTTGGTAGAAATCAGTCATAATTTGGTGGTAGTGGTGGTGGTGTCTGCTGCATGTGAAAGATACAAACTGATGTGTTTTCCTGAGAAATGCTGCCAGAAACTGATCTATATATAGGAAGGTGGCTGACTAGCTTATTCCTTCCGTGACCCCTTGAGGGCATGGCCTCTCTGAATGAAAGGTTGCAGGAACTTCTCTAACTGCTGGCATAGATATAATATGATTTCCTTCTGGAACCTGAAACTGCGCAATACTTGCTCCTCGGACAGATCCTAAAACTGTCCTCTGGTCCTTTATACTCTCTCTAAAGTTTTTCTTTTCCTCCTCCTCCATTCTCTCCCTCCTCAAAAATTCCTTGCTGTATCCATAAGTTTGTACTACTCATTTTGGCTATCACTTCACCACTACTCACCCACCTCCCCCAGTCACCTCCATCCACCTCCCAGTCAGCCCTAGTCACTACCCTTTACCGACTACCCACCTCCAAGTCAGTCTCAATCATCAATCTAGTCAGCCTCGCTCGCATACACATACTTCATACTTGCTCCAGTGACCCATCACTTACAGAGACACACATGCACTTAGAAATCCAGTTATATCCACTGATAGGCCCCCCACCCCCAAATAATGGAAACAAATCTTGGCTCAGACACAAAAATAGACTAAAAATAACATGACATGCCAAATAAACTTAATGGGTAAGGATAACAATTTCACATGTAGCACGCTACACATTCTCCCTATACTCTTACCAAGCTGTCTTCTCCACACCAAGCACCTGATCCAAAAAGGCAGTGAAGGTTTGATTTTGGCACATTAAATAACATGTGTAAAAGCATTTGTGCAAGCTTGATGATCTACATGCATAAGTTTGTTATAAAATACAGAAATACATGCAAATGTCTAAACCACACGCTCATTTTGTTTTCCCTGATTCACATGATCACCAGCATTTGAACATAATACTCATCTTGTTATGAAAATCACTGGAATGCGTGTATGTTGAATGTATGCATATATAAGGCATTTTTACTCATGATGCCCCTTAAATTCCATTTCCTTAATGTGAGTATGCTGAATATTCATGTAAGCAAGAACAGATTTCAGTTTAGTTATTGCAGCCTAATAGTCACTGGAAACTCCTTAGGATCTTAGGCTGACATGCAATCTTAAAAATCTTTGAATTCTTTGACATACCAGCAGAAGTATCAGTAGCAGTCACCAGAACCATAAAATTCTTCTTAAAAACCATATGGGAAAGCTCCATGGGGCCACAAGAGGTAGGGAGAAATCGCTAGATTTGATGGTCATCCAACCTCACAGTTACAGTGTGACTCAACACAGGACTCACAGAGCCTGCTGAGTCAACTTGTTCTTCCAGTTCCCTTCTGTTACTCTTATAGCGCCACACGTCACCAGTGTTGATGGCTAGCTTCTGGTTGGCCTCAACCAACCTCCCAGTTGCAGCAAACACAATCAAACAGATTTACTCTGCATGCCACCAAGGTCAGGATCTTACTAGTTTCTCTATTGTTCTTTAAAGAATGGGAGCATGTCTGGACTCAAAATCCAATCCCTCTCAGATGTCAGGAAACACAGTCCCTCAGGACAAGTGGGAGTTGTATGCCTTACTGTTCAAAGACCTAAGGATTTTTCTGGGCATCTCAATATCTTCTAGGATTTCCTCTTTCTCTTCACCATGAGTAGAAATAAAACATACAGTGCAGGAGCACACTTTAAACAACACTAGTCAAGGCAGCCCACAACTTAATTTACTTCTTCCATCCAGCTACTCCTGCCTTATCTTCAAGTACCCTCCTTTTTTCCTTCCATATCCCTGCCCCATACATATGCCCAGTTCTGCATTACATTTCTAGAATGAACCCCAAGCCGCTCCTATCAGGACTACTTTCTGTGGCATTTTTTCACCAAATACCATACCTTAGACCAATGCTTCTCTCAACCTACACAAGAACTGTTAATGCCATTTCAACAGTACTTTTAATATCACCTCTTTATATCCCTTCTTCCCTTAAAACCTGAGGAAAACAATCTGACTTATGAATTGGAGTCCAAGTCTTTTACTTAACAATTGAAGGCCACTGCAGTGATAGATAGGGTAATTCAGCAGAGAGCCTGTTGGTTTTTCTAAAGCGAGTCTGCTTAGGTGAGCTACATTTCGTTTCGTTTATTAAAATGTATTTATTGCTTAACACTTATGGCCCAAGTGAAGTTCAAAATAAAACACTCATGTTTTATAGAAGCACATACATACACATTTACAGTGATTCTATAACACCAGAAAATGTAACAATCATAACAAATTTGCTCTGGTCTTAACGGCCTCTCAATAATGCAGAGCTCAGTAGTAGACTGCATCCAGAACTCACACATGTATCCCTAAAAAAGGGAAACTCATTGGCATACAGTATTATTGTGGAATCACAGAGAAAAATTAGAATGGAGATAAGAAATAGTATCTCTTTCTCTGTGTTCTTTGGAGGCCCAGTATATGCTTGCTTGCTTGTTTGCTTTGCTAAGAGCAGAGACAACTATTCTGTTATTTTTCTTATATTCCTATATGCCTCTTGCTGACTATATTTTTGATTGTGAAGATATTTGTGTGTATAATAAAATCTCCTGTACAGTCAAGCTTTCCTCCTCAGATGATCATTTGGATTTATATAGTCCCTATAATCAAACAGAATTCTGTGATTCTTAATACTTCCATATTATAAACATAACCACTGCATATCAGCTTCAGAAGAGTGCAAAGAAGAGTAAAATGTTATTACTCTTATTACAGTTGGCTAAACTAAGGTTCAGGAAAATGACATGCCGAAAATCACACTGAAATTCTGTGGCAGAGGGGAAACTGAAAACTAATTTGCTAGGAATTCTTCTGACTAATTCAGTTCTTTTACCCACTAAATCATGCTTTCTCTCTGAGACCTTTAGTGATACAACAGGCTAATGATGTCAGTCCCCCCTTGGTAATAAATTCTCTAATTATAAACACTGAATTGACATTACTTGTTAAGTCAGACAGGGAGAGAAAAGGTGACTGCAGCAAGAGAAAGCTTGTTTTAGACATCTTCAAGGCAATATAGCTTCAGATTTAGGACAGTACAAAGAATAAACAAGTTCTACTGTAATCAGAAATAAATAAACACAAAATAGGGCAGTCTGGATTATGTATAAGATATTTTCTAAAATATTGAAAACACCATTGTCAAATGGGAGCCTAATCCAAAGGATATTTTACCTTAAGAGAGATACTTTAGCATCTTAAAATGTGTTGTATTATGCTTATATAGAGATGCTACAAAGAATAACTCAATTTTTAAATCATTTTATAATTTCAAAAATAATTATAAAATATTCTACAAAACATTTCCCTCAATAAAGGAGCAACAAAACAACAAAGAAGGCTGTCTAAGAAAGCCATGAGGGCAACAAAGTGTTTCTGATCGGACATCTGGCTGCTAATCCACTTTGTTGCCCTCAATAAAGGAGAACATTATTACATTTTTGTGACATTCAAATAATGAAAAACAACAAGAGAGTTTAGATGGGGGTTTCTTCCACCACCATCTCTTCTTGTGGGCTTCACCTCAGAACTGGCTTCTACTGGGCTACAGTGCCATGTCTTTTCATTTTCAACTCCCAGTGTTTTATCCCTATTTTTAACCAACTCCCCTCTCCTTACATAGCATATTAATTGTAGTGACAGCCCTTGGGTAATGACTACAGAGCATGAACCCTTCTAAACCACCATCTCCATACTGAGTCTAAACCTCTTCCTCCATACTAAGTGGCATGGTTGTGAAATGGCTAGTACCTTATGCCCTTGAGGAGCTCTAAACATTGCCTTCTCAGCTTTCCAGATCCTGACTGAATCAAGAAGCAGAAACCAGGCTCAGAAATTGAACCCAGGTCTGCTGCATAGCAATGCACATCACTGCCACTGAGCTGTGAGAATTCACTTATATCACAATGACAGGGTTAATCAAATTGGTGGGAAGGGTGGTGGCACTATATGCTAAGGAAGACAGTCAAGCAGGATAAATATCATGCAGGGGACTAAATGCACTGTGGAATCTTTATGGATAGAAATTCCATGTGTGACTAGGAAGAGCATAGCATTAAGGGAATACTACAATCAACTTAGCCAGAATGAACAGACAGCTGATGTTAGGTTCCATATTAGGAGCTACCACCCAAGAAAAAGATCTAGGCGTCATAGTGGATAATAGATTAAAATCATTGGCTCAGTGTGCTGCAGTAGTCAAAAAAGCAAACAATGCTAGGAATTATTAGGAAGGAAATAGTGAATAAACAGAAAATGTCATAATACCTCTGTTTCACTGCATGGTGAGACCTCACCTTGAGTACTATGTACTATTCTGGTCGCCACATCTCAAAAAAGATATAGTTGCACTGGAGAAGGTACAGAGAAGGGTGACCAAAATGATAAAGGGGATGGAACAGCTCCCCTATGAGGAAAGGCTAAAGAGGTTAGAGCTGTTCAGCTTGGAGAAGAGACGATCAGGGGGGATATGATAGAGGTTTATAAAATCATGAGAGTTCTAGAATAGGTAAATGTGACTCAGTTATTTACTTTTTTGAATAATAGCAGGACTAGGGGGCACTCCATGAAGTTTGCAAATAGCACATTAAAACTAATCAGAGAGAATTCTTTTTCACTCAATGCACAATTAAGCTCTGGAATTTGTTGCCAAAGGATGCGGTAGGGCTGTTAGTGTAGCTAGGTTTAAAAATGGTTTCAATAGATTCTTGGAGGGGAAGTCCATAAACTGCTATTAATCAAGTGGACTTAGGGAGTAGCCACTGCTTTTACTGGCATTAGTAGCATGGAATCTACTTAATGTTTGGGTACTTGCTGGGTACTTGTAACCTGATTGGCTACTGTTGGAAATAGAATGCTGGGTTTGATGGACCCTTGGTCTGACCCAGTGTGGCAACTTCTTATGTTCTTAAATGCTGAATAAAATTAGGGGAACTAATAGATTTGGCAACATAGTCATAACAGGAGATTTCAATTACAACTTTATCTCTAGAGTATGTCACATCAGGGCATGCTATGGAGATAAAATTTTTAGATGAAATAAGTGTTTCATGAATCAGCTGATGCATGAACTGATGAGAGGGGAAATTTTAGACATAATTCTTAGTAGAACACAGGATTTGGTGCGAGAGGTAATGGTAGTGTGGACAATTGGAAACAGTGATCATAACACAGACAGATTTGACTTAAAAAAATTAAAATAGTTTAAAAATAAACTAAAAGATACAGCTGTAAAGGTTGAGTTTACATCATGAATGGGCATTGTTTAAAAATACCATCTTGGAAGCCCAGACTAGGTATATTCCATGCATTAAAAAAAATGCAGAAAAAAGACCAAACAACTGCCAGCACAGTTAAAAGGTGAGGTGAAAGAGGCTATTATAGCCAAAAGAGCCTTCAAAAAATGGAAAGAGGATCCTAATGAATAAAAAAGCATAAGCATTGGCAAGTTTGATGCAAAACATTGATAAGGCAGGCAAAAAAAGAATTTGAAAAGAAGCTGGCCGTAGAAGTAAAAAGTCATAATAAAAACCTTTTCAAATACATCCAAAGCAGTAAGCCTAAGAGGGAATGATTTGGACCGTTAGATGACTGAGGAGTAAAAGGTGCACTTAGGGTAGACAAAGCCATAGTGCAAAGACTAAATCAGGTCTTTTCTGTTTACTGAGGAGAATTTTGGGGAGATAACCCATGCCGGAAATGGTATTTAATGGTGAAGATTCAGAGGAATAGAAACAAATTACATTGAATCTGGAAGATGTAATAGGGCAAATTGACAAAATAAAGTGTAGCAAATCACCTGATTCAGATGGTATAAACCACAGAGTTCTGAAAGAACTAAAACATGAAATTGCAGACCTATTACTAGTAATTTGTAACTTATCATTGAAATCTTCTATTGTACCTGAAGAATGGAGGGTAATCCATGAAAGTATAGATTGATGAACCTAATCTCATTGCCGGAAAAAATTAAAATTATTCTAAAGAACAAAATTACAGAACATAGAGAGATACATAGTTTAATAGGACACAACCAATATAGATTTACCTAAGGGGAAGTCTTGCCTCATTAGTCTGCTACTTTTTCAAAAAGGTTAATAACCATGCATAATAGTAAACTAGTGAATATAGTGTATTTGGATTTTCAGAAGGCATTAGTCCTTCAGAAGAGATTCATGATAAAATTTAAAAATTATGGGATAGGAGGCTATGTTGTGGATTGCAAACTGGTTAAAAGATAAAAAAAAGAGAGTTATGGATAAATTGTTAGTTTTCTCAATCAAAGAAGGTAAACACTGGAATGCCCCAGGGATCTCTACCTGAAGTGCTTTTTAATATATTTATGAATTATGTGAGGTGATTGAGTGAAGTAATCAAATTTGCAAACAGCACAAAATTATTCCAAGAAGTTAAATCACAAGCAGATTGTGAGAAATTGCAGGAGGATCTTGCAAGACTGGGAGATTGGCCATCCAAATAGCAGATGAAACTTAATGTAGGCAAGTGCAAAGTGATGCACATAGGGAAAAGTAATCCAAACTATAGTTACAATATGTCAGCTTCCATATTAGGAGTTGCCACCCAGAAAAAGGATCTAGGCTTCCTTGTGGACAATATGTTGAAATCTTTGGCTTAGTGTTCAGCAGCAGTCCAAAAGGCAAACAGAATGTTAGGAGTTATTAGGAAAGGAATGGAGAATATTGCAGTACCTCTGTATTGCTCCATGATGCAACTGAACCTAGAGAATGTGTACAATTCTGGTCACTTCATCTCAAAAAAGATATAGTGGAACTGAAAAATGTATAGAGAAGGGCAACCAAAATGATAAAGGGATTGGAATGGCTCCCCTATCAACTACATTACAAAATATTTCTGTAAGCAATTCCTGTTCTATTAGCAGTTTTGTAATGGATGCTTGAAATAAAGTACTTATTTGTTACTTTCAAAGCTATTGCTTCAATAAAGAAAATTAGAAAAAAAAAAAAAGGAATGGCTTCCTTATGAGGGAAAGGATAGAGAGGTTAGGGCTCTTCAGCTTGGAGAAGAAACGGCTGAGGGACAGATGTGATAGAGGTCTATAAAATCTTAAGTGGAGTAGATGTGAATCAGCTGTTTACTCTTTCAAAAAATAAAAAGCTAGGGGATACTCATGAAGTTAACTAAGCAGCACATTTAAAATAAATCAGAAAAAAATATTTTTTAACTCTGCCCAATTTAGCTCTGGAATTCATTAAGGCAGTTATTGTAGATGGATTAAAAGGTTTCAGACATGTTCCTGGAGAAAAAGTCCATAAACTGTTATTTAACCAAGTAGGCTTGAGGAAAGCCACTGCTTAATCCTGAGCATTAGAAGCAATGAATCTAGCGACCTTTTGGTATCCTGCCAGATACTTGTGACCTGGATTGTCCATTGTTGGAAACAAGGTACTAAGCTTGATGGACCATTGGTCTGAACCAGGATGGCAGTTCTTATGTTCTTTTGTATTTTTCTCTAATTTATTTTTTACTGTTAAACTTTTAACAAAAGATTTAGAAAGAATTTATCATCATTCCTATTGCACAGGGCAAATGACTCTTTTCATAGTGTAATCCTGGTCAACAGAAGTTACTACATTTTGTCCCCACTTTGCTTTGGATCTTCACCCTATGATCCATTATATCAGTTTAAATGGTAGTGGGGATAAATGAAAGAAAGTTGCATTATACTCCATAGGTGGGTATTATCAAAATGGTTATTCAGCTAGACAAATATCTGGATGCCCCTCCTTCTTATTAGAAGACGGAACAAAAATTTATATGCAATATATGGGAAATCTTAAAGTAAATTGGTATTTGCTAGGTAGTTGTGTAAAAATATTTTCACTTACTTTAAAGAAGTTACCCTACTTTCTTTCTTAGTAAATATATATGAAAAATGTTTGCAGCACTTTTCATTTATAGTAAAGACATCCAGGGTTTGAGCAGCTTCTTAAATGTTTAGGTGTTTATTTTATCTGTCCTGATTATAATTTTATCCTTGACAGTAGGTACTGTGAAGCACCTCCAAGTGGCTATACACTGCAGTTAGCAACAGGGTTGTATCATAGTGCAAAAAATCCCCCCAAAAACAGAGCATCTATTTCTAACATAAGCTTTTTTTATGTTTTGCTTTGGTAAACTTCTCAGACAACGGCAGTTCTGTAGAGGGTTTAAATATGAAGGAATGGCAGGACGGGCTCAGGGCACTTCTACCGAACATTAACATCAACTTTGGTGGGCTGCCCAATACCGCGTCCCCCTCCACCAACCACAGTGTACCAACGTCCAACACTGCCACCACCAACAGCCTGAATTGGGACAGCCCCAGCAGCTGGATGGACCCTGCCATTATCACAGGTAATGATTTATCTGACTCCTACCACCTCCAACCTGCCTCATCCAAATCTTACTAGAGTTGGCACCTGAGGAGACAAGTTGTGGGCCACGTTCAGTAGGCTTTTCCTTACATATATTAGCAAGCATTCCTTACATTAAAAAAAAATTCATTTAGGTTTGACCACAAAACCTAGTCAATAAAGCCCTCCCTCTCACTTTTCGTTCTTTTCATGGCACTCTAGGGTATCTTGACTGGAAGAAATGCTTGCAGAATCCCTAAGGTAGCAAAGATGAAGTATTGGTACATCAAAATCTTGCTTTTATTTATAAAGCTCTTCTTTATAACACTTTGTGTTTGGTTTAGAAAGGGCTAAAATGGGTGTTTCATGAAAGGAAGAGATATGAATAAGATATGCTAACTGGTAGAAAATGGACTAAAGAGCCATCCATACTGTGGGAACATTTTATTTGGGCACATTTTCTATGCTTTGGTAATTCTTCTGTTCTTGTTGTTCTTCATGAAGCAAGTTATTTGTGTGTAAATCCATTTCTGTTATATGAATATCATTTCCTACTTCCAAATTTCTCCCTCTTGCATCACAATTTCCTGTGTCCTTGGATATCATAAAGATTTCCTCAGCAACTTATTGGTGCAAGACAAAATTAATTTCAATAGGTTACAATTCCATGCTCAGTGCATGCCTTCCTAACCTAGTTCCAAAGCTTCATCTAACAAGTGTGTTTTCAGAATGCATACAATTAATATGCTAGAAATATATCTTGTGTCCTTTCCAGGAGATTTTCAAAATTCTGTGGGTAGGTGAAAAAACCTTGGGTACTTCTACCTCTGGACTTTACACCAATTCTCAAAGAAAAATAAAATGTGCAATTTCCCTTTGAAAATTGGTGAAGGAAAAAGTATGCACAGAGATTTTAAACCTGCTTTTTCTGCAAAAACGTTTTCCCTGCAAAACTATGCATGTTGTTGCCTCCCCAACCTACCCTGCCTCTTGAGCCCATCTACTTTTTCCATGGGTAAAAAGTACATGCATTACTCTCCACAAGTATTTTTTATCCACGTAGAGGGTGGGCATTTTTCAGATAGCCTATTTACTGGGTTGGATTTAGGCACAAGTAACATAGGCATGTGCCTTGGGCACAAAATTCTGAAGGTATCCAAAAACTGGGACTCCCTGCTGCTCTCAGATTTCCATGGGGAGGAGAAGGTGGGAACCACTTGTCCCAAATAGTCTGCTTATGGGTGCCATCTTAAATCCAGCCCTACCTATTTACACAGGTAAATGCTTCAGAAAATTATCCTCTTGTGAATCTCCTGAAAACCAAATGATGGGGCTCCAGGACAAGATTGAGAAATGGTTATTTTAACAAGTATTTTCCAAGTTGTTAGTAGCTTTTTATAAATTTCTTATTTCTCCATTTTGTGTTGGAAAGAATTAAAATAAAAAAAAATAAAAATATTTTGGGTTCATATTCAGCTGCATTTAGCTAGATAACTTGTGGGTTATCCAGCTAAATGACAACTTCTGAATATTTCAGCCACTTATCCAGCTAAAGATTAGCCAGGGATATTCCAGGGTAGAATTAATTGAGCCGATCAGTTTTCCAGCTAATTCCAGTATTCAGAGAAGCCAGATAATTTATCCATCCAGCTCTGGTCGTACTGTAGAATAGTTGTAGAAGTCAGCCAGATAAAGTTATCTTGTCATCTTTAAGATAATCAAGTATATTCAATAGTGCAGCTTTACTGCTCAATATCCTGCCACATTAGCTGGATAAGTTTATCTGACTAGCTTTGCAAGCTAGCCAGTAGCTGAATATTACCCCCATATGTGTTTGAAGCGAGAATTGCATGGTTAACGGTAATAAGAGAGTGGTCTTTCTCAATCCATGGCCCAACATTATGGAATTCCTTCCCAAGTAAGATCAGACTAATTTAACTAAAGATTCCAAGCTAAAAACATACTTATTTCAGCTGGCCTATTTCCGATAAACTCGCCTCCCTAATTAATCTGACCAAATATTGCATAAGTAGCACACTGAGGTTATGTTGCCCTTCCTACTACTATTCTTGGAAACAAATGTTTTGTTATATATTTTATTAATTGTTGTTTTGTCTTTCTTTTAGATATTATGTATTATTTCTGTACCCTGCCCCGAACTATTAGGAGGGGTGGGTAATAAATAAATAAAATATAATAAAAACAATAAAATATTGTGTTCAAAGAAAAAAATTTTAGTCAAAAATGTAAAATTAAAAAAAATGTAGCCCAAAAAATTCAAAGCTAAATTACAATAATATACATTGATACAACTTAACAAATCATTATCAAGGCCTGCAACCCCATAAAAAGCTAATCCCCAACCTTAAGCAGTAGGAGGAAATATGGGGACTTTGATCAGAATGATGATTATTTCAGATAATGGAATCTCAAAATTGTTTGATTTTCAGGAAGCCTTCAATATGTTAATAAACACTACTTCATTTTAAAGTGGGCTTTTAGTGGAAAAAAAAAGCATGTGAAAGTCAGATCTTGAGGTTGCTTCAGTGATAAAGCTATTGTGATTTATTGTCCATGTCTGCTGAGTCTATTAATAATCACTGTTTTGAATACCTAGTTACTACATTATAAAATGTATTAGGATTTAGGATGATTCTTTATGGAACTCATGTCATTAGACACGGTCTTTCTCTGCTTCCAGAATAATCCTAAGCAGTACATTTTATTTCCTGTACTTTTTCATTGGAAGGCTGCTTAAAATCTGTTTGATTTTATGGAAGTTAAATATGTGCACTTGCACTTGGCTATCTTAAATGCCCTGCCAGTTTGTGAAGTCTCTAAATTAGGGTTATTCAAGTCATGCTATGACTCAAGGACCTAAGCTACCAATCTAATAGGTAGGGACCTGCAAAATATTTCACCTTCAAAGAAAAGCAAACCAAGGGAAATCCGTGTATCAGGAGCACCAATGATGAAAAACCAGTGTTGTAGAATATACAAATGTCAGAAACTTTTAATCCAGAAAAATAATAGCCTACATGCATTTATCACAATAAAATGGGGACAGCAAAAGTAAGAGATACAACCCTTATTGCAGCTTATAATTAGGTGGACATTGAGCATCTCACGCCAACAGAATATTGCATAGGATTGCAATTTGAGAATGTAATTCCACACAATGGCATTCAGCTGAGAAGTTCACATAGTTTCCTGACTCCATCCTAATTATGGGCCTTATTCAGTAAGGGGTGAATTTTTAAAACATTACATATGTAAAAATGAGCACATACATGCATAAGTAGCCTCTACTCACATATAGCATATTTTATAAAAGTAAAAACTGCATATTTTCACTTTCGTATGCATATATTCGCACGTGAAAAAGAGGTGTTCTGGAGCGGGGCCAACATTTACTGTTTATACATAAATTGCTATTTTAAAACATTTACGGTTTATGTGTACCTTTGTCAACTTACTTGTGTGTTTTTACATCTAATTAACTGATATAAGTGATATTAAACGTATTTTTCGTGTAATACTGACTGGGTGGGAGGTCTGGGTGAACTGTAGGGAGTTAAGGCTGAAGAACCAGTAAAGTCTTGATAACCTGGAGAAAGACTGGGCAAGCTGGTGGACTAATTGGTAAACTGATTAATTTCATTTCCGTGCACATGTTTTAAAATTAGCTGACTTACCCAAGTTTGTCCTACTTTACTTTCATGCATAAAAAATATGCACGTATATTTTTAAAATAGATAAGAAAAATATGCGCATTCAGTTCATTGATATACATGGTTTCAATGCATTGTATGTATTTGCTCGTATGTTGCAGGGTAGAAATACACATGTATTTTATAACCTGTGCATATATTATAAGCACGGGCTATTAAATACATGTATAGATCTGTTTGGTTTTTGCTGACAGTGTTTTCCGGGCCTCTGTCCCTCCCGACGCAGCCCATGTGGCGAAACACGGTCTGTGTCGGGGGACCGAAACCTCGCTTTAAGTATTCCTGAATAAAAGGTGGAAATGCGTGCTTTCAGTCCTTATTTTTATTAACTCACTACAAGGATCCGTGATTCTCTAGCGCTATACCAGTTCTACCAATAGTTAGTCACCACTAGTGTATACCACTCGTCATCTCTACCTTCTGTTGGCTAGATCTGCTTGCAGCCATATACATATGTATATGCTATCGTGTGGATTTGTTTGAAAGTTATCCTCCCTGGCTTTTCTTCTCTTTCCATGGGGAAAAAAAAAAAGCTTAGTGAACCATGTCCTGTAAGTTGCAATAAAGGTAACTGGAGTAATATTCAGTAAGCTGGCGAGCAGGCAAATTATCCGGCTAAAATTAGCCAGATAAGTTGTCTCAGATAATCAGTGGCATATACATCCTGCTGAATATACTCACCTAAAGTTATCTGGCTGTCTTCAGCTTTTGAATATGGCCAGTTCGGTCTAAAATTATCCAGACGTGTATGGTCAGATAACTAGCTACTTAACCAGATGTCTTCAAAAGATATCCAATTAAGTAGCACTCCTTAAAAAAAAAAAAAAATTGTGGGCCTCTCAGCCCCTTCTACAAATCAAAACCCCCTGCTGGCCAGGACCCCCCCAAACCTCTCTAAATTTAAAAATAAATCAATTGCCGCACTGACCCTCCAGCCCTCACCGCCTCTCTCCTCGCTAAGTACAAAAATAAAATAGTGTCTCCTTACCATCCCCCCACACTGCCACCCTCAACATTCACTTTTGAATTGTTGCCCCCTTTTGAAACCCAGGATCGCAGTACACTGCAATCTCAGGTGCTTACAGTGTTACGCTAGTAATAGCACTGGAATGTACACAAGCACTGCATATGTTCAGCGCTGGGGTTGTAAGTTATTGTCTAAATAGCTTTGACTATTGACTTCCTAATCTTTTATATTTATTGTCCTCATTTTATATTTGAATAGTGGTGAGTGTAAACTAATTGTTGCTATTGTTTTTCAATTTAGACAATCTTTTCTTGATTTTTGAAATTCATTGTTGGAAGATAATTTGAATGAAATATGGATTAATTTCTTTGTAATGTGCAGAATTTGACTACTTTTCTTGACATCTTCCTTTTCTTGTAACATAAACTGGATTTTTAATTAAGGTTTCTGACAGCTGTTTTTTCCCTTTGTTTCTCCTCCTCTCAGGTATTCCAGCATCCACAGGAAATAGCTTAGAGACTCTTCAGGATGACAATCCTCCACACTGGTTAAAATCGCTGCAAGCACTCACAGAGATGGACGGCCCTAGCAACACCATGCCTACACAGAGCCACCACAGCAACCCTTTCAACACACAGATCCCCCTACACAGAGCCAGCTGGAGCCCTTACCCACTCCCTTCAAACCCTAGCAGCTTCCACTCACCTCCTCCAGGTTTCCAGACAGCCTTCAGACCACCTGGCAAAGCTCCCACAGACCTTCTACAGAGCTCTACACTGGATCGTCACTGAGCAAGAATGAACATTTGACAAGCAGGAATTGCCATCTTTACTCCTCCTTTTTCCCCTCATCAAACCTTTCTTTCTGAAAAATTTAGTTCCTGATCAAACACACCCACCTCAAATCCAATGCAGTTGCAGGGTTGTGGCAGCCCTCTGTTGCAAAGTTTCTGCTGAAAGACCAAATGATCATAAGAATAATATACCATTCCTTATTTTCTTCAACAATTTCAAGTGAATAAAGAGAGAGAGAAAATAAATCAACACATAATGTCAATGCCCACAAGTGAAAATTTTTCTGTTCTGAAATTTTGTTTCACCTCTGTTTTTAGTATTATTGTTTTTGGCACACAATGATGAAATGATAGATAAATTTGCAACTGTACCAAATTGTCAAGACATTCAATAATCATTTGCAGAAATGTAGAACTATTTGCAAAATACAGTGCAAGATAACAAATTATAAGATTACTAACTATATTTGCAAAAGAAAACCTGTGGCCCATTGGAGCAGTTTGCATCCTGAGTCACGGTGTGCTGAAAGTTGCTTGATAGTACAATTTTTTGTTTTTTGGGGGGGGTTTTGACATATATGTCAGCTGAAATTGTGGCATGCAATGGGTAAAATAAGTGTTTTGTGTATAATAAGCACAATTGCTGGATGAGTGAGTCTAGTAAAGAGAAATTGAGTTTTAAACACATTTAGAAAAAAAACAAATTTGGCTTTAGATTTAAAGTAAACTTAATGGTTTTCTTGTTTTAAAGTATTTACATATTTAATACCCAGTGCATAGAAAAATGTTGTTATAAACAGCTGATACGTTTGTTTTGTTTTCCCTCTTTTTTTTAACAGAATACAAATTCACCTGTTAGGGCACTCTGGGATAGCACTGCATTGGGGTGACCCACATGATCACCATCGGGAGCATAACCTTTGACCTCCTCTGCCTGCAGCTTTTACTTAAACCTGTAGTTTCTGGACATTTGTGCAGTATTGAAAAAGACAGAAAAAGGAAATTTTTTTAAAATCCAGATAAATAAAGATGGTTATAACCTGAAGCTAAAAACTAAAACAAGAAAATGTATGTTTTTCTTCAGAATTAAAACTAAAATCTTAAAACAGAAAATGTGATGTTCTTTAGAGTAATTTTTTTTTTTTTTATTGAGAAGGTTTGATTACAACTGAAGTACTATATCAGGGTAATGGAATTAAGTGTATTGCTGATAGCATTATTTTGTATTGATTCTAATGTAAGGACAGTCAATATTTATATAGCATCATTGAACACAACACTACAAACTGGTTCACATGGTTACATAAAATGGCCCTACCCTCAAGAACTTATTTAGTGCTTAAGTACATAAGAACATAATAATATGCCATACTGGGTCAGACTAAGGGTCCATCAAGCCCAGCATCCTGTTTCCAACAGTGCCAATCCAGGCCGTAAGAACCTGGCAAGTACCCAAAAACTAAGTCTATTCCATGTTACCGTTGCTAATAATAGCAGTGGTTATTATCTAAGTCATCTTAATTAATAGCAGGTAATGGACTTTTCCTCCAAGAACTTATCCAATCCTTTTTTAAACACAGCTATACTAACTGCACTAACCACATCCTCTGGCAACAAATTCCAAAGGTTTAATGGTTTGTTCAAGTCCAAATGTGAATGGTAGTTAGGGTAATTGAGCCACATCATGATATTCAGATGCAGTTGAAGAAGAAAATGTGTTGCTTCAGTAAAGGTGATCCTTAAAGCTCATTTCTTCAAGGACAAGCAGGATGAACAATGTGTGATGTTCTCTGATGGTGCCAATATGGATCATCCCTCAGAGAATTCTGGATTTTCTATGAAAACAGTGTGAATCACCAACCACACTGATGGATGATAGCTTCAATAAATAGATCATGTTTTCCAGGGCTTTCTTCTAAAACAGTTTTTCTTCTGAGCATGTGCAGTGGTTCCCAAATTCATGCAGTAGTTGAGACATAGTCGTGTATCTTCAGAGCAATTTTTTTTGGCTTGAACATAGTCAAATAGTGAATAGCAAATGGCCCATCCACTCTTCTCAGCAATGTGTTTAGAGTTGTAACTTCAGATCCATGCAGATTACCCCCTTCTATTTTAGGGTTGTTGGGTTACTGCTCTGTGCTGGTTACTCTCATGCAGCAAGTTACCACAGATTATCCCATTGTTTCATTTCCATCCTTTTGCCACTAAGGATCCTCTGTATTCATCTCGCACCTTTTTTTAATTCATCATTTTTTAGGAATGTGCTATCATTTGTTTCATTTTGATTACTGTACATTAAATTGAATTAGTAAACACTAAAATGCAATGACATAAAACAAAAGGAAAAGGACACAAGAAAAAGACATAAATCTTCTCTCTACCCTTTTTGAGATATGGCCTTCAGAACTGAATACTACTCTAGGTGAGGTCTCACCAATGACCTGTATGGTAGTTCTTGCCTGATAATTTCCTTTTCATGAGTCCAGTCCAGACAAGTGGGTTATGGTCACCGACCAGCAAATGGAGCAAGATCAACAAGTTAATTGATGTCACCCCTTATATATACCCTTGCTGATGGCAGCCTGCCATTGTTATCTGTAACAAGCTAACTATGGATAACTTAATTCAAATGAATAACAACATAACTCTTCTTTTTTTTGTATAATTAATTTTTTCCTAGCGTGTAGCAGATGTACTCAGGACCAATGGGTATAGTGTACTCCTGCTAGCAGTTGGAGATGGATCAGATTTCAATCTGACGTCAGCACCTAGTACATATACCCCTGCAGGAAGTGCAGCTCCTCAGTATTTTCCGTCTCCATAGCAGTTAGGGACTATCTGCACGCTCTCAGAGCGTTAGACCAAAATTTAAAGAACAAAACCGAAATTTAAAGAAGAAACCTACCTGAAGACGAGCCCCGCACTCCTGCGGTGATACCCTTGGGTCCCTCCCCCAGTTGAGTTTCCCGAGGTGATTTCCTTGGTCCCTCGGAGGTGAGCTTCGGTCCAGTGGCCGATTCGCGGCAAGGACTTAGCCCCCGAATCCTCGGGTGCAGCATAGAGGCAGCCTCGGTCTGGCGGCTGATTTGCGGCGAGGACTTAGCCACCGATCTCGGGCGCGGCTGAGAGGCAGCAGGTGCACCCCCTCGAGCGTGGCGGTGAAGGTATTTGCCCTCTCCCCCCGCAGCCGGAGACCGCCCGGAGCAAAACCGGGAAGCGCCCGAAGACAAGGTAAGGTGTAAATCTTCTACTTAATCCGGTCTCCGAAGATCGAGGAGGAGCACAGATCGGCGATCGGAATCTGTGCCACCGGGTTGATCTGCCCTAGCAGGGCCAGGCCCCGGCTGTTCCAGGGTCTGCCCACGTGGAGACCCTCCAAGGAAGTTGCCATATTGCCCGCACGCTCGCTGTCGCCATCTTGGCCTTGTTCGCCGCGCTGCCCGCCGACCGATCCGAGCACACAAATTAAGCTAAGCGCACAAAATTATTTGTGCGCATATTCTTAGGCACACATAAAACCTTACGCGCATAAGTTACGTGCACAGTACAAAGCGCACATCTACGGCTAGGCGCACACCTGCGCGCACATATCAGACGCAATGGAGCGCATAAGAGTTTACGTGTCCACAGAAATGGCACCTCCAGAAATAGGAATAAAAGCTCAAGGCCTCTGCCCAGCATGCCACATCAGAGCCGCACAGAGCGAGGAAGCAGACGCCCTATGAGCACACTGTGAGGAGGCCCTGGGAGATCCAGGTCAGGGCCAGTCCCACCCAGGGCCCAGTGCTAGCTCCTCAAGGGGCACCCCGGACCTAGCAGGCCCCAGTGAGTCCATCCCATAGATGGGGACCCCCAGGGAACTGGCGCCCCTCAACTTAGACCCAGCATCGATCTCCTGGGTAGAGTTATTTAAGGGGATTCACGCCTTTGTCAAGATGCAGACTGAACCCCGGGAGGACCAGCCACATGCGACACCGGAAGACCCTCATGACCCAGGACCCTCAAGGCCTAGGCACAGGCTCCCACCACCCAGAAGCCCCACCTACGGGGACACGGATTTCTCCGAGGAAGAAGTCGAGCCCCTTGAGGATGGAGAACTTCCATCGGGAACAGAGCCACACCGAACCATGAGACGCTTCTTCTCAAAGGATGAGCTTCCGGACCTTGTATCCCAATGCCTATCGGAACTCGCTATCCCGGGCCAAGGCACCCCGGGGGAACCTAGAATGAACCCCCTGCTGGAGGGCCTTCGACAGACATCTCGCCATTTTCCTCTTTTACAGGCAGCACAACAGCTAATTGACCTGGAGTGGAACGCGCCGGAGTCCTCATTCAAAGGGGTTCGAGCCTTCTCGGCCATGTACCCCCTGGACCCAGCAACCAAGGAGCTTCTGGCGTGCCCTAGAGTAGACGCCATAGTCTGCGCGGTCACTAAGTGCACTACCATCCCAGTGGAGGGAGGAGCGGCGCTCAAGGATGCACACGACTGGCGCCTGGAAGCCATACTAAAACAAGCATTTGAGGTGGCAGCCATGTCCCTGCAAATTGCGACCTGCTGCACCGTGGTGACACGTTCCTGTTTATCCCAAGCCAGGAACAGCACCCCGGGAGAAGACATGGAATCAGCACTATCATTCCTCACTGACGCGGCTTCCGATCTAGTGCGCACAGCAGCCAGAGGAGTGTCATCCACAGTGGCAGCCAGGAGACAACTCTGGCTTTGAAATTGGTCGGCTGACGCCTCCTCCAAGACTCACCTCACGAGAATGCCCTTCAAAGGATCCCTCCTGTTCGGCAGCGAACTAGAGAAACTGGCTAACAAATGAGGCGACTCCCCATTACCTCGTCTGCCGGAAGACAAGACGAAGAGAAACCAGCGCCCCTTTCCCAGGTCCACCAGAGGCAGAAGCTCACAGCGCTTCAACCCTTACAAGAATAACTATCAAGCGCCCCACCCTACGGGCAGGAACCAGTCCTTTCGGAACAAACACAAGAGGGGAACCAGCTCGGGTCCAGGCCCCAGCCGCACCCCACAATGAGATTCAGCCGACCCATCCAAGGGAAGAAGCCATAGGGGGCAGGCTATCCCTATTCTACCGCAGATGGGTCGAAATAACTTCAGAGAAGTGGGTCCTAGCCATCATCTGAGAAGGGTATTACCTGGACTTTCTTCGAACCCCTCCGGACAAGTTCGTGGAATCTCCCTGCCACGACCCCCGCAAGAGGGCGGCAGTGGAAGCTACACTGACCAGACTTCTGGACCTCGAGGCCATAACCCCAGTACCTAGTTGGGAAACAAATACTGGACATTACTCCATTTACTTTATCGTACCCAAGAAACAGGGTACATTCAGGCCCATCCTGGACCTCAAGTCGGTCAACCGACACCTAAGGATCCCACACTTCCGCATGAAAACCCTACGATCGGTCATACGTGCAATACAGCCAGGAGAGTTCCTCACATCCCTGGACCTGTCGGAGGCCTACTTACACATCCCAATTCATCAGGAACACCAGCGCTACCTACGCTTCAAGGTCCTGAATCGTCACTACCAGTTCCGGGCACTACCCTTCGGGTTAGCCACTGCACCCCGGACGTTCACCAAGGTAATAGTAGTGGCGGCGGCAACACTCAGGAAGGAAGGAATCCTCGTTCATCCTTACCTGGACGATTGGCTGATCAGAGCAAAATCACCAGAGGAAAGCCACCAAGCAACCAACAGAGTCATAGCTCTACTGGAAAGCCTGGGATGGGTAGTCAACACAAACAAGAGCTCCCTACAGCCCTCGCAGTCATTGGAATACCTAGGAGTCCGATTCCACACCAAGGAAGACAAGGTCAGCCTGACCCCCACGAGGAGATCAAAGCTGTGGGACCGGCTCCAGACCTTGCTGAGCGCTCCTCGTCCTACAGCATGGGATTACCTGCAAGTCCTCGGACTAATGGCATCCACACTGGAAGTGGTGCCATGGGCGCGGGCCCACATGAGGTCCCTGCAACGCTCACTCCTATCACGGTGGAGCCCTCGATCCCAGAACTAGTCCGTATGTCTACCACTACCAGGCAGAGTCCGGACCCAGCTAAGGTGGTGGCTACAGACCAGCCACAAGAGCTGGGGATCAAGACTATCCTCCCCATCCTGGACCCTGCTCACCACAGATGCCAGCCTACACAGGTGGGGAGCACACTGCGAAGAGTTAACCGCCCAAGGGCGGTGGAACGAAGAAAAGGCGGGGTGGAACATCAACCGCCTAGAAGCATGGGCGGTCAGATTAGCCTGCCTGCGGTTCGACCACAGACTTCGAGACAAAGCGGTCAGAGTGATGTCGGACAACGCCACGATGGTGGCCTACATCAAACGGCAGGGCGGAACCAGGAGCCAACAGGTGTCCTTAGAAATAGACCCTCTGATGGCTTGGGCGGAAGCAAATCTCCAGGACATCTCCGCCGTCCACATCGCCGGGAAGGACAACACCATGGCAGACTTCCTCAGCAGGGAAAGTCTAAACCCAGGAGAATGGAAGCTGTCACCCACAGCCTTCAAGATGATAGTGAATCGGTGGGGGACTCCAGACATGGATCTTCTAGCAAACAGATCCAACGCTCAAGTACCCAGATATTTCAGCCGCAGCCGGGATCCGCAGTCCCAGGGGATCGACGCCCTGGTACAGGCCTGGCCACCGGGGACCCTGCTATACGCCTTTCCACCGTGGCCCTTGCTGGGCGCAATCATTCACAAGATTCAGCGGCACAGGGGACTAGTTCTTCTAGTGGCCCCGGACTGGCCAAGAAGACCCTGGTACGCAGACATGAGAAGACGACTGGCAGGGAATACACTACCCCTGCCTCCACACAGAGACCTGCACCAACAAGGTCCCATCCTCCTCGAGGACCCAGCTCAATTCTCTCTTACGGTCTGGCCATTGACAGGGCCCGCCTGAGAAAGAGGGGATACTCGGGGACAGTAATAGATACTCTCCTCCGAGCACGCAAGTTCTCCACATCTCTAACATACATAAGGATCTGGAGAGCCTTTGAGGCCTGGTGCGAAGACCACAATGTCAAACCACGTTCCTCTAAAGTTCCCGTGATCCTGGAATTCTTACAGAACGGACTACAGAAGGGTCTGTCCCTCAACTCCATCAAGGTACAGGTGGCCGCATTGTCATGCTATGCCTCCAGGAACAAGGACAACAGCTTAGCCTCGCACCCAGATGTATCACGCTTCCTGAAAGGAGTCAAACACATTCACCCACCACTAAAGTGGCCAGTGCCCCTGTGGAACCTCAACCTCATCTTGGACTTCCTAGCGGGATCCGCCTTCAGACCCCTCCGAGGCCTGTCCCTCTGTCTGTTAACCTTGAAGACGGTGTTCTTGCTGGCCGTGTGCTCGGCACGCCGCATTTCAGAGCTACAGGCCCTGTCCTGCCGTGAGCCATTCCTCAGACTCACCCCGGGGACCATTCAGCTACGCACGGTTCCCTCCTTCCTCCCCAAAGTGGTCTCACACTTCCACCTTAACCAAACCATCTCACTAGCTGCGATGGACGGCTTGAAGAAGTCGGAAGAAGCCCGTAGTCTGCGCCATCTCGACATCGGCAGACTCCTATCCAGATATCTGGAAATGTCGGAACCAGTACGAAAGACGGACCACCTTTTCGTCCTTCACAGTGGAAAGAGGCAAGGGGAAGCGGCTTCACGGGCAACCATTGCCCGCTGGATCAAGGAAGTCATCAAGGCGGCCTACGTAGAAGCGGGAAAGCCACCACCTCTACAGGTCAAGGCCCATTCCACCAGAGCCCAGGCGGTTTCCTGGGCAGAAACTAGAATGCTGTCACCTGCCGAGATCTGCAGGGTGGCAACGTGGTCCTCCATCCATACCTTCTCCAGATTCTACCGTCTGGATGTTCAGGCTCGGGAGGACACAGCATTTGCAAGAGCAATCCTTAATGGAACACGGGCAGCCTCCCACCCAGTTCGGGAGTAGCTTTTATACATCCCATTGGTCCTGAGTCCATCTGCTATACGCTAGGAAATGGAGAAATTACTTACCTGATAATTTCGTTTTCCTTAGTGTAGACAGATGGACTCAGCAGCCCACCCTCGGCTGCCACTATACATGGTCCTTCAACGATTCAAGGGTAAGCCATGCTTTCATTTCCCTAGGGCATCCACCCTGCCAGGTGTTGACACTTTCCGGTTGGGCACACTGGCGGTCTCCAGCTATAGTCAACCAACCAGTTCAAGTTAATCAAGTTAATCAAGTTTTTTAACGCTCTAACAAAAGTTATCTAAGTTAATCATATTAAGTTAATCAGTCAGTCACACATATATCCACAATGCTTTGCAAGGAAGAATACTGAGGAGCTGCACTTCCTGCAGGGGTGTATGTACTAGGTGCTGACGTCAGATTGAAATCTGATCCGTCTCCAACTGCTAGCAGGAGTACACTATACCCATTGGTCCTGAGTCCTCTCCAATAATTACCAGTGGACTTCTAGAAAGAACAAGAATGTAGGAAGAATAGAAAATATCTTAACAAACTTGAAATCATTTTCCTACATTAAATTATAAATTTCAGTTCTTTACTACCAGTACAGATTTTAATTGAAAATATATATACATTTCAGCACAGAGAGGGTTCTAGTCTGGTCAGACTGGACCTAAGGCTAGGAAATTATCAGTAAGAACTAGTTTCACCTTTCAGTGTAATGTACCAAAGCTACTCCTGAAGAGGGCGGGATGCTGCTAAACCCACTCTCAAGACCTCTTGAGGCGAAGGAGGCTTTTTCTCTGACTCTCATATCTAAACAATAATGCTTAGAAAAGGAAATCAAAGAAGACCAAGTCACTGTTTTACAAATTTCCAAAGGAGATACAGCCTCAGTTCCACCCAAGGGTTATTATTTGTGATAATTGTGGGTGGATCCTTGGGCCGGTGGCAGATGACCATGCCCACAGGGGAAGATCCCAAGAGGGAACACCGCTCAGTCTCAGAGTTGGGAGACAGAAGCACCCTTAGTTCTTTTATTCACCTGTTTTAGAGAACCACCAGAGGTGGCAGGAGTGAGCTGGAAGAGCCCGGCTGGGCTGTAATCCCTCAGGCACTGGAACCGCGATCCCAGGATGGCTGAGCTATAGAGAAAATGAAATAGTGAGTAAGAACATAAGAACAGGCCATACTGGATCAGATCAAGGGTCCATCAAGCCCAGCATCCTGTTTCCAACAGTGGCCAATCCAGGCCATAAGAACCTGGCAAGTACCCCAAAAACTAAGTCTATTCCATGTTAAAGTTGCTAGTAATAGCGGTGGTTATTATCTAAGTCAACTTAATTAATAGCAGGTAATGGACTTCTCCTCCAAGAACTTATCCAATCCTTTTTTAAACACAGCTATACTAACTGCACTAACCACATCTTCTGGCAACAAATTCCAGAGTTTCATTGTGCGTTGAGTGAAAAAGAACTTTCTCAGATTAGTTTTAAATGTGCCACATGCTAACTTCATGGAGTGCCCCCTAGACTTTCTATTATCCGAAAGAGTAAAAAACTGATTCACATCTACCCGTTCTAGACCTCTCATGATTTTAAACACCTCTATCATATCCCCCCTCAGCCATCTCTTCTCCAAGCTGAAAAGTCCTAACCTCTTTAGTCTTTCCTCATAGGGGAGCTGTTCCATTCCCCTTATCATTTTGGTAGCCCTTCTCTGTACCTTCTCCATCGCAATTATATCTTTTTTGAGATGCGGCGACCAGAATTGTACACTGTATTCAAGGTGCAGTCTCACCATGGAGTGATACAGAGGCATTATGACATTTTCCATTTTATTCACCATTCCCTTTCTAATAATTCCCAACATTCTGTTTGCTTTTTTGACTGCCGCAGCACACTGAACCAACGATTTCAATGTGTTATCCACTATGACGCCTAGATCTCTTTCTTGGGTGGTAGCACCTAATATGGAACCTAACATTGTGTAACTATAGCAAGGGTTATTTTTCCCTATGTGCATCACCTTGCATTTATTCACATTAAATTTCATATGCCATTTTGATGCCCAATTTTCCAGCCTCACAAGGTCTTCCTGCAATTTATCACAATCTGCTCTTGATTTAACTACTCTGAACAGTTTTGTATCATCTGCAAATTTGATTACCTCACTTGTCGTATTTCTTTCCAGATCATTTATAAATATATTGAAAAGTAAGGGTCCCAATACAGATCCCTGAGGCACTCCACTACCCACTCCTTTCCACTGAGAAAATTGTCCATTTAATCCTACTCTTTGTTTCCTGTCTTTTAGCCAGTTTGTAATCCACGAAAGGACATCGCCACCTATCCCATGACTTTTTATTTTTCCTAGAAGCCTCTCACGAGGAACTTTATCAAATGCCTTCTGAAAATCCAAGTACACTACATCTACCGGTTCACCTTTATCCACATGTTTATTAACTCCTTCAAAAAACTTGAAGAAGATTTGTGAGGCAAGACTTGCCTTGGGTAAAGCCATGCTGACTTTGCTCCATTAAACCATGTCTTTCTATATGCTCTGTGATTTTGATGTTTAGAACACTTTCCACTATTTTTCTTGGCACTGAATTCAGGCTAACTGGTCTGTAATTTCCCAGATTGCCCCTGGAGCCCTTTTTAAATATTGGGGTTACATTTGCTATCCTCCAGTCTTCAGGTACAATGGATGATTTTAATGATAGGTTACAAATGTTTACTAATAGGTCTGAAATTTCATTTTTTAGTTCCTTCAGATCTCTGGGGTGTATACCATTCGGTCCAGGTGATTTACTACTCTTCAGTTTGTCAATCAGGTCTACCACATCTTCTAGGTTCACCGTGATTTGGTTCAGTCCATCTGAATCATTACCCATGAAAACCTCCAGTACGGGTTCCTCCCCAACATCCTCTTCAGTAAACACTGAAGCAAAGAAATCATTTAATCTTTCCGCGATGGCCTTATCTTCTCTAAGTGCCCCTTTAACCCCTCCATCATCTAACGATCCAATTGACTCCCTCACAGGATTTCTGCTTCGGATATATTTTAAAAAGTTTTTACTGTGAGTTTTTGCCTCTACGGCAAACTTCTTTTCAAATTCTCTCATAGCCTGTCTTATCAATGTCTTACATTTAACTTGCCAACGTTTATGCTTTATCCTATTTTCTTCTGTTGGATGATCCTTCCAATTTTTGAATGAAGATCTTTTGGCTGAAATAGCTTCTTTCACCTCCCCTTTTAACTATGCCGGTAATCATTTTGCCTTCTTTCCACCTTTCTTAATGTGTGGAATACATCTGGATTGTGCTTCTAGGATGGTATTTTTTAACAATGACCATGCTTTTTGCACACTTTTTACTTTTGTAGCTGCTCCTTTCAGTTTTTTTCTATTTTTCTCATTTTATCAAAGTTTCCCTTTTGAAAGTTTAGCACGAGAGCTGTGATTTGCATACTGTCCCCCTTCCAGTCATTAAATTAAATTTGATCATATTATGATCACTATTGCCAAGCGGCCCCACCACCGTTACCTCTCTCACCAAATCCTGTTCTCCACAGAGAATTAGATCTAAAATTGCTCCCTCTCTCATCGGTTCCTGAACCAATTGCTCCATAAAGTTATCATTTATTCCATCCAGGAACTTTATCTCTCTAGCATGTCCCGATGATACATTTACCCAGTCAATATTAGGGTAATTGAAGTCTCCCATTATTACCGCACTACCAATTTGGTTAGCTTCTCTAATTTCTCTTAGCATTTCACTGTCAGTCTCACCATCTTGACCACGTGGACGGTAGTATACCCCTATCACTATAGTCTTCCCCGACACACAAGGGATTTCTACCCATAAAGATTCAATTGTGCATTTAGTCTCATGCAGGATGTTTATCCTGTTGGACTCTATGCCATCCTGGACATAAAGCACCACATCGCCTCCCGGGTGCTCCTCTCTGTCATTGCGATATAATTTGTACCCCGGTATAGCACTGTCCCACTGGTTGTCTTCCTTCCACCATGTCTCTGAGATGCCAATTAAATCTATGTCATCATTCACTGCTATTCATTCTAATTCTCCCATCTTACTTCTTAGACTTCTGGCATTAGCATACAAACATTTCAAAGTTTGATTTTTGTTTGTATTTTCATTTTGCTTTTTAATTGATAGGGATAAGTTAGAATTTTTTAGCTCAGGTGAGTTTTTAGTTACAGGCACTTGGACTACTTTTCTTATTATTGGAACTTCACTGTCGGGATGCCTTAATTCTAATGCATCATTAGTATCCTTTGAAGATACCTCTCTCCGAACCATGCACTGCTGAGTGACTGTCGGCTTTCCCCTTTGTTCTAGTTTAAAAGCTACTCTATCTCCTTTTTAAAGGTTAGTGCCAGCAGTCTGGTTCCACCCTGGTTAAGGTGGAGCCCATCCCTTCGGAAGAGACTCCCCCTTCCCCAAAAGGTTCCCCAGTTCCTAACAAAACTGAATCCCTCTTCCTTGCACCATCGTCTCATCTACGCATTGAGACTTCGGAGCTCTGCCTGTCTCTGGTGATCTGTGTGTGGAGCAGGGAGCATTTCAGAGAATACTACCCTGGATGTTCTGGATTTAAGATTTCTACCTAAAAGCCTAAATTTGGCTTCCAAAACCTCCCTCCCACATTTTCCTATGTCGTTGGTGCCTACATGTACCACAACAGCTGGCTCCTCCCCAACACTGTCTAAAATCCTATCTAGGTGATGGGTGAGGTCCGCCACCTTCGCACCAGGTAGGCATGTTACCAGGCGATCCTCACGCCCACCAGCCACCCAGCTATCTACATTCCTAATAATCGAATCACCAGCTATGACTGCTGACCTAACCCTTCCCTCCTGGGCAGTAGGCCTTGGGGAGATGTCCTCGGTATGAAAGGACAGTGCATCACCTGGAGAGCAGGTCCTTGCTACCGGATCCTTTCCTGCTATACCATGTTGATGTTTTCCAATCATGAGACCTTCTTCCTCCAAGGCAGCACCAGGGCTCCCAGTCTGAAGTTGGGACCTGGCTACTATGTCCCTGAAGGTCTCATCTATATACCTCTCTGTCTGCCTCAGCTCCTCCAGGTCTGCCACTCTAGCTTCCAGAGCTCGGACTCATTCGCTGAGAGTCAGGAGCTCTTTGCATCGCATGCACATGTACAACTTCTCACCGGTGGGTAAAAAATCATACATGTGACACTCGATGCAAAAGACTGGGAAGCCCCCCTCTTGCTGCTGGACTGCTGCCTTCATCTCAGTTTTGATCAGTTCCTAGTTAAGTTTTAGGTTGCTATGGGAGTAGGAATGTGTCTAATTAACGTCCTTTAAATGTATTTGTGAATTCACTATATGGTAGTGGCCTACAGGGGTCTGATCAAACTCACAATAATGTTTTTGTTGTTTTGGTTTGGGGTTTTTTCTGAAATTGGCACCTTTCTATAAATTAAAGGATGAGCTACGGGTGGAGTAGGAGGGTTGGGAAATACAGTCAGTCTAACTTCAGTTAGCCAGAGTGACTCTCTGCTCTCTTGATTAACAAATGTTGGTACCTATTCAAACCAAATCACACTAGCTGTTGTAGTTGAAATACTGTGGTGGTCAGATAGTGGACCCTTGGGCCGGCCTGCAAGGAGTGACTTTTATGGCAGACCGGAGGATGCCGGTTGGATGCCTAGCAGGGTTTCACCCGGGACTCGGAATCCCCCCGGGAGGGGCCCGTAGGGACCTAGGCTGAGCAGGGAAAGTCCAGAGGCTGGTCTGAGGGAGTCAGACAGATAGCTAGGAGTGAGCAGGCCCCGGATCGGGTAAAGGTTGAGAAAGAACAAGAGAGTCCAGCAGCGATCCGAGGCAGAGCCAACGATCCGTGGACAAAGGTCAGGAGCAGACCGTCGAGTGGGCAGAGTCTGCAGCAAGCCGGGGACTGGCCGGCAGCAGGCAGGCAGGCGAAGTGTTGAAGCAAACCGGGATCGAGGCAGGCAGCAGACAGGCAGGCAGAACACTGAAGCAAACTGGGGTCGAGAACCAGGAAGTCAAACGAGAAAGTCACTGAAGCAGGTACAGGAACGGAAGGCAACTAATATTCAGAGAACCTCGTTGCAAGGCGTTTAGTGGGAGACTGGATGCCGCTTAAATGCGGTCTGGGGCGTGTCGTCAGCAGAAGGGGCCGTCCCGAACTTCCGGGTGCTGGGCGCACATAAGGGCCTTCCTCGCGCGCTTGGCAAAAGAGAGAGGCGAAGCTTCTGGCGGCCTGGACGGCGTTCTCCACATGGTGAGGCCGCGGCCCGGCGGCCCACTGGACCGGGACCCCGGCGTGGCCCTCCGCTGTCCGAGATGAAGGTAAGCGGACCCGACCCCGAACATGGGGGAGGCGGTCGGGACCGCAAGAGTACCCCCCCTTTACGCCCCCTCTTCAATGGACCAGGTTTCCCTGGGTGGTCAAGGTGGAACTGTCGGAGGAGGGTTTTGTCCAAGATGTTGCGGGCAGGTTCCCAGGTATTGTCTTCATCTCCGCAGCCTTCCCAGGCTAAGAGGTACTCCCATCTCCGATTGAAGAACTGTACGTCAACGACCTCCCGAACTTGGTATGTGGGATCTTCAGCCACGGGCGTGGCAGGAGTGTCTGGAGGCTTGCGATGGAAACGGGAGAGGACCAGTGGCTTCAGCAGAGAGACATGGAAGACGTCGTGGATTCGTAGGGAGGATGGTAACCGCAATCGGTAGGAGACCAACCCCACTCTTTCGGCGATCCGGAAGGGTCCGCAAAATTTGGGTGCAAACCTCCTAGAAGGCATCCTCAAATGAATGTTCCGGGTACTGAGCCAGACACGATCCCCGGGGAGGTACACTGGAGCAGGTCGCCTGTGCCAGTCGGCACACCGCTTGGCAGACGCAGCAGAAGCTTTAGAGGCCTTGCATATATCAATTGTATGAGATCCTCATACTAAGGACTCCACAGACTATCTGGAGCCATTAAAGTTACCAGATCTGTATGTTGCAAGATTTTCTGAGGTACTTTCCCTCTCATGGGCCATGGAGTGAATACATACAGAACTGCCCCTGTCTGCAGGCTCTGGGCCAGCAGGTCAATTCCTGATGAATGATTGTCTCCCTTCCAACTGAAATATTTTTGGACCACATTCTTGAAGGTCACCATAAGATCCATCTTTGGAACTCCCCATGTAGCGATAATCCAGTCGAAGGCCACTTGAGACAGAGACCATTCTCCTGAATACACTAAATTGAGACTGAGATAATATGCTTGAATATTGTTGACACCTGCTATGTGCAACACCCAAGTTAGAAGTCAGTCCACTTCTAGCAAAACCTGAGGACTTTTGATCCCTCCATGACTATTTATATATGCTACCACTATGGCTTTGTCTGATATTACCTGACTGCCTGACCCATCAGCTGAGGCATCAATTATAGAAGCACCAAGTAAATTGCTCTGGATTCCATTGCCCTTGAGCCAGCTGCCCCATAAAATATGCTCCCCAGCATGTAAGACTGACATCTGTCATCACTGTCACCCAGGACGGAGATCTCCAGATCCACTCCCAATTCCAAGTTCCTGCAATTTTAGCCACCATTGTGAACTTATCTTGATGGATCAGAGCCAGTAGCCTTATGGAATAGTTCTGAGACTGGGGACTCCACCTGGAAAGCAAAGCTTTCTGAAGAAGACTCATGTGTTGTCGCCTAGGGTGCCTGGTCCAGTGCCGCTGCCATTGAGCCTTGAAGCTGAAGATAAGACCATACAGTCAGACTCCTGGAAGATAATAATGCAAGCATTTGTTGAGTCGGCTTCTGAATTCTTTGATCCTCTGCCACTGATTACTCCTTTTTTCTTTTTTAACTTTATAGTACTTCTCCACCACAGAGCCAAAAATGTAAAGAAGAGCCATAAATATAACAAAAAAGGAAGAGGGGCAAATTAAATAACTTCTCAAAACTCCCAACCAGGAATCCTCTGGAAGTTCTCTATCTCATGCTCTGCTCAACTGAGGGAGGGGAGCGCAAGGATTTCACCTCAGGAGATGCCTGTTTTGTTTTAATTTTTTTATTCATTTTGAAACAAATTCCATCAAGATACTTTGATTATAGTATTACACTGGAATTAATAAAAAGAAAAGAAAACAGTGAACAATAAATATAGTGTATAAGTAAACATCTATCCATAGACCTCAGCATGGGGGGAATAATGAAAAGAAAAAGTTATCCAACATTTAACTCAAATATACTCATGTTCATGATGATGATCACTGACAGTGATTTGGGCTGAGCTTGTCACAGGTATTTCTCTATTACAAAAAAAAATGTTTCCAGCTGAATTGGATCAAAAAACACAAATTTGTTTGTACCAATAATAACCAAACATTTACAAGGAAACCGTAAAATAAATGTGGCTTTCAATACCAACATCTGTTTTTTCAACAAGAATGATTTCCTTCTTAACTGAGTGTTCTGAGAGACATCAGTGTGTTTTAATCTTCTGTGTGAGGACTTGCTCAACGGAGGGAGGGGGAATTTATCTTTCACCTCAAGAGCTGCCTTCAAAAACTTCTTTCCCTTTTCAGCCTACCAGACTTCAGTCCAACAGCACAGGATGCTCGTGTACCATCTGCTGGAGACAGAGAATACTGGTAAGCTGACTTCAGTACAGATGCATCTCTGCTGATATCTATCTGCAACTGCTAGTCGATGATTATAACCCACATATCTGTACTGGTCTGACTGGATGAATAGAAAAGGAGGATTATCACCACCTTTTCCTAATATAATGCCTCCCTCTATGCAGCCTATCAATTTTCTGGCCCTAGTCACTGCTTTATTACCAGAAATAGTGACCCCAAGGTGTGTCTCCCAGTCCAAGCACATCAACCCACATCACGTAAGCTCCTTTGGATTTCTGCACCCCAAATGCATGACTGCACTTTTTGGCATTGAATCTTGGAGGGTGCACTGTCTTCTACAGCACTCTATTAATTTTCCTATCACCAAGATAATACTAACCAGCTTGTAGTTTCTAACTTCTTCTGCATTACCACTTTTGTGAAGAGGGACCACAACTGCCCTTCAATCTTGTAGCACCACTCCCATCACCTTAAATTGTATGGTTTCTAACCTTCCCATATGTACTCTTGCCATCCATCAGCAGTCATTTTCCAAGATTATTTTCAGTAAAAAAACAGAATAAAAGTATTTGGTTTTTGTTTTGTTTTGTTTTTTTTACTAATGAGAAGTTCAAAACGTTTACCCTGGGCATCCTAATATCCATTCAAAACAAAGGAGACTGGCTACATACTCTTGATATGAAAGAAGCTTAAACCCATATTGGGTTATATCCATCTCATGGGAGATTCATCATAGGGAAATACAATCTTCAGTACAGCATTCTGACTTGTGGGCTAGCATTTGCATTGGTAGCATGATTTTTTATAACATGTCTATCAGTCATTGTGACATTTTTACATAGACTGGAGGTGCATACTGGGGTAGATTTTTTAAAAAAAGCGCGTTCGTGTACTTTTGTTTGCGCACCAGGCGCAAACAAAAGTACGCTGGATTTTATAAGATACGCGCGTAGCCGCGCGTATCTTCTAAAATCCTGGATCGGCGCGCACAAGGCTGCCAATTTTGGGCAGCCTGCGTGCGCCGAGCCATGCAGCCTTCCTCCGTTCCCTCCGAGGCTGCTCCGAAATCAGAGCGACCTCAGAGGGAACTTTCTTTCACCCTCCCCTCACCCTCCACTCCCTTCCCCTACCTAACCCACCCCCCAGGCCCTATCTAAACCCCCCCCTACCTTTATCGCCGGATTTACGCCTGCTGGAGGCAGACGTAAATCTGCGCGTGCCAGCGGGCTGCTGGCGCGCCATCACCCAACCCGGGGGCTGTTCCGGAGGGCGCGGCCACGCCCCGGAACGCCCCCGGGCCGAAACCACGCCTGCGGCGCCGCCCCCAAAACGTCGCATCACCCACACTACGCCCCCGAAACGCCGCGTCACGACCGACACGCCCCCCCGGCACACCTCTCCATGCAAGCCCCGGGACTTACGCGTGTTCCAGGGCTTGCGCGCACCGCCGAGCCTATGCAAAATAGGCTCGGCGCATGCAGGTGGGGTTTGGGGTAGGTTTTCGGGGGGGTACGCGCCTATCCTACGCGCGTACCCCTTTGAAAATCTACCCCACTTTGAAATAAAGGATAGGTTCTCAATTTCTGAGATCGGCTCCTGGAGTAAGAGGAGATAAAACTGATTCAATCAATTTAGGCGTGCAGAACTGGAACTATCAATTTCCCACTCTTTGGCAAAACAAAATTGACAAGCAAAGTTGTAAAATTGAAAGTCAGTAAAGTTTAAAGCACCTTCACTTCAACCTTGTTGCAATGTGATATAACTTATATGTCTTGCCTTGTTCCGCCATAAGAATCCCAGCACTAAGGATTGTAAATATTTCACATCTTTTCTGCAGAGCCAACATTTGAAGTTTATATAACAATTTTGGGAAAAGTAAAAAAAAGTGCTGTTCTGCCAAATAATGATAATGGGAGTTCCATCCAAGATTGCAGTGTCTCCTGCATTGAATCAAGCAGTGGCGTAGCGAGGGGTGGGCGGCCGCCCCGGGCGCCGGGTCTAAGGGGGTGCCAAAACGCGTGAGGGATATGCTCTAGGAATCACAAAGCTCCTGTTATGCTCTCCGACCAACTTTTTCGATTCCCACGCGCACCGCCTCGTGGCAGCAGTTTACCATAGCTCGTCGCACACAACTGGAAGGAACCCCAATCGTTCCCGTCGCCGGCACGTGCAGACTGTAGCCGAGAAAAACTGGCCGCGAAGCCTCCCCAACCTCGCTCGCGCATGTCCCCTATTGGCGGCAGTCTCTCATCTGTCTTCGCTGCTGCTGCCCTCTGATTGGCGGAGCCGGCCGGCAGTCAGAGGTGTTTCCCGGGAGATGGCGAATGGACTTGCTTGGAGTAGACCGTGGCGGGCGGAAGCTTATTCGAGCTTGGTTTCTGTTTTGACTGAGGCGGTGGTGGCGCCGCCTTTCTTTTGGGAGCTTTCCCTGTTAGTCAAACGAGAGGAGTCCAGCAGCGTTGTTGCAGAACTGCACTCCTCTTTGTAGCGGCCAAAAGGAAAGGGGGGTGGTACAGGAAGAAGGCGTGTGGCCGTGGAGGGCCCCTGCAGCACCGTGTACTGAGTGCAGGTCAGACACTGAATGTTGTGTGTTAGCCGCCGGCAGCGGGGAAATCAGTATAATCTGTGAACTGAGCTGGACTGGGATCTTGGAGACTTCCACGGTGATCACATGCGCCACTATCGTGTCTCTCTTATCTTTCAGAAGGTCTAATGGGGGCGGGGTGATGCTGCTATCTGACAGGCCAATGTAATAAGACTGCTGATTTTTCTGCGTGGATTTTTTTTGTGCGCATCCTGCAAAAACTTGTGGAAGTACGGGATGTAATAACAGCCATGTATGCTAATTAGACACTGTATAAACTCCATGCACACTGAGCATATGTGCCGGGTCTAAGGGGGCGCCAAAACACCTGGCTCTGCAGAAAAATAGCACCGATTTCAATGCAAATCATTGATGGAGGGAGGGGGCGCCGAAGAAGTCTCTTGCCCCGGGCGCCAAATTGTCTAGCTACGCCACTGGAATCAAGAACCGATATCAGTCATCCAGGACAAAACTAGCCCAACACGCACAAAAATATTTTCCGACACAACGGGAAAAAAAGCCAAACTGAGCATGAACTAGCCCAATCTAGCAACCTAAAGCGCAGCCACGTGCCTAGCATGACTTTAGTCCCGGAAGTGATAACACGAGCTGTTGTATTCTCGTAGAAGAGCTGTGTGATTATTTGAAAAGAAGATGGCAACCTCTTTGGCCTGGCTGTCTGGGTTTGCCGGAAAACTTGTCAGCAGACGATCACTTCTCTTGTTTCCGGGAAAACAAGTGACTACTAATCAAGTTTACTTAGGGAATAGCCACTGTTATTAATTGCATCAGTAGCATGGGATCTTCTTAGTGTTTGGGTAATTGCCAGGTTCTTGTGGCCTGGTTTGGCCTCTGTTGGAAACAGGATGGACCCTTGGTCTGACCCAGCATGGCAATTTCTTATGTTCTTATTATATTCAGCCTATACACCTCCCTGTAATTAGAGGAAAATTTAAATCCGAGATATGTAAAACTATAGGTAACCCATCTTAAAGTCCCTGGCCAAAATGACCAAAGAGAGGGAGACAAAGCCAACACTTCTGATTTAGTATAACTGATTGACTAACCTGAAAAGAAACCAAAATCTTGGAACACTTTCATAATAATGGGCAAAGAAATAATCGAGTCAGAGACAAAAAGGAAGGTGTCATCTGCAAACATACAAATCTTTTGTGCAACTGCCCCTAAAAAGATACCTCGAAAGTCTCCATCTGTACGCAGTTTGAAAGCCAGGAGTTCAACTGATGACATATAAAGGGCTGATAGAGGACAACCTTGTCTTGTTCTGCCCCCTCCCCCCTCCCGTAACAAAAAAGGAGCAGAAATCTGCCCATTAACTAACACACAGGCACTAGGGTTAATATTGGGTTGCCAACATTTCCACAGACCAGGACTGGACACTTGAGGGGGGGGGGGGGAGGAGAAGGAGTCCCTCAATTGCATAATTGTTAGATCCTGCCAGGGAAGTGCCTAAACACTGTATCTATGCATGCATTAAGGGGCAATAATGAATTAGCAGGCTGCACCCAGGCAACACTTTCTCTTCCAGCCTCTCAGGGCAATGAAAGGGGACTCCTACACACACAAACACACTCGCTCATACGTGCTCCCTCTCTCCTTCACACATGATCTCAGAAGGTCCGAAGCATGCTGGGCTGGGAAAGAGGGGAGAACCAGGGCTGTCAGAAGAGGCAAGTAACTGCCCAGGGTTCCAAATCCAGGGGACACTAATGCACCTCATTAGTGTCTCCTACCAGTGCTGCATGCCACCATTGTAGTGGAACAAGCATTCTTTAGCCCCTATGTGACTGCTGGCTCAGCTGGCTAATCAGGTCATCCAAGGAGGATTTGCTTGACTCCCCCCTCCCCCATATTATCTACATTGCCCACTGTAGGCCAGCAATAGGTCTGGGGGAGCAATGAGATAGATAATAGGCAAAGACTGGATTCAGGGCAGGAAATGCTGGGCAGGGAAAAGGCCAAATAAAGGGTACAGGCATGGGCAGAGAGGGGAAGGGGGTCACTGCAGTACACTATGAGCCAAATTTTCAAAGGGGTACGCGCGTAAGATACGCACGTACCCCCCGAAAACCTGGCCGAAGTACTCCCTGCGCGCGCCGAGCCTAAGTTGAGTAGGCTCGGTGGCACGCGCAAGCCCTGGGACGCGCGTAAGTCCCGGGGCTTTCCTGGGGGGGGGGGCCAGGGGCGGGTCGCGGCGGTGCGTCATTTGGGGGCGGGCCCGCGGGCGTGGTTCTGGCCCGGGGGGTTTTCGGGGGCGTGGCCGAGGCCTCCGAAACGGCTCCCGGGCCTGGGAATCGCGCGCCGGCGGCCGGCCAGGGGCACCAAGTTACGCCTGCTTTGGGCAGGCGTAACTTGTACAACAAGAGGTAGGGGGGGTTTAGATAGGGCTGGGGGGGGGGGGTTAGGTAGGGGAAGGGAGGGGAAGGTGGGGGGAGGCGGAAGGAAAGTTCCCTCTGAGGCCGCTCCGATTTTGGAGTGGCCTCGGAGGGAACGGAGGCAGGCTGCGCGGCTCGGTGCACGCAGGCTGCCGATTTTGGGCAGCCTTGCGCGCGCCGACCCTGGATTTTAATGGATATGCGCGGCTACGCGCGTATCTATTAAAATCCCGCGTACTCTTGTTTGCGAATAGTGTGCGAAGAAAAGTACGCGCGGGCGCAGATTTATAAAATCTACCCCTATGTTTCTGTTTAACATAAAATTCCAAGTTGCCAAGGGACAAGGCATGCATCCAGAATTCAATCTGAGGGAGGAAGTTACAGCCTAGAGGGCAATTTCCCAGAAAGATGCAGCTGTTGGCTGGACTGAGCAAAAGACCTTGTGACCCATTGCCTCCTTCTATGCCCCCCCCCCCCTCTTTTTCTCAACCCTATATTACCCATGTATCTATCTCGCCTTTCCTCCCCTCTGTTTCTCTCCCTTCTCCTCACCCTGTCCCTCCTTCTGTCTGTTTCTCCCCCTTCTGTATCTGTCTTGGCTGGCTCACTGCAGCCCCTCTCTTGGGTCTTGGCCCCGCATGCTGTGAGAGGGGATTAGGGGTGGATGGGACCAAGAGAGCAATTGCTACAGAAATCTGTGGAGCCACTGGTTGTTGAGGGCTCTGCTGTATCTCAGCTCCTCTCCCTATGCTGTCCAGTCACAGTATAAGAAAAGAGGTGGGGGCAGAAAAACAACGCAGCCCCCCTCTGAGAGGATCCCACCCTGTAACTAGGAGACTGTGGGGGGAGAGGCTTTTAGCATCTGATTGGTACTTCTGACTGGCCATTGAACAGCATGCCTAAAAACCTGGCTGTCCAGTCCAAAATTGGGCAGTTGAAACATAGAAATGACAGCAGAAGAAGACCAAATGGCCCATCCAGTCTGCCCAGCAAGCTTCCACACTTTTTTTTTCTCTCTCTCATACTTATCTGTTACTCTTGGCCTTTAGTAACCTTCTGGTTCTATTTCCCTTCCACCCCCGCTATTAATGTAACCTTTTGGTTCTATATCCCTTCCGCTATTAATGTAACCTTTTGGTGCTATAACCCTTTCATCCCCGCCATTAGTATAACCTTTTGGTTCTATTTCCCTTCCACCCCCGCCATTAATGTGGAGAGTAGTGCTGGAACTGCTTCTAAGTGAAGTATCTAGCTTAATTGGTTAGGGGTAGTAACCGCCGCAATAAGCAAGCTACTCCCACGCTTGTTTACCCAGCCTGTGCAATTCAGTCCTTGTTGGTTATCTGAATATAAATCCACTCTTCTTCATTTCCCCCTGCAGTTGAAGAGGAGAGCTTCTCTGGATATGTATTGAAAGTGAAATATCAGGATTAATTGATTCGGGGTAGTAACAGCCGTAGCAAGCAAGCTACACCCATGCTTATTTGTTTACCCAGACTGTGGAATTCATTCCTTGTTGGTTGTTCTCGGAATATAAAAATAATCTTTTCTTCATTCATAGGTTAATATAGAGTAGTTTTAACTAACTCAAAAACTCCCACTCAAACCCATAATGCTCCAATACCCAAAACAGATATTGCAATTGCACTTTGTCAAATGCTTTCTCAGCATCTAGACTGATAATCATATTATTTATGTCCCCAAATGATGAAAGCCATAAGGCACGTAGTAACTTCCGAATATTACTAACACTGTGTCTTCCTCTAACAAAGCTGACCTTATTGGGACCTACCAAATCAGGGACAACCAAACTGACCCCTAGATTTATCAAAATACCATATTTATTGCAGAAATAGAGCCCGCAATAAAAAGGAGAGTGGTCAGGCTAATTTCCCTGCTCCTGCATCACATAGGTAATTTCTGCAAGGTGCGATAAATGTAATTGCATCTGTGCTAATTTTCGCTTCGGGCACTGATTAATCCACTGTGGAGGCGTTATAATGAAAACGTTTTTATTGCACATGCCGTTAGGGGAGAGAGAGAGAGAGAGAGAGCAAGTGCAGTGTATAAATCAACTCCTCTGGTACCTTTCATCAATTCAAACAGCAGAAAATCTTCAGTGACATCAACTTTGCTATTTGTACATTCTACTATGTATGTAAAACCTACCCTAAACCCCACACCGAGTTAAAAGTGCCCCCTCTTACAGTGGCATAAATAGTAAAGTACCCACATAAAATGTAAGAACTGTCCACCAATCAACGAACAATAATCAACAATAGAAATACGTTGTCTCCAGTACTTTAAACTAAGACTGTACCGATCACTATTTTGTTCAATTTCTTGAAGGATATAAGATTAATTTATTTTATTTATTTAGTTATAAACGCTATGGACCTTCATAACACCCCGCGGTTTGCAAGATCACAGTTTTCACTTGCTTGTCCACCGCTCGGGGTAATTTTTAATCATTGGTCCCGCATAATTCATTTTTTTGAAATACATGGAAAAATTTCCTTTTTGAGAAGTAGCATTTACTGCTTTAAAAAAAAAAAGGAAATTTTTCCATGTATTTCAAAAAAATAAATTATGCAGGACCAATGATTAAAAATGACCCCGAGCGGTGGACAAGCAAGTGAAAACTGTGATCTTGCAAACCGCGGGGTGTTATGAAGGTCCATAGCGTTTATAACTAAATAAATAAAATAAATTAATCTTACTTCCTTCAAGAAATTGAACAAAATAGTGATCGGTACAGTCTTAGTTTAAAGTACTGGAGACAACGTGTTTCTATTATTAATAAATAGTAAAGAGATGTTGCGGTCCTGGCCGCGAGCACCGCGGCCAGGCCCTTACCTCCTTGTTCCCGGACCTGCTCCTGCCTCCGGAGCACTGGCTTGCGGCCTGTTTGGCGGCGTCCCCGCTGGGGTGCGCCGCCGCGAAGGTGCCTGAGGACGCCCCGCTCCTAGGCGTGTGCGCATGTCACTTGGGCGCCTTTCTAGCCCGTTTCCCGCCAGTGGTGACTCCGCCAGGTTCCTGACGTCAGACGCCGTGGCCTTGATAAGCCGGCCGCGGCCATCCAGTCCTTGCCTTGCAACGAGTTAGCTTCCCGGTTTCCTGTTGCGCTGTGCCCCGGAGTGACTCACTTGGCTTCGTCGCTCCGTTCCTGCTACAGTACCTGCTTGGTTCCTGCCTGCCTGCTACAGTACCTGCTTGGTTCCTGCCTATCTGCTACAGTACTTGCTTGGTTCCTGTCTGCTTGCTACAGTGCCTGCTTGGTTCCTGCTTGCCTGCTACAGTACCTGCTTGGTTCCTGCCTACCTGCTACAGTACTTGCTTGGTTCCTGTCTGCTTGCTACAGTGCCTGCTTGGTTCCTGCTTGCCTGCTACAGTACCTGCTTGGTTCCTGTTTACTTGCTACACTTCTTGCCTGGTTCCAGTACCCGAGTCCTGCTACAGTTCCTGCCTGGTTCCAGAACCCGAACCCAGTTACAGTATTGCTACTGTCCTAGTCTGGTTCCAGTTTCCTGTCCTGATCCACAACCCGCCTAAGTCCCAGCGGCCAGGCCCCTACGGGCTCCTCCCGGGGGGGGGGCTTCGGCTTCCAAGGGTGAAGCCACCTAAGTCCCAGCAGTTGGGCTCCTACGGGCTCCTCCCGGGGGAGTACCAGCTTCCAGGGTGAAGAGCATCTACGTCCCGCCTGATCATCTGCCTCCCGGCCTGCTAATCATTAGAGACACTGACCATCTTTTCCCAGTCTCCAGCAGGTCGGCCCAAGAGTCCACTAAACTGAGACTCCCACAACAGATTGCAAGCCCATGGACTTGGCGGATGCACCCGCTCCCTCGGATCTGCCCAGGATGGCCCGGCAGATGCTACAGCACCAGAGCTGCATTGATACTTTGGCAGCCACGGTGGAACGGCTATCCTCGCACCTGGATTCCTTGCCTCCCGCTGGCAGGGCCCCTGAGGGTCACAGCTCTTCTGTGACTCAGTTACCGGCACCCTCCCGCTACGCTGATTTAAGGACCTGCCGCGGCTTCCTGAATGAATGTTTTGTACGGTTCTCCTTGTTGCCTTGGCTGTTTCCCTCGGATGCGGTGAAAGTGGCATATATCCTGTTCTTGCTCGATGGGAAAGCCTTGGTACGGGCTTCTCCTCTTTGGGAAAACAATGATTCTTCGCTAACGGATTTACAATTGTTCATTATGAACTTTCGCCAGGCCTTTGATGAGCCCGCCCGAGTAGCCACAGCTACGTCTGACCTGCTGCAACTTCGTCAGGGGGCTCGCTCCTTGGCAGACTATGTAATGGAGTTTCGGACTTTAGCCCAGGAGGTAGGTTGGCAAGATGGTAGTCTTAAGGCCATCTTTCTGGAAGGCCTCTCCGGACGCATAAAGGATGAAATTGCTGCTCAAGATCTCCTTGAATGAGATGGCTGCTCGTATTGACCGCTGCCTACAGCAACGGGCCAAGGAGCAGCGCTCCTCTCGCCATAGTCCGGCTCGTGGGCCGAGACCTGTGCCCTCTCCTAAGAGTTCTCGTCCAGACGCTCCCACCTGCGAACCCATGCAGCTGGGACGGGCCCCCCCCGCTTTCTGCCAAAGAAAGACAACGTCGCCGTTTGTTGAAGTTGTGTTTATATTGTGGCCAGAAGGGCCACTTCTTGGCACGCTGCCAGGAGCATGTGGAAAACGCCAAAAGCCTAGGAGGTCGGGAGGAGCTCCTCCTAGGCTGTGCTACAGCTCCTCAATGTACCGTCCCTGATACTCTGGAATACCCTGGAGGATCCTTTGAGATGATGGCGTTCCTGGATTCTGGAGCCGGAGGTAATTTCATCCTGCACGACTTAGTCTCCCAGTTGCGAATTCCTACGCATAGACGGGAGGTCCCGTTACGAATTACCTCTATCCAGGGGATGCTCCTTCCGGGCCCCGTCCAGATGTCCACGGCACCCATTACAGTCCGCACTGGGGCGATCCATTCAGAGGAGATAGCCTTCCTAGTGTTGGATAAGGCCGTCCACCCTGTGGACGGCCTTATCCAACAAAAATTCAAAAGTTAAATAAAACTCCAGGGATATTATTATAAAAAAAAAAAGACATTCCATAGATGAAAGGAGAAAAATGTGCAGATCAGCTCTGAAAAATTAGCTGGAGGTAAGAAGGAAGAGCACTAGAGCACACCCCCAACTTCCCCTCAATATCCAGGCATGGAGTCAGTCGCTGCTGGTCATTACTTACTTAATACGATCAACCCTTACATAAAATAATAACTTTTAATGAGTAGAGAACAAACTGAAAATAGTCACCAATCCTTTCTCAACAACTTTGTAAAGGGTCATCCTCCCAGCAAAATGAAAAAACAATGTGGTTATTAACAGGTTCCTTTCCAGTAATTCAAAGGTTGACAGCCCTGGCAATCTCTCCTTCTCTTTACCATGTTTCAAAAAACAAACAAACAACCTATCGACCAATGTCAGACAGCACTCTAAAAATATAAGCCCAAACAAAAAAAAAATAAAAGGAAATTGCTGCTAGATCATTCACCTAGACTAGCCAGAAATTTCTGCATCTGATCCTTTGATTTCAACCAAACTTTATCATTGTCTTTGAATACTTTGATCATGGCTGGAAAAAGAAATGAGAATCAGATGCCCCGCCCATAAAGCTCCGAGTAAGTCTGGGCCATCTCCTTAATAAGAACATAAGATACGCCATACTGGGTCAGACCAAGGGTCCATCAAGCCCAGCATCCTGTTTCCAACAGTGGCCAATCCAGGTCACAAGTACCTGGCAAGTACCCAAACATTAGATAGACCACAAGCTACTATTGCTTATTAATTACCATCATAGTAGTTTTTGGATTTATCCTCTAGGAACTTATCCAAACCTTTTTCAAAGATTTGGATAAGTTCCTAGAGGATAAATCCCACAACAAAGAGACTATAAAATATATCTCTTTGTTGTGGGAGTCTCAGTTTAGTGGAGCCTTGGGCTGACCTGCTGGAGACTGGGAAAAGATGGTCTGAGTGAAAAAGAATTTTCTTTGATTTGTTTTAAATGAGCTACTTGCTAACTTCATGGAGTACCCCCTGGTCCTTCTATTACCTGAGAGAGTAAATAACTGATTTACATTAACTTTTTCAAGCCATTTTATGATTTTGTAGACTTGTCGCCTCTTCTCCAAACTGAACAGCCCTAACTTCTTTAGCCTTTCCTCATAGGGCAACTGTTCCATGCCCCTTATCATTTTGGTCGCCCTCCTCTGCACTTTCTCCAGTGCAGCTATATCCTTTCTGAGATGCAGTGACCAGAACTGCACACAGTATTCAAGGTGCGGTCTCACCATGGAATGATACAGAGGCATTATGACATCCTCCATTTTATTTTCCATTTCCTTAATTTCTAGCATTGTTTGCTTTTTTGATCGCCACAGCACACTGGGCTAATTTCAATGTATTATCAACCATGATGCCTAGATCTTTTTCCTGGGTGGTAACTCCTAAGATTGAACCTAACATTCAGGTCTATCCTGTAAAGTGCGGCCGGTTTACCCTGCTCCTAAGCCGCGTTTTACTCACTTTCCGGCTGCGTTATCCCTTCCTGCGATCCCGAATCCACTATAACCTACTCCTACCGCGTCCTAAAATCCCCGGCCAACCCCTTCCGCACGCGGCATGGATATTGCATGCAAACGAGCGAATTAGCTATTCCCTAGCATCCCGTAACCCGCGCCCCGACTATCGCTATCTTTCCCTGCCGTTTTGTCGCGCGTTTAACCTGCAAACTTACCGCCTACCCTGACCCTGCGGTAGAGGCAGGGGTAAGGGTAGGTGGCAAGCTTTCCCCCAGCCCCCGCTCACCTGCCCCGGCCGCGATCGTGGGTGCCAGTCTCCGTGGCAGCCCCAGTCCTCTCCCCTCCTCCCGAAGCAAAAAAAAAAAAAAGCGAAAAAAACGTTGCAGCCCCCCTCCGATGTCCGGAGGGGGCTGCAAAAAGTAAGTTGCTTCGCCGCTGTCAGTTCTTCCCTCCTCCCGGAGCTGCTTTTTCAGCCTTGCTCCGGGAGGAGGGGAGAATAGACACTGACAGCGGCGAAGCGAAAAAAAAACCAAAAGCAATTTTGGTTTTTTTTCAAAATTTTGGTTTTTTTCCAAAAGCGACAATTTTGGTTTTTTTCCAAAAGCGACTTACTTTGGGATCTGTCAAGATCCCAAAAGTAAGTCGCTTTCGGACGCCTGCACAACTTACTTTTTTTTGCAGCCATCAGCAGGAACACATGGCGATCGTGGCTCCGGTAGCTCCTCCCGACGAAGATGGCCGCCTGCACGGGGGAAAGCGTGCAATTGGCCGCTGAAGACGTGACGTCACGACGTTTGGCGTCACGGGATGAAATGACAGATACCAGCGTGGCGTGAAGCGTTAGGCCCGCGCACCCAGGATACTGTATAGGCGCTCTATCCAGTAAAATGGGTTGCGTGGGCCTAAGGCTTCACGGACGCAGTTTACATTTACATAAAATTAATGTTCAGGATCGAGCGGTAGGTGTGCTGCACTGTGCGTGCGGCAACCGCGGGTGCCGCAGGCACTAACGCAGCTCTTCCTACCGCTCGGTACAGGATAGACCCGATTGTGTAACTACAGCAAGGATTATTTTTCCCTATATGCATCTCTTTGCACTTGTCCACGTTAAATTTCATCTGCCATTTGGAAGCCCAATCTTCCAGTATCGCAAGATCCTCCTGCAATTCATCACAATCCACTTGAGATTTAACTACTCTGCATAATTTTGTGTCATCCGCAAATTTGATCACCTCACTCATTGTACCCCTTTCCAGATCATTTATAAATATATTAAAAAGTAATGGTCCAAGTACAGATCCCTGAGGCACTCCACTGTTTACCTTTTACCACTGAGAAAACTGACCATTTAATCCTACACTCTGTTTCCTGTCTTTTAACCTACTTGCAATCCTCAAAAGGACATCACCTCCTATCCCATGACTTTTTAGTTTTCTTAGAAGCCTCTCATGCAGGACTTTGTCGAACGCCTTCTGAATATCCAAATACACCACATCTACTGGTTCACCTTTGTCCACATGTTTATTCACTCCTTCAAAAAAATGTAGATTTGTGAGGCAAGACTTCCCTTGGGTAAATCCATGCTGGCTGTGTCCCATCAAACTATGTCTATCTAAATGTTTTGTGATTTTATTCTTTATAACAATTTCCACTGAAGTCAGGCTCACCGGTCTATAGTTTCCCGGATCACCCCTGGATCCCTTTTTAAATATAGGGTGTTATGGTTTTGAGGTGTTGGAGTGGATTCTTGGGTACTGCGGTGAATGCAACTCCCACAGGGAGGAGCCCCATGAGGAACCACAGTAATAAGCTAGACTCTATACACACAGACACAGAGAATTTGCATTTATTATACAGCTTGGTGATACTGCCCAGGGAGCAGCAGCAGTGAGGTAACCCAGTAGAAGTAGTCCAGGGGTCCTCAGCAGAGGAGACCAGTTCCACACACGAGTAGATGGTAGGCAGCGCAAGGTGGTAGAGGAAAGTCCCGGATGCAGACTCTGAGCGCTGAAGCTGAGACAGACTGATAAGATTAGTTACTCACTGAAGTAGATAGCTATATTGATGAAGATCCTGGCAGGCAAAAGTAGATCAGTAAGGCACCAGAGCAGGCCCTCGAGGAGCAAGTACCCGATATCGCAGATAGGCACCTGTAAGAGAGCATAAGGGCCCCCGAGGAGTGGGTACCCAGGTTAGCGATGAATTACCCCAAAGGGCAGAGAGAGAGAGAGCTTCCTGCAGCAGCTAGGAAGCGGCAGAGCAGCTTAGACCAGAGGCAGTCCAATCCTTGCTAACTTGATTTGTTAGCAAACGAAGGGCAGGCTAAATACCAGGATGTGATGTCATTCGGAGGGGATGCCCCGAGGTTCCCGCCATGACGTGGATAAATATGTGGGTGGAGTGTGCGCGCGCACCCTAGGAGGCCCTCAGGAAAATCATGGCGAACACCGTTGCCGTAGCCGTTCCGGGGACGCCGGAGAGAGCGGCAGCAGCCATCTTCCCAAGGCTTGAGGAGAGATAAGGAAGAAAGGTGAGGCACAGAGGTCGAAGCCATCTGAGACTGATGGACGCAACACAGGGGTTACATTGGCCATCTTCCAATCTTCAGGTACACTGGATGATTTTAATGATAGGTTACAAATTAATTGAAATAGCTCTGAAATTTCATTTTTTAGGTCTTTCAGAACCCTGGGGTGTATATGGGCTTCAGAAACTTTCTGCGAAAAGTCATTATAAAGAATCAATTTCTAACCTTCATATTTAAGAACTCTCTTCTTTTTCTGTTATGCTTGCATTAATAGGACCTTGATGGTGAAATTAAGTATTTAGAAACATAGAAACAGCTATAACTGATCTAGGACTTTGCATGTTATCTCATACTGAACCAACACAATGTGCATACTCCACTACAAGTGGTTCGTTTTCCATGGACTACCCCAGTACTTTGGGTAAGCATACTTGAAAAAATTGCATAAATTGGTCTTCTTTAATCTGTTCCAGTAAGCCAATGACCTGTAAATTGTTACGCTGAGCTCTATTTTCTTGGTCCTTTATTCTGTCTGGTAATAAGACATTTTCTTTTTTAAGAGTAACTAACTGTTCCGAGATTACCTCCTGTGCAGATACTCAATTCTCCAGATCCGCCAAAGATTCAGAGTGCTTCTAAATACTCTTTTTAATCTCATCCATAGAGGGCTGCAACTTAGATAAATAATTATCCAAATTCGCTGATATCAACTTCGAAATATTGCGTACCAAATCCTCTTTCAGGTCAGAAATGCCTTTCTCAAGCTCTGTCGCTATATTGCTATGTATGGGTTTCACGTTTTCTTTTTCCTTCGCCAGTCTTGCAGATTTCACTGACATTCCAACAGACACAATAACGCAGGTGAGAAGACGAGTAATATTTTGTAATTGAAAAAACACAAAATCTTAAGGGGCACAAAGTTTGCAGATTGAGTAGGCCCTTGCGGAGCTCTGCCAGATGTGACTTCTCAGTGAGCTGGCTTCACTGGAAGTCAGGATCTTCTAAAAAAAAAAAAAAATGCATTGGAGGCAGTGGGTCGGTACTTGTATTGTCTCTCAACTGTCTGCTGCGTCGTGCTTTGAAAGATGTCTTTCAAAGAACAACACTGGGGCTTAGTAAATGATAGGGAAGGAGGAGAATGAGGTGCCCAAAGCTCTGCCAAGCTCCTGTCTCCTCCTTCTTTTGTGTAATTTCATCAGCTGTTGAAGACAAGGGATGCCCAGTGGGTCCCAAGCACAGCCCATCCTGCTTGCTGCTGAAGACAATGAGGCATGATAGTCCACGAGCAGATCCCATCCCGCTTGTGGCTAAGGAGCTTGAACATTGAGAGAGGCTAGGGAGACCCACTTGCAGATAAGGAGGGCTATGTGGCCTGTGTGTGTGAGTAGAATGCTGGGAGGGTGTGTGTGTGCACAGAATAACAGCGCACTGGAGGGTTTGTGGTGTGTGATTTGGAGCCTGAATGAGAGATGTGTGTGATAGAAGGATTTTGTAAGGGTGCTTGTTTGTGTGTGACAGTGAGTCCATGTAAAGGACTGTGTGTGTGAGAAAGGGAGCCTATATGAAGGGTTGTGTGAGTGTGCAAGAGAGAAGGAGCCTGTGTGAGAGAGGGAGCCTGTGTGAGGGCATGTGTGTGTGTGTGCTTGAGAGACAGGAAGCCTGTGTGATGGAATGTGTGAGAGAGAGAGGGAGGCTATGTGAAAGTGTGTGTGAAAGAGGGACAAAGAAAACCTGTGTGAGAGAAAGGGACAGAGAGAGCTTGTGTGAAGGTGTATGTGAGAGAGCGTGGGAGAAAGAGCCTGTGTGAGGGGGTCAAACTCTGGGCGTGTAAGGGGTTGAGCCTGTAGTGGGAGGGGAGAGATGATACAGAATGGAGGAATTAGAGCCAGAGAGGGCAGAGTGAAAGGGGTCTGGCCAGAGCAGTAAGGAGAAATGTTGGAAGAAACACTCTTACTGTGCACTTTTAGGGGAATTCTGCTCAAAATATTTAAGATTGCATCTTTGGGTAACAACTTTTCTGTATTACATTTTAAATTAAAAACTGATCAGAGTGATCTATATTGAGGTATTTTTACCAATATAAGATTTGCAGAATTTTACAGTTTGGTGTGCAGAATTTCCCCTGGAGTGCTCTGGATCTCCTTCTTCCTATACCCAGATCCCCTACCCTCCTTCCTCCCCAGATCCACTGTCTGTAAGAGAATGATAGTTGGGGACAATTTTCATGACCCTACCCTCAACCAAAAAGGCATTCTGTTGCCCCTATATTTCACTCAGTGTAAATTTAATTTCGATACAAATAATTTATCTCCCGTTTCAAGTTTATACTAGATGTTAATATTGCAATGTAAAACATAAAAAGGTGCTTTTTTTGTTTGTGGTGAAACGATGTGTCAGGAACATTCGTTTCCAGTTATTTTATTTTTCCTGGCAATTTCAATGTTATAAGAAAAAGAATCAGTGGAAAATGACTTTCCCACTGGTTTTTGTTCTGTGTGTTATATCAAAGTAATTTTCCTTTTATTTTGTAATAGAAATATCCAGGAAAAAATAAAAACGGAACGAAGGTCCCTACAGCTGGGCCAAAACAGGCCCCCTTCCGTAATAGCAGGCCCTTGGCTCTTCAATCTGAGGGTGGTGGTGGGAAGCGCTCTGCCTGAGTCGCCGTGTCCCGCATCCCCCATCCCCCTTATGTCATCTCTGACAGTCATATAATTAAATGCACAGAACTCTTAATACGTGAAAACCTGCTACTTCCTTCCTCGTTGTTTGTATCACGCCGCAAACAACAAGATCGCGCAGCCGCGAAAGTAACATGTGGGTCTTCGCACGGTCTGCTCCGTGTACCCCTCCGCCACAACTCTTCCAGCAGAGCTGACAGCATGAAGGTAATAGCTCATGAGAACGCTCTGAAGTGGTCGGAAAGTGAGCTAGTCACCATCCCAGTTAATGTAATGGAAGAGAAAACAATTTTGGCTACCGTTTCCGCCTCCAGGAGCAGCACTCTACTGGGTACGTGATTATAAACGTTCCACCGCTAGTATTCTTAACGCGCATGCGCCGACCTGGCCTCGTCCTTTTCTTTCGCTCTATCCCTCCCCTGCTGGTTCCGCGCGCTGGCGCTTAGTGACGTTGCACACAGCGGTGGTAGTAGCGCGAGGCTTTCCTAATCCGTACCGAGAAGGCACGTTTCTGAAAGAGTGAGGCCTAACGTGAGAGCGCGAGTCACTGACGAGGCCCAACAACATGGCGAGTGCCTCCTATCATATCTCCAATCTGCTAGAGAAAATGACATCCAGCGACAAGGACTTCAGGTAGGAGAAAATCAGTGGTTGTACGGACGAAAGTGGCGCAGTCTGGCTGTGGAAGCGGTGGCAGGGGTTGTATTTATGTCGGACACCACAGCGGGTGCCCCTGTCTACTGCAGAGGGGGAGGAAGGGTTGGTGGGTTCATCTGGATGTCGAGAACAGTTCTGCTGATGCAAATGGAGCCCGACTTTGCAGGGGCGTTTAGCTGTGCAGTAGCGTAGTTTACTTTGACTTTGTCATTTAAAATGAGTGCCTTGCGTTAAACTATTAAAACATTCTAGAGATGCCGGTGTAAGTTTTTTTTTTTTTTTTATTCTGTTGGCATGTGTTTATGGAAGGGTTCTAAATCATTTTTGTGCTCTGCAATATTTCATGTAGATTTGCTAATTTACATGTTAGCGTCTTTACAAACGCTTAATTCCAAAACTGCTAGTTTTAAACCCAATAAATGGGAGCTAACAAAAATACTGTAAAGAAAACAAGCAGCACAAATATTGGGTACGATGTACTGAGTGTTTTTCCCATAGACACAAAATGGTAAATACAGTTAGTATATCAGACCCTTTGTGGGGAAAAATGTTCAGTATATGTGGCCTTATATAATTAGTAAATAAACAGAGGGCAACCAATAGAAAAAGTCTGTGTTCCCAAAGGAAAGTTAGGTTGGAATGAAGTTGCCAGTCATAACATTTAACATGTAAATTAGAATTGGAACTTGCATCTACTTTTAAAATGTATCAGCCTTTTAGTTTCCTGTAAGAACTACATACTTTGAATATCTGATATTAACATGATTTATAACTACTAGCAGAACTAATTTTATACAGTGCTTACTTATTTCCAGGTCTGGAGATGGTTTGACTTTAATGGACATGGTATTTTACCTTGAGAGAGTTTCTCACTGAAATAAAATATCTAAAATGAAAAATGTAATTAATTAGAAGTAGGCCAGTTTTGGTCTTCAATAGCCACTAACCAATCTGGTTTTCAGGATATCCACAATAAAATATGCATGAGCTTTATTTGCATGTGCTGCCTCTATTGTATGTAAATATGTCATGCATATTCATTATGGATATCATGTAAACCAAGCTTGTTTGTGGCTGTTGAGGGTTGGAGTTGGTCACTCATGGTGTAGTACTTCGGATTCAAATATGCAAACATCTGTACAACATTTCTGATATAAAGGCTGCTTAAACGCAAGGATGGATGTAAGGCTTGATTTACTCAAAATTACCGGTAGGTTAGATTTTGAGGGTAAATAGCATTGCAAAATAGCTATTTACCCTCAAAAGTAAATACCCTCAAAAGATATTTGGCATATTTCATTCATGATAAAAGCATGTAGGAGGAGGAGCCAGACTAGATATACACAAACATTTATTTATTTAAAGTCTCTTCTATACCGATAGCCGTTCACACATCGTATCGGTTCACAAAAAACAAGAACTTTTGGGCGGAGCCCTTACATATAACCGATAAAAATACAATTAACAGGGTTAATACAAAATAATACAAAATACATTTGTAAAAATACAAATTAACAGGGTTAATACAAAATACATAGTTTTATGGACTATGTATTTATTTGTCCAAACCTCTGAAAGCCTTCATATGCTGGGTCAAATCCTGTCTGGGTCGTAAGTACATGGCAGATCCCCATGAAGTAAATCTGTTTTTGGTTACTCCCTTCCAGGAATAACAATAGCTTTCTTTTTTCTGCCTGGCTAATAACGTTTTATGGACTTTTCCACCAGGAACTTGTCCAAACCACTTTTAAACTATGCTATACTAGTTGCCTTGACCATGTCATCTGGCAGCAAATACCACAGCTTGATTGTGTGCTGAGTAAAAGTTTCTTCTATTTGTTTTAAATCTGCTGGTTTATTTACCCTTTCCAATACTAATCATGGAATGTCCCCATGATTAGTATTGGAAAGGGTAAATAACCATCCTGAACTAATCTGTTCCACCCCACTCATGTTTTCATACCAGAACTATTCCATTCTGTTTATCATTTTTGATGCCGCCCTCTGCACTTTGTCTAGTTCTGTTTGTCTTTTTTTTTGAGCTGAAGCAACTGGAATTGCATACAATATTCAAAGTGCGGTCGCTTCATGGATCGATTCAGAAGCATATTTTCTATCTGATCATCCTTCATTCCTTTTTGGATCGTTCCTGATGCTCTCTTTTCTTTTTTGACTGCTGCCGTGGATTGAACTGAGAATTTCAAAATATTGTCCATAAGGGTTCCACAGTCTTTTTGCTGGGTGGCGACTCTCGGTATAGAATCCAGCATTATGTACCTGTAGCTGTAATTATTTTTCCCTATGTGCATAACTTTGCAGTTACAAATTTAATCTCCTGTTCAGATGCCCAGGCATCTGAATCTCACAAGATCCTTGTGCAGTTCCTCACAATCAGCAGCTATTTTAATAACTTTAAATAATTTTGTGTCCTCTGCAATTTCATCACCTCTCATTACCTTTTCCAAAACATTTATGAATGATGAGCAGCAGAGGTCCCAATTCTGATACTTGTTGTACTCCATTAATTACTTTTCTTGATTTCGAAAAATATTTAGTGCTATTTCCTGTCTTTTAACCACTTGCTAATCAACAATAATCCTGGCATCTAGCCCATAACCTTTTACTTCTTGATGAGTCTCTCATGGGTGTTTGCCAAATGCTTTGTGAAAATCCAAATGCACTTTTGAACTGGCTTACCTTTTAAGAACATAAGAACATGCCATACTGGGTCAGACCAAGGGTCCATCAAGCCCAGCATCCTGTTTCCAACAGTGGCCAATCCAGGCCATAAGAACCTGGCAAGTACCCAAAAATTGTCTATTCCATGTTACTGTTGCTAGTAAGAGCAGTGGCTATTTTCTAAGTCAACTTAATTAATAGCAGGTAATGGCCTTCTCCTCCTCCAAGAACTTATCCAATCCTTTTTTAAACACAGCTATACTAAATGCACTAACCACATCCTCTGGCAACAGATTCCAGAGTTTAATTGTGCATTGAGTGAAAGAACTTTCTCAGATTATCTTATATTTTACTGGAAATGCCTTGTGAACATTATTGATAGGTAAGGTGACCTTATAGCTCCATGTCTACTGGACAGTTGAACCAATCCTGTAGCAACATAGAACCAGATGGCATCCAGTCTGCCCATCTACATCTCCTACACAGTTTTATTGTCCCTTCTTCTCCCTCTAAGATCCTTTGTGGGAAAGGAGAGGCTAAGCCATGTAGACAACTGACTGATTCATGGCTCAAAACCTGGTATAAAGAAGATGGTTTTGAATATATTGGGGGCTGGGGCTGTGTATGGAACAGTGAAAAGCTATATAGTAGAAATAGCTTACAGCTAACCATGGCAGGAAAGCCCCACGGACTTGGATATTAGTACTGAGACATGGTTCAATGAGTCTATGAATGGGATGTGGCTATACTGGACTATAATCTATTGAGGAAGGATAGAAATGACAGAAAAGGGTAAGGAGCAGCTTTCTAAAAATAATATCCAAGCAACTGAAATGTAGGGTGCGTGGGGAAAGGAAGAAGCGCCAAGGGCTGTCTTTAAAAAAAAAAAAAAAAAAAAAAGAGAGAAGAGAGAAGGCACTTCTGTTTATGCTGGGGTGGTCTACAGGCCTCAGACTTGGACAGAGATCTAGTTGAAGATATTCTAAAAGTGGGAAGGAAGGGAAGAGGTGGTCATTGGTGGATTCAGTTTGGATTGGAGTATTTCTGTTACAGAATCTGTAAGAAATAGAGAGATTGTGGATGCCCTTCCAGGGACTCTTCCAGACAAATGGTGATGGAACCCATGAGGGGAGGAAGGATACTGTTCCTGATACTCAAAAATCGAGATAGTATCTCTAATGTCCAAGTAGATACTCACCTGAGCAGCAGTGATCTTAAAATGGTTTGGTTTAATATGGCTGAGGTGGAAAGAAGTCTTGCTAAGTTCAGTCATGGATTTCAAAAATACGGACTTGGTAAAATGGGGATGTACTTTGAGGAGGAGCTTGAAGACTGAGAGAAGGTTGAAGGAGAACAACAATGAGCTATAATAAATGAAACACCTGTTTAAGAAAAGTAAGTTAAAAGTAAGAGGAAAAGGGAAAATTGGACGAAAAAAAGTCATACATAAGCATTCAGAAAATATAAGAGGAACACAGGGAAGAATGTGGTGAAGCTGAAAAAGATGGGGAAAGAAATGGGATAGCAAAAGCTCAAATGAATGAGAGGATCGCAGAAGAGATAAAGCAAAGTTGCAAAACATTTTTCAGATTAAAAGGAGACAAGCAATGTGTAGAAGGAGACAAGGAAATAACTGAAATAGTTTTAACAAAACAAACCCCCCCCCCCCCAACAAACTTCAATGTTAATTAAAGAATATTTTAGAGGAAGACCATTGGCAAAAGTACGTATGGGAGTGGGATACAACCCAATTTACAGAAGTGAGTAGGTGGAACTAGCAAAACTGAGATACATCCCAGAATATTAAGGGAGCTTGGAGAGGTGCTGGCGGGTCTGCCAAAGGACCTGGTTAATAGATCTTTGGCATTGGAAGAGGTACCACTTAATAAAAGTAGTTCAAAAGGCCAGTTAGCCTTACCTTGGTGATTTGGAAAATTTAATGAAGGAAAGAAGGAAAGTGGATTTAATGAAGGAAAGAAGGAAAGTGAGGCAAAATGGTATTTCCAGAGGGAGGTTGAGACAAACACATCTGATATATTTTTTTTTGTTCAATGACAGAATTATATCAGGAGCACTTTATATAGTTTGTGGATTTCAGCAAATCTTTTGATTATGGTCTCCATTTGAGGCTTATGAATAAAATAAGTCTGAGAATGAGTCCCAAGGTGGTGAAATGAATTACATATTGATTGATTGGATGACACCATAGTGGTAAATGGAACCATCTCTGAGGCGAGATCAGTGATAAGTGTCCCAAGGTTCAGTTCTGGGGCAGATTCTGTTCGATATCTTAGAAGGATGTTGAAGAGGGGTTAGAAGGTAAAGTTTGTATTTTTACATATGATGATAAGGTCTGCAACAGATTGAACATACCTGAAGGAGTAGAGAGAATGAGAAGTGATTTTATGCAAGCTTGAAGAGTGGTCAAAGGTTTGGCAGCTGATATTTATTGCCAAGAAGTGCAGAGTTGTGCATTTGCGGTAATCCAAGGGAGCTGTATGTGATGGGAGGTGAAAGACTTATGTGCCTCTGGGTGATAGTGTCTGACAGTGTGAAGGTAGTGAAACAATGTGATAGAGAGGTGGCTAAGGCCAGAAGGAAGCTGGACTGCACAGGTCCATGACCAGCAGGAAAAAGGAGGTAATAATTCCCTTAGGTCTTTGAGACCTATCTGGAGTACTGTTTTAGTTCTGGAAACCATATCTCAAAAAGTATGTAGTGTAGGGACTGTACTGAAAGACTTGAAACTGAAGGACCTAAATCTTTATACCCTGGGGGAGAAAGGATAGATATGTGATAGACTTTTAAATACCTGAAACACATTGATACACAAGAATCAATTTTTTCTGATGGAAAGAAAGCTGTAGAATCAGGAGTCATGATCTGAAATGCCAACAGGTTAGACTTAAGAATATCGGGAGATATTTCTTCATAGAAAAGGTGGTGAATGCATGGAATGCCTTCTCGGAAGAAATAGTGAAGATGAGAACAGTTAGGGAATTGAAAAGGGCATGGGATAAACAGAGGCTTCCTAGTGACTATAGGATGTAAATGAAGAAACAGGGTAATCCTGTGTTTTATCTTTAGGTATAACATTTCTGCTTGGAGGTAACCTGAATGGAGCGGCAGTTACTATCCTAAACATTTTGCTGGGCAAACTGGATGGACTATTTTGGTCTTTATCTACCATTTATTACATTGCTATGTCCCATGCTTTCTTGATTTTTGATACTGTGCTAGTCTCCAGCACCTTCACAGGGAGGCTGTTGTATGCATCCCACCATCCTTTGAGTCTACCTCCTTTGACCCTCATTTCACCTTTTGGAGGTTTGGTATCCAGAACTATACATAGTACTCTAAATGACCACCAGAGACTTGAGTATTATCACTTCCTCTCTTCTGCTATTCCTCTCCCAAGCATCCTTTTGGCTTTTGATATTGCCGTATCAACCTATTTAACCACTTTAATATCATTAGATATGATCATCTTCAGATATTGCTTTTGTTTTGTGCACAGAAGAACTTCATCCCCTCTACTGTGCTCTTGGGTTGTTGTGACCCAAAATGGATGACTGTATCTTTAGTATTAAATCTTAGCTGTCAGACTTTAGACAGTTCCTTAGGCTTCACTAGATGCCATCGTAATGTTTCCTACACCTTCCAGGGCATTTATTCTGTTGCAGATTTTATCTGCAAAAAGGCAAACCTTGTTAATAGCCCTTCCTCACTGTTGCTTACAAAAATGTTAAACAGAAACAGCCCAAGGACTGATCCCTGCAGCACACTGTTATTAACCACCCTGTCATCAGAGAGAAGAATTACATTTACCACTACTCTTTGTCACCTCACTTTAGGACCCAAATCCATACTTCGGAGGTTACATAGAAATGATGGCAGAAAAGGACCAGCTGGTCCATCTGCCCGTTAAACTCATGATAGTATCTGTTATGCTGTGTAGGTTACCCCATGCTTATCAATTTCCCACACTGTAAAAATCAGGGGCCCTTGTTGGTTGCTGTTCGAATCCAATTCCCCATTATGCCTTGCCGCTCTCCTTCCCCCTCCTTCCTGGCAGTTTGCTAAAAAACAATAAAACCGAGGAACAAAGGAGGATCCCCCTTCCCCCTGTGCAGGAGCACCAGGCAGCAAGGCTGATTGCTGAAATAAAGCAGCCCTTTTCATCAGCTCCGGTGGTGGTTAATAACTGTGGGTGCACTGTAAGGTAAGGGAACAGATACTGCTACTGCATATAGTGACATTGCCAGTAGTAGTCCCCCATGGCATGGAAAGGGCGGGAGCATCAGTTGCCCTTTTGAAAACAAAAAGATGCAGGGCTGTAGTTGTGCTGCCTGCAGCACCAAATGACTCCCCAGTGTCATGGGTTCCTTTTGTCCAACAAATGATTGGGAGCGGGAGCCAGTATTACCAGGAAGTACAGGGGCCTCCTCCCTCTCAGAGGATGTCGAGTAAGTTGGAGGCGATGGGGTGAAGGCTGGAGCAGAGCTGCTTCTAGAAGGCAGGAGCCCAAACCCCTCTCCCCCCTTCCATGGGAAAGCAGGTTATAAGACTCCTTTCATGGGGGACAGGAGCAGCCTAAAGAAATTCTTCCAAATGTTTGAGGGGTTTTGCCAGATTTTTACTGGTAATGCATCAAGCATTTTGAGCTATGAAGGACAAGGCTATAGAGTCCCTTCTTTGCCTTAGAACCAAGAGGCACCAAGGTCTGCAGGGAGCTAAGGGTTAAATGACTACAACTGGCTGAAGGCATCAGATTCTCGGGCCATCTTGGCCCCTTAAGTCTAGATGAGACTTCGAGGTAGGGGAGGGCTCTGTCACAGATGGCCTATGATGTCTGAAGAGGAGGGTGAATACTCTTCCGAGGAAGAATCTTGTGACATAAGACTCTTCCAGAAGGAAGAGCTGTCAGCACTTACTGCTGATGTCTTAGCTGCTTTAGGATAATGAATGCAAAAAAAGGGGGACATGATCCTGTTCATTTAGAAGCCTCATAAGGCTTTTCCTCTATATGAGGCCCTTAAGAACATAAAAGCATGCCATACTGGGTCAGGCCAAGGGTCCATCAAGCCCAGCATTCTGTTTCCAACAGTGGCCAATCCAGGCCATAAGAAACTGGCAAGTATCCAAAAACTAAGTCTATTCCATGCTACTGTTGTTAGTAATAGCAGTGGCTATTTTCCAAGTCAACCTTATTAATAGCAGGTAATGGACTTCTCCTCCAAGAACTTATCCAATCCTTTTTTAAACACAGCTATACTAACTGCACTAACCACACCCTCTGGCAACAAATTCGAGTTTAATTGTGCGTTGAGTGAAAAATAACTTTCTCAGATTTGTTTTAAATGTGCCACATGCTAACTTCATGGAGTGCTCCCTAGTCTTTCTATTATCTGAGAGTAATAACAAATTCACATTAACCTGTTCTAGACCTCTCATGATTTTAAACACCTCTATCATTTCCCCCCTCAGCCGTCTCTTCTCCAAGCTGAAAATTCCTAATCACTTTAGTCTTTCCTCATAGGGGAGCTGTTCCATTCCCTTTATCATTTTGGTCGCCCTTCTCTGTATCTTCTCCATCACAACTATATCTTTTTTGAGATGTGGAGACAAGAATTGTACACAGTATTCAAGGTGCGGTTCACCATGGAGCGATACAGAGGCATTATGACATTTTCCGTTTTATTCACCATTCCCTTTCTAATAATTCCCAACATTGTTTGCTATTTTGACTGCTGCAGCACACTGAACCGACGGTTTCAATGTGTTATCCCCTATGACGCCTAGATCTTTCTTGGGTGGTAGCTCCTAATATGGATCCTAACATTGTGTAACTATAACATGGGTTATTTTTCCCTATATGCATCACCTTGATATATGCATCAACATGATATTGGTTGAGTGTGACTACCTGCAAAGTGAACTTAAGGGTGGCTGAGTCTTGAGCAGTTTATATCTCCTTAAAAGATTCTTCTAGCAGATCTCCCAGAGTGGATATGCTAGTGTCAGTAACGTTTAAGACCATTCTGGTAGAGGGCAGGACTGCTCACAGGCTCGGAAAATTGAAGCAGACCTGAAACAAGTCTTCACCACAAATGCTATGGCTATATAGCCCTCTATGTGGCTTGAGCATTAGTATGCTGGATTCAGCAGCTCCTGGAAAGCCCAGAAACATGTCCTAGAATCGGGGGGGGGGCAGCGTTTTTGGCAGACTCCTTTTATGATTTGGTCAGGATGTCCTCCCGAGTGGTAACCTTAGATGTTTCTCGGGCTGTGTAAGTGGGCAGCAGACTCTGTGTTTTAAGGCCTGGCTTTGTAAACTTCCCTTTAGCGGAGCACCTGAAGAACTAGTTAAGGGAAGGGAGGATCTGGAGAAACTAGTTAAGACAGGGCTTCTCAAACCTGTCCTGGGGACTCCACAGTCAGTTGGGTTTTCAGGATATCCAAAATGAATTTGTATAAAATAAATTTGCATATTATATGGGGCATATGCAAATTTCTCTTACATATTCATCATGGCTATCCTTGTATTATGATTAGGGAGAGTGGACTAAAAGACATCTAGATGCACCTTTAGGGACAAAGCTCCCACCGAAAAGGGAAACATTGAGAGCAGACAATATAATTTAGAATTTACTGCTTGAGACAAAGTAATCAAATCTGTGCATATCTGCAGCTCAGGACTGCTTGAGACAAATCTGAGTTGCCTGTGTTTGTGTATCAAACAATATAAATCCTCATCCCCCAGCTCCAGTAACTTGGAATGGATAGAAGACAGCTAGATACAGATCTATTCTCCTGCCTAGTGGTGGGTTTTTGTTTTTTTTGGTCCTCACACCTTGGAGGAGAATTGCTTAAATTTTGCACCATCATCTTACTAGGACAACACCAGGGTTGTACTATTTAACTCTTGAGGGGGAGATAAGGGAAGTAAACCTCTTTTCTTGTTCTGTACATAAGCATGTTGATATGTTTTTCTTTTTACTGTATTTTCTTATATGCATATATACTGTAGCCTCTGTATTACCTGTATCACTTATTATATTTTTGTATTACAATACTTTTTATAAAGTAACTTTTTCTATTGATCTCCTGTTTCCATGTCTCCTTCCCTACATGGTTTATAATCATCATAGGCCATTACAATCCTGAAAACCCAACTGGTTGTGGGGTCCTCTGGACAGATTTAGGAAGTTCTAAGGTAAGGATTTAGGGGCATTTAAACTCCAGAGACTCCCAGAAGATAAGGCCCGCATTGTGGTGCGAGGCGGCAGCGAGCCCGAGACTTTGTAAGTTCAGATCTGCTAAGAAGTCCCTTTCTCAGGCAGGTATGTCCAAAGCTAACATCTTTCAAGAGACCAAGAAAGCTAAAGGCAAGACTCTGTGACGCTTATCAGGCCCTTCTGGCGTTAGTCCTGGTCAGTGCAGGTCTTTTATGATTTTATCATGAGTGGACACACATCACCACAGACCAGAACTTGTTGTGCCAGTCCCTGGTGCCTTCAGTATTTCCCCCTGCATCTCCCCTGCCAAGAGAAGCTATAAGCACCACCTAATAAAGCTTCAGAACTTACAAGCTCTAATCCTGAATGCGGGCAAGGGACTTTATTCAATATCATTTCATAATACCAAAAAAAATGGTTCCTTTGAGTCTGTCCTAGACCCAAAAGGTCAACAAATGCCTTCACCTTTGTTTCTGAATCAAAACTCTTTGATCCATTATGGTATAATAAGAGGCAGGATGGGGGAGGGGGTTCCAATTATTATTATTTTTTAATTTTGAGGAAGGGCACCCTTTACCCCTGACTGACACGGCTAGGTGGAAAGTTGGTGGAGGCTGCCCCTATGAGGCAATACCTTAGAGGTATATTGTTGTGTTTCTGTTTTTTGTTTTTTTTTTGTTCCCCTTCCCCCCCCCCCCCCCCCCCCTCTTCTTTTCCTGCTGTGCCCAGGGGCTTCAGGGAGGACAGGCTGGGATTAGCAGGAAAGGAAATCAGCATCAGGCTGCTGCTAGACTGCATAAGTGTCTTCCTTTTTGCTCATCCCACAGCACTTGGTTGCAGGGGCTTGAAGCTGGGAGCAGTGCTCAGGTGCCCTTGGGCTGCAGGAGAGAGGCAGCTGCAGGAATGTTTCTCTTCCTCCTGTGGCTCTCTGGAGGAGAGGAAGGTCTTGGACAGTATCAAGAGGGAGCAGAGCAGGCAAGTGGAAGGAAGCAGTGCTGCTGTTGCTGCTGCTTCTCTTCCCGACTGCGGCAGCAGCAAGAGGAAGCCTCTGTTTACATGGTTTCATATAGGGTGGCTGCTGAAGGTGTTCAGGAGCCTTGGGAAAACCTGTGTTGGACTGAGGCACAGACCAAGTTGTTGTTGTCATTGTGACATCACGTCCAGGTCTGTGGTGCTGCTGAAGATGCATAAAAATAAAGCCAGAGGGGAAAATATGTAGCGGGGAGAGGTTTAAACAGATCCTGTGGGTTAAAAACAACAAAAAAGACGAGATAGGCACCATCTATGTTTCTCTGAGAAAATTTAAAAAATATAATTAAAATAAGTTAAATAAGTAAATTGAAATGCAGGGGATGCCAATATAATGGTTTGAGGGCCCTTAAACAAATTCCCACTACATGTAAAATATGAGAGGAAAGCTGGATGGTTCCCAGCAGCATTCCTGCTGCTTGGGGTCAGGAATCTCTTTTATAAATTTTATTTTTAATTGACTCCTTTCCAGATTCTTGCGGTTAGTCCAGTCTTGGTTTTCTCTGCAAGTTACAGCATGGCACAGCTCAGACTTACAGAAGCTGTTGCTGTGGCAACTTAGCCTCATGGCACAGACAGAAACAGTGAAGCGGCCAGTGTAGCACTTTGGCTCTTCTGTGGTTTCTGGGGACACTTTAAGAAATTCTAATGGCATAAAACCATTTATGGAAATAGTGACCATCTATAGCAGGGGTGGGCAAGTCCAGTCCTCGAGGGCTGCAAACCAGTCGGGTTTTCAGGATACCCCTAATGAATATGTATGAAATAGATTTGCATACAACTGAGGCAGTGTGTATGCAGGTCTCTCTCATGCATATTCATTAAGGGGCGGATTTTCAGAGCCCTGCTCGCGTAAATCCGCCCAAAACCGGGCGGATTTACGCGAGCAGGGCCCTGCGCGCCGGGAAGCCTATTTTACATAGGCCTACCAGCGCGCGCAGAGCCCCGGGACTCGAGTAAGTCCCGGGGTTTTCGGAGGGGGCGTGTCGGGGGGCGGGCCCGAACCGCGCGGCGTTTTCGGGGCGTGTCGGGAGCGTTCCGGGGGCGGGCCTGGGGGCGTGGCCGCGCCCTCCGGACCCGCCCCCAGGTCGCGGCCGCGCCCTCCGGACCCGCCCCCAGGTCGCGTCCCGGCGCGCAGGAGGCCCACTGACGCGCGGGGATTTACGCCTCCCGGAGGGAGGCGTAAATCCCCCGACAAAGGTAAGGGGGGGTTTAGACAGGGCCGGGTGGGTGGGTTAGGTAGGGGAAGGGAGGGGAAGGTGAGGGGAGGGCAAAGGAAAGTCCAAGGCCGCTCCGATTTCGGAGCGGCCTTGGAGGGAACAGGGGTAGGCTGCGCGGCTCGGCGCGTGCCGGCTATACAAAATCCATAGCCTTGCGCGCGCCGATCCAGGTTTTTAGCAGATACGTGCGGCTCCGCGCGTATCTACTAAAATCCAGCGTACTTTTGTTTGCGCCTGGAGCGCAAACAAAAGTAGGCTATTCGCGCTCCTTTTAAAATCCGCCCCTAAGGATATCCTGAAAACCTGACTAGTTTGCAGCCCTCGAGGATCGGAATTGCCAACCCCTGATCTATAGCATGGGGGTATTAGAGTGCCATATGAGACACCAGAGAGCATTAGTGGCACGGTTTGTTTAGTGACCTCATCAAAGCATGAATATAACACAAAAAAAAAAACTGTTACAGTTTAGCATGTTGCAGACAGCAACGCTTGACATTGAGAAGAGCAGACTTACTTTGCTGTACTCGGTCACAGACAGCTATTATCAAAAACTGAAGTGAGAACGCTGAGGGATCAGACAGGCACACAATAATATATGGATTTGAGTGAATGAGTTTAAAATTTTCTTTAGAATGAATACTAAAGGTAACTAAAATAACAGTTGACTGTAAAAAGCTGTAAAGCAGTTTGTTTAACTTATTGAGATATAAAACAGTGAAAGACAAAAGGTAGTGAATGGAAAAATAGCTGTGGCACATGTGTATGAATATATAGTGGGATATACCAGTATACCAAGTTGATATCCCTTCATTTAGTAAGGGCCATAATAAATAAACTCCAGATTCATAATGATAAATGTCATGTGGACTAAGTGCGGAGGATTTTTTTTTTTACTTAATTTTGCATGTAAATGAAATTGGGGCAGCAAATCTCAGCCGTCAAAAGCATTAAAAAAAAAAAATTAAAATAGCTTCCTCAACTGAAAAGTATTTATTTGAGATGAAGTAAAGAGTGGATAACAAACTTCTGAGTAAGCCGCTAGGACGTCCAAAACATCCATGGGTTATTTTTAAGGGCTTAGGAATTTTATTTATTTTTTCTTTTAGGATGAAGAAAAGTCCCTACTGTTCAAGAATTTATTAGGAAAGAACTGCAGAATAAACACCCAGCTGGAGTAATGAAAGACTATTTATCAATTATACCACCATGCATGTCACCTATTCCCTCAGGAGTGTTTTAGATTAGGGAAAAACTATCTGTTGCTATTTAAAAAAAAAAAAAAAAAAGACAAAGTTCAAAGCAGTTGTGGAAATACACTAAGGGTTGCACACTAGTTTACTTGAAGATAAACGGGACAGAGTAGTTAGATTCTGTGCATGGTGTGGAAGGACACAGTGTCTAGAGAAGAGGAAGATTATAAATGAGACATCGTGCCCCAACATCAGACGGCACTCGTCAACAATGCAGGTGACAAATTCAAGCAGCACACTTGGTAGAGGGAAGGAAACATCGCATTCTAGCAGCGGACTCTAGATCGCACCAAGCTGCACATATAAATTAGAGCTAATTCTGCACACACAAATACCCAAAACAAGAAAAGTCTAGCTAGACAGAAACAAGAGAGCAGAGAAAAACACAAACAAGAGTGAGTGAAAGGAAAAAGACACAAAAAAGAACAAAACACCAGAAGACAAAAACGGAACACTACAACAGTTAATGAAATTTTGAAGATGGTGGTAAGTATTTTAAGAAATCTGAAAATTACACACACAGAATCAAACTTTTACACACTCTACATCAGCTTAACAACTTTGCTGTAGTACAGAACAAAAGAGAGCATGCTTATCTGAGAATATAACCTTTTCTGGGTTAGAGAACCAATTACATATCTATATAGAAAGAAAAGAGCTCTTATTAATCCTGTTGTTTATTGCATATAAATGTTTTAACTACATTTGCCAGCTTTCAATTTATTTAAAATTATTTATATACTGTTTTTACACTCAATGGTTATCAAAACTCTTTACATAATTGTATTCCATATATAATATTAAAATGACATTAAAATATAGCGAAGCTCACAAAGCAAATTACCAAAAACAAAAAGACATGAGAATGACAGTGTAGCTCCAGTGCTAGGTGATGGCAGTGACAAGTCAATTGATTTTCTTTAAAGTGCCATCAAGATGGATATTTAAGAGGAAGGTGTAAAGTGTCAAAGGCACTCCTAAAGAGAAGTTTTCTAATTCTTTTTAAACTCTTTATGGTACGTTATTTGTCTCAAGTTAACAGGGATTGCGTTCCAGATTTGGGGGTTAGCGATGGAAAAAGCACATCTATTTATGTCTAGTCTTGCGACTCTGTTGGTATTTGTAACAAATTTTTATGTATAGAACGTAAATTTCTGTTTGGTATATTCGAAGTTGTGTACTCAGCCAGGTTGATGCATCGTTGTGATTCAAATTATGGATGATGAAGAGGATTTTATATTTATTCTGTAATGGATTGGTAACCAGTGTAGTGAATATAAAATTGGAGAAATGTGATCTCTGCGAGATTTGCCTGTTAGAATATGAGCTGCCGAATTCTGTATTAGTTGTATGGCGTTATCATGAAGTCCAATAAAGAGGGTGTTACAATAATCAAGGCTATTGAAAATCAAGGATTGTAGTATTCGAAAATCATCAGGATATAGGAGGGGACGTAGGTGTTTCAACATATGTAGTTTGAAAAAAAGAGTTTTACGACAAGGGAAATATAATGTGACATAGACTGGAGTCTAATATGACACCTAAATTCCACGCTTTTGATAGAATAGGGATTACGATACCGTCTAAATTGAGCTGCATTGGGACTACATGTGGAGTGAGGAATTGAAGACAGATGAATAATTTGTCTTTACAATGCTGAGTTTTAAACGATTGTGTGAAAGCCAGCTGTTAATTGTTTTAATGTAAAGTATGTTGGACCATGATGAGGAATATGGAATAAAAAACTGAAAATCATCAGTGTAGATTTTAAATTGTATTACCTAGATTGTTTAGTAAGTAGCAAAGCAGAGGCAGATAAATATTAGAGTGGCAGAGCGGAACCTTGTGGTATGCTTGTAGAAATTGTATAACAGTCGAAGAATTAGAACCAATATTTATTTGATACGAATGATTTGTGAAAAGTGAGCAAAACTATTTAAATACAGTCAGTTATATCAATTGAACATTATTGAGTGATCTAAAGTGTCAAATGCAGCAGAAATATGCAACAGAACCAGTATGTAATCTGTTGGTGTCAAAGCCTTTAAGTGTTGAGTGAAGATAATATTTCGGTGCTGTGTCCTTTTCTAAGTCCATGTTTATTGGGGTGGAGAAGCTCATTATTTAAGTAATTTGTGAGTTGGTATAAAACTATAGATTCTGTTATTTTAGCTAAAGTAGTTAAGCTACTGGATGAAAATTATTGAAATTTGTGATATCTTTGTTTTTTTTCTTTGGAATCTGTAGAATTGATGTGGGTATTCACCTGAAGTAAGTGAGTGATTTACAAGTTGTGAAATAAAATCGCTTATTAATTCTGATGACTCCATTGCATAGATTAAATGGTGATGAAGACCTTTTATCTTGTGTAAAACTCCCGATATTATGGTGCGTCTACAAAATAAATGTTGAATTTTTTAATAATCAAACTTTAATTCCACTTGATTGATTTAACCCTGCCTTCTCTCTTAACCTCAAGGAGACTGGCTAAATGGGTTCCAGATCCCATTTCCTTGTAGGAGAGACTCACTAGGAAGGAAGGAAGGCCTTTTAATTAATTTATTTTTAACTGTTGCTCCAGTGTGAAGAACATAAAGTGCTCCAGAACTAGTAACATCTGAAACCCCATTATCCACCCTTTGCCACCAATGGTGGGAAGGTCATTACCACAGGAGGGGGCAAGTTAGGATGGCAGAAAGGAAGGAGTAATTCCTCACCCCTCTGGATCTAGTAGAGACTTATTTCCATATTCCTATATGGAGGGCATATCAGAAGTATTTCCGGTTCTGCATCTTAGGGAGTTCTAGGCTCTACCCTTTGGGCTTGTGACTGTCCCATGAACATTCAATAAGGTGATAATAGAGGTAGAAGCAGCCCTGCACAAATGGGACTGTCTGGAAGATTGGTTCATCAAGGCAGAGTCCTTTTACAAGGGAGCCAACAAGATTTTCCTAGTGTGTAGCAGATGGACTCAGGACCACTGGGGTAGATCTTAAAAAAAAATACGCGATCGTGTACTTTTGTTCGCGCACCAGGCGCGAACAAAAGTACGCTGGATTTTATAAGATACGGGCGTATCTTATAAAATCTGGGGTCGGCGCGCGCAAGGGGATGCACATTTGTGGAACCTGCGCGCGCCGAGCCCAGCGCACGCTGCCTGTTCCCTCCGAGGCCGCTCCGATTTCGGAGCGGCCTCGGAGGGAACTTTCCTTCGCCTTCCCCTACCTAACCCACCCTCCCTAACTTTGCGCGCGCCGGCCGGCAGCCCCGCTCCATGTTCCGGTCCCGGGGGCTGGTCCGGATGCCTCGACCACGCCCCCAGGCCGGCGCCACGCCCCCGAAATGCCGCGTCTTTTTGGGAACGCCCCCTCCCCGCCCCTTTCCAAAGCCCCGGGACTTACGCGCGCCGGCGGCCTATGCAAAATAGGCGCGCCGGCGCGCGTAAATCCAGAAGGATTTACGCGCGCAGGCCTTTTAAAATCCGCCCCAATGGGTATAGTGTACTCCTGATAGCAGTTGGAGATGGATCAGATTTCAATCTGACGTCAGTCCTAGTACATATACCCCAGCAGGAAGTGCTGCTTCCCAGTATTTTCCGTCTCCGTAGCAGTTCGGGACTTTATGCACACTGGCACAGCATTAGAGTAATTTAACAAAGAAACCCAAAACAAGAAGAAATCTTACCTCTACAGACTAACCCCGCTCTCCTGCAGTGACACCCCTTGGGTCCCTCCCCCAGTTGAGAATTCCTGAGGTGATTTCCGCGATCCCTCGGAGGTTGGCCTCTGTCCGGCAGCAGACCCTCGGCGTGGACTTAGCCCTCGGCAGTGGGTGCAACTTCGAGAGCGGCGGTGAAGGTATTTTCCCTCCCCCCCCCCCCCCCCCCCCCCCACAGCTGGAGACCGCCTGGAACGAGACCGGGAAATGCTGAGACAAGGTAAGGTAGAAAACTTCTTTAAAGTCTCTGAAGTACGAAGAGTCGCGCCGGCGCCAGTGCCACCGGGTTGATCAGCCCTAGCAGGGCTAGGTCCCGGTCAGATTCGGGGGTCCTCTCACGTGGAGACCCTCCAAGGTGGTCGCCATGCTGGCTGTGTGGTCGCAGTCACCATCTTGACCTGTTTGCTGCCCTGTCCGCTGTCCCGAGCCGTGCGCACAAATCTCTTGTGCGCACATCAGCACGCGCATAATTGCTGTGTGCATAGCGATGCGCACAACCACACACCTACTGTGCCGGGTGCATAAGTTTGGCCCGCGCGCGCATCTTATTGAGCGCGCACCCAACTTACGCATACAACCTCCTCACCAGAGCGCATAACTAGGCCGCCCGGTCCCTGTATTTTTTTATGCGCACAAGCCATGGCATCAGCGGAGAAGAAGCTCAGGGCCTTTGCCCAGCATGCCACATCAGAGCTGCGCAGCATGAGGAGGCCACGGCCCTGTGTATACAGTGCGAGGAGGCCCTGGGGGATTCAGCCCATGGCCCTCCCCAGCCGGTGCCGGGATCCAGCTTCTCGAACAGTACACCAGACCTCACATCCCCCAGCGGGAGCCTCCCTCAAACGGGGCTCCCCAGGGACACAGCGCCTCTTAATTTTAGACCCAGCATCTATATCCTGGTGGAATTCTTTAAAGGCCCTCATGCCTTCATCCACATGCAGCCGGGGCCTCCGATAACATGGCCACAGACTCCCCCAGAGGACCTCAACATCCTGGGACCCTCTATGCCCAGAGAAGTGCCTCCATCGCCCAGAAGCCCCACCTTTGGGGACACGGACAACTCAAACGACATTTCAGAACCCCTAGAGGAAGGGGAACATCCCCCCCCCCCCCCCCCCCCCCAGGGACCGAAGCACACCGAACCATGAGAAGTTTCTTCACCAAGGATGAGCTTCCAGACCTAGTCACACACAGCTTGAAAGAGCTCGCTATCCCGGGCACAAATACCTTGGGGGAACCTAAGGCGAACCCCCTCCTAGAAGGACTCTCAGATCTCCCATCGTTTCCCACTATTACAAGCTGTCCAGCAGCTAATTGACCTGGAATGGGAAGCCCCGGAAACCACGTTCAAAGGGGGCGTGCCCTGGCAGCCATGTACCCTCTGGACCTCGCTTCCAAAGATTTGGCATGTCTGAAAGTGGATGCCGTGGTTTACGCGGTCTCTAAGCACACTACTATCCCAGTCGAGGGAGGAGCAGCACTCAAGGATGCCCAAGGCAGATGTCTGGAATCCATCCTCAGTCTTTTGACATCTCCGCTATGTCTCTACAGATCGCGGCCTGCTGTGCCGTGGTGACATGCGCCTACTTGTCACAGACCAGGAACAACACTCCCGGGGAAGCCCTGGAACCAGCAGTATCATTCCTCACGGATGCTGCTGCTGATCTAGTGCGCACCTTGGCTAGAGGCGTGTCATCCACTGTGGTGGCCAGAAGACAACTCTGGCTCCGAAGCTGGTCGGCCGACGCATCGCCCAAATCGAGACTCACAAGGATGCCCTTCAAGGAAACCCTCCTGTTCGGAAGCGAACTAGAGAAGCTAGCCAACAAATGGGGTGAATCCCCACTGCCGCGGCTACCGGAGGACAGGAATAAGAAACCAGCGACCCTTCCCTCGAACTTGTAGGGGCAGAGGATCACAGCACTTCAACCCATACAGAAGCACATATCAAGCGGCTCACTCTGCAGGCAGGAGCCAGTCCTTTCGGAACAAGCACAACAAAAGGGGAGCCGGTTCGGGGCCAGGTCCCAGCCGCACCCCACAATGAAAATCAGCCGACCCGTCCAAGGGAAGAAGCCATAGGGGGCAGACTTGCCCTATTCTACCAAAGTTTGGTTGAGATAACTTAGGACAAATGGGTCCTAGCCATCATTCGAGAGGGATATTATCTGGATTTCCATCACATCCCTCCGGACGAGTTTGTGGAATCCCCCTGCCACGACCCCTCCAAGAGGACGGCAGTGGAAGCTACACTGGCCAGATTACTCGCCTTAGAGGCTATAACACTGGTGCCCCCACAACAAATACATAGTGGACACTATTCCATCTATTTTATCGTTCCCAAGAAAGAAGGGATGTTCCGGCCCATCCTGGACCTCAAGTCTGTCGACCGCCACCTGAAGATTCCTTGCTTCCGCATGGAAACCCTACGCTCGGTCATAAGGACGATACAACTGGGAGAATTCCTTACATCTTTGGATCTGTCGGAAGCCTACCTGCACATTCCGGTCCGTCAGGAGCATCAGCGTTTCCTATGCTTCACGATCCTGGATTATCACTACCAGTTCTGGGCACTACCATTTGGGTTAGCTACAGCACCCTGGACGTTCACCAAAATCATGGTGGTAGTGGCAGCAACACTGAGGAAGGAAGGAATCCTCGTACACCCTTATCTGGACGATTGGCTGATCAGGGCGAAATCCCCAGAGGAAAGTCACCAGGTGACCAACAGTCAGAACTCTACTGGAGAGCTTCGGGTGGGTGGTCAACACAAACGAGCTGTTTGCAGCCCTCCCAATCCCTAGAATACCTGGGAATTCTTGTTCGACACCAAACAAGACAAGGTCATCCTGACACAGACAAGGAGATCAAATCTGATGACCCAGTTGCGAACCCTGTTGAGCAAGTTTCGTCCCACAGCATAGGACTACCTCCAAGTCCTCTGCTTCATGGCATCCACACTGGAAGTAGTGCCATGGGCAAGAGCTCACATGAGACCCCTACAGCGTTCTCTACTGTCTCAATGGAGCCTGCTGTCCCAGAACTACACCGTTCTTCTCCAGCTCCCGGACAAAGTTCAGACCAAACTACGATGGTGGCTACAAGAAGGCCATCCGAGCCAGGGAGTGAGGCTGTCCTCACCGACCTGGATCCTGCTCACCACTGACGCCAGCCTACGGGGATGGGGAACACACTGCCAGGAGCTTATCGCCCAGGGGCAATGGAACAAAGAGTCGGGATGGAACATTAACCGCCTAGAAGCACGGGCAGTCAGACTAGCCTGCCTACGGTTCGGACCCAGACTCAGAGACAAATCAGTCAGTCATGTCGGACAATGCGACAACAGTGGCCTACATAAACCATCAGGGAGGAACCAGAAGCCAACAGGTGTCTCTGGAAATAGACCCCCTAATGACGTGGGCGGAAGTGAACCTTCGAGAGATTTCGGCTGTCCACATCTCGGGGAAAGACAACATTGCTGCGGACTACCTCAGCAGAGAAAGTCTAGACCCAGGAGAATGGAGACTGTCGACCACAGCATTCCAGTTGATAGTAAGCCATTGGAGAACACCAACCATGGACCTCTTGGCAAACTGGTCCAATGCCCAAGTGCCCAGCTTCTTCAGCCGCAGACGGGAACCTCAGTCCCAGGGAATCGATGCCCTGATGCAGATCTGGCCACAGGAAACTAATATACGTCTTCCCACTGTGGCCCTTATTGGGCGCAATCATCCACAAGATAAAACACCACAAGGGACCAGTTCTTCTAGTGGCTCTGGACTGGCCAAGAAGGCTGTGGTACACAGACATGCAAAGGCTACTGACAGGGAGCCGTCTCCGGCTACGACCACACAGGGATCTGCTCCAATAAGGGCGGATCCTCCACGAGGACCCAGCGCGATTCTCTTACGGCCTGGCCATTGAGAGGACACACCTGAGGAAGAGCAGATACTCGGGGGCAGTAACTGACACCCTGCTCAGAGCACGCAAGTTCTCCACATCCCTAACATACGTAAGGATTTGGAGAGTATTCGAAGCCTGGTGTGAGGACCGCGACATCATCTCATGCTTAGTCAAAATTCCCGCGATTTTGGAATTCCTACAGAAGGGACTGTCTCTCAACTCTATCAAGGTACAGGTGGCCGCATTGTCATGCTACGGAACCAAGAGTGAGGACGGTAGCCTAGCCTCTCAACCGGATGTCTCCCGCTTCCTGAAGGGAGTCAAGCAGATCCGACCACCCCTAAAGTGGCCGGTGCCTCTGTGGAACCTCAACCTGGTCCTAGACTTCTTAGCAGGAGCCTCCTTCAGACCACTCCGCGGCCTATCCTTCCAACTATTAACATTGAAAACAGCCTTCCTGGTGGCAGTCTGTTCGGCCCGGCGTATCGCTGAGCTACAAGCACTGTCCTGCCGAGAGCCATTCCTCAAACTCACTCCGGGAACCATCCAGTTACGCACGGTCCAGTGGTTTCTCACTTCCATCTCACTACCATCTCCAGATGAGCATAAGAATTCGGAAGAATCTCGCTGCCTGCGCCACCAACGCCGGCAGACGCCTAGTCTGATACCTGGAAAGGTCTGAATCCGTACAGTGGGAAGAAGCGAGGAGAAGCGGCCTCGCGAGCAACCATAACCCGCTGGATCAAAGAAGTTATCAAGGCAGCCTACATAGAAGCAGACAAGCCGCCGCCTTTGCAAGTCAAGGCCCATTCTACTAGAGCCCAGGCAGTGTCTTGGGTGGAAACCAAGATTCTGTCACCTGCCGAGATCTGTCGGGCGGCGACATGGTCCTCCATCCACACCTTCTCCAGGTTCTACTGCCTGGATGTTCAGGCTCGAGAGGACACAGCATTTGCAAGGGCAGTACTAAGTGGGGCCTCGGGCAGCCTCCCACCCGGTTTGGGAGTAGCTTTTATACATCCCATTGGTCCTGAGTCCATCTGCTACATGCTAGGAAATGGAGAAATTACTTACCTGATAATTTCGTTTTCCTTAGTGTAGACAGATGGACTCAGCATCCCACCCACGGCTGCCGTCATTCATGGAATTCTCGGGCGACATCCCCGAGAGCGAGTTATTCACAGGTAAGCCAAGTTTTCCCTCCAATTAGGACACCATCCTGCTGGATGTCGACGTTTCTTGGTTGAGGGCACTGGCGGTCTCCAGCTATAACCAATTCAACCAGTTCAAGTTAACCAAGTTATAAAGTTAATCAAGTTATTCAGTCACACATATATCCACAATTGCTTTTCGAGGAGAATACTGAAGAGCAGCACTTCCTGCTGGGGTATATGTACTAGAACTGTCATCAGATTGAAATCTGATCCATCTCCAACTGCCATCAGGAGTACACTATACCTATTGGTCCTGAGTCCATCTGTCTACATTAAGGAAAACGAAATTATCAGGTAAGTAATTTCTCCATTAGCCACACTTGCTAGCTCAGGGAATTTTTAGGATGGGTGGTGAATTGTGCCAGGATCAGCCTATCACCCTTGTGGTTTCTAGAGTTTCTAGGGGTCATCTTCAGTGCTAAGGATAGATGAGTAATCCTAATCCACAAAAGGATCTTCAAGTATTTGGGCCTTCCAGGCACAACAAGTGCTCAGCGTGTAGCATTATCTTCTGCTCAGTGTGCAGCAGCAGCCGAGAAAGCAAATTGAATGCTAGGGATTATTAGGAAAGGAATGGAGAATAAAACAGAATATCATAATGCCTCTGTATTTCTCCGTGGTACGACCTCATCTTGAGTATTGTGTGCAGTTCTGGTCATCACATCTCAAAAAAGATACAGCAGAATTAGAAAAGGTACAGAGAAGGGTGACCAAAATGATAAAGTGGCTGGAACAATTCCCCTGTAAAGAGAGGCTAAAGAGTTTTGGGTTCTATGTAGCTTGGAGAAGGGACCGCTGAGGGGGAGATATAGTCTATAAAATGAGCAGAACGGAACAAGTAAATGCTAATCAGTTATTTACTCTTTAGAAAAGTATAAAGACCAGGGGACACTAATGAAGTTACAAGGTAATACATTTAAAACTAAGAAAACATATCTTTTTACTCAGTGCATAATTAAGCTCGGAAATTCATTGTCAGATAATGTGGTAAAAGCTATTAGTGTAGGTGTTTTTAAAAAGGGTTTGGATAAGGCTCCTGGAGGAAAAGTCCATTAACAATTGAGAGAGTTGCAAAAATCCACTGCTTATTCTTGGGATAAGGAGCTTGGATAAGCAGCTTGGACTCTATCTGCTCCTTGGTATCCTGCCAGGTACATGTGTCCTGGCGTGGCCACTGTTGGAAACAGGATACTGGGCTTGATGGACCTTTGGTCTGACCCAGTATGGCAAGTGTTATGTTCTTATGTTCCAATTTCTGAGTCTTATGATATCAACCTTGGATTTAGACCTTGGGCCAGGGCACGCATGCACCTGATGCAGTAATCTCTTCTCTTTTGTTGGACCTACATTTCACAGGAATACGAGTCAACGTTCCCTCTACCTCGAACAAAGAAAAGCCTGGTCTGGTGGTTAGATTCTGTAGATTTCAAAAAGGGGTAGGGCTAAAGCCGCCCAAATGGGTCATTTTAATCTCAGATGCTGGCACTCTTGGATGGGGAGCTCACTGTTGGGGTCAGGTGTCTCGAGGCCGCTGGACAATAAAAAAAACAGACTTGGGAAGCAAGAGTTATCAGATTGGCCCTAAGGCACTTCCTATCCAAGATAAAAGGAATTGCAGGCCAGGTTCTGTTGGACACTGTAACAGCTGTGGCATACGTGAACAAGCAGGGAGGCAGGAGGAAGTGACGTCATCCCGGGGCAATGGCAGCTTAAGTACCTAGCTCGCCGTGGCAGCAATGAGAAACGGCATGGATATATGCTAAAACGGGGCCTCGCCGGCCACAACGAGCAGGCTAAGCAGGGGAAACACCCGGGCTTTGAATCGTGGGAACCGCGGAGTGCAAAAGTCTGCCGGCCGTGAGTACGGGGAGGTGGAGGAGGGAGCCCCGCGGGAGCCAAGCACTTACTAAGATGGAGGCGGACCGCGTGTTGGAGGTTGCGATCGCGGCGGCTCGATTCCCCAGTGCCCCCAAGTCGGCATCAAACTTTTAACATCGCAAAATACACCGGAGCCCCAGCAGTGAAGGGAGGTTCTTTTCTTGTCGAAATCGGCAGCAGGCAGGGGAAGACAGGCGGTGGAGGAGCGAGCTCAGCGGGACGAGCAGGGAGCCAAAATGGCGGCGGACCACGTGGTTAGTCCCGGGGAAGAGGCAACACACTAAATTACAGCAAAAGTAAAGACCCCAGAGGCCCCGGAGTATAGCGGCAACAGTGGGGAAGAAAAGTATTTTTCAGCCTTGGACTGTGGGACTGATTATCAGGCTGGGTCTGAGCTGCACGGCTGTGGGTGAGAGCTGGTGTGCAAGAGAACCCCCCGGGGGGGATGCAGCAGGCAGAGTGACCATGAAAGCAGGCTACTGAGACGGCGGCTGTGGGGTAAAGGGGCCCTGAGGCTGGGGCAGACAGACACAGCAAAGGTAAAGCAAATGGCAGCCCGTAAGAAACCCATAGACTTGTCAGCGTTTGCATACAGTGAATCCATGGAAGGGGAGAAAGGAGCCCCGAGGGGGGACGAAGTGGACACCGTGGCAGCTGAGCCAGCTGATATCGGAGGGTCTCATTTGGGGGCACATCTTGAGACTAGCCCCACCAAGCAGGAATTGCAGACATGGTTGCAAGATATGAAACAAGAAATTATACAGACATTGAATCTGGAAATAAAGGAAAACATGGGGGCACTTCGGGTGGAGGTAGAAGAGCTTGGAGAACGCGTGCACGTGGTGGAGCAAAGTGTGGATGAGCAGGCTGCTACTCTTGTGCAACACAATAAGGATATACAAAACTTGCAGCAGGTCACGGAGGACTTACTAACTAAGAAGATCTGGAAAACCGGCAGCGCCGCTGCAATATTAGAATCCGCGGTATACCGGAGGGAGAAGAAACCATCGATTATGGACTGGTTGTGCAAAACATATGCAGATCCCTTTTGAGTTCAGAAGCGGAAAAACCGTATGGGCAACCAATTCTTATTGACAGAGCCCATCGCGCGCTGGGTAAGCCGGTTAAGAACAAGCAGGGAGGCAACCCATAGCATGTAGTTGGCTGAGGAAGTAATTTTGCTCTTTACCTGGGCAGGAAAAACTCTGCAGTGCCTCTCAGCAACCGACATTGCAGGAAGTAAGAACATCCAGGCAGACATACTCAGCAGACAGGCTGAATCCAGGAGATTGGGAGTTCAGTGAGGAAGCCCTCCAACAGTTGATTGGTGGGGGGTCTTCCCTTCAGGAACCAGGGAAAATAATCCAGCAGATTCTTTAACAGAAGAAAAGAATGGGGATCCAGCTGAATAGATGCTGTGATCAAACCCTGACCGAAGGGAGCCCTGCTCTTCATCTTCCCTCCCTGCTTCTTATAGGCAGGGTAATAAAGAGGGTAGAGAATCATCCTACAATATTGATTCTGGTAGTTCCTGATTAGCCAATGCAACCATAGTATGTGGACCTAATGAGGATTCTGGATGACTGTCCCAAGGGGATATAGTCTACTGCATCAGGGGCAAATTGTGATGAAAGGCCTTACTCAATTCTTACTTATAAAGCCTGGCCCTTGGTAGTGAGTGGTTATGCAGAAAAGGCTATTCCTCTGAAGTTATATTGACCAAGCTGAAGATATGTAGAATCTCTACGTCCTTAACTATATCTGGATCTGGCGTATATTTGAGGACTTTTGTTGCAGACATTGCAAATATCTTGAGCTTCCTTCAAAAGGGGTTGGACAAGAGCTCAGCTTTCAACTCACTGAAAGTGCCATATCCTATTACAGGGGCACTATAGAGGGTCTTTAGGTAGCTGCACATTCATAGTCCTCTATTTATGAACGGTAAAGCATATCCATCCCCCATTCAAACCATTGATTCCTTAGTGGGATCTTAACTTGTTCTGGAATGCCCTCATAGGGCTTCCCTTTGAACCGATTAAAAACACACATCCTTGAAGGATCTCTCCCTAAAGACAGCCTTTATCTTTGCTATCTGTTCTGCTATCTTGGAACTATAGGCCTAAGGTCATTTTTCCCTTTCATTTAAATCGATTTCTCTCTCACTCAGCCTTCAGCGACAGCAAGGATGAAAGAGAAAACAAAGGACTCTGCCTCCTAGATGTAAGATGTATACTGTTAAGATCCCTAAAAGTCACAAATCACTTCTGGAACACTGACAGGCTGGTTGTCCTGTCCAGAGACTCCCAGGAAGGTGAAACAGCATTCAAGGCTACATTAAGCAGATAGATCAAGGAAGCAATCTCTTTGGCTTTTCGCAAGTTGCTGGCATTTCGCAAGGGCTCATGTGCCATCATGGGCAGAAGCATCAGTAGTATCTCCAGATGAAATTTGCAAGGCAGCCACTTAGTCATCTTTGCATTGTTTAACAAGGTTTTTTGTTAGGTTAGATAAGAGCCAAGGCAAACTCTGCCTTTGGGGAAAGGGATTCGTAAGGCAGCCCCGTCTTCCTCTTGCCTGACCTAGGTACAGCTTACATAACCAGCTAACTTTAGGATAGCTGGGTATATTTGCAGCACAGCTGTGCCACTGAATATACCTTGCAGTTAGCTGGTTGATTATGGATCCCAGTATTTCCTTTTTCTTTTTTCTTCCCATCCCCCTTCTCTCTTCCCCCCCCCCCCCCCCAACACACACACACACACACACACACACACACACACACACAGTAGAGGTTTGGGCTTCTAGCTCCCTTTGTCCCTCTGTACCCTCAAAAATACATTTTCTTTTCCAGACACAAGTGCATAGGAAAATTGGAAGATATCCTCCCACCCCCTTCTTTTCTTCTCTTCATTTCCTTAAATTGGGTTTGGTTTGGTTACTGGTCTGGCAATTGCCTAATAACGCTCATCCCATATAGCTAGTGATGTCACAAGGGAAAAAGAGGTGTGTCCTCTGTCTCTGAAAGCTGTGTGTGAGAGTGCCCTATAGAAACCCTCAGAACACCTTAATAGGTCCCAGCAGTCTGGGCCCAGTCCAACTTTACATGGGGCATTCTGGGTGCAAGGAGTCTCCTCTGAGAATGGATAAAGCATAGGCTCAGAGGAGAGCAAGACAGGCCCCTGGGAGAAGGAGAAGGCAGCTCCTTAAGCATAACTGACCTACCGAAGTTCTTTTGCTGTTATACTGCAAGGTAAGCAGTCTTGTACTCTGTTTTGTGTGCAAAGAATAAAGTTGTGCAAGAGGAAAGCTGGAGACCAGACTGTAATTCTGTCTTCCAGCCAGCCATAGATCGTGTGCTCTGACACACATGGTGTCAGGGATTTTCTGCACTAAGTGACTGCACAGGCAAAAGTCCAAGCCTCCTAGGAGTGTCTGAAAATAGGATTTGTTGAAAATTCTGCACTGGGAAGGAAGAGGTTGGGGTTTTTGGTTTTTTTTTTTAAGAGGTTTGCATGTGATGGGCTTAGAGAAAATCTTAGTGCAAAAGCACATGAAAGGAAGAGAAGTTCTGAAAAGGTGTTTTCTGTAAGCATCACACAGAGAAACACTATTGCAAAAGCACATTGAAAGAAAAGTGAAATTTGGGCAAAAGTGTTTTCTTTGAGCATTGCATACTGGCGTAAAGTATATGAAGAAAAAACTGCAGTTTTTTTTTTCTTGGGGCCTCACACAAACACACCCAGTTTGGCAACAGGCCAAAGAGGCCAGCGTTTTTGGTTTTGATTTGTTTTCCTGTTCCTGAGAGGTGATGCATGTGTGGCTTTGTTTCCTGGGGAAGAGGATCAGGAGGAGCCAGAGGGTTTTGGAAAGGTGCATGGTGGTGGAATGCGACATCCTGGAAGTTCTTCAGGCCCAAGGGGCCACATTGAGGGAGGGCTAGAAGCCACTCTTAGATGCCATAGATGTCTAGGGAGAGGAATTGTTAGCCATAGAGACTTGGATAGAGGAATGGTCCCAGACAGCAGCTGAAATATGGGCATTGTCTATAGAGTTGGATCAAGAGTTAAGAGATTTTGCATGGTGCTTGTGAGGAACCGATGAGCACAGACAGTGGCTGCTGGACACTCTGCCAAGAGCCAAGAACCTGATACCTTGGAAAGCCTGAGGAAAAGGGACTGTAGAAATCCCTGAGAAAGAGACAACTGAGGTCTCCGGCAGGTTGGGTGAGTTGGGGCAGCAGTCTGAAGAAACCTGGCTTGGCCTGAAAAGAGGAGGGAGCACAGCAATCTGGTGAGGTGTCTGTCTGAAACTGTAACCTCCCAGAGCACATAAAGGCTGGGAGCCACAAAAAGGAGAGCAGGCTGGCTTGGTCAAGGCTGACCTGGGTCACCTTGGAGACTGGCCTGAAGATGACATGACCATAGAGGCTGGCAAAGCATTGCTGGAGCCAGTGGTGACTAAGGCTGACCAAGGGCAAATCCGAGAGCGGCTAAAAAGGGATGCTAGAGTGAAGCCTGGCGAAGTGTCAAGGGAGTCCAGTTTGGCCCAGGTGGAAAAGCCAAAGGGGCCAATTCCAGTCTGGAGAGTTCCAGAAACCCTGGAGCCTGTGGGGATATTCCCCAATTTGGACATAGGGCCAGCAGTGTATGGCTAAGCAAAATTCACTTCCCCCACCGGTAACAATGATAAACAAAGAAAAGGACACCCAAGAGGCTTGGACCTAGAAGGCTTGTCTGTATTATGGATAGAGTCCAGAGACTGGAATCCATCATCGGAACCCATGATTTGGGGTTCTTTATCATTGTGTACTCTAGCAGTGGAGTCGAGTTGGTCAGAGGTGATTGACTAGGATGTATCTTCTCGGGGACAACCTGGTTTGCCTTCTTTCATTGGAGTCCTAGATAAGTGAACCCTTGCCAATGGGATCAGAAGAAGACTCTACAGATATTCAATCTGACCTGCTTCCGCACCCTACTAATCACACCTTGCCCCCAGAAGACCTCACTTACTCTGTGGAAAAGGTGGGACCAGTGCTTGGAGTCCATGTCCATAAAGACAATGATCCCTGTTTGGAGTTGCTTGGTCTGCTTTAAATTCTGGAGTCACTGTCAGAAATCAGCAGCCTTTCCACTTCATAACATCCTCAACATTCTACTAATGAGAATATGGGAAACTCCTGTCTCGGGTGCTCCTATGGTGAAAAACACTTATCCTTAAATACAGAGTTCAGAAGCCTCTCATGTTTTAGTGTCATCCAACTTCCATACCAATCTCTTCAAATTTTCCTCCAGGGCAGGATCATAGACTACTTGATAATTTTGGTAAGAAAATCTTTCCAAGTTCCATGCTCTCTGCTCACATCCTTATTCACCAATTTTATGTAGTGCAATACATTTACAAAATTATTTAGAAACTAAAGCTCTTTTTACATTCTATGGAGGCTGATAGTGCTTGCCCTCTGCCTCCTTTTGGATGTAGGGAAAGGCAGCTGACACCTCCTCGGATCTGTATATGAGTCGTTTGATTCCGCTTCGTTTACCTAGTCAGCCTCGGTTGGCCTCTATGTATGGTGTGACTTTGAACGAGCAGCATTCGTGAAGATGTCCATGAGAAGTGGGCTAATCTACCTTGCTTGGACGACAACCTGTTTTGGTGAGAAGCTCAGGGAAATGGTTGCTGAAATTAAAGATCAGATGGAGCCGTACAATTTCGGCAGCTTCCAAACAGTTTTCTGGAATATCACCTCCTTCATCTACAAATGGCTGCATTTCCACGAATGACTATACCGCTCTTTTCTACAGTACTGTCTTCTCTCTTCCAGCCCAGTGACAGCAGCCACTTCTGGCCAGACTACATCATCATTAACGTCGCCAACCAAAACATATGCAGCAGGCCCAATTTTTTTATTTCTCCCAGCACTTCCTGGCCGCCCTTACAAATATGGTATCAGATAACCCAAATCTCTCCCAATACCAATGGGCTTGGGAGAGAGGAGTGTACACTCACACACAGCAATCTCATATGCTTTGAATGTAGGATAAAAAGGGATCCATTTTCTAAAGGTTTATCTGACTAACTTCAGAAGTGACAGTTAAACATCTGCCTTTGAAAATTTTTACTTCTGTCTAACTAAATGTATCATTCTAAACTTATGTAGTGAAATAAGGGATTGCTCTAGAGACATTTACAAGGCAGATTTATGATCACACATGCCAAACACGGCAGTCAAATTCTAGAAACTTTTATGTTAAGTATGTGGATCGAAATGGCCCTCCCGAGACCCAAAATCGAAATGGGACAAAAAAGATTGTATGCACACCCCTAATTTGCTCCATAAGACGCACAGATGCCCGGGAACAGAGCCAGTTTAGCACACCATTTTTTTTTTTTTTTTTTTTTTAATTTCCCCCTCTGAATCCTAGGTGTCTTAAGGTCAGGTGCGTCTGATGGAGCGAAAAATACGGTAATTTTACTGGCGTTGGTTGACGAACCTGCTGACAGCCACGGGTTCAGAAAACGGACGCCGGCAAAACTGTGTCCATTTTCCAACATGCAGGCAGATTTTTTTTTTTTAATTTTTATTAGTTTTAGTAGAGTTTATTTTAGTACTATCTTATGAACAAATGTTATCCTGTTTTTATACTGCTTTTTCTTTTTAACAGCTAAACTTTCTATTGATGTTCCTTTTAAATTTTTACCTGTTTTTACTATTTATTGAATATTTTATTGTATTTCTAAATGTATTTAAAATGTAAACCGTTATGAAGGCCACAGCTAATTTGACAATAAAACCATAAACAGCCTCCGACTTAATATCGCTATGATATTAAATCAAAGAGTGCCTTTGGGCAGGCATTAATTTCTGAGAGTAAAATGTGCGGCTTGACTGCATCAACATGCAGTTGCATGTGATGAGTGCTATTAGTTTCCAGGGGGGTTGGCCGTGCGTTTTCCATGCACTTATTACTTACCCCTTACTGTATAAGGGGTAATAGCGCGTCAAAAACGCGCGGCCAAAGAGGGGCTAAACGGTGCGCTCGGCTGAGCACACTGTTCTGTATCTGCCTGAAAGTGAGGTAGCACTTAAAAAAAAAAAAAAAAAAAAAAGTGAAAGGTTATTAAACAGGCAACAAAAACATAAGAACATAAGAAAATGCCATACTGGGTCAGACCAAGGGTCCATCAAGCCCAGCATCCTGTTTCCAACAGTGGCCAATCCAGGCCATAAGAACCTGGCAAGTACCCAAAAACTAAGTCTATTCCATGTAACCATTGCTAATGGCAGTGGCTATTCTGTAAGTGAACTTAATAGCAGGTAATGGACTTCTCCTCCAAGAACTTATCCAATCCTTTTTTAAACACAGCTATACTAACTGCACGAACCACATTCTCTGGCAACAAATTCCAGAGTTTAATTGTGCGTTGAGTAAAAAAGAACTTTCTCCGATTAGTTTTAAATGTGCCCCATGCTAACTTCATGGAGTGTCCCCTAGTCCTTCTACTATCCGAAAGAGTAAATAACCGATTCACATCTACCCGTTCTAGACCTCTCATGATTTTAAACACCTCTATCATATCCCCCCTCAGTCGTCTCTTCTCCAAGCTGAAAAGTCCTAACCTCTTTAGTCTTTCCTCATAGGGGAGTTGTTCCATTCCCCTTATCATTTTGGTAGCCCTTCTCTGTACTAAACCGTTACAAAAAAGGAGAGAAGTACATATCCGTGTGTCAGTGTGGACAAAAAGAGGCTGGGTAGGCTCACGAGGTGATGCCCATGCAGGAACTTCCACACATCTTCTGTAGAGCATAAAGCTTTACATTGGAAATAACTACCCAGAAAAAGGCTCTGGAAGCCTCGGCTCAGTGTGCATTGGAGGCCAAAAAATAAAATACAATGTTAGGAATTATTTGGAAAAGAATGGAGAATACAGACATTATGCCTTTGAATAGATCAGTGGTGCGGCTGCATAATTTTTTTTTTTTTAGCTTTTTATTTAAACCACCACAACTGTTACAGATGTGAGATGTTACCAGTGAATAAAACATTTCACATTTGCTCATAGCAAGCATTGAACAATTGTTGAAGCAATTAGGATCTCCCATCGCTCCCAGCTTACCAGAAACATCCCATATCCCTTCTCAAGTGCCACACCATTTCAGGGGGTATGAGACCCCACCCTGGGCTTATCAATCTGACACAATATTGAGAAGAACCTACTAAATGACAGTTAATCATATGCTAGATTCTATGCATAGGGAAATCACCCGTCAGTTGTCCCCCACATTACAATAGGCCCAGTACCTTGACCAAATCGCCACATATAAATGCATATTATGCTTTAACAAGTAGGTAAGCGTCTCTACCAGGGCAATTCAAAATTGTCGTGTCCCCCCCCCCCCTTCCCCCCCAGTTTCTTCTGTACCTCTCCAGTTCTGCTTTCAGGGCCCTGTATAGTTTAACAGATTCCTCCTGAAACCCATATTCATCTCTCAGATCAGAGAAACATTTCATCCTTGGCTCATCTTCCTCCCACAAGTGACCCAAGAACTTGTGTGGCTGCATCTTGAGCTTTGTATACAGTTTTGGTCACTGCATCTCAAAGTGATGCAGTAGAATGTGGAAAAGATGCAGAGAAGGGCAACAAAAATGGTTAAGGAGTTGCAACAGTTACCTTATGAAAAAAGGCTAAACAAGTTATGGCTCTTTAGCTTGGAGAAGAGATGATTGAGGGTGGGGGGGATATGGTTGAGGTCTACAAAATTATTAGTGGAGTAAAACAGATAATGGCAAATGGCTATTTACCCTTTCAAATATAGTAGGACTTGGGGACATTCCTTTAAGCTAACAGGTATTAGATTTAAAAGAAATTTGGAGAAAATGATTTTCCACTCAAACTGAAATTCATGGCTGGAGGATGTGGTCAAGCAACTAGCTTAACTGGGTTTAAAAAGGGTTTGGACAAGTTCCTGGAAGTCATGTCCATAAATAGTTATTAACCAGGTGACTCAAAGACCTACCACTTGTCTTAAGGAATGAGCAGCAAGAAATTGCATCTACTTTTCGGGATTAGCCAGGGAGATAGGATGCTGGACTTGATGGATCTTTTGTCTGACCCAGCATGGCACTTATGTGCGCTCAACTCCACTTGGAAATGATAAAATGTAGAAAGTAAACCAAGTGGCTGTTTTTGGTATAAACAAGCTGGGAGGTATGGGCTCTTATGCCCTTTGCCAGAGGAGTTTACAAATCTGTTCATGGCAGGACATCACCATGCCCATTTCCAGGAGACTTACTTTCCAGGAAGCCAGAATAAGCTAGCAGATTGCTTAAGCAGATTGTTAAAACTGTACAAGTGGTCCTTAGATCAGAGAGAAACAGATGACTTTTTCAGTTGCTGGGGAAATCTGGTCATTAACCTTTTCGTCTCAGAAGTCAATTGGAAAGTCAAAAGGTTCTGCTCCATATATCCGAACAGCTATAGCTCCTGATGATTTTCTGCCTACTCTATGCATATCCACCAATTTCTCTGATCCCCAGGACTATCCAGAATGTCTTTCAGGCAAGGTGAGGATGATCCTTATTGCTCCAGCCTGGCCATGGCAAATGTGGTTTTCATACCTTGTCCATCTTTCAGTTCATTCTCTGCTCCCAGATTCTCATCACAGGAAAATGAGTCTCTGCCATACCATCCTTCCATTCCTGACCTTCATGGTATGGATGTTGAGCACACAGTACTCTTCTCCTTAATCCTTCCAAAGGAGGTGGAGGATGTGCTAATTTCGGTTAGAAAACCTTCAAAGGTTCTAAAATCTCAAGTGGAAGAAGTTCTTGACTTGGTGTGGGATCAGCCATCTGGATCCTTTCTTATGACATGAGAGATTTGCTTCACTATCTGTTTTTTATCATTCTCAGGCCTTAGCACCTCTTCAGTGAAGTTTCATCTTGGCTCCATTGTGGTATATCATGAATCAATGGAGGGAGTTCCAATCTCTCTACACACTTTAGTATCTCAGTGACTATGACATTCCAGATCTCTGGACAGTAAACCTCCAATGCCTTGGGCCCTTAATATAGTTCTAGCATAACTCATGAAACCATTCAAACTGCTCAAATCTGTGGACTTGGTTTCTCATTTGGAAAGTGTTTCTCATGGCCATCACTTCAGCACAAAGAGTAAGTGAACTATTGGCTCTGGTTTCAGTCATCATACCTTCAGCTTTTTCACAAAAGGGTGGTCTAATGTACTCGCCCCAAGTTTGTTACTCAAACTGTTGTACTACCTGTGTTCTTTCCAAGACCACATGCACATAGAGAGGAATGGGCTCTTCACTCCTCAGACTGTAAGAGAACTCTGGTATATTACCTCCGTTAAGTTTCTCAGCTGTTTGTGTTCTTTCGATTCCTATAGATTGGGAAGAGTAGTTGCCAAAGGCTAGCAAACTGTATAGTGCACTGTTAGGCACTAGCAGGCTTACATGTAACAGATTCTGTCAAGACTAATTTAATGGGAACCATGGTGATATTGGTGGCTTATCTCAGGGCAACTTACGTTTAAGACATTTGTAAAGCTGTGACTTGGTCAACTGAACTTTGGTCACATCCCTTTATTATTTGGACAGTATGTCCCAAGGAGATGGTAACTTTGGACAAACAGTTCTTTGCAGCCTGTTCATTTAGTAGTTCATACTTCACTTTATGGGGCTGTATTATCTTTAGTAAGTGCTTCTGTGGTGCAACCCTGAGCTTGGAACTCCCCGTGCATTCCTGCGTGTCGACAGAGAACTTGTTTGCTTACTTGTAAACAGGATTTACTATAGGCAGGATGAATATGCCATTTTTTAATACTCTCCCACCTTCTTGGAGAGTAGACTACCTTTCAGTGTCATGTAGTCTTTACACAGTGGAAGAGACTAAATTGCATTCAGCTTCATAACACACTGTGTGGGAGATGCATACCATCTGGAAAGCCAGACTTGGGATCCAGTGTGTAACAGTAAAAAGGCAATGAGATATGTATTAGAAGTCTGAAATTTGAAATGAGTTTTCAACTGATACATTAAGCAATGCAAAATGTATTTGTAATATATTTTTAACTTATAGATTTATGGCTACGAATGATTTGATGACTGAACTTCAGAAGGATTCCATCAAGTTGGATGATGATAGTGAAAGGAAGGTAGTGAAAATGATTTTGAAGTTATTGGAAGACAAAAATGGTGAGGTGCAAAATTTGGCTGTCAAATGGTAAGTTTTCCTTTACATTTTGTTGCAAGTTTGTTTTGCTCACTGCTGAATTGATTTTGCTTTGACTTAAATACAGATTTTACAGTTTTAAATACAGAATTATAAATGCTGCAAAGAATATTTAGAGATCCAATCAACTTGATATTTATACAGTGGTTTGCAAAAGTATTCGATCCTTCTAAAAAGTCATCAGATTTGTGTGGATTATAAATAACACATGGATTGTTCCATTGCAAACCAGTATGCTCTTAAGGTAAATTGTCGTCAAAGTCGCAATTCATTATTTCTCTGCATTTTTTTGTAAAATACAATTTAAAATGAAAAATACTGCTTTCCTAGCATGTAGCAGATGGACTCAGGACCAATGGGTATAGTGTGCTCCTGATAGCAGTTGGAGACGGATCAGATTTCAATCTGACGTCAGCCCTAGCACATATACCCCTGCAGGATGCCATGCTCTTCAGTATTTTCCATCTCCATAGCAGTTCGGGACTCTATACACGCTTGCACAGCGTTAGAGTATTCTAACCAAAGAAATCCAAAACAAAGAAGAAAAACTTGCCTCTACAGACGAGCCCCACTCTCCTGCGGTGATACCTACGGGTCCCTCCCCCAGTCGAGATTCCTGAGGTGATTTTCGCGATCCCTCAGAAGTAGGCCTTGGTCCAGCAGCCAGCCCCCGGCGAGGACTTAGCCCCCCTGCATCGGGTTTGGCTGAGAGGCAGCAGGTGCAAATTAGAGTGCAGCGGTGAAGGTACTTTCCCTCTCCCCCCGCAGCCAGAGACCGCCTGGAACAAGACCGGGAAACACCAAGGCAAGGTAGAAAACTTCTTAAAAGTCTCTGGTCTTCGAGGCTCGAATAGCCGCACAGATCGCCAGCTGGCGTCAGTGCTACTAGGTTGATCAGCCCTACCTGGGCTAGACCCCGGTTCGATACAAGGGTCCTCCCACGTGGAGACCCTCCGAGGTGGTCGCCATATTGCCCGCGTGGTTATCATTTCCATTTGATCGCTGCCCTGTCCGCTGATTCATTCTGTGCGCACAGAGGCGAGCCGTGCACACAATCACTTGTGCGCACACTAGCACGCGCATAAGTACCAGCGACGCGCACAAGGGCGCCGGGCACACAGCCACACGCTCAACTGTGTCGGGCACATAAGTAAACCCCGTGCGCACAGCGGCACGTGCATCTTTTTGAGCGCACATCCAACCTACATGCACAACTTTGGTGCACCCAGAGCGCAGAACTCAGCCTCCCAGCGTACGCTTGAACGCACAAACCGGAGTTTTTTTGGCACACGCAAACTATGGCACCACCGGACAAGAAGCTTAAGGCCCAGGGCCTCTGCCCAGCATGCCATATTAGAGCTGCGCAGCACGAAGAGGCCACGGCCTTGTGTATACAATGTGAGGAGGCCCTTGGTGATCCAGCCCAAGGTCCTCCCCGCCGGTACTGGGATCCGGATCCACCGACAGTACACCGGACCTTGCTCCCCCAGCAGGAGCCTCCTTCAAACAGGGCTCCCCGGGGACGCAGCACCTCTCAATTTAGACCCAGCATCTTTCTCCTGGGTAGAATTCTTCAAAGGCCTACATACCTTTTGTCCACATGCAACCGGTGCCCCCCGATGCCACTGCCACAGCCTCCCCACAGCGGACCCTAACATCCCGAGACCTTCTAAACCCAGAGAAGTGCCTCGCCCACCCAAAAGCCCCAGCATTGGCGACACTGACAACCTCTGACAAGGATCAAGACTCCCTGGAGGAAGGAGAAATCCCTCCAGGAACGGAAACCTTCCGAACCATGAGGCGGTTCTTCACCAAAGACTAGCTTTCAGACCTCGTGGCGAAAAGCTTGAAAGAGCTCGCTGTCCCAGGCACAAGTCCAATGGGGAAGCGAAGACGAACCCCCTCCTCGAGGGACTCTGTCAGGCCTCCCGCCATGTTCCTTTGCTGCAAACTGTCCAACAGCTGATTGACCTGGAATGGGAGTCTCCGGAGGCCACATTCAAAGGGGGGCGGACCCTGGCAGCCATGTACCCCCTGGACCCCGCTGCTAAAGATCTCCTGACATTTCCCAAAGTGGATGCCATGGTCTGCGTGGTCGCAAAGCGCACTACCATCCCAGTTGAGGGAGGAGCGGCACTCAAGGATGCCCAGGACAGACGTCTGGAATCCATCCTCAAACAGTCATTCGACGTTTCAGCTATGTCGCTACAGATCGCTGCCTCCTGTGCCATGGTGATACACGCCTGTTTAACTAAGACCAGGAACGCCACCACGCCCATCGAAGCACTAGAACCAGCAGTGTCATTCCTCACGGATGCGACCTCCGACCTGGTACGCACCGCATCAAAGGCGTTTCGTCCATCGAGACAGCCAGAAGACATCTCTGGCTCCGAAGCTGGTTGGCAGACGCGACGTCCAAGACGAGACTCGGAAGCAAACTGGAGAATTTAGCCGACAAATGGGGTGAATGCCCACTACCGCGGTTACCGGAAAACAAGAACAAGAGAAGCCAGCACCCCTCGCCCCAAACATCTAAGGGGCAGGGGATCACAGCGCTTCAAACTGTACAAAAGTACATATCAAACATCTCGCCGCGCAGGGCCAGTCCTTTCGGAACAAGCACAACAAAAGGGGAGCTGGCTCTGGCCCAGGCCCCAGCCCCGGCCCCAGCCGCACCCTGCAATGAAAATCGGCCGGCCCATCCACAGGAAGAAGCCATAGGGGGCAGGCTTGCCCTATTCTACCAAAGATGGGTCGAGATAGTTTCGGACAAATGGGTCCTAACCATCATTCGAGAGGGATATTATCTGGACTTCCACAACATTCCTCTGGACAAATTTGTGAAATCTCCCTGCTACGACCTCTCCAAGAGGATGGCAGTGGAAACCATGCTGATCAAATTGCTCGCCTTAAAGGCCATAACGCTGGTACCCACGCAACAACAAAATACTGGGCACTATTCCATCTATTTTATTGTTCCCAAGAAAGAGGGTACGTTCTGACCCATCCTGGACCTCAAGTCCGTCAACCGTCACTGAAGGTCCCTCGCTTCCGCATGGAAACCCTACACTCTGTCATAAGAGTGATACAGCCGGGAGAATTCCTCACATCCCTGGATCTATTAGAAGCCTACCTGCACATTCCGGTCCACCTTGAGCATCAGCGTTTCCTATGCTTCACAATCCTGGACCATCACTACCAGTTCCGGGCACTACCCTTCGGGCTAGCCACAGCACCCCGAAAGTTCACCAAAATCATGGTTGTAGTGGCGGCGACACTGAGGAAAGAAGGATTCCTCGTACACCCATATCTAGATGATTGGCTGATCAGGGCAAAATCCCCAGAGAAAAGTCATCAGGCAACCACCAGAGTCAAAACTCTACTGGAGAACCTCTGGTGGGTGGTCAACACAAACAAGTGCTGTCTGCAGCCCTCCCAATCTCTGGAGTACCTGGGAGTCCGGTTCGACACCAGACAAGACAAGGTGATTCTGACTCCTACAAGGAGATCAAAGCTGATGAACCAGTTGTGAAACCTGTTAAACAGTTTTTGCTCCAAGGTGTGGGACTACCTCCAAGTCCTTGGTCTCATGTCATCCACACTGGAAGTGGTCCCATGGGCAAGACCTCGCATGCTACCCCTAGGGCGTTCCTTACTTTCATGATGGAATCCGATGTCCCAGAATTTCTCTGTTTGCCTCCAGCTCCCGGAGGAAGTTCGAACCCAGCTACAATGGTGACCTCAAGAAGATCTGAGCAAGGGAGTGAGGCTATCCCCGCCGACCTGGATCCTGCTCACCAAGGATGCAAGTCTACAAAGGTGGGGAGCCCACTGCCAGGAACTGACCGCCCAGGGGCAATGGGACAAGGAAGAGTTGGAATGGAACATCAACTGACTGGAAGCACAGGCAGTCAGGCTAGCCTGCCTACGGTTCAGTCACAGACTCCAGGGCGAATCGGTCAGTCATGTCAGACAACGCCACAAGTGGCCTTCATCAACCGCCAGGGAGGAACCAGAAGCCAACAGGTGTCCCTGGAAATAGAACCCCTAATGGCGTGGGCGGAATCAAACCTACAAGGGATCTCAGCCGCCCATATCGCAGGAAAAGACAACGTCACTGTGGATTACCTCAGCAGAGAAAGTCTAGACCCAGGGTAATGGAGGCTGTCTAACACAGCCTTCCAGCTGATAGCAAACTGCTGGGGAACACCAGCCATGGACCTCCTGGCAAGCCGGTCAAACGCCCAAGTTCCAAACTTCTTCAGTCGCAAGCGGGAACCACAATCCCACGGGATCGATGCTCTCTTCCAGACCTGGCCACAGGAAATCCTGCTGTACATGTTCCCACCGTGGCTGCTACTGGGCGGAATCATCCGCAAGATAGAACACCACAGGGGACCAGTACTTCTAGTGGCCCCGGACTGGCCAAGAAGGCCATGGTGCGAAGACAACTGACAGGGAGCCCTCTCCCTCCTCACAAGGATCTGCTCCAACAAGGCCCGATCCTCCACGAAGACCCAACTCTATTCTCTCTTATGGTCTGGCCATTGAGAGGACATGCCTGAAGAAGAGCGGATACTCGGGGGCGGTGATTGACACTCTGCTCCGAGTTCGCAAGTTTTCCACATCTCTAACCTACATACGAATATGGAGAATATTCGAAGCCTGGTGTGAAGACTGTGACATCCTCCCGCAGACAGTCGAAATTCCCACAATTCTGGAATTCCTGCAGAACGGCTTACAGAAGGGGTTGTTTCTCAACTCCATCAAGGTGCAGGTGGCCGCGTTGGCTTGCTACAGAGCCGGGGGGCGGCGGCAGCCTAGTCTCTCATCTGGACATCTCCCATTTCCTGAAAGGGGTCAAACAGATCCGACCACCCCTGAAGTGGCCGGTACCTTTATGGAATCTCAATCTAGTCCTAGACGTCCTAGCAGGAGCCTCCTTCAAACTCACCCGCGGTCTGTCCCTCCGACGACTAACACTGAAGATTGCATTCCTAGTGGCAGTCTGCTCGGCCCATCGCATCTCCGAGCTTCAAGCACTGTCCTGTCGAGAACCCTTCCTCAGGTTCACACCGGGATCCATACAGCTACGCACGGTCCCCTCCTTCCTCCCAAAAGTGGTTTCTCACTTCTATCTAAACCAAACCATCTCGCTGCCATTGCTAGACAAGCATAAGGACTCTGAAGATTCTCGCCGCCTTCGCCATCTTAACATCGGCAGACTCCTATCCCTATTCTGATATCTTCGTCCTTCTCAGCGGGAAGAAATAAGGGGAAGCAGCCTCATGGGCAACCATAGCCCGCTGGATCAAAGAAGGTATCAAGGCAGCCTACGTAGAGGCAGGCAAGCCTCCACTTCTACAAGTCAAGGCCCATTCCACTAGAGCCCAGGCAGTGTCCTGAGTGGAAACCAAGATGCTGTCACCCACCGAGATCTGTTGGACGGTGACATGGTCCTCCAGTCATACCTTCTTTAGGTTCTACCACCTGGATGTTCAGGCTCGGGAGGACACAGCTGTCACCCACCGAGATCTGTTGGACGGTGACATGGTCCTCCAGTCATACCTTCTTTAGGTTCTACCACCTGGATGTTCAGGCTCGGGAGGACACAGCATTTGCAAGGGTAGTACTAAGTGGGCCACGGGCAGCCTCCCACTGGTTCTGAAGTAGCTTTTGTACATCCCATTGGTCCTGCGTCCATCTGCTACACGCCAGGAAATGGAGAAATTACTTACCTAATAATTTCGTTTTCCTTAGTGTAGACAGATGGACTCAGCATCCCACCCACGGCTGCCGACAATCACGGAAACCTCGGGGGACAAGCCCAGAGAGCAAGACTAACACGGGTAAGCCAAGCTTCCCTCTAATTGGGACACCCATATCTACCGGGTGTCAGCGTTTCTCCGTTGAGTGCACTGGTGGTCTCCAGCTAAAACCACATCAACCAGTTCAAGTTAATCAAGTTAACCAAATTATGCAAGTTAATCAAAATTAATCAAGTTGTTCAGTCACACACATATCCACAATTGCTTTTCGAAGAGAATACTGAAAAACATAGTGTCCTGCAGGGGTATATGTACTAGGGCTGAGTGAAATCTGATCAGTCTCCAACTGCTATCAGGAGCACACTATACCCATTGGTCCTGAGTCCATCTGTCTACACTAAGGAAAACGAAATTATCAGGTAATTTCTCCATTTGATAAGTATTGAACCCCTGTGCCTTGGAAGCTCCAGGTTTACACAGATGAAAGATATTGCCCTAACAATCGGCTTACAATTGACTTCTGCTTGTGAAATATTAAAAACAAACAAAAAAAATCAGCTTTTTGGATAAAGGACCCCCTAATTCTAGTATCATTAGCCACACTCTGAATTTGAAGGAAAGCTGTGAAAATGACTACCAAAGAGCATTCTAAGGAAATTAGATAGTTATAAACATGCACACGTTAAGAAAAGTCTACAAAATAATAGTGAGCACTGTTGGATCAATTGTTAGGAAATAGAAGCTGCATCATAACACCCAGACACTGCCTAGATAAGGCCTTTCCTCAAAACTCAGTGTTAGAGCAGGAAGACACTTGAGGAAAGCCACAGGGACGCCAACAATCACTTTAGTCTCAGCCACTTAATTCTGTTGCTCCTTTAAAGTGGAGGTGCATCAGTCAACCATATCAAGAGCTCTGCATATAACTGGCCTACATGGCAGGGTGGCTAGAAAGAAGACATTACTGCAGAAAACCCACATCAAAAGCATTTCGTCCATTTCGGCGGCCTACATCGCGGCGCCCACCCGCACCCGCACCCTACCGCTCCCTCCTCCTCCCTGCTGAGGCTTGCGCGATCCGCGCGGCCCATCTGGGGCAAAAGCCTGCTCACCAGTCACTCGAGGTGAGCCGTGCAGGAGAGACGGGAGGCAAAGGACAAAGATTTTGAAAACGAAACCAAAACTAATTAGCCACTCCAGAGCTGAGAGCCAGCAGGATGCAACGTGGTGAGTGAGCCACGCCCCTAAGCAGGCAGCAGGCCTATCAGAGGGCGGCTACTGCCCCCTTTAAACTCAGGCGCATCTCAGAGGCGTCGCGCGCCCGAAGGAGCGCGACCTAAGGGGCCTGCCCCTTAGCGCGCCCCTTGGAGCATCCCTGAGCCTGGGCCATTACCCATCCCATCCTTTCATTCAGCGACCACTCTTCCACCCATTCAACCTTCAGCTGAACACACAGCAACACATCCAGCCTCCAGCAGCACTCATCCAGCCTCCAGCAGCACTCATCCAGCCTCCAGCAGCACTCATTCAGCCTCCAGCAGCACATATCCAATCTCCAGCAGCACATATCCAATCTCCAGCAGCACTCATCCAGCCTCCAGCAGCACTCATTCAGCACCGATCCAACCTCTTCCAACTATGCACTACTGCCCACGCAACTACAAATCACTCATCCCAATCATGATCTCCTTAGGTCTCACTCTATTCACCATCATCCTTTTTCAACGCGCAATCGCTCACCAACAAAACTCTTATACTCAACGACATACTGCAGGACACAACCCCAGACTTTTGCGCCATAACAGAAACATGGCTCAAATCCACCGATATAACCCTCATTAACCAACTACCAACACAGACTTACGATTTCTTCTCCATCCCTAGACAAAAAAAAAGAGGAGGGGGTATCTTCTTAGCTGCAAAAAAATCCTTAAGGTTCACACACCACCACATCAGTACAGCTACCAAACTAGAACTAGGATTGTTCAAATCAGAACATCTCCAAATCCTTCTAGTCTATGCCCCTCCAGGATTACTAGAGTCAGATGCCTCACCTATTATCGAAACCATAACTTTACATCTCAATCTTGACTCCCCTGCTATAATCCTGGGCGACTTCAACTTACATGTTGACAAAGTCCCCCTTTCAACAAACTGTGAAGCTTTCCTCACCGCAATGTCAGCGATGGGTTTCAAACAACAAATCAACAAACCCACTCACAAAGCAGGCCACACGCTCGATCTCTTCTTTACAAACTCCGGTATTTCCCTTACAAAACAACCAAATTGCAAAAAAGTCCCATGGTCTGACCATTCGCTAATCTCCACCAGCTTTTCTTTACCAAGATCAGACTCCAATCTTAACTCAAGACCCTCTTTCCTATACAGAAAACCTTGCACCTCGGAACACCTCAGCAACCTCCTAACCTCAGATCTACCACTCATCGATGTCTCTACGCCCAACTCTGCCCTTCAATCCTGGTCCAAAATAACAAAATCTATAGCAAACACTCTCTGCCCACTGACAACCAAAATAAGGTCGTCTAATGCATCCAAAAGACAACCCTGGTTTAATGATGAACTGCGAAAGCTCAAACAACTACTTCGGCAGAAAGAAAGAAAATGGCGCAAAGCCCCTTCACCGGCCTCACTATCTGACTACAAACGCTCACTCCATCTATACAAAAGTAACATGCTGAAAACCAAAAGAGACTATTATGCCCGGAAGGTTCATCATCTCATCTTTGACTCAAAAGCTTTATTCGCCTTCGTTTCCAGCCTCACTAAACCCGTCATTCCAGATATCCCACCCGAGTTAGCCCAGACTAAAGCAGATGAACTGGCTCTTCATTTCAACAAAAAAATATCTGATCTCCTTAATCAGCTGATTACAAACACTACTGCTCCAGACAACTCATATCTCCCCCAAAACAAAGACATACAGCTTAACGCCTTCGAACCCATTACAATCACAGAGATACATTCGGTGTTAAAGAGAATGAAACCGTCATCACACCCATTTGATCAAATCCCTTCTAAAATGCTTCTTCTCATCCCTGACACTATAGCAAAAACCCTGGCAGAAATCATAAACTGCTCCCTATCACACGGTATCTACCCAGATGACCTAAAAACTGCCTCAATCAAACCTCTGCTAAAAAAACCAAATCTAAACGCATGTGATCCCAACAACTTCCGCCCTATTTCCAACCTCCCATTCATAGCTAAAATCATGGAAAAATTGGTAAACACCCAACTATCCAACTACCTAGAGGACCACAGTATTCTGTCCCCAAACCAATATGGTTTTCGCAAAGCCGCAAGCACCGAAACACTACTACTCTCTCTCATGGACTACCTCGTTTCTGGAATTGATATAGGCCAAACATTTTTACTAATCCTCCTTGACTTCTCGGCGGCCTTCGACACAGTCAATCACGCCCTCCTTCTAAAACAACTGGCAAACATTGGATTGACAGATGCTACACTAAACTGGTTCAAAACATTCCTGGAAAACAGAGGATATAGAGTCAAAATCCACAATAAAGAATCCCAATACCACCCTTCTAACAGAGGAGTGCCGCAAGGTTCATCACTTTCACCCACGCTCTTTAATGTCTACCTGTTACCACTATGTCAACTTCTTACAAAATTAAGCCTGAAACACTTCCTGTTCGCAGACGATGTACAGATCGTGATTCCCATAAAAGAAACAATCTCAAAAACAATGGAATTCTGGGACAGTTGCTTATTAGAAATTAAACTTCTCCTCACCAGCCTAAACCTCGTACTCAATGCCTCGAAAACGGAATTCCTGCTCATATCACCGGAAAACAATAACTCACTTCCAAAACCACCCACACTCCTTCAAACAACCCACGTAAGAGATCTAGGAGCTATCTTAGACAATCGTCTCAACCTCAAAACATTCATTAACCAAACCACCAAAGATTGCTTCTACAAATTACATATTCTGAAAAGAATTAAACCACTTTTCCACGCTCAAGACTTTAGAACAATCTTGCAAGCAATAATCTTTTCTAAACTAGATTATTGCAACTCATTACTACTAGGCCTCCCAGCTTCTTATACCAAACCCCTTCAAATGGTTCAGAACTCTGCAGCCAGAGTGCTTACAAATTCCAGGAAAATTGACCACATCTCCCCTATCCTCAAAAACCTCCATTGGTTACCGATCCACTATAGAATCATGTACAAATCCATCAATATCATATACAAGACCATTAACCAACACACACAACTCGATCTACAAATACCACTTAAAAAATACACTTCCGCCAGACCCATCAGGGAATACTACAAAGAGTCACTCCAAATTCCAAATGCCAAAACCTTCCAATATAAATCCTTGAGTCTCAGAGCCTTCTCTTCAGCAGGTCCATCTCTTTGGAACTCTATCCCACAGGATTTGAGACAGGAACCATGCTCTCTAACATTTAGAAAAAGACTAAAAACTTGGCTTTTCAAAAAAGCATTTCCAAGCCTTGAATAAAAACTCCACTCTTCAACACAAACTCGCATGCAATAACTGGATCTAAATAAGAATCCAACTACCATAAACTTACGCACATCATTACCTGCTGTGTTTTATCTTATCATTATCATTCTCTACTGTGTCATATTTATTCTCTTGGTTACTTATTTTACCGTTTCATATTTATGTACCGTCTCATTTATTCACATAGGCTTATTTATTCACTCTGCTATATTACTACACTAATTGGCTGAAATGTAAATATTGCATTGTTCAATCTCTCCCCTCTTCCAGCTCCAAGTTATTTTTCCCTGTTTTATTGTTTTAGTGTAACTTTCTCACACCCTTCAATTGATTCTCTGTATTTAAAGTTCACAGTTCTATTGGGAATATTGTTATCACGTTACCTTATGCTTTTCACACATTGTTAATTGTAAACCGGGTTAATGTGATGCCAGTCATGAAACTCGGTATAACAAAAACAATAAATAAATAAATAAATAAATGTTTACCACTAAGCATCAGTCACCCAGCTAAATAAGGTGGTATGGTCAGATGAAACAAAAATGGATGATCTTCGCCAAAATTCAAAACTGTGTGTGGGGCAAATCTAACACTGCCCATTCCTCAGCAAATACCATCCCAACAGTAAAGTATAGGGGTAGCATTGCATTTCTGTATATATCACAAACAGGCTGTACTGTAAAGTGTGTTCAGCTGAGTGTACTGTTTAATACGGCTTGGACACACGTTTTGGATGCGTGTCCACAACCCCTTATACAATAAGGAGTTTAGCACATCCATAATGCACGACCAAACACCCCCCCCCCCCCCCCCCCCGAAACTAATAGCGCTCATTACGTGCAAATGCATGTTGGTGAGGCTATTAGTCATTCGCCCCAGATAATGTTTCAATCTGCATATTTTATGCTCGGAAATGGTTCCTCCCCCTCTCTGGAATTTGCTGTCTTCAAATCCCCCCACCTGCAAGTAGGCCTCATCTACGCTCCGCCAGGGCGTCTAGACTCAGACCCTTCTCCTCTCATCGAATGTATTGCTAGACACATCAACACTGACACACCGGCCATACTTCTTGGAGACTTCAATCTTCACATGGATGCTAATCCCCGCTCCTCCAACTGTGAACTGTTCATTAACACTCTTAACCTCATGGGTTTTCAACAGCTTCTAAACGAACCCACCCACAAAGCAGGCCACACATTAGACTTAATCTTTACCAATCAAGGTCTCACCCTTTCTTCTTCCACAGTCTATTTGCCAATCCCATGGTCTGATCACAAATTAATCAACATTTCTCTAGCCTGCCACAACCTTAGCACAACTACCTCACAGAAAACATTGGTACAGTTCAGAAAATTATGCAACCAACAAACTATCACCGCAAAGCTATCTGACGAACTAAAACACATGAACATCTCTGACGCAGACTCAGCACTCGCATCCTGGACCAACATAACAAAGAAAGTCGCAGATCTGACATGCCCTCTTGTCTCCAAAAACATCAACACTAATAAAGAAAAGAAAAAGCCATGGTTCACCACAGACCTCAGACTCTTAAAGCGGGAAGTTAGAATCAAAGAACATATCTGGAGGAAAAACCCTACAAATGCGAACATCTCAGCCTTCAAAACCAGCATGCACCAATACAGGATCTCCATTCTTCAAACTAAAAGAGACTTTTACTCTCAAAATCCACCACTTCATATATGACCCAAAAGCCCTCTTCTCCCTGGTATCATCCCTCACTAAACCTCCACCAATCGTCATTCCAGATGAAAAAGCCGCAAACAAAGCCGAGGAACTTGCCATCTTCTTCAAGGAAAAAATATCCAACCTCCTGAACCCTCTTCGGGATCACAAAAATCTGGCCCCTCAACAACCAACCTCAGCAGCTACACCACCTCATGCCTCAAACCTGGATATCTTCGAACCTGCATCTACACTAGAGATTGAAAACATACTAAAGAAACTCAAACAGTCTTCACACCCTCTTGACGCAATTCCGGTGAATCTTCTCATAGCAAGCGCCAAAGTCATTGCTAAACCAATAACTCAAATTATCAATGCCTCACTTACTCAAGGCCTAGTGCCAACCCCACTCAAACTTGCTATTCTGAATCCATTTCTAAAACAGCCAAATCTCTCACCGGAAAACCCAGCCAACTATCGGCCAATTGCAAATCTCCCTTTCATAGCAAAAATCCTTGAAAGAATTGTAAATCGTCAACTCTGCGAATTCATAGATGAAAACCACATTCTAGCTACAACTCAATTCAGCTTCCGCAAATCCAGAAGTACAGAATCACTTTTAATTTCGCTAAGTGACAACATTCTCCTCAACCTTGAGAAAAAACAACCGTACCTCCTTATACTCCTTGATCTTTCAGCGGCATTTGACACGGTAAACCATGAGATGCTCTTAAACCATCTAGCAGAGATTGGAATAAAAAACACCGCTTTCAACTGGTTTAAATCATTCTTACAAGACAGGACTTATAAAGTTAAGATCAACCACAATGAGTCCAAACCTATCGATTTTTTAGTGCATCCGTACTATATCGGCCTGAATGAAAATAAGTATGTGAGCAACCGTGTAAAACCTGTAAGCGATGCTCCGAAAGGTATGAGGGATTTGCTTAGAAGGAACTATTTCCCCAACCCCCAACTAATTTAGGACCATTTTAGGGTGATTGGAAATAGTTACCAGGTATGGAGAGCAGTGTGTTTATCATTATGTTTTAATTATTGGGTGATGTCCGTTTTGAAATATTTTATTGGTGTTTGGAAAATGTAAAAAAAAACTTGTACAAGTTGTTAATTATTGTATGTTCTATTAGTCAGCTGCTTTGAAATATATATATTTTTTATTGGCATGGTTTTACTATTATGATTGATTTTGTTTCTTACTTCAATGTTTTATGAGGCAAGGTAAAGTTGTGTGATTTTTTATTTTTTTTATTTTTTTTTTTTATAACGTCATATTGAGTTTGGCTTGTTGCAGTTTCTGTTTTTTGTCTGCATGTTTCTGTTTATACTTTTTCATGGTCATATTATTCTATATTTGCTGAGTCATTCCAGCTAGCATGTAGTTTGTGTGTAGAGATCTATAGCAGCTTGTCCTGTTCTGTTTTCCTAATAGGGGTATATTGGTGAGGAGAGTGAAGGGAGTGAGATTTTTCTCATATTTTTTTACATGAGGAAAAACATATGTTCATATTAGTGATGTTTCGTGGGTTTTTTTTGTGTTTTTCCATTTCGTGGTTCGGTTCGGGTCCCCTGCAGGTAATTGTGTTTTTTCTGCAGTTCGGGGGTTTTGGGTTTTTTTGGTTTTTTTTTTTTTTGTGGTTCCCGAATTTTGGAAAAATTTTTCGATTTTGAGTGCTCCCGAACTATGACAAACTAGACAATTTCATTGAAATTGTCTAATTTGTTTAAAATGAATGAACATCTCTAGTTTATCTGAAAGGTAAACTAATATGGGGGAAATTACATGTGATTTGCAAACACAGCATAAATCATAAATGAAATGAGTCTACATTCACACACAAAAAGCTTTATTGATACAAAACCACTGTATACAACACACATCTCATTCATCCCACATTCACTCCTTAAAAACATCCTTTACAAAACCAGACTGAAACAGTTGTCTTATATATCAATCCACAAATAGATGAAACATTAGAAATATCAATGTAAAAACTTTAGTGTTGCAAAAAAACCTTTACATCAATGATGGGAAATAGAAATACTCTCATATCTATTGTAATACAAATAGGAGCATAGTGTATGTGAAATGTTAATGACTGTACCTATGCTGGGCATGTAAAACGTGAGTAAATATACCACTTTTCTTAACAGAACTATACCATATAGATGCCATTTATGATTTATGCTGTATTTGAGTCACTTGTAATTTCACCCATATTAGTTTACCTTTCAGGTTACAGTGTGTATTGGATGGTTTCTTAGGAAAAATGGATAATTCATTCTTTAGCTTTTCAGACCAGGCGGCCAATGACATATCAAGGTTAAGATTTTTGGACACTCCCATCCAAACACAGTCTCAGGGTGATTGGAATAATTTTCTGAGATTGAATAAAAAATTAATAAGGATGGAATTACTTGCATTGACACTATCTGAATACTGTCATGTAAAAAGAATTCCAAGGGGTCTCAGAATTAATAAAGAACCGTTTTTTGTGTATTGAGACATTTGTGTCAAAATGGAACGCTGTACTTAGTAAATGTGCATATGATCTGATGTTACTGACTATTGCTCATATTAAAGAGTACATAGTTAACATTAAGGAAGACATATCAAAGGAAACAGAGGTCATTCAACAGTCATTCCCGAAAGAGGTGTTTGATTCTCAGGTATCTGAATTCCAAAAGCAGCTGGATTTATTTAAAGGGGTGGCAATGATTAACAGTGGGTTAATCATTGCCACTCAATCTGTGTTTTGCCCCCCTCTAGCAGATGGAGACAGAGAAGTTTTCAAAACAAAACTCCGCCTTATATAGGATGGTGCCACCTACAGTCCAGAAGTATTACTCAATGTCAAAGCAGAATGGCTCTCAAAAAAACCACCATAACTATGTACAATAACCCTTCATCAAGAAAAAGAAATTACCGGTTCACTTAACCCTCTTGGAGCGGAATCTGTAGAACCACTTGAGGATGGTCAATCCAGTTTCTGCAGATCTGAAAACAAATCAATCAATAACTGAGTGGACTCTCCCTTACTTCCATGAGTTCCCCGGGCGGGTCTCTGGACTGATCAGTGGTACTACAGGAACGAAAATTGAGGTAAGAAACTAATTTTCCTTTCCCTGTACATACCCGGATCAGTCCAGGCTCCTGGGATGTACCAGAGCTTTCTTATCTGCGATGGGATCTGGAGAGGTCCGCTCTAAGCACTGCTTCTCCAAAGCCTCCTTCACCCGGTGCCTAAACATCCAGTCTGTAGTGTCTGGCAAAGGTATGCAAAGACTTTCAAGTCGCTGCCCTGCAGATCTCGTGCGGTGAGACCATTTGACACTCTGCCCAAGAAGCCACCTGCGAACGGGTAGAATGAGCCCGAAGACCAAACAGTACAGGCTTACCACGCAGCAAATATGCCGAGCCTATAGCCTCTTTCAACCAGCACGAAATCGTAGCTTTAGATGCCATATTTCCTTTTTTCGGATGGTCCTTCACACGAAACACGTTAGTAACTTCCAGATAATGCAACAACACCAGACGAACATCCAGCTTCCATAAGTCTTTAGACATAGGGTCTGACCGATCCAAAACGGGAAACGACGGAAGCTCCACTGACTGATTCCCATGGAAAGCAGACACCACCTTCAGAAGAAAGGAAGGAACCATCCGCAAGGACACACCAGAAACCGAAATTCTCAGAAACTGCTCCCTACAGGATAGAGCCTGGAGCTCAGATACCCTGCGAGCAGATGTGATAGTGATAAGGAAAATGGAGAAATTACTTACCTGATAATTTTGTTTTCCTTAGTGTAGACAGATGGACTCAGCATCCCGCCCACAGCTGCCCCAAAATGGAAACCTCGGGTGACAATCCCCGAGAGCAAGACAAGCACGGGTAGTTCAAGACACCCATAGTTGCCCAGTGTCGGCGTTTTTCGGTTGAGTGCACTGGCGGTCTCCAATTTGGAAATCAGTTTAACCAGTCCTAGTTAGCCAAGTTAATCAAGTTATTAAAACATGCATATATCCACAATTGCTTTTCGAGGACAATACTGAAGAGCTATGCTTCCTGCATGGGTATATGTAGGCTGACGTCAGATTGAAATCTGACTCAGTCTCCCATCTGCTATCAGGAGTACACTATACCAATTGGTCCTGAGTCCATTTGTCTACACTAAGGAAAATGAAACTATCAAGTAAGTAATTTTTCCATTCTCCAGTATGGGTACCTCCCTAACATCCTTTTCAGTAAACACCAAAGCAAATAAATCATTTAATCTTTCCACGATAGCCTTTTCTTCTCTAAGTGCCCTTTAACCCCTTGATCATATAACTGTCCAACTGACTCCCTCACAGACTTTATGCTTTGGATATATTTAAAAAAAATTTTTACTGTGAGTTTTTGCCTCTACGGCCAACGTCTTTTCAAATTCTCTTCTTAGCTTGTCTTATGTGTCTTACATTTAACTTGCCAATGCTTATGCATTATCCTATTTTCTTCTGTTGGATCCTTCTTCCAATTTTTGAATGAAGATCTTTTGGCTAAAATAGCTTCTTTCACCTCCCCTTTTAACCATGCCGGTAATCGTTTTGCCTTCTTTCCACCTTTTTTAATGTGTAGCATACATCTGGACTGTGCTTCTAGGATGGTATTTTTTTAACAATGACACGCCTCTTGCACACCTTTACCTTTGTAGCTGCTCCTTTCAGTTTTTTTTCTAACAATTTTTCTCATTTTATCAAAGTTTCTCTTTTGAAAGTTTAGCACGAGCGCAGTGGATTTGCTTACTGTCCCCCTTCCAGTCATTAATCCAAATTTGATCATATTATGTTCACTATTGCCAAGCGGCTTCACCACGTTACCTCTCACCAAATCCTGTGCTCCACTGAGAATTAGATGTAAAATTGCTCCCTCTCTTGTTGGTTCCTGAACCAATTGCTCCATAAAAATGTCATTTATTCCATCCAGGAAGTTTATATCTCCAGCATGTACCGATGATAGATTTACCCAGTTAATATTGGGGTAATTGAAATCTCCCATTATTACCAACTACCAATTTGGTTAGTTTCCCTCATTTCTCTTAGCATTTCACTGTTGGTCTCACCATCTTGACCAGGTGGACGGTAGTATACCCCTATCACTATAGTCTTCCCCGACACACAAGGGATTTCTACCCATAAAGATTCAATTTTGTATTTAGTCTCATGCAGGATGTTTATCCTGTTGGACTCTCTGCCATCCCGGACATAAAGCGCCACACCTCCTCCCGAGTGCTCCTCTCTGTCATTGCGATATAATTTGTACCCCGGTATAGCACTGTCCCATTGGTTATCCTCTTTCCACCATATCTCTGAGATGCCAATTAAGTCTGTCATCATTCACTGCTATACATTCTAATTCTCCCATCTTACTTCTTAGACTTCTGGCATTAGCATACAAACATTTCAAAGTTTGTTTTTTGTTTGTATTTTCCTTCTGCTTTTTAATTGATAGGGATAAGTTAGAATTTTTTAGCTCAGATGAGTTTTTAGTTACAGGCACTTGGACTATTTTTCTTATTATTGGAACCTCACTGTTGGGATGCCCTAATTCTAATGCATCATTAGTATCCTTTGAAGATACCTCTCTCCGAACCATGCGCTGCTGAGCGACTGTCAGCTTTCCCCTTTGTTCTAGTTTAAAAGCTGCTCTATCTCCTTTTTAAAGGTTAGCGCCAGCAGTCTGGTTCCACCCTGGTTAAGGTGGAGCCCATCCCTTCAGAAGAGACTCCCTCTTCCCCAAAAGGTTCCCCAGTTCCTAACAAAACTGAATCCCTCTTCCTTGCACCATCGTCTCATCCACGAATTGAGACTCTGGAGCTCTGCCTGCCTCTGGGGACCTGCGCGTGGAACAGGGAGCATTTCAGAGAATGCTACCCTGGAGGTTCTGGATTTAAGCTTTCTACCTAAGATCCTAAATTTGGCTTCCAGAACCTCCCTCCCACATTTTCCTATGTCGTTGGTGCCCACATGTACCACGACAGCCGGTTCCTCCCCAGCACTGTCTAAAATCCTATCTAGGTGACGTGTGAGGTCCGCCACCTTCGCACCAGGTAGGCATGTTACCAGGCGATCCTCACGCCCACCAGCCACCCAGTTAACTATATTCCTAATAATCGAATCATCAACTATGACGGCCAGCCTAACCCTTCCCTCCTGGGCAGTAGGCCTTGGGGAGATATCCTCAGTGCGAAAGGACAATGCATCACCTGGAGAGCAGGTCCTTGCTACAGGATCCTTTCCTGCTACACCTGGTTGGTGCTCTCCCATCATGAGACCTTCTTCCTCCAAGGCAGCACCAGGGCTGCCAGTCTGAAGTTGGGACTTGACTACTATGTCCCTGAAGGTCTCATCTATATACCTCTGTCTGCCTCAGCTCCTCCAGGTCTGCTACTCGATCCTCCAGAGATCGGACTCGTTCTCTGAGAGCCAGGAGCTCTTTGCATTGCATGCATTGCATCAAAACTTAATGAGAGAGGATCTAGAATGTTCAAGAGGACTCCATTGCCATAAGTAATTTCCACATATTTGAGATTAATATCTACCCTTGACAAAGCTCCCCTGACAAGGCACAATTAACTCGGGTAAGATCACAGCCCCCATAATTTTAGCCAATAGCTTTACATCAAAATTTAGGGCCCCGGGTAGGTTAGGTCGTTATTCTTTTTTGGTATCACTGTAATCAACGTGATATTCATATTGGGGGGGGGGGGAATGAATGTACTTTAACAACTCCCCATCCAAAAAACATAGGTTGGCCAAATTCTCAACCAAAGTTTTATAGTATTCTGAGCTGAACCCATCAGACCCTGCAAACTTATGTTAAGAGACTTATGGGAGAAATTAAAAACGCAAGCGACTTCTGTCCTGAACCTGTTTCTGGTTTCATCTTTGTGGCCCAGCCTATCTGCATGCTCAGTCCAGAACTTCCCCAGATCTGCATCTAGGTCTAGTTCATGAGATAACCAAAACTCAAAGAATCCTTGCAATTTGGCATCAGCAATTTTTTTTTTTTTCGGTATTCCTAGAAAGTGCAGATTGTTGCACCCAAGACCAATTCTCAATATCTTCTACTTTCTCCTCCAGCTACGTGACCACCTTGTGCATCCTGGTGAGGCCAGTAGTGGTGATGGTTTGCATGCTATTGTATAAGTTCAACTCCCTTTGTTCCAACGCTGACCTTTTCTGCCCATATGGTACAAGTGTAGTATTCTCTTCCTCCAACATATTAAATATTTTATCAAATTTAGACTCTAGCATGGCCACTACTGTAGCTGTAAGCTACAGAAATGTCACATCGTCAGGGGAGCTAGATTCTATCACCATCCCCCATTCACCATCTTGGGATCACCTGGTCTTCCTTTCTCTTTATTTTTCTTCATAGATCAGGTAGACATAGGGGTCATCAAGGCACCCAAAGAGAGCCCCAAGATGCCTGCTGCAGAGCTAGCAAAAATAGTCTGCAGCAAGGAGCAAAACACTGATGGAGACAGATATCGGGGACGGCACCCAGAGGAGCCAAGAGAAATGTTCTTCCCTGCTCACAGCATCACGCTGCTTGGGTACACGGGATGAGGTGTGTTTTGTTTTGTTTTTTAATTTTCAAAGGGTTGTTTATTCTGTTCTGACTGAAAATGTTAATAAACACAACAATCCAACAAATAGCATACCGGATACGTTGGTTCTTGGTGAACAGATTTGAATGCATAAACTTCCCTTTTTCCCCCTTCCCCCCCCATCCCTACCTCCCCGCTAGAATATAAATTATGCAAAAGTATGCAAATTAGAAATATAAAAGAGTAAGCACTTTTTCACTTGGAACAGCTTATCTTGAGAGTTCTTGGAATTTACTGACCCATTCTTTTGGAATATGGGATATAAATGGGTTCCATATGTTGGCAAAGACTCCTTTTTTGCAGGGTGTCTCTCAAAGCCAAGTACGATAGTCCAGTTGTAGGAGATTGAGCATCTCTGAATGCCATAAGTCAAACGTCGGAAATTCTTGTATCCATTTCAGGAGTATACATTTTCTCGCTTGACCTAGTGCTTTGTTAATCAACATATATTTGTAATCATACCAGTCAACCTCTTCAGTTCCCACTCCAAGGACAGCCAGAGCAGGTGAGAGAGTATGCAAGTCTCCCAGAATAGTAGTCATGAAGTTCCAGATTGTATTCCAAAAGAGCTGTATGGCTGGACATGCCCATAAGCCATGTATTAAGGAGGCCGCAGGCTCAGGACATTTAGGACATGCTGCACTGGGAGCGATGCGCATATATGCCTGGCTGGGTGTTATGATAACTCTATGTAGTATGCGTAAGTATTGTTCTTTACCACTAGCAAAGATTGTTGCTTTATGCGATATATGGATCGCCTCCAGAAAATCTTCTTCTCCGACTTAAGAACATAAGAACATGCCATACTGGGTCAGACCAAGGGTCCATCAAGCCCAGCATCCTGTTTCCAGCAGTGGCCAATCCAGGCCATAAGAACCTGGCAAGTGCCCAAAAACTAAGTCTATTCCATGTTACCGTTGCTAGTAATAGCAGTGGCTATTTTCTAAGTCAACTCAATAGCAGGTAATGGACTTCTCCAAGAACTTATCCAATCCTTTTTAAACACAGCTATACTAACTGCACTAACCACATCCTCTGGCAACCAATTCCAGAGTTTAATTGTGCATTGAGTAAAAAAGAACTTTCTCCGATTAGTTTTAAATGTGCCACACGCTAACTTCATGGAGTTCCCCCTAGTCTTTCTAATATCTGAAAGAGTAAATAATCGATTCACATCTACACGTTCTAGACCTCTCATGATTTTAAACACCTCTATCATATTCCCCCTCAGCCGTCTCTTCTTCAAGCTGAAAAGTCCTAACCTCTTCAGTCTTTCCTCATAGGGGAGCTGTTCCATTCCCCTTATTTTGGTAGCCCTTCTCTGTACCTTCTCCATCGCAATTATATCTTTTTTGAGATGCGGCGACCAGAATTGTACACAGTATTCAAGGTGCGGTCTCACCATGGAGCGATACAGAGGCATTATGACATTTTCCGTTTTATTCACCATTCCCTTCCTAATAATTCCCAACATTCTGTTTGCTTTTTTGACTGCCGCAGGACACTGAACAGACTATTTCAATGTGTTATCCACTATGACACCTAGATCTCTTTCTTGGGTTGTAGCCCCTAATATGGAACCCAATATTGTATAATTATAGCATGGGTTATTTTTCCCTATATGCATCACCTTGCACTTATCCACATTAAATTTCATCTGCCATTTTGATGCCCAATTTTCCAGTCTCACAATGTCTTCCTGCAATTATAACAATCTGCTTGTGATTTAACTACTCTGAACAATTTTGTATCATCTGCAAATTTGATTATCTCACTCGTCGTATTTCTTTCCAGATCATTTATAAATATATTGAAAAGTAAGGGTCCCAATACAGATCCCTGAGGCACTCCACTGTCCACTCCCTTCCACTGAGAAAATTGTCCATTTAATCCTACTCTGTTTCCTGTTTCTTAGCTCCTAAATCTTTACACCAGAGATCAGCCAGAGACCCTCAATCCTTTATAGGGCACAGAGGTTTGTAGCAGTTTTATATAATGCTGCTAAGGATTGTTTCCGTGATTTAAATGTAGTCAGGAGCCGTTGAAATGGTCCTTCTCTTTCAATGATACTAAGTTGAAGCAGCATATTTTGTCATATAGCTTGCTAATTGCAAGTATCTCAAATCTTGCGGCTTCCAACCGTACTTCTCCTGACAATGTTGAAATGAGTACATTTTCTTAGTTCGGGCGTCTGAGGTCTGCAAAATTGACAATCCCTTGCTGGGCCAAGTGCTGATAAAAGGATTCCCGCAGATAGGCATTTTTAGAGAGGAGTTCCATGGTAGCGCCATTCTGTTACACATAGAGTGCCATCCATATCTGGCATAGGTAACTAGAACATTCTTCTGCAAGACTGTTGGGAGTTCTTTAATATTGGTGCAAAGTATACACTTTACATCTATTTTCTGCACCATCCCACTTAACCAATCTCCTACTTGAGCGTAGGGCACATGCCATATTGTATAGTGAGATATTAGGAAATCCCCAGCCTCCCATGGCTACAGGAATCATTAATTTCTTTAAGGCGATCCACGCTTTGCGGGTTCGCCAAAGGAAGGTTGTGCTTTTACTGTGTAATATACGAGTGTCTAAAGGTGTAAGAGCTATGGGCAAGATCTGCAGGACATATAGAAGCTTTGGGAGGAGAGCCATCTTAAACAATGCAATCGAACCCATTAAGGAAAAAGGTAAATTCATCCAACCCAACGTTGCTTTTCGTAGTTTCTCTATTATGGGAGGAACATTTAGTGCATACCAGCGAACGGGGTCCCCTGCAATGTGAAAACAATATTTGAGAAAAACTTATGATCGTATTGATTTGGGCCATATATAGATACCAAAAGAATGGCCTTACCAAAAAGAAGGCCCTCAACTATGAGGTAACGTCCTTAAGGGTCTGCTATTGTCTGATGCTGAAATGAGATAGATTTGTGGAGCATTATCGCAACCCCTCGACTATGAAAGGAGCCGTGCGCTGTAAAGATTTGGTTGAACCCCTTCTTTTTAAGCTTTAAATGGGCATTCATTTTCATATGCATCTCCTGTATAAAATTTATAGTACCTTTCAGCCTGTTTATATTAGCAAGAACCTTTTCTCATTTTACAGGTGTCCCCTATCCTGTTACATTCCAGGAAAGATAACGTATGCAATCACTCATCTATATCTGTGAATCTGAGAATAGAGTGAACCCCTGCAGTTGAGACATATGTGGTGGGTTTGTCCCAGTACCTTTCACCTTGTCTAAAATAAGCATACGTTCTTGAATTAGGACATGATGCCTAATAGCCTCCCTGTATTGCTGTCTTGTATATCTGGTTGTAATCAGCATTAGTGCTACATACTTAGATCTGGAAATTGCATAGCGCTGGGAGAGAACCCCTACCCTCCCTTCCTTCTGTCTATCCTCTTCCCTGCCCTCCCCCTTTCTCCCTATTTCTTCCCTCTCCCGAAATCCAGTTTACAAAGGGATCAATACCCTTCATCAGAGATCATTGTGTGAGCGCTAGGGTGCCCCTCCCCCTATGCATACATAGCTTCCTTGCTGCGATAAAGATTACCCACTGGAGCATATGTCATAACAGAATGGAAACAGTAGCAATAATTGGAAACAGAGTATTGCAATAATTATTTCAACATAACTTACGAACTGAACCAGAGCATGCAGTCATTAACAGTCACTAGTCCCAACTTGATAGGAATAGTTGCAACTATGCATATTTAATGCCTGAGCAAAAGGAGCTGCTTTGGCACCTGCTAACCACATTTTTGGGATATGTCGTCCCCTGTCCCAGGTTGCTGAAATCATGTTCGTGCCAGCGGGATAGTTTGCACAAATTTTTCTGCCTCCGTAGGGGTATCAAAAAATTTGCTGCCAGATTCTGACCAAACTCTTAATTTCGCTGGGTAGATGATGGCAAATCTGATGTTCTGATTAATCAAATCAGTGCAGACTGGCACAAAGGCCCTCTGACATTGCGCGACATTTGTGGAGAAATCCTGGAATATTAAGTTTTTTGCCTTCATGTAAGAGCTCCTTCTTTTTATGATACACTTGCAGGAATTGTGCCTTATGTGCATAGTTCAGAATTTTAGCGACTATAACTCATGGGGTATTCTGGTCTGCGTGCTTAATCCCAATTCTATGTGCCCGTTCCACTTTCAGGATTCCTACCAGCTCAGGAAGGCCTAATTCAGTGGGGAGCCATTTTTCAATGAGAACCATGAGGCCGGAGTCTGGAATACTTTCAGCGAGCCCCACAAATCGCAAATTTGTGCGCAGCGACCTGTTTTCCAGGTCTTCAATTTTGGATACTTGTGCTGCTATTTTTTCTCTAAATTTGCCATTTTTTGCTGGAGGCCGGTAATATCTTCTACCACGTGAATTCTCCCCTCCATCGCTTCATGCGCGTGTTGTAGTCGGTGAGCGTGTTATGGACCTCAGTGAGCTGAGAGGAGAGTTCATCAAAGGGTGGTTTTAATGCTACTACTACTTTCGCTGTAATAGCTGATTCAACTATATTTTTTCCCTCTTCTGGGCTGACAGGCACAGCGGTGGCCATTTTGGCTTCGGGTCTGCTTGCTCTGTCTTTGTCTTTCCACAGCGGGCGATTGGACAGGCCGCCCCCCTCGCAATTTTAATATTAAATTTACCTGGTGAGTAAGTTAAAAAAGTATTTTGGCGTGTTATAGGTTGTTTCGCTGCCGAAATCACTGCAATGGGGGGATTCCCAGGGGAGAGGCACCCGGAGCGCGAGGCATGTGCGTCCTCACCGCATCATGTGATCCCTGGATGATTTTAGTGATAGGTGGTTCTCATACCTTGTTCAGTTGCCAGTCAGCCCACTGATCCCTTTGGGATCCAATCCAACTGTAACTTGAGGGTCATCTGTCATCCAAATATTTCTTCTCTCAACCTGATGGCATGGAGGCTGAATGCTTGCTAATCTCATCGCTGTCATTATCCAAGAAGAGCTTATAGTTTTAAATGGAAAAGATTTTTATCTTGGTGTCATGCAAGTTCCTTGGATCCATTTGCTTATGAGCCAAAGAAGTTTCATTATTTATTCTACCTGTCCTCCTTGGGTCTCAGTACTTTATCAGTCAGTGCCATTGTGGCTTACCATATTCATGTGGATGGCAAACTGATTTCCACGAATCCTTTAGTGTTGAAGTTTATGAAAGGTTTGTGACATAGAGCCCTCCATTTTCCAACCCACCAGTGCCATAGGATCTAGGTGTCTATTGGCACAAGTAATGAAAACGCCCTTCGAATGGTTAACTTCTTTAAGTTCATCATCTGGAAAGTGGTGTTCCTAATTGCCATCACATCAACTTAGAGTTTGAGTTTCAGGCATTGGTTCATTATTCGTCATATATGTAGTTTTTCTATAACGGAGTGGTGCTCTGCACTCACCCCAAGTTTCTGCTGAAGATGACTTTGGCTTTCATCTGAATCAAATTGTTACCCATATTCTTTCCAAGATCTCATGCACATGAAGGGGAGAAGGCCCTTCATTCACTGGATTGCAAGAGGGCCTTATGTTATTGAGAGAGACCTCAATCGGGGTTCTCGACTCTATCTCTTATGATCCTAATAGACTAGGAATAGCATTTGCAAAGTGTATGTTGACCAAGTGTCTAGCGGACTGTATTGTACATTGCTATGCTCTAGCCGGCCTTTAGATTGCTTCAAGTGAGAGTCATGGCTACCTTAGTGGCTCATCTATGAGCTGTACTGATTTTGAAGGCATTTGCAAAGCTGCACATTGGTTGTCAGTTAACTCCTTCATGTCTCAATTCTGTCTTGACAACCTTTCGGTAACTTTGGACAAGGGGCTTTGCATAGTCTGTTCAGCCAGAGGTTTTCACTCTGCACATTGGGGAAGGGGGTGGGGTCTGGGTTGAATTCAACAAGTGCTCCACTGCAACCCTCAGCTTGGGATTTCCCATATGCCATGGCTAATTCACCCTGTCTGTCGATGGAGAAAAGTTTTAACATAAACTTGGTTCTCTGTTGCTAGCAGGATGAAATAGCCATGCTTAATACATGCCCATCTCCCTGGAGAATCAACTGCCAAGCTAAAACTAAACTATATAATCAACTTGAGGGGCTTACAAGGCAGCACCACGGTGGGAACTTGTGCACATGATCAGAAAAGCATGCTCAGATATCTTTAGTGCCGTTGGATGATGTCATGGCTGATTCATCCTGCTATCTACAGAGAGAACCCTGATAATAGCAAACTTGCTTTACTGAGCATGACTGGAATTTTTATCTGAATGTAACACTAAACTGGAAGTAATTAAAATTTGTTTCAAAGCTTAGGTTGAGATAGAAGGCTTACTGGGCTCCAATTTTCAGATGGTTAATTTGTTTTTCTTTCAAATCCACTTATTCTGTTAGAGTCCAAGGAAGATTTATTTATTTATTTTTAGATTTTTATATACCGGTGTTCCTATATGAAATAAAGATCACATCGGTTTACATTGAAACAGAACATGAAAATTGCCAAAAGGCATTACATAGAACAAGGTTATGAAACTTGGAACAGAGTACATAAGTTCAAAATTTAACAATAACGAAGATTATAATGAAGATGATGGAAGGAAGGGGTAGACAGAAGAGAAGCATATATTTTAATTACATTGTTACTTTTTCGAATGGTTGGGAAAGAAAACTGTTTTTTATAATGGAAAGATGGTCTTATAAGGCTTTAAAAAAAAAAAAAAAAAAAAAAAGCTGCTTTTGTCATTTCATAGCAACTATGGTGCAGTAATATGTATCATTTATTAACAGCATGAGACTTTTCCCTTTGTTTCTCAACACACCCAAGGCATGTGTCCCTTGTTACATAACACTTCTTGGTGTGGTGTTGGATAAATCTACTAAGTGCAGTGGAATATGGAGTCCCCGAAGACTTTACTTAGGGATATTTTTATACTGAGTATTCACCACACAGAAAATTACTGTTTTAAATTGGTTGTTAGCTTTTTTTAAAGTAAGAAAAATGTTGTGTAAATTCTTTAGAAAAAGAAATTTCATTTTGCTTTCAAAATGATTCTTAGAAAATAGGATGAATGTTCAGTTTTCATTTAAAATCATACATTTTTATTGTATTGCTCTTTATGTTAAGTTAACAAATATATATATATTTTTTGTTTCTAGTCTTGGCCCTTTGGTGAGTAAAGTGAAGGAATATCAAGTGGAGACTATTGTTGATACCCTGTGTACAAACATGCTGTCAGATAAAGAGCAGCTACGAGATATTTCAAGCATTGGCCTTAAAACAGTAATTGGAGAGCTACCTCCAGCTTCCAGTGGTAAGATAATATTTTGTAGTTTAATTGTTCATATTTCTTAAGAACATAAGAACATCCATGCTGGGTCAGATAAATTCCTTCGAGTCCAGAAGATCTTAATAGGGAGGTCCATTCCATATTACTCACTCCCATAAGTTAAGACACTATATGGCTAATAATTAATGGATTTGTTCTCCAGAAACTTATCCAAACCTTATATAAACACAGCTATATTGTTAACTTTGATCAGTCTTCAAACAGCAAATACCACAGCCTAATGGTGCATTGACTGAAAAAATAACTTTCCTTAAATTTCTTTTAAATCTGCTTCCAGTTAGTTTTTTGTCATGTCACCTAGTTCCAATATTTGAAAGGGCAAATAACTGTAACCTATTCAATTATTTCCATACACACTCATGATTTTAAAAATCTGTTATAATCCTGTCTGACATCTCTTCTCCAAGCTGAGCAGCCCTTGCCTGTTAAGCCTTTCTTTGAGGGAGCCATTCTAAGTGCTCAATCAGTTTTGTTACCCTTCTATATACCTCTTCTAGTTCTACTATATCTTTTTTGAGATGTCAACCAGAACTGTACTCAATACTTAAGGTGGTATTACATTGTAAATGTAGTTGCAATAGGGTTGATATTCCAAAGATTTATATAGTTAAATTAACTGGTAAAACAAAAAAAAAATTCTCTACCACTCACCTGCCCTGTTAAAATCTCTCCACACAAAATTGGTAGGCACAGATTTAACCAGACAAAAAAGGATCCAGTTGGGGTTTTCCAGTTAGTGTGATTCTTAATGCTTAGTGGCTGCATTTGTCCGTCTAAGTGTGGCCACATACATGACTGTCTTAATCTAACTGCACAAGTTTTGTATGGTTAGCTTTAACCGGATATTGAGCCACAATTTTAACTGGTAAATTACAACTGAATATCAGGACAAAATTAGCTGTTTAGAATTAAGCAGTTAACTTCTCCACCCAGCTGCTCTTTGAAAATCTACCCTTTTATGATTTGATGGTCTTTTGAATTTGAAAATTCCATTTATGGATTTTTATCCACTAATTGTACTTTTATATTGTTGACTTTGAGATTTATAATGTTTTTTTGTCTAATATATATCTGTCAGTTATGATAATTGTTGATAAAATTTTCTCTGAGAACAAGCAGGATGGTAGTTCTCACAAGTGAGCAATGATGACAGATGGAACCTGGCATGGAACTTTTATCTCAAAGTTTCTAGAACTTTAAGCATGAACTACTGAGCAAATGCAGCATGCCATACTGCCACATGCCATACTGCCACATTGCCATACTGCCGCATGTTCAAACTGGGGCCCCTTCAGTCTCATCTTTTCTGTGAACCTCACCACTCATGGATCTTTTATCTCTTGCTCTCCTTGTAGTGAGGATTATAATAATAAAGGAAGCCATGTCTTCTATGTATGTGTGTGTATATAAATTTTGAGAAAACTGTCATTGTTTAGGACTTCAGATATTGTTAAACTTGATAATAGACAGGAAACAGAGAGTACGATTAAATGGGCAATTTTCTCAGTGGAAGGGAGTGGACAGTGGAGTGCCTCAGGGATCTGTATTAGGACCCTTACTGTTCAATATATTTATAAATGATCTGGAAAGAAATACGACAAGTGAGATAATCAAATTTGCAGATGACACAAAATTGTTCAGAGTAGTTAAATCACAAGCAGATTGTGATAAATTGCAGGAAGACCTTGTGAGACTGGAAAATTGGGCATCCAAATGGCAGATGAAATTTAATGTGGATAAGTGCAAGGTGATGCATATAGGGAAAAATAACCCATGCTATAATTACACGATGTTGGGTTCCATATTAGGTGCTACAACCCAAGAAAGAGATCTAGGTGTCATAGTGGATAACACATTGAAATCGTCGGTTCGGTGTGCTGCGGCAGTCAAAAAAGCAAACAGAATGTTGGGAATTATTAGAAAAGGAATGATGAATAAAACGGAAAATGTCATAATGCCTCTGTATCGCTCCATGGTGAGACCGCACCTTGAATACTGTGTACAATTCTGGTCGCCGCATCTCAAAAAAGATATAATTGCGATGGAGAAGGTACAGAGAAGGGCTACCAAAATGATAAGGGGAATGGAACGACTCCCCTATGAGGAAAGACTGAAGAGGTTAGGACTTTTCAGCTTGGAGAAGAGACGACTGAGGGGGGATATGATAGAGGTGTTTAAAATCATGAGAGGTCTAGAACGGGTAGATGTGAATCGGTTATTTACTCTTTCGGATAGTAGAAAGACTAGGGGACACTCCATGAAGTTAGCATGTGGCACATTTAAAACTAATCGGAGAAAGTTCTTTTTTACTCAATGCACAATTAAACTCTGGAATTGGTTGCCAGAGGATGTGGTTAGTGCAGTTAGTATAGCTGTGTTTAAAAAGGATTGGATAAGTTCTTGGAGGAGAAGTCCATTACCTGCTATTAAGTTCACTTAGAGAATAGCCACTGCCATTAGCAATGGTTACATGGAATAGACTTAGTTTTTGGGTACTTGCCAGGTTCTTATGGCCTGGTTGGCCACTGTTGGAAACAGGATGCTGGGCTTGATGGACCCTTGGTCTGACCCAGTATGGCATTTTCTTATGTTCTTATGTTCTTAGATGACAATTAAGCCTTTTAACAATTATTGTTAATTACAATAATTACAAATGTTAATTACAAGTTACACTATATATGTAATGTAAGTTGCTTTGCTCATATTGTTTTGGAATCTTTAAGGGTTATAGAGGTAATGAGGAGTAATGCCAAATAAGTAATAATTTTTTCACTAGGTGTGCTATCAAGCTGTGGAATCTGTTACCAGATGGTCATGATCAATGCAACTAGCATAGTGGGGTTTAAAAGAAGTTTGGACAAGTTACTGGCGGAAAGTCTATATCATGTTATTAGCCAGTATTTATTAGCTATTTCTATCCCTGGGAGTGAGGAACAAGAATTAGATCTACTTTATGTAATCTGCCAGCTACTTGCAAACTGGATTGACCAAGGCTGAAAACAGGATACTGGGATCAATGGACTTTGGTCTGTCCCAGCATGGCAATTCTTATGTTCCTGTCTTATTTCTGCTTTCACTTTTACTCTGAAATATTTTCTGGGCCAGCTCTGAAACTTCAGAATGTAAGTGGGGAATCAGACTGAATATACAGAAACTTTTTTTCTTTGATCTTTTTCTCAGACAATGAAGCTGTAACAGTACATCTTATACTCTTTCTGATGCATTGAGTTTAGGGGTACTTGTTGCTTACTGATTAGTTGTATATTCTACTTCCTTCCTTTAAATTGACTTTATATATAATGTCCCATGTAAATGGTTAGGATATATGATACGAAAAAAACCAAAAAGACAATAAATTCAATCTTTAAAGCTGTGTGTACCCGAAGTGCTACTGCTAATTTAAATTAGAAAATAATATATTTTTATGATAGAAGCCGCATCAGCAAGCTAGACGACGGCAGTGGGGTCACTTGCCGTCCGGACTACTCGTCACTTGCGGCGTGAATTTGAAAGTCAATATTTCAACAATTAAATGCTTTGATAATGTCATCTGTTCTTTAATAATGTCATCTGTTCTTTGCGTGAAAGATGAAGAATATAGCCCGACAACGGCCGGTGTTTCGCGAAAAAAATCGCTTCTTCAGGAGTCTATTAAACCAAATTTCAATAAATTTAGAACAGATGCTTCATCCCGGACAGTGCTGTCTCTCAAGTGAATTTCTTTAGAACGGGACAGGTTCTAAAGAACAACGCCACCTTTACTTACCCCCTCCAGCAGCTCTCCTACTCCTCTTCCATGCAGGCCATAGAACACAGCAGAAGCAGCAGTAGAGGCTAAGCTCTATACTCATGGTCCTCTTCCTTAGTCCCATGTCTCTTACACACACACACCATACCAGTCATGCCCCCATGACCAGTTTCTGTCTCTCACACACCAATCATCTCCCAAACAGTCTTTGACACACACACACCAGTCACCTTCCTGAACAGTTTCTCTCATGCCATACACACACACAGGCTTCCCACTCCTGTGTTCTACTTACATATACGGGCTTCTCACTCTCATAATCACTTCCTCTGTCTCTCACACACACACACACACATACACTCACCAGTCTCTCACTCCCATGCTTGTTCTCTTCACATGCACAGGCTTCTCATTCCCATAATCACTTTCTTTCTCTCACAGACACACACCAGTCACCTGATCTCTCTCATGCATAGACACACACAGGCTTCCCATTTCCATGTTCTGTCTTACATATACAGGCTTCTCCCTCCCATGCTGTGTCTCACACACACCCAGGTTTCTCACTCCCATGCTCACTCTCTTCACATGCACAGGCTTCTCATTCCCATAATCACTTTCTCTCTGTTACACACACACATACCAGTCTCTCTGTCATTTCCACTGCACAGGCTTCTCATTCCCTGAATCACATTCTTTATCTCACATTCACACACACCAGTCTCTTTCTCTCACACACACAGTCACCTTACCAACCAGTCTTTCTCTCATGCATGCACACACACACACACAGGCTTCTCACTCCCATGCTTTTTCACACACACCCCCACAACACCAGGCTTCTTACTCCCATGCTTTCTCACATACCCAGATTTCTCACTTCCATGCTTTTTCTCTCACACACACACACACATCAGTCACATCCCTGACTGTCTCACACTCGCATACACATCAGTCATCTCCTTGAGCAGTCACTTTCATTGTCTCTCACATATACACACACATCAGCTCTCTGACCAGTTTCTCTCAATCACACACATGCTCTCAATCAAATACATTCTCTCACACAGAAGCTGGCTGGCTGCTTCTCTCTCTCTCATTCACTTCCTCCTCCCCCCCCCCACCCCCGAAATGGTAGCTGCAGCAGCCTCCTCCTCCAGCCCCCGCAGGCCAAGAAAGAAGAATCCCATCGGCCGCAGGAGGCTCACGCTGCTGACTACTTTCTCGATTACCGGCTGCTTCAATTGCTCGGGGGCCGATGCTGCTGCCGCCGCTGCTACTTTCACGCGGCACGCTCTTTCTCCTTCCTGCGCAAAGCGTATCACTTCCTGTTCCGGGTCTCTGGGGGGGGGGGGGGTCGTGGGAAGAAGAAAAGGCCAGCCGTAGGTGCCACTGCTTCTTCTACCATCGCTGCCGTTCCCACTGGGCTTGAACGTTCTGATAGCCCGGCGGCAACGGCAGCAGGGAAGAAAGAGCAGCGGGAGAGACCGGGAGCGTGTCGCGACACACCGGTTGAGAATCACTGATCTAGAACAACATGCCAGGATTGTATAGTTACTCGCTATAAAGATACTGTAACAAGGTTAGCATTATATACCCAATGTCAGTACAAAACTCAATCAATTATTTACCAACTTCATGTCACTAATGCCAAAGAAAATCCAATTCTAAGCTATAAGAAAAAACAAAAATATTTTTCTTTTAATAAAAGCTATAAGTTAACTCATAATTCATTTCACAAACTGTCAACAAAGTTCATATAGTGATCTTCTTGTCAATACAAACCACTTTCTATATGACAATCCTTAATTCTAGGAAGGTTACTTTATATACTCACATTTTGCAACCTCTCAACCGCAATAGGACAGGTCCTCGTAATGCTAAAGATTCGTTCCTATTAATGGATCTGTTTATATACGTTTCCTTTAAAAACCGCGCGAAACTAAACCTGACGTCACATCCTCATCAATGTGTCAATCATGTCAACGAAGCTTTATTGTTAATGAACAAACCTAAGTTAACAATGAGAACCTTAATAGTATGCCAACTTTTAAATCAAATTGAGAGGTTTTTGAGCCGAACTTAATGTCATAAACAAAAGCGTCTTAAGGGGTAATAAAAAAGAAAGCAACACATCTATCTGCCACTCATAGATCACAACAAAATATTATTTTCCTAGCGTGTAGCAGATGGACTCATTACAAATGGGTATAGTGTGCTCGTGCTAGCAGTTGGAGACGGATCTGACGTCAGCACATGGTACATATACCCCTGCAGGAAGTGCAGCAGCTCAGTAATTTCCATCTCCAAAGCAGTTTGGAGCTACCTCACGCTCGCTGAGCGTTCTTCCAAATTCTAACAACTAAATTCATAGAAGAATCCTACCTGAAGACGAGCCCCGCACTTCTGCCGTGATACCATCGGGTCCCTCCCCCAGTTGAGTTTCCAGAGGTGATTTTCGTGGTCCCTCGGAGGTAGCAGCCTCGGTCCGGTGGCCGACTCGCGGCAGGGACCTAGCCCCCGAGCGAGACGAGTTCGGGTGCGGCCTAGAGGCAGCGGGTGCACTTCCTCGAGCGCAGCGGTGACTGTAATCACCCTCTCCCCCCGCAGCCGGAGACCGCCCGGGTCGCAGCCAGGAAGCGCCGAAGATCAGGTAAGGCGTACATCTTTACTTGCTAGTCTCCGAGGAAGCGAAGCTTAGCGGGGTTTGCCTGCGTGGCAGCCCGCCTAGGGGCTCGCCATTTTGCCTGCCTGCTCGCCACCACCATATGCCCTGGTTTGCTGCCTCGCCCTAGCGCTCAGACCGGACTCTGCGCACAGGCGACGGGCGCGTATGTTAGGCGCCCGAAACTAATTGGGCGCACATTGATTGTTGCTAAGTGCACGTTGATAGGCGCCCATTGATAGGCGCAGGTTCATAGGCGCCCATTGATAGGTGCACATTGAAAAGCGCATACTTTCGGCTGAGGGCACACCGGAGCGTACAGATACCAGGCGCGATGGAGCGTATGAGAGCCCATGCATCCGCAGAGCCGGCACCTCCAGAATCAGGCATAAGAGCTCTAGGCCTCTGCTCAGCATGCCACCTCAGAGCCACACAGAGCGAGGAAGCAGACTCCCTATGTGCCCAATGTGAGGAGGCCCTGGGAGTTCCAGGCCAAGGCCGGTCCCAGCCCAGATTGACTGCCAGTTCCTCAGGGAACACCCCGAACCTAGCAGGCCGTGGTAAGCAGCCAGGGAACCCTACAGACCTAGTGCCCCTACGGCTAGAACCTGCTTCGCTCTCCTGGGTGGAATTATTCAAGGGGATTCACGCCTTTGTCAAGATGCAATCTGATCCCCGACCGGACCCATACGTACCGGATGACCCTGCCCCTGGACCCTCAAGACCTAGGCACGGCCACCCGCCACCCGGAAGCCCCACTTATGAGGACTCAGATTACTCGGAGGAAGAAGGCGAGCTCCCCGAGGAGGGAGAAATTCCCTCGGGGATAGAGCCGTATCAAACTATGAGACGCTTCTTTCTTAAGGAGGATCTTCCACACCTGGTCTCTCAATGCCTGTCTGAGCTGGCCATCCCGGGCCCAGGCACCCCAGGGGAACCTAGGATGAACCCCCTGTTAGAGGGCCTGCATCAAACGGCTCACCATTTTCCCCTCCTACAAGCAGCACAGCAGCTAATCGATCTGGAGTGCAATGCGCCGGAGGCCTCATTCAAAGGGGGTCGGGCTTTGTCTAGCATGTACCCCTCCTTGAGTGCCGCCCCTCCCTCCACCATTCCGGTGGAGGGAGGGGCGGCACTCAAGGATGCACATGACTGGCGCATGGACGCCATTCTGAAACAAGCTTTTGAGGTGGCAGCCATGTCCCTACGAATTGCGACCTGCTGCACTGTGGTGACGAGTTCCTGTTTATCACAAACCAGGAACAACACCCCGGGAGAAGAAATGGAATCAGCCCTTTCGTTCCTCACTGACGCTGCCTCCAACTTAGTCCGTACAGCTACCAAGGGGGTATCATCCTCAGTGGCAGCCAGGAGACAGCTCTGGCTACGAAATTGGTTGGCAGACTCCTCCTCCAAGACGCGCCTTACAAGAATGCCCTTTAAGGGATCCCTCCTGTTTGGCAGCGACTTCGAGAAACTGGCTAATAAATGGGGCGCATCTCCATTACCCCGTCTACCAGAAGACAAGTCAAGGAGGAACCAGCGCCCTTTTCCTAGGCCATCCAGAGGTAGAAGCTCTCAACGCTTCAACCCCTACGGGGCTCGCTACCAACCAGTCCTTTCGGACCAGGCACAACAAGAGGGGAACCGGCTCGGATTCGGGTCCACGCCGCACCCCACAATGAGAATCAGCTGACCCATCTGGGGGAAGAAGCCATAGGGGGCAGGCTAACCCTATTCTACCACAGATGGGTCGAGATTACTTCGGACCAGTGGGTCCTCGCCATTGTCCGGGAAGGGTATTACCTGGACTTCCTTCATCTCCCTCTGGACAAGTTTGTGGAATCTCCTTGTCCACCCCTCAAGAGGGCGGCGCTGGAAGCTACCTTGGGGGAGGCTCCTGTCCCTAAAAGCCATAATCCCAGTGCCTGCATGGGAGACAAATTCTGGGCATTACTCCATTAATTTCATCGTCCCCAAGAAGGGGGGCACCTTCAGACCTGTCCTGGACCTCAAGTCAGTCAACCGGCACTTAAGGGTCCCAGGATTTCGCATGGAAACTCTGTGGTCAGTCCGAAGTGCAATACAGCCAGGGGAGTATCTCACATCCCTGGATCTGTCAGAGACTTATTTGCATATCCCAATCCATTGGGATCACCAGCGCTACTTACGCTTCAAAGTCCTGGATCAACACTTTCAGTTCCGGGCTCTACCCTTCGGGTTAGCCACCACGCCGCGGACCTTTTCCAAGGTAATAGTAGTGGTGGCGGCGTCACTCAGGAAGGAAGGCATTCTCGTCCATCCCTACCTAGACGATTGGCTGATCAGGGCAAAATCACCGGAGGAGAGCCACCAGGCAACCAACAGTTATATCTCTTCTGGAAAGCCTAGGATGGGTAGTCAACATGAACAAGAGCTCCCTACAGCCTTCACAGTTGCTGGAATACCTAGGAGTCCGATTCGACACCCAGGAAGACAAGATCAGCCTGACCTCCAAGAGGAGATCAAAACTCCGGAATCGTTTGCAGAATCTGCTGAGCACCACCCGGCCCACAGCTTGGAATTACCTACAGGTCCTCTGCCTAATGGCCTTTACTCTGGAAGTGATACCATGGGCACGGGCGCATATGAGACCGTTACAGCGCGCCCTCCTATCTTGGTGGAGCCCACGATTACAGAACTATACCGTGCATCTACCTCTACCGGCCAGAGTACAGAATCAGTTACGGTGGTGGCTGCAGCCCAGCCACACGAGTCGGGGATCAAAAATGTCCTCCCCAACCTGGACCCTGCTTACTACCGATGCCAGCCTGAGCGGCTGGGGAGCACACTGCGAAGAGCTAACCGCCCAAGGGCGGTGGAACAGAGAAGAGTCGGGGTGGAACATCAACTGACTAGAGGCACGGGCAGTCAGGTTAGCATGCCTGCGATTTGCCCACAGACTTCGCAACAGAGCAGTCAGAGTGATGTCTGACAATGCCACCATGGTGGCATACATCAACCGACAGGGCAGAACCAGAAGCAGACAGGTATCCTTAGAAATAGCCTCCCTGATGGCTTGGGCGGAAGCAAATCTCCAGGACATCTCCGCCGTCCACATCGCCGGGAAGGACAACGCCACTGCAGACTTCCTCAGCAGAGAAAGCCTAAACCCAGGGGAATGGCAGCTGTCGTCCACGGCCTTCCAGATGATCACGGATCAGTGGGGGACACCGGTCATGGACCTACTAGCGGACAGGTCCAACGCTCAAGTACCCAGATATTTCAGTCGCAGGCGAGATCCTCTATCCCAGGGGATCGACGCCCTGGTGCAGCCATGGCCTCAGGGGATCCTGCTATATGCCTTTCCCCCATGGCCCCTGCTGGGCGCCATTATACACAAGATTCAGCGGCACAGAGGCCTAGTTCTTCTGGTGGCCCCGGACTGGCCAAGAAGACCCTGGTACGCAGACATGAGAAGACTACTGGCAGGGGATCTTCTACCCCTGCCTCCTCACAGGGACTTGCTGCGGCAAGGTCCCATCCTCCACGAGGATCCAGCTCAATTCTCTCTTACGGTCTGGCCATTGAGAGGGCTAGACTGAAGAAAAGGGGATACTCGGGGCCGGTAATAGATACACTCCTCCGTGCACGCAAGTTCTCCACATCACTAACTTATATAAGGATCTGGAGAGTATTTGAAGCCTGGTGCGAAACTCGCAGCACCAATCCACATGCCGCTAAAATCCCCATCATTTTGGATTTCCTGCAAGATGGACTTCAGAAGGGTCTGTCCCTCAGTTCAATCAAAGTTCAGGTGGCAGCGCTATCCTGCTACGGCCCCAGGAATGACGGGAACAGCATTGCCACGCACCCAGACGTTTCACGTTTCCTGAAAGGAGTCAAACACATTTGCCTGCCACTGAAGTGGCCAGTGCCTCTGTGGAACCTCAACCTAATTTTGGAATTCCTAGCGGGACCCGCCTTCAGACCTCTCCGAGGCCTGTCCCTCCGTGTGTTAACTTTGAAGAGGGTGTTCTTGCTGGCCGTATGCTCAGCACGCCGCATCTCAGAACTACAAGCGCTGTCCTGCTGCGATCCGTTTCTCAGAATCACCCCAGGGGCTATCCATCTTCGCACGGTTCCCTCCTTACCCAAAGTAGTCTCACACTTCCACCTCAACCAAACCATATCCTTGTCAACCATGGAAGGGTTGAAGAAGTCTGAAGAAGGTCGAGTACTGCGCCATCTCGACATCGGCAGGCTGCTGTCCAGATACCTGGAAATGTCGGAAGCAGTACGAAAGACGGACCACCTGTTCGTCCTTCACAGCGGGAAGAGGCAAGGAGAAGCGGCCTCACGGGCGACTATTGCTCACTGGATCAAAGAAGTTATCAAGGTGGCCTACGTAGAAGCGGGAAAACCACCGCCTCTATGGGTCAACGCTCACTCTACCAGAGCTCAAGCGGCCTCCTGGGCAGAAACTAGGATGCTGTCGCCTGCAGAGATATGTAAAGCGGCAACGTGGTCCTCCCTCCATACCTTCTCCAGATTCTACCGTCTGGACGTCCAGGCCAGGGAGGATACAGCGTTTGCGAGGGCAATCCTAAACGAACCTCAGGCAGCCTCCCACCCAGTCCGGGAGTAGCTTTTGTACATCCCATTTGTAATGAGTCCATCTGCTACACGCTAGGAAATGGAGAGATTACTTACCTGATAATCTCGTTTTCCTTAGTTTGGACAGATGGACTCAGCATCCCGCCCGGCTGCCGATATACATGGGGTTTCACCGATTCAAGGTAAGCCATGTTTTTTTACATAGGGCATCCACCCTGCCGGGTGTCGACGCCTTCCGGTTGAGAACACTGGCGGTCTCCAGCTACTATCAATCGGTCAGGTTAATCATGTTTGGTTTATCAATCGGTCAGTCACACATATATCTATGAAGCTTTTGCAAGGAAGATTACTGAGCTGTTGCACTTCCTGCAGGGGTATATGTACCTCGTGCTGACGTCAGATCCGTCTCCAACTGCTAGCACGAGCACACTATACCCATTTGTAATGAGTCCATCTGTCTAGACTAAGGAAAACGAGATTATCAGGTAAGTAATCTCTCCATTTAACTTTTTTTCAAAAAGAAAACAGCAAACAATAATAAAAGGGAAGTTATTCAATCTATCTGTACTTTATAAATCAATGTATATTAAAATCGCTTGCTGTTTTATTAATAACCACTTCCTAAAAGTGCATGATCAGATATATTTAAACCTGCTACAAAATAATTAATAAAATTTTAAAATTTAAAAACTATTGCCATAAAAAATTATATTAACATGACAGATAAATATAATAAGATGTATTCATTTTTTCTAAAAAAAGAGATGTATTCATTTTTTTAAAAAATTTTTCATTATGAAAAAGGGGGAACCAATTCCCAAACTTATCTATTGTTATCAATTGGGATTATGCATTTT